>NC_048581.1:25413244-26013244 GCF_013265735.2 Oncorhynchus mykiss | reverse complement strand
GTATGTTTATGTATGTAAACTTGCAACTTCAACTGTATTTGCCTGTCGTCCTCAGGCGTGGAGGCCCCATCAGCTTCTCGTCTAGCCGTTCAGGCCGCAGCCGGCAGCTCCAGATCGACGGAACCTCCGTGGACAATTCTGACGACGACGCCGACAGCCGCGCCAGCGACCACAACGACACGCAAGCCTCCAACCAGACCGAATAGACGCTCCCTGCTAATCCTACCAACCCTATCAATTAGCCAGCCTGGCAGAATGGTGACTACAACACCTCAGCCTCTCCATCTGTCCCTGTCCACGAGTCAACAGCAGGGAGAACCAGGGTCCTGTTCATTAGGCACCAAAACAGAAGAAACAGGGAGTGACTACCTGGATTTGTCCATAAGGAACCACTTGTTTTCATTTTCCGTTGAAAGATGCTTTCAAAAGTTTTTCTACGGTGTGTTCTAATGGATACAACCCAGACCACCCCACCCCCCAGAAATGCTCCATTCCTGGGGATGACAAAACAATTACTCCCACTTGAGCGGCTTTACTCTGCCTTACTCTAACAATATTCCTACTCTACTCTGGCTAGCTGCTCGGCCCGGCGAGTGTCCCCCTTAATATAGTCCTCCCTAGGCGTGGAATTATGTGCTCCGCTTTAATGAGTATGTAAACTTAATGTACAAGTGCTTTTTACTTATGAACTATGCGTGTGTGCACATGTGAGTATGTAAGGTATGTGTATGCCCCTGAACGCCAAACTGCAAGGAAAGGAGCGAAACTAGGAAACGTTCCCCTTTGTCATCCTCCTCCCACATGAAACAAAACATTGTCTTGTGTCACCAAATGTAAAGCCACCATCTCTTCCCTGGCTTAAAGCAGGCCTAACAAAACTCTCATCAGAGAGGACATAGTCCTATTCAACAGTAGGTCAGAGGTCAATGGACTGCCTCCGCTTCCCTCATTGCACGAGTCTGACGTACAGACTGACGTACAGACTGTTGTTCCACTTCCAAACACTACAATGAAACAAGATGGTGGATTCACACAGTCTTGACCTGTTCTGGGAGAAAAACATGGAATGGAAAGGACGTATTAACTGTGAAAAGCTTTTCTCCACTTGCCACAGCATCTCGTCACAACACTTTAAAAGCAATTGGTGACTGACTTCTTATAGGAATCACATAGGTCATGATGGACGTTGTTGGTTGCTGTATTTTGACCAGTTGGAACACTATTTGTCCTGTTGTTCAGGAAGAAGCGTTGAAGGCAGTGAGGTGTGGTGTGCTTAGATAGATGGTCGCTGGCGTACGTATCACAGAGAATCGCTGGAAACTGCACGTAACTGCACAATGAGTGTTCATATGCCCCTGTAACTGGAGCCAGGAAACCCCAAGCTTCTCTCTGAGTGGTCACATGATGTACAATACAGCCCCTTAGTCCAACACTAATGTTGAGAGCTTCGATTGAACGTGTAGTTTGACTAGCTAAAGCCTACCGCTCAGAGCAAGGGGGGCCCCGACATCTCACTGTGTTTGTGCCATGGTTTGGTTGTAAAGTAGGACCCCTAACTCTCTTTTAGTATACGCTGACACACCAACTACCAAGCACTTAGTATTCCTAGATATAACAGCCTTCCACTGGGGATAGCATCTCAAACCTCTAAAACTATTAAGCCACTCTTAACGTCCCAGAATGTCCATATTCATCAGCGCTCTCTATTCTTCCTTTGGCATCTCTGTTCAGTATTATGGTAATGAATGGAAACTGCCACTTTTACTCCAATGTTAGCTCAGCTGTGATGACATGTTTATTTAAAGTGCCTTAGACACTAGATAAGAACATCTGTATTAAACAGAAGGGCGTGTAGTTGAGCACCTGTATTAAACAGAAGGACGTGTAGGTGAGCACCTGTATTAAACAGAAGGACGTGTAGGTGTACATCTGTATTAAACAGAAGGGCGTGTAGGTGTACACCTGTATTAAACAGAAGGACGTGTAGGTGTACATCTGTATTAAACAGAAGGACGTGTAGGTGTACATCTGTATTAAACAGAAGGGCGTGTAGGTGTACATCTGTATTAAACAGAAGGACGTGTAGGTGTACATCTGTATTAAACAGAAGGACGTGTAGGTGAGCACCTGTATTAAACAGAAGGACGTGTAGGTGTACATCTGTATTAAACAGAAGGACGTGTAGGTGAGCACCTGTATTAAACAGAAGGACGTGTAGGTGTACATCTGTATTAAACAGAAGGGCGTGTAGGTGTACACCTGTATTAAACAGAAGGACGTGTAGGTGTACATCTGTATTAAACAGAAGGACGTGTAGGTGTACATCTGTATTAAACAGAAGGACGTGTAGGTGTACATCTGTATTAAACAGAAGGACGTGTAGGTGTACATCTGTATTAAACAGAAGGACGTGTAGGTGTACATCTGTATTAAACAGAAGGGCGTGTAGGTGTACATCTGTATTAAACAGAAGGACGTGTAGGTGAGCACCTGTATTAAACAGAAGGACGTGTAGGTGTACATCTGTATTAAACAGAAGGGCGTGTAGGTGTACATCTGTATTAAACAGAAGGGCGTGTAGGTGAGCTGTGTGTGCTACATATAAAGCTAACGAGGCAAACCCTGGTGAACGGAAAACAAACACTACTCTTTTCTTCTTCTAACCCTTCGTCTTGTGTATTTTTGCCGTGTGTCATATCATACCCAGTGCGATACCTCCCCTCCCGCTCATATACCTGTAGCAATGTCTCTCTCCATAGGTGGTGTGAGTGTGGGTCAGAAATCAGTGTTACTATTAACTATGTGAGATGTGGAGCCTTCTGCTCCCCCTTCAAGAGCAGAATGTGATTTCATTTGGTTAAAAGCTTTAACATCTATGTAGTTTTACTTGTGTTTGTATTATTATTATTATTATTATTCTCAGACTGGCTGTTGACGACCAGGATTTCATTACAACAGCACCCCCCCCCCCACCATGTTATTTCTTGTTTGCCTCCTGTATTTCTAGACTACAGTCATTTTTTTTGTAAAAGACAATAAAGTATATTCATTGTAGAAATAATGTGATTCCACTTTGTCCCTTGCGGAGGAGCCCCTACAGACTTTAAATTCAGTCATGCATGTTTCTTTCCCCAGATTGGAGAGCACAGAGGGTAGCTACGCCTGAAGGGCCTGGACAGATATGATGGGTTGTTTTAGGGAAGTGGTCTAAATTCAGTAAGGAGTCGGGAGAAGTTAGAAAACAAAAACTACTCTTGTGATTTGAACCAGGGACCTGCTTCAGATGACAACCCAGATGTTATACTCTCCACCAGCCGGGGGGCAACATCATTGGCGTAGCCAGAAACTTGTCAGGTGGGCCTGCATCAATTTGGGCAGCTAACTTCCTGCAATTTTGCCATTGGGTAGAGGAAAATGTGCAGTTTTATAACTCATCTCGTGCTATTCTACACATTTTGAAAATGTAGCATTTTTAAGACTAATTGCAGCTAAAATATAGGTGTGTTGACTGATAAACGTACTGGATTATGAGTTGTCTTGTTTGCTAAATGAACTAATGAAATAGGCAGTAGCATGGTCATCATAGCCATAGAAGCACAGTGGCAAATGGCTCAATGCAGTCATTCATAATCATGGTTTATTGGGGGTGTGGCTTTCAGTTCATTTTTTGCAGCTCAATGCAGTCATTCATTCATCTGACTAACCCAGTGCACTGCTTGCTATGAATTCTCTGACTGTTTGCATATTTAGGTAAAAAGACAATGTCCTTTTTGGAACATTTTACAAGTAAAGAGCAGATTTGTTTTTGTCCTGGGCAGGTGAGTGGAAGGGCTCTACCGCATGGCATTCACCTGTCCAGTCATTTCTAATCAGTTACTTCAAGGGAGGAACAAAGGATGCACTTTTTAAAGAATCCAAACCGGGCCAAGAATTGGGAAAACTCCAGAGCCTTCCACAAGGCTAGGGCCTGTTGTTACCTGGAAACCACCGGCATGGGTGAGAAAGGTCAAAGAGCAACAAGTGTAATGATGTATTTTGACGGTGACGGCCCGATTCGATCCGTTAGAAGATCCGCGATACAGCGCGATTGAGGTTTAAAGGCAATGTCTCCGCAGTTGCAGGAGACTGCATTCACAGTAAACGCTGCTGATGTCCACTTAATAGGAATTTACCTTTACATTTAAACTGCATTGTAGCACAGATCTTCAGCCTTATGGATTGAATCGAGCCCTGACCTTTCCAGGGTACAGAAAGTGAACACGAATGTTGATATAATTGAGGGACTGTCATGGACTTATGACAAATGTATGAAAAAAAACGTATTGCAATGTTTTAAGGCTCCCGAGTGCAACGTCTCTTCACTTGGGGCACCCAAGTGACACAGTGGTCTAAGGCACCGCATCTCAGTGCAAGGCTTCACTACAGTCCCTGGTTCAAATCCAGGCTGTATCACATCCGGCTGTGATTGGGAGTCCCATAGGGGGGTGCACAA
This sequence comes from Oncorhynchus mykiss, assembly GCF_013265735.2. Lineage (NCBI taxonomy): Eukaryota > Metazoa > Chordata > Actinopteri > Salmoniformes > Salmonidae > Oncorhynchus > Oncorhynchus mykiss. The sequence goes on along the minus strand of NC_048581.1, from coordinate 26,008,752 downwards.
TTGGACCAGTGTTGGCTGGGGTAGGCTGTCATTGTAAATAAGAATGTGTTCTTAACTGACTTGCCTGGTTAAATAAATAAAAAAAGCTGTATTTCATCTGAAGCGTTACAGTTCGCACACTAGAAATGTTAAGGTAAATTCTGATTGAGCTGGCAATTGGAAATTACCTTTAAGGCAGGAACATTGTCTTTAAATGAACTTCCACAATACGGATTGAATAGAGCTTCCTTTAACAGGTGTCTCGGAGTGTAGTTGTGCCCTACAATACAGATTGAATAGAGCTTCCTCTAACAGGTGTCTCGAGAGTGTAGTTGTGCCCTACAATACGGATTGAATAGAGCTTCCTCTAACAGGTGTCTCGAGAGTGTAGTTGTGCCCTACAATACAGATTGAATAGAGCTTCCTCTAACAGGTGTCTCGAGAGTGTAGTTGTGCCCTACAATATGGATTGAATAGAGCTTCCTTTAACAGGTGTCTCGAGAGTGTAGTTGTGCCCTACAATACAGATTGAATAGAGCTTCCTTTAACAGGTGTCTCGAGAGTGTAGTTGTGCCCTACAATACGGATTGAATAGAGCTTCCTTTAACAGGTGTCTCGAGAGTGTAGTTGTGCCCTACAATACGGATTGAATAGAGCTTCCTCTTAACAGGTGTCTCGAGAGTGTAGTTGTGCCCTACAATACAGATTGAATAGAGCTTCCTCTAACAGGTGTCTCGAGAGTGTAGTTGTGCCCTACAATACGGATTGAATAGAGCTTCCTCTAACAGGTGTCTCGAGAGTGTAGTTGTGCCCTACAATACGGATTGAATAGAGCTTCCTTTAACAGGTGTCTCGAGAGTGTAGTTGTGCCCTACAATACGGATTGAATAGAGCTTCCTCTAACAGGTGTCTCGAGAGTGTAGTTGTGCCCTACAATACAGATTGAATAGATCTTCCTTTAACAGGTGTCTCGAGAGTGTAGTTGTGCCCTACAATACGGATTGAATAGAGCTTCCTTTAACAGGTGTCTCGAGTGTAGTTGTGCCCTACAATACAGATTGAATAGAGCTTCCTTTAACAGGTGTCTTGAGTGTAGTTGTGCCCTACAATACGGATTGAATAGAGCTTCCTCTAACAGGTGTCTCGAGAGTGTAGTTGTGCCCTACAATACGGATTGAATAGAGCTTCCTTTAACAGGTGTCTCGAGAGTGTAGTTGTGCCCTACAATACGGATTGAATAGAGCTTCCTTTAACAGGTGTCTCGAGAGTGTAGTTGTGCCCTACAATACGGATTGAATAGAGCTTCCTTTAACAGGTGTCTCGAGAGTGTAGTTGTGCCCTACAATACAGATTGAATAGAGCTTCCTCTAACAGGTGTCTCGAGAGTGTAGTTGTGCCCTACAATACGGATTGAATAGAGCTTCCTCTAACAGGTGTCTCGAGAGTGTAGTTGTGCCCTACAATACAGATTGAATAGAGCTTCCTCTAACAGGTGTCTCGAGAGTGTAGTTGTGCCCTACAATACGGATTGAATAGAGCTTCCTTTAACAGGTGTCTCGAGTGTAGTTGTGCCCTACAATACAGATTGAATAGAGCTTCCTCTAACAGGTGTCTCGAGAGTGTAGTTGTGCCCTACCTTCAGAACTAGAAGTGTTCTTTTGAAAGACATCGATCACAATGGAGGACGGAAGACAGGGACAAAGAAATGAATCAGGACCTATTGAAAACCAACTGTATTTTATTCCATAAATCAACACACAAAAATCATCTACAAAAGAGACCGAATTAAGTAACCAGTTACCATGAAATGTAATCTTTACCCCCCGCCCCAAAAGCTTTAAAATGTCACCTGCTCCAGTCACAGAAAAAACAACTTTTCACCATGACATCCTGACAGACCACAGACAAACACTCATGGGTACATTTCAAAGAGAATGATAGGAAAACACACACACTGACCAAGGCACCCCATCTATATGCTAGGAAACTCATCTTTGGCGCCATTCTTGGTGCAGTTGGTCGACATTCATACTGACATTGGAAGGAAGGATGATAAGAGATGGACAGAGGCAAGAAAGCCAGAGGTCCCTCCCCTCTGACCTTCTCCCCCAATGGGTTTTGAGAAGACGACTAGGAGAGAGGAAGTGAGGAGTATGCTATTGAGATCTTCCCAGATATAGGAAGAGAGTAAGGAAGAACAGTTTCTAGAGAGGTATTCAGTAGGTGAGAAGGGAGAGTTCTTTAGATGGGAAAAGGACTCAGACATACGTACACACAAACATTCACAACTCCCAGAAATGCATTGACAGCTGAGTAAGAGGTTGAAAGCCAAGCGACGACTTGCACTTTTGCATTGAAGCATTTATAGTCCTGCATAGTTCTTTAATGAAACTTACAACCTAAGGCGTTTTGTCATATTGAGTGTGTTTGAGTTGATAAGCGTTTTTTTTTTTACAAAGCAAATTAATTACAATTTAAAAAAAAGTTCAAGTAGGCTACAATCTGGCATCTTTGTCCCCTCTCTCACCCTCCAAGAGGAGTCTAGCTTTTACAGTTCAAGTTTTTTCTCCAGAAAAGGTCCAGTGTGATTATACAGCACCAAAGACACGCTGAGCAAGAGAGGGGAATATTCACTCTCTCAAACACACACACAACAGAGAAAAGAGGGTATGCAATTTGCACACACACAGCACAGACCGACCTGGAAAGAAAATACAATATATAATAATATATGTAGGTTGTGTGTACGTACACACACACACACACACACACACACACACACACACACACACACACACACACACACACACACACACACACACACACACACACACACACACACACACACTAAATATTGTTGTTTTTATCCCTGTGTAAATTACAAATAATTTATCAATATCTATATTAGCTATATTACCTTAACCCTTAACAGTCAGTTGTGGGGAGCAGAGAAGACTTTAAAACAATACAACTCAATGGACACACCATCTCACATCGGAGACAAGTTAACAACTACCTTTCTCAGACAGTCAAGACAACGACCAAAAAATAATATATACTCAAATCTGCTTTAGACGAGAAAAAATATAAACAGACTTAAATTCAAATTAAATGACTTCGCTAACAGCGTGCTCCCTCTCCTGGGTGGTTTTCATTAAGGAACGGACACACTGGTAGCGTTTGCAGGCCGAGAGTACTTAGCACCTCTGAACAGAGTGCCAGCCGTAATTTGCAAACGGATTCTACATGTAGAATCGAGCGAAAATGTCATCGATCAGACCGTCACTGGCGGGGTGGTCCGTAAAACAGACCGCGCCAAACGACCGGATCGACACAACATAGCAAAACACTTTTTCGAAAACGAGTGTTCAGGCAGTCCGTCCTTGTTTCTGTATTTATTTTTCTACGTTTGGAGCCTAATGAATACGACCCTGTCCTCATTCCACAGTGATAAAGGTCGGTCATGTAAACATGTTGACACGAAAAAAAAATGTAAGGAAAAAAAGTTTCATTTATCATTCACCCGAGGTCCATTTTAAATCCAGTAATAATAAAAATACAGTTCAATTAAATTCAGAAATTGTCATGGTGAGGGGGAATTGATTCTTCAGGTCCATATTGAGGGAAGAAGGCTCCACCCCCCTGTATTATTACATCATTATGTCCATCTGTCCAATCAAAGTGATCCTAGTGGATGTCTCTGTCCGTCTCTATTGGTCAGTGGGACTTCCTCTTCATGTCGCCACCCTGGCTTTGGTTCGCATCTGAGGAGGGGGGGGGGGGTAAAATAATAATACATGAAGATGCAGAAACATACCCAACACACAGGGAGGGTATTCTTCATCGACAGACAAGACACGTGCCTCTAGTGTTAACCTAGGCATGCAGATCACCACTAACACTGGAGCAGGCAGACAGGTTGGGAAAGAAGACTTTACAGCCAAACAGCGAGTGAGCGATATCAACATGACGCGGGGAATGACAACACAAGTGGGGGAAGGGAAGAGGAGGGAGGGAGGTAGAGGAGGAGGGAGGTAAGGGAGGAGGAGAGAAGTACGGGAGGAGGAGGTGTGAAGTTTACCTGAGAAAGCAAGCTGCAAGTGAGGAGGTAGAGCAGCCTGTGACCCTGACTGGAGACTCTTATACAGATCTGAGGAGAGATGGAGGGAGGGGTGGACAGACGAGAAGAAGAATGGAGAGGGGGAAGGGGTTGAGGAGAATAAAGGTGAGAAACGGAACATTAAAAGATGAAAGTAGAATTGAAGGAAAGCATCAAATCAGAAAGTGAAGGCAGATAAAATGGGGATTAAAGAACACAGGAGTGAAGGAAGGAGAGGATGGATGGATGATGGATGGATGGATGAATGATGGACGGAGGGGGAGAAGGAGTGAGGGATTGGATGAGAAAACGAGACAGGCAGGACAAGAGTTACAGTAAGAAACCTGCAGTAGAGGCACATTAGAGCTGGTTATACTTCAGTATGGATCCACAGCACGCACACACACACACTGCACACACACACTGCACACCACAACACTGACCATGAGTAACACAAACTTAAGACTAGATGAATCTCAAGGGACCACAAACAAATCTAACTGCGGCTCCATATATTTTGCCATCTTAATAAACACTGATTTTCTTTGTCATTTGATCAAATCCATCCAATAAAACGTCATACTAATGAAGTAGCAAATTATGTAAAGACGTTTATCACATCATGTTGTACAGTACAGACTTTTTCTGTGGTATTAAGAGCCCTAAAAGTTCTACTGAACCGTAGAGAACTAATGCTTTATTTTTGATCCTATACATTTGCATGCCCGGTGCTTTGAAAGATCAGTCTTGTGGAGCCACTGCCAGGTGGGCACCAGTTGCCAATTACTCACCCATTAAGTCGCTCTGTGAGAGGCTGTATCCTGAGTTGGCGCCCGTGCCCAGGCCGCTGACCCCCGGGGCTCCAGGAGGAGTGAAGTTGAGCAGCGAGGGGAACTGGAAGGGCAGCGAGACGGGCACCAGCCCCCCCAACATCCCAAAGCCAAGTGGCCCGCCCAGGAGGGGACTGCCAGCTGACACCTGGGGGGGAAGAGAGAGAGAGAGAGAGAAGGGATCAGGTGACATGTGAAGTGCCTGACACAATCTTTTCCCTTCTCTTCTGTTCTGACAACTTGGCCAAGTCTTTGCAGAACATGCTCAAAACTCTAGCGAGACAAATGCAGTCAGTATCTAAAAGGTGCTTCTCTTGATCCTGTTTTTCACTCTTCTTGACACTTTTTCTGGTCGCCTGTGATTGGCTGACTCACCTGCGTCAGGTGTGAGGTGACGGAGGGTGTGGCCATGGTTGACGTGGGCACCCGACTGCCTACAGCCTTGGATCCGCCCACGGCCCTCTGTCTCTGACCGTGATTGGTCGAGATCGTGCCGGAGGGGGAGGGGCTGTTGTCCGGGCGACTGGTGACGGGCGACATGCGCATGGGGCTGCTGTTGGAGGTAGCGCTGCTAACGCTACTACTGCTAATGACAGACGGAGCCTTCTGGCTCCCCGCGAAGCTATAACTGCCCTGGCCCGACTTCACCTGACCCCCACCTTGGACACTAAATGGGGGGCGGAAACCGGCAGTCTTGGGGGACTGGTACTGGAGAGGGCTGGAGATCATTTGAGAGTGAGAGAGGAGGTTGGAAGAGGAGGAGGAAGGGGAGGAGATGGGAGGAGGGGTGGGGGCAGGGGGGCGAGGGGTGAGCTTAATGATGGGGGAGGAGTTGTTGCTGTGGGAGGACTTGGTGAGGGTTGCCTGCATGGGGGTGATGAAGTTGGACTGGTGGTGGGGCTTGGATTTTCCCTGGTGGTGGGAGGGGGACTGGGAGGGTGAGGAGCCCACCGTGGAGGTGAGGTAGGAGGGTTGCTGGGTGCTCTTAGAGTTGAGCTGCTGGGGGCTCTTGGAGTTGAGCTGTTGGGGGTGTGAGTGGGAGTTGGTGGCACGGGACTGAGGGGAGGAGGAGGGCATGTTGCTCATCATGGCACTGCCATTACTACTGCTGTTGGCTTTGACACTGTTCTTCCCCAGTCCTGGTATTGCCACCCCCATGCCCAGGGCGACCTTCTGATGGGGGGGCAGGAGCGGAGAGGCTGTGGGAGGGGGACGCTGCTTGGTGGGCGGGGAGGGGGACGACGGTGGGTGGAGCTTACTCCCTCCAGTCATGCCCCCTTGCCTGTGAGTGGAGGTCGCCATGCTAACATTGTGTCTCTGAGTCTGTCCCATAGAGCCTGCCCCTTTCATCACGCCGTACACTCCGTCGGCGCCACGAGACACCAACGTGGCCCCCGCGAGCTGCATGCGAGCCGACGACGCCGTGGAAGTGGAGGGAGAGGTAGATAGTGTGGTCTTAATGTTGGCCATCGATGGCATCGTCACCGTTGTCGACGAGTTGGCGTTTATCTTGGAAAGAGAATGTGAGGTGAGTAGGGAAGACGAGGGGGAGTAGTGAGGGGTGATGGAGGGGGGGGAGGAGTTGGGGATCTGGAGAGGCGGAGGAGAGAGGGGGGAGGTGAGGGTGAGGTCAGTGACGCTGCCGTGGGGACCCAGGCCCTTGGCGGCTTGGCTGAGGAAGGCGAGGGCGTGGGAGACGGAATCCAGGGAGGGGGCGCGGAGGTCCTCGTCCAGCGAGTCGGACAGGCAGATGGGCTCCAAGGGGGACGAGGAGGTCCCTCGGGCCTGGATGACGGAGGGGGTGGAGGGGACGTGGGGGAGAGAAGGGGTGGTGGCGGTGGGGAGATTGGGCCTCTGCTGGATCCATTGGCCCTCCTGGAACACAGGGATAGGACAAAGGTTTGCATTGGACTCGCATCAGAACACATGGCACCGCAAGTAATACCAAATAACCATCTTGTAGAAAAGGTTACAAACGTCAGTTGAGAGTGAAGAGATTTCACTGACCTTTGCTTTAGCCCTGGGGGTGGGGACCATCCTTTTCTTGGCCCTGGACAGAGAAACCAATGGTGTGTTAAGTTAACATCTGCACAGGAATGCTAATCCATCTGTCAATCAATCATCTGTTTATTCAGATATTCTGTACATCTTCTATCCATATAGTCTATACATCCCATCACATACTGTGTGTGTGTGTGTGTGTGTGTGTGTGTGTGTGTGTGTGTGTGTGTTTCTATATTGTTTTTTTCCCCTCATCAATCTACCCCATTATCATAAAGCAACAACAGGGAAACGGAAATAACGTTTACATAAGTTTTCAGAACCTTTACTCAGTGCTTTGTTGAAGCACCTTTGGCAGCGATTACAGACTCAAGTCTTCTTGGGTATAACACTAGAAGCTTGGCACACCTGTATTTGTGGAGCTCCCATTCTTCGCTGCGTATCCTGTTGGAAGGTGAACCTTCGCCCCAGTCTGAGGTCCTCAGCGCTCTGGAGCAGGTTTTCATCAAGGATCTCTTTGCTCCGTTCATCTTTCCCTTGATCCTGAGTAGTCTCCCAGTTCCTGCCGCTTAAAAATATTCCCACAGCATGATGCTGCCACCACCAGGCTTCTCCGTAGGGAATGTGCCAGGTTTCCTCCAGATGTGATACTTGGCATTCAGGCCAAATAATTCAATCTTTCTTTCATCAGACCAGAGAATCTTGTTTCTCATGGTCTGAGAGTCTTTAGGTGCCTTTTGGCAAGCTCCAAGCGGGTGGTCATGTGACTTTTACTGAGGCGTGGCTTCCGTCTGGCCACTCTAACATAAAGGCCTGATTGGTGGAGTGCTGCAGAGATGGTTGTCCTTCTAGAAGGTTCTCCCATCTCCATAGAGGAACACCTCCCTGACCAAAGTCATTTTCCCCTGACTGCTCAGTTTGGTCTGGCGGCCAGCCCTAGGAAGAAACTTGGTGGTTCCAAACTTCTTCCATTTAAGAATGATGGAGGCCACTGTGTTCTTGTGGATCTTCAATGCTTCAGACATTTTTTGGTACCCTTCTCCAGATCTGTGCCTCGACAAAATCCTGTCTCGGAGCTCTACGGACAATTCCTTAGACTTCAACGCTTGGTTTTTGCTCTGACATGTAGTGTCAACTTTGCCTTTCCAAATCATGTCCAATCAATAGAATTTACCACAGGTGGACTCCAACCAAGTTGTAGAAAGATCAAAGATGATCAATGGAAACAGGATCCACCTGAACTCAATTTCAAGTCTCATAGTAAAGGGTCTGAATACTTATGTAAATAAGGTATTTCTGTTTTTCTATTTTTAATACATTTGCTAAAATTTCTAAAAACCTGTTTAGGCTTTGCTATTATGGGGTATTGTGTGTAGATTGATGAGGAAAAACATGTATTTCATCAATTTTAGAATAAGGCTGTAACGCAACAACAGTCAAGGGGTCTGAATACTTTCCGAAGGCACTGTATATTTATACTATGGACCCCGACATTACTCGTCCTAATATTTCTAAATCCCATTCTTTTACTTTTTAGATTTGTGTGTATTGTTGTGCGCTGTTAGATATTACTGCACTGTTGGAGCTGGGAACACATGCATTTCGCTACGCCCGCAATAACATCTGCGAAATATGTGTATGCGACCAATAATATTGTATTTGATCTGTCAATCAGGCATATATACAATAAAAGGTATAATTGCCATTATAAAGCCAACTTATTTATAAGGTCCAACTACAGTTGAGATAACTTACATGTTGACAGTGAGGTGACTGTGTACAACACGGCTCTCCTTGAACAGCATCCTGGCCTGCATCCAGCCCTTGGGCCACAGTGGTTTGACCTCGTTCTCCATGAAGGCCTTGAGGTAATCCTCCACGGAGAGAGAGCACTGAGACGACTCCAGTTCATAGCAGCTCAACTTCACACGCACCAGGTTACACAGCAGTGACCTACACACACGCACACACGCACACACACACACACACACAAATGAAGAAAGCTTACTAATCTTTTATATTTTCAAATCAGCCATTTTCTCTATGACTTTGCTCGAGAATTTCACTTTAGTGTCTAGGCCGGATTACTATAAAAGCACTTTGTGACAACTGACAAATAAATTAGATCTGATTGAGGGCAGTGGATGGGCCATTACCTGAGCTTGTCGTCCCAGACAAACTTCTTCCGTGGGCCCATCATCCTCTTCCCCGGCTTCCCCTCGTCCTCCTCCTCTGATCCGTTCTTCTCTCCCTCGCCGGGCTGCTGCCTGCTAGGGTCCAACACACACACATCTCAGAACCAACATATTCTACCAACCTCAATATATTCCCGCAGAGGCAGAGACGCATATAAATGAAAGCAGTGAAGAACACAGGCAGAGTGGAGCACTACAAATAACCTAACAACCATTATGGATTAGCGATATGGCATTACAGTATACCAGGGGTACTCAACTATTTAAGAAGGTCCGGTCATACAAATTACCTAGGTGGCAAAAGTCAGGATGAATTTAGTCATTTATTGGCGTAGTAACAACGCCCCTTCCAACAACTACAAACTGTTCAAATTGTTCACATCCTTCTTGTTGGTGGAGAAATGTTTTGCCGTTTTAAAGCTAATTTCCTGCATTTCTACACATTTTACCATATGATACCTGAGTGAATGACTCAACAAAATCAAATGGGGGCCCGCTGGGTGTCGAGGCCCCTGGGCGTACCCATATACCTAACATGGGCTATTTGATCAACTGGACATTTCTGACAGGTACTAAATCAAAATGGCTCTCTGTCAGGGGATGACAAACTGCCCAATGCAATACCAAATGTAAAGTCGGGAGCCGCGGTCCGTATTGACCACCTTCTGGGTCCGCATCCGGACCGCGGTCCGCCTGTTGAGTTTGGCTGCAGTACACTATGGAGTATTGTAGTCTTCTTACTTGGCAGCCTTGACCATGCAGTCCAAGTTGTATCGTTGGATCTGCTCGGGCATCACACTGCACACAGCCAGCTTCAGCTTCAACAGGGGCGTACGCAGACGGTCGTCCTGGATGTTGAGGCTAAGCTTCTTGAGGCGTTTGAGCAGGGCCTCCTTATTGCAGGGCACAAAGGCCTCCAGGTGAGAATACACCTCCCCGCGGAGCCCCATCGGCTGCTCCTGCACCTGCAGCTCAATACTGGGGGAGGAGAGAGTGGAGGGAAGGGAGAGGAGCGACAGAGGGAAGTAACAGGAGTGAGAGAAAGGGGGGATGGAGAGAGAAAGATGGTAAGCAAGGAAAAGGGATAAAGGAGAGACGACAAAGAATAAAACAATTTGAGCGAGAGAGAAGGATGTTGGGAAGAATGTGGAACAGAGTGGGGGTGAAAAAGACAGGGAAAGAGATGAAGAATCGACTCCAATATCAGCAGTATGACACATTCAGGGTGGAGACGGAGAGAGATGTACAACGTGTCAAAAGAATGACAAACTCACTCCAGTAGGATGTTATTCATATCCAGGGTGAAGAATTTCTTCCTTCCCTCTTGATCAAACTGATGAGAGGCCTGTGAAGAAAGGAGGTTGGTGAGCATACTGTCTTCCATGGAAAGATGCACAAAAGCAAAAATAAGCCTTCCGTGTCAGTTATCAAAATGGCTGCATCCGCATCTTGCCAGTTTTTGCTCATCCTCGATTTGTCACTCTCTCTTTCTTCTCTCTCCCTTTTGGCCACCAGTTGTCTGTTGCTAGTCTACCTTTCTTTCATGTGTTTTGCTCTCATCCGCTCTTCCTTTCTGCTCTGCTCCTCTCTAACCTCTCTTTGCATTTTTATCAGCCTGTCAAGAAATGCATTACAAATCGTCCAAGAACTGAAACACTATTTTAAGTGATATCGTCATGGTTTAAGAAAATGGCTGCCACACATTTCAACTGTACAAAATTCCAGGAAGTTACTCAACAATTAAATCAAGGGATGTTCACATAAACATTAAATAACCAAATAAATAAACCTATGATAAACTGGAAAAGCCTCATCAGTGAGACTCATCAGTGAGACTCATCAGTGAGACTCATCAGTGAGACCTACCGCCCGTAAGTCCTCGATGCGCTTGATGAGGGGAGCAGGCAGGCCGTCAGGGAGCGGAGGTGGGTGTAGGAGACCCCCTGAAACCCCCAGCCCCCTCCCTAACCCGCCCCCACTCGGCTTTGGCGCTGAAACTCCAATTCCCATCAGGCCATTCTCTCTCCCGGGCGTGGCCACGTGCGGATTAGCCGAACTGTCCAGAAGGCTGAAGTCCAGGTCACCCAGAAGATCCTGAAGCTCCTTCTCATTTGCCGAGCCCAGCAGTGACATCATGGTGGGGTCCGCGGTGAGCTCGGCCAATGAGACGTCGTTGTTAGCCGCGTTAGCGTGCAGGTGGGAGTTAGCCAGCAGGTGGTTGGCTCGCGGGGCGTTGGCCACGGAGCTACCCATGCCGGGGTGCGGCGCGGTGGGGTTCATCTTCCTCATCTCCTGCTTCTCCCGGGTGAAGCGGCGCAACATGGCTGCCAAGCACAAGGAGTCCTTCATCAGCTTCTTCCTCTTCTTCTTCTCTGGCCGGTGGATGTTCATCAGAGACGACACCCTGGGTCAGAAAGACAAGAGAGAGGGGTGAAGAGGGGAAAGAGTGCGAAGAGAAAAGGAAGAAAGAGAAAGGAGAGAGAAAATATTGAGGGATATTCTGATGTGTAATCTCAAAGACAAGAAACCTATAAGCAAGGCAATGTATTTTCAATATGATACAAGGGAAAAAAACAGTCTCGTAATATCTGCTGGTCTATTTCTGGGAATAGGAGTATTTATGGCAGCGGAGTGATCAGCCTATCAGAGCGTAGCTAATGGAGCCTTTGTTAAGGACACTTGGCCTGTCACACAAGCCCACGAGCCATTCAGAGAGAGCATCACATTGTATCATGTCATAGCCAGACATATCTGTACATGGGTAGGAATGAACAAAAATATGATGAATTTGTCTATTGTATTCTATGCTGAAGTGCACACATTTCAATTTCAGTACACATTTGATAGGGTTTGACGCGGGGAGGTATAAAAACTGAATCAAAAACCATTACAAGACATTTTGAGGAATGGTTCTTGCAATGTGCTCAGTTCTATTTGAGAAATATGCATAGAACCGCAATGTCCCCTTAGATGATTTGCTCTTACAGCAAGAACAAAATCATCCAAATTATTCAACAACCATTCTATCTGAAATTGTAATCTGTGAAGGTACAGACATGCCTGACAGGCACAAGAAGCAGCGATTTATCCATCCCATTATCCTATCATCTCACCCTGGTTTGGGCACTCTGTTCTTCCGGGGTTTCTTCTCCTCCAAATTGTTTCCTTCTTTCCTCCTTCGTCTCTTGATCACTTGCTCCTCGCCATCCTTCAGCTCCTGCTACCACCGGAAGGCACAGACACAACTCATGAAAAACCAAAACCAGTTGGATAAACACAAATAAAGCAGGTTTGTCATACTCCTATCAGGGATGGGGTCAATTATTCTCATCAGTTCAGTAAGTAAACAAAAATTCATGGATTTTCTCATTGATTTTGAATGAATGAGAATTTCTGTTTACTTCCTGAATTGATATCACTGAAATGGAATTGACCCCAGCTGACTAATATAGTGTAATTTCACTGTATACAATACGTCATGCCAGTATCCCATCCTTACTCTGGGTTTGACATCCTTGCCCCCATCCTCTCCCTCGGACTCGGAAGCAGCTCTGAACTGCAACGTGCCCGTGTTGATGTAGAACCCTCCCAGCTTGGTAGTCAGGGAGGCCGGGACCAGCTCGTCATACTGTCACAGAAAACAAAATGGCAGCTGTTACATTCATAGCACACAGGAGAGAGCATAGACGCAGAACACAGAGTAACTTCAATGAGTCTCTGACAACAACAAAAAACAACAACATGTCACTGTGGTGCTGTGGTTGATTGACAATCTTTTTTTTTTTTTTTTACCCCTTTTTCTCCCCAATTTCGTGGTATCCAATTGTTTTAGTAGCTACTATCTTGTCTCATCGCTACAACTCCCGTACGGGCTCGGGAGAGACGAAGGTTGAAAGTCATGCGTCCTCCGATACACAACCCAACCAAGCCGCACTGCTTCTTAACACAGCGCGCATCCAACCCGGAAGCCAGCCGCACCAATGTGTCTGAGGAAACACCGTGCACCTGGCAACCTTGGTTAGCGCGCACTGTGCCCAGCCCGCCACAGGAGTCGCTGGTGCGCGATGAGACAAGGACACCCCTACCGACCAAACCCTCCCTAACCCGGGCGACGCTAGGCCAATTGTGCGTCGCCCCACGGACCTCCCGGTCGCGGCCGGTTACGACAGAGCCTGGGTGCGAACCCAGAGTCTCTGATGGCACAGCTGGCGCTGCAGTACAGCGGATTGACAGTCTTAAGCCTGCTCCAAACAGGAAGCGAAACTCCAGAGAGGAGTTTGCCAGAATCGAGCAGATTCCTGTTTTCTCCACCTATAATACAGCCTAACATGCCTTCTCCACATGAAGGGGTGTAGAAGGTAAAAAATAAAGGGATACTTACAGCCTCTGAGTTGTCAATGAAAGGGTCGGTCTCGTCGTAGCCGAAGCCGATGTCAATCAGATCCTGCATTCTATCCTTCCTCTTCCTCTTTCCTGCTGCATTCGCATTGCCCTGTGTCACAGGCGATACATACTTTCACATCTACATACTGTATAACCAGTAGTCAGAAACGAGAAAAACATGGCTTATAACCAGATATAACAGGCTTAAAACTTGATACAACTAACTATTAACCAGATAACAAAAAGTCAAACTAATCTTAAAACTTGTATCTTATAAGTGGTGTTATTAGAGCACAAGGTTTTACCACGGCTCCAAAAAAAGAACATACATATTTGTTCTCAAACTTCTTGGCCAGGGCCTCCACCTGCAGTCGTTCTCTCTCGTCATTGTTGAAATGGTCGCTAGGGTCAAGGGCAGGAGGCAGGATAAAAGGAGTTGGAGTCTGAGTCGGGGCTGGGGCTGGAGAAGGAGTGATCTTTTTTGCCTAGAAAGGGGGGGAATGGGTGAAGAAAAGTGTACTGTAAAAGAAATGGACTTACCCACAATAAAAAAACAACGAACAAAGTCACAAATAATATTGTGTTGTTATTGTACTGGATGTAAAGCATATTGTCATGCAATCATATTGCCCAAATAGCATTGGTGAGGAAGCATTTATATTTATATTTACAGCTGGTTTATAAAGTAGTATCACTTGTACAAGTTGGAGAACAATGTATTATATATTCAGCATAATCGCTATGCAAATATGTAACAAAAAAAGCGTAAACTACTGTACCATGCAATGATGTCTGTACACACCACCGAGTGTCTTGGTAATATAATACCGATATTTGCACTCCCTTTATTTAGGATACATCCTTGTACTTTCAAACCTACTCCATATATTCAGCCCTGACTGATCTTCAATATGTCACCCATAGGAGGCTAAACTCAACTGTACTGGGGCACTTATTCTACGTGCCATATTAATGGCTGTATGACTGGTGTAAACTAACAAGAGAGTTGGCAAGTTAACAAGAACAGGAAACAGGTAACGCCAGACAACCTTTATCACTGCATGTGCATTAGGCGTGCCTACAACTGTAATCTTGACGTGCCGTTCGAGTTGAGTACCAAGTGATTTGAGTGAATGGCTTCATGAATGGCTGAGTTAGGGTCTTTTGTGTGAAGTCCGTGACTAGTAATTTCCTCCCACCGACCACGCTATTCCGTGGAAAGACAAGATACACCCACTTTCATATCCTATCTTACAACAAGTCCCCACTAACCAAGTTAATAAAATCAACTGGTGTTGATCCATGTCTTTCTTGGCCAAACAGGAGTCATACCTGGATGTTTTGGATGAGTTCGCTGTAGTTAAACTCGGCCGACGATTGATCGCTGGGCTCGGACAGAGATAGATTCAATCGCACGGTAATCCGTTTTCCTTCAGCGTTGTCCTTGTCACTACTAGTTTTGCCGAAAAGCCCACCGCTACCATCTGCCCCGGACGCTTTCGTGTCGCCCTCGCATTCCACATCCAAGTCGATGTCGGCCTCGTCATCCTCCAACCGGCGTTTCCTAGTCTCCGTGGCTGATCCAGCAGCGAAGGCCGAGAGGGTGACAAATTGTACTTTTCTCGGTTCGGCCATTTGGATGTGCTGCCTGTCTGAACCTCGCTTCGGACAGACAGCGACAGCGCGAGCTACTTCGCGAAACTACTTCAAATTGGCAAATTGAAGGGGTTTGCGCGAAAATGCAATGGCTATTTAGTGGCTAATAAGATGTAAGGGGGTCATCCGCACAATTCGAATTGAATTTCAGGGGATGAGATGGTCGGGGAAAAGTTGTTTTTTCGGTAGCTACTTGCATCCTCAATTGCTATGGGATCGAGATATTCAAGGTGGCCATCTTGGATTTCAGGAGTAAATAAAATATCAGAGAGAGGTCACTGGGCCTGCGCGCACAGACAAAACGGAAGGAGCGTGAGCGAGGGCGGTTATCATGGCCAATCACCGCATTCGCCCCCATTTTAATCCCACCCCTATCACAACAGGCGATAATAAGAACATCTGAAGATGGCACTAGTATTATGACCTTAACGGAGATGTCTTTTGTGAAAGGACATTTTATCAGATCACGTCTCCAGAATAATTTATGCATTTTGCTCACTAATATAGAAAATGGATGGCATCTGTTTTGATGCCATTCTTATGTCATCCATTCAGTCCTGAAATGCTGAATTGTGCGTTTTTCCACAATGACCTAGCTACACTCACAGTAAATCCCAAAAGGAACCAAACAAGCCAGTTGGGTGGCTCTGTGAGTTACCTATGACGCAACACAAGCAAACATTGGTGGACACCTGTTGAAATTGATGGGTTTTGTGTTCAGTTATTTTGTAGAGACACTACTTCCTTTAATTTAGATGAGGAAGAAGCTGATTAGCAATAGGGCATTTTGGACTTCAAAAGACAGTACATGTACTATTTCATTCAAATGTATGCCTACAGTATTTGTGTCAGTATGGCCACAAAAAAAACAACATCATGACAGAACTAGTGAATGAAAAGAGAAGAAACAATAGAGAAAAAGGTCAACAACCCTTTATAAAGAGAATACGGTTTAATACTTGTATCAGCATCATTTGAGTAATACAAAATACACATTTCAATACAATTGATTGGCAAGATTGTACAGAATTATATACATTGCAAATAAAACATGTATTTCATGATATAAATATTGTGACTCGTACAAAAAAGCGCATCAATACACATTGTGCATGACTCATGAGAACAGGTTATTTTGTAGATTTTTCACTAGTAAAAGAGTCTGATAAAAAATGCACATGTAAACCACATATATAATGTAATAACAACATGTAGTAAGTGTATTATGTGAGTTAAGCACGTTATGACATTGCTATGTCAGAGGAACCCTGTTGTCTTTGGCCCATTTCCTCAGAGCTCTGATAATGTACTCCACCTGGGGGTTCTGTGTGCTCCTCAACAGGGGCAGCACCTCCTTCAAGGTTTCCCTGTGGAACCACAGACAATGGTTATTAGTGATGGGAAGTTAGGAACAGGTCATATTGTACAATGGCAATTTTTTCATAACATTACCATAACGGTTGTCAATAAAGTTAAAAAGAAAGAGCTTGAATCACAAAAGTCACACTTTACCGTGCTATGTAAATTACACAAGGCACAAAAATGATGTACCAAAACATCTCTGTGGAGGACAAGATTTTCATATTTGATGTGTTGGTGACTGTATAAGTATAAGTATAAGTCCAAATTGTCCAAATTGGACTAAAGACTAAGAAACTTAGCCAATACTTACTTCGACTCTCTGCCTGCCAGTATGAGCTGGAAGATTCCGACACAAGCCCCTCTCTTGCCCTCCCAGTAGTTGGAGTCGGGATCCAGCTTCTCCAGAGAATCAAACGCTTTGGCTGCCCAGTAGAACTGACCCATCTGAAAGCAGACAGACAGAGCAACATTTAATTGCATTGAATATTGAGAAAGCTTGGCCTTTGCTAATCTCGTCCCCAGTCTATTGTGGAGGAAGTCTGGTGTGGGAGATTAAGCCATTGCTGACTTGTGGTTAGCCTGGAAACTAAGTTAGTAGAGAGAATAGTAGTGAGCCTCACCTGATAGCAGTCATTGGCAATGAGTTGTAGGAGGCTGAAGGAGTCTGGCGAAGCCCCCATCTTCAGATACAGCTCCCAGGCTAGTCGGCCTTTCTGGTTCATGATGTCTGAGCGAGAGGAGAGACAACACTATTTAGATAATATATGTATTTAAATAAGTTAGTAATATATTTAGTTTCTTAGATCATGCATGTGGATATCGTATTGACGTAAAAGGTATTGAAAATGTATTGACAACAAATGGATAATGTATTTCAGACTGGATACATACAGCAGCGAGTCAGCCAGCTCAGGTATACATAGTCAGTCTTCATCTTCTCACCCTGGATCAGCAGAAATATCTGAGTCCAATATAAAAGAATGTTACAACATGAACTTTGAACTGATTCAATACACTACTCATGCAAGCAGTAATGCATTTTTCTATGTTGACAGTATGTACCTCCTCTGCTTCTTTGAAGTTGCCCAAGGCAGCTTTGGCCTGGGCGTAGTTGAAATTGAACGTATCCTCGGTATAGAAGTAACTCTGTTAATGACAAACCAAAAATAAACAAACAGAAATTATGCTTGCCTCCTTTCCCCAAGTATACATGTTAATTCCACACCAATCCATAAATATGTCAAGCACTCAAATGCAAAAAGAAAAAGAAAGTGATTATGTGTGTGCAAACATGCCTAAGTGGTGTACTGTCCTATTGGTCTGTATGCTACATGTTTTGGGCCATGCAAACCTTGACTGAGTTGAGGTAGATGAGAACGTCTTCAAACTGCCTCAGAAGGAAGAAACAGGAAGCCATACACTGTCTTCCAGGTATCGTGTCTGAGGAGAGTGAGATGCAGACAGTGAGACAAAGACGCACATGCTCACTCCAACGCAGATACACACACACACACACACACACACGCTAACTCCTAGCTTCTTGGTTGAATCGCTTTAGATTCATTCATTCACATTACCGCATTCGCTGGCTGAGCCTCCGACCAGCTGGAAGAACTGTTGAGCAATCTTCAGGTGATCCCTCTGCAGCAGAGATACAGGCAGGGACGAGGAGGAGGCAATAGAGACAGTCAGTCAGTCAGATTTCAGTGACGATCTACTTAACCAGGTTTATAAGACATTCCTAATCTACTCAGACATTTCTACTGTGTGGTCCTAGGAGGTTTTCGGGTAGTTTGTCAAACACTTACTCACCGATCCAATTTCTTGACCCAAAGCGGCATTCACCACTCCTTTCAAAATGTACTCCTTAACGAAATGGATTTTGTTAAGACACTGCATGTACGCTATTAAGGCTTTAGTCTTTAAACAACAAGACTTCCTCTGCTTATGACACCTGATAATGTGAAACTATTACTACCTGTGGTGTGGTTGGCTCCAAGTCTTTTATGAGGGTGTAAGCCTCTTGAACATCATCTGAAACATAAAGATGCACATTATTGATGATAAAAGAGCCATTCAACGTTTCAATGTTAGGATTAGGATTCAAAGACAACCACCAGTGGCTAAGGCCCACCTTGTCTGAGGTAGTAGATGACCAGGTTCAACCGAGCCTCAGAGATAACATCAATCAACGGGGGCAGCACCTGCAACGCCCCCTCCCCACCACGAAACACCACCTGGGGTGATAGAGGTCAAAGGTTATAGAGCATGGGGTCACTGTCTTGCAAACACAGTCACACAACAGAGGTGGTGGAATGGGTTACCAGGTTATGCCGGATAAGCTCCTTAGCAAACTCAAAGGAGCAGGAGGAGATGTCTATGAGGTTCTTTAACTCAGCCTGAGAGAGAAAAGAACAAATTTAACCACATTATTTATTGCTGTACAATGACAAGTGTAGGCATGAACATCGACTGTGGTTGTTACGCGTGTAGATGCACGGCAGTCTGTTTTGACCGTAGACGCATACAGAGTTGCTTTACCTCAGCTGCCTTGCCATTGTACAGCCTGAAGTGGTTGCAGGCCTTGAGGTTGAGAGCGATGGTGGATTCAGGAATACTCTGCAGATACACAGCCAACACCTCTTGGGAAACATCATAGTAGTCCAACTTGTAGTAGCACAGCGCTACGTACACGTTAAGAGCCAGGAAATCTCTGGTTAAAATAAATATGTAAATATGGTAAATATGGTAAAACACGCAATAGCTAGTCCTATAGCTCACACTGCGTTCTTGAATAGAAGTCCTTGTGCATCTTTCTCTCTTGCTTTTTGACTGCACCGTCCAATATAATGCACTTTTCTCCACTTTCTCCAATGCATCTTCCTCCACTGCAAAATAACTATAGCCTCCCTCCATATTCTTGTCTCGGTCTCAACACAAGGAAATGTGTCCTTCCTATTTTCTAATACTTCATCCTAAATGTATGGCTTATGGTATGTTTACTGTATATAGATATAATAATTTACAGTAAAATTGACACTGACTCATTCAGACAATCCACAATACCTATTGGTACTAGTGGGACCACTGTAATCTGGCATATGAGGGACTTGTGGGACTATGCTCTTGTCTATCAGTGATTTTGATGAAGGGACATGGGAGAATGGCCCAGTATAAGTACCTATTCTGTAGCAGGATGCGTTTGTAGATGTCGATGGCCTCCTGATAGTGTGATCTCATGTAGTGGATGGAGGCCAGGCTCAGCTGGTCCTCAGTCACATCCTCCAGGTTCTGGTGGAAACCCATCAGCTTCTTCTCATCGTTGAACTGGGAACAGAAAGGAAAGGCATGGTTGGTTTGTCTATTGGTTTGTTATTACACAAGTAGGTGTGCACCTACAGTAGCATACAGTTGCATTACAAAGAAAGAGAAAAGTACACTGAACAAAAGTATAACATGTTTCATGAGCTGAAATAAAAGATCCCCCAAATTTTCTATACGCACAAATAGCTTATTTTGCTCAAATTTTGTGCAAATTTGTTTACATCCCGGTTAGTGAGCATTTCTCCTTTGCCAACACAATCCACCCACCTGACAGGTGTGGCATATCAGGAAGCTGATTAAACAGCATGATCATTACACAGGTACACCTTGTGCTGAGGACAATAAAAGTCCACTCTGAAATGTGCAGTTTTGTCACAAAACACAATGCCACAGATGTCTAAAATGTTTGAGGGAACGTGTAATTGGCAAACTGTTGCCAGAAAATGTAATGTTAATTTCTCTACCATAAGCCGCCTCCAACATCATTTTAGAGAATTTGACCGTATGTCCAAATGGCCTCACAACCGTTGTGTGGGCGAGGGGTTTGCTGATGTCAATGTTGTGAACAGAGTGCCCCATGGTGGCGGTGGGGTTATGGCATGGGCAGGCATAAGCTACGGACAACGAACACAATTGCATTTTATCGATGGCAATTTTAATGCACAGAGATGACGTGACGAGATCCTGAGGCCCATTGTTGTGCTATTCATCCGCCGCCATCACCTCATGTTTCATCATGATAATGCATTGACCCATGTCGCAAGGATCTGTACACAATTTCTGGAAGCTGAAAATGTCCCAGTTCTTCCATGGCCCGCATACTCACCAGATATGTCACCCAATGAGCATGTCTGTGATGCTCTGGATCGACATGTACGACAGCGTGTTCCAGTTCCCGCCCATATCCAGCAACTTCGCACAGCCATTGATGAGGAGTGAGACAACATTCCACAGGACACAATCAACAGCCTGATCAACTCTATGCGAAGGAGATGTGTCACGCAGCACGAGGCAAATGGCGGTCACACCAGATACTGACTGGTTTTCGGATCCACGCCCCTATCATGTTGCGTTTATATTTTTGTTCAGTATAAGTATTGAGAGCTGAGCGATTAACTGAAATGTTGGTTATTTTTACGTCTTTAAACAACTAACTGACCGATGCCGGTTCAATTATTTTAATTACATTTTGTGCTCAATGCACAGTTTCTCTACAGATAAATCAAATCAAGCACAAACTGTACGATGTAGTAAGGGGTTGTAGTTTCCAAAATGCCAATATTCAACATAGTTTAGCAAAGAAAACGTGGTAATTAACTACAATGACCATAATCCATTGCGTGCCTACTTGTCTGGTCTGAGAAGGAGAGAAGAGAGAGAATAACGTGTGATCGAGAGGGATAGAGAGCAGTTGCTTCGTGACGTATCTCTACCTGAAAATACATGATCTATGATTGATAATTGGTATTCAGCAGTCATAAAAGTATGCCTTAATTACTTTGAAGAACTAGTAAAATAGTTTTTGTCAGACAGCATAGGTATCAGCTCTATGGTGATGAGACGATGACTTGGAATGAAATAATACAGTCATCAAATAGGTCTAAAACAAATGTAACATACACAACAACTGAAATCTTTTATTAAAGTAATGTGAATCAATTATGGTTAACATATTAAAGAATTCAGAAAAGTAACAGTTCTGACCTTATGAGCCAGGTGGAAGAGCAGGCGATTCTGAAGTGCACACTTTGGAGCTACAGGAAAAAAGGAGGAACACCTTATCGACTAGGGCAAGAAATAGAAACAGGAGGATGAAAAACAGAACATTTACAAAACATGTTAGCTAAATACTCACCCTTGTTTGCAGCCTCCTCTGCCTCTCTGTAGAGTCCCAGGAAAAACTGAGTGCAGGCCAGATACACCCACACCTCCCCTGGTTCTTCTAACCGGAGTGTCAAGGCCCTGTACTCCTTTCATGGATATAAATAGACATATGTGTCAAATAGAGTATTGTAAAAATGGCTTTTTTTCAGACAATAATTAATTTGACTGAACAAACACGCACGCACGCACGCACAGACACACACAAACACACACACACACACACACACCTCCATTGCTCTCTTGTAATCCCCCAAGTGAAAGGCACAGTAGCCAATCCAAAGGTCTGCATGCTCCTCTTTTTCTCCAACATCTCGCTGTAACTGGAAGACAAAGCAACACATCAACAGTAGGACACAGTGCTCTCGCTCGCTCCTTCTCAACGCTCACACACACACACACCTATGCAACTGTAATAAGGAAACAGAAAGACCTTAAGAGGACACAGGACTTTCACAGATCGCATGATATCTTGTCACATTTATTACAGAGTTGCTCATCATTCATTTGCTGATTGCACATGACAGCTAGCTACATGAGTTCCTATCTGGCTACCTCTAACAGAGTTTGTGCCCCAAGGTAGTCTCTCTGGTTGAGGTATTCCTCCAGGCGAGGGCTCTTCTTGGCTTTGTTTTTCTTCTTCTTCTCACTGACGCTAGCTGCAGAATCTCCACCTACTGCTGGCTTCACCCGAGACAGAATCTGGATGGATGTGACAAGGAAGAGAATCCTTATTGTGGACATGACAGCTGGCAATTTGTTTACTAAAGCGGGAATCAAACACTATTTGCACATTTGGTAAGATAGACGGTCATGTTTTAATAGATGTAGTGTAGCACTTATCCTGTCAAACTAGCTACCTGCCATTACTTTCAAATTAACCTCGTCACATATCACAGATAGGTGAAATAGACTGGTAGCTGGCAAGCGACAATGATTAATCTAAAAAGCTAACTAGCTAACGTTAACTACACAGCAAGACTTTTAGCTAACAAACTAGTATGTTACTCAACTAGTAGGCTAACTTGTAAGACTTACCATGACGGCACAGCAGTTACCCTTGCATTATGTCACTGTTCAGTTTGGAGAAATTGATTATAGCTAGATAACAACACTTGGTAACGTTAGTGGTAAATTTGCTACACGTTAGCACTATTAGATTTTTTTCTAGCTATAATTAGCATAGCTGGCTGGCTAGCTAACAGTGAACAAACAGATACGAAAAGAAAAGACACATTTTCTTTTCGCTGTCTAAAATTGTTATCAAAGAATAGCATGAATAAGTAAGGTGAACGAAGAGCATCAAGCTAGCTAACGTTAGCCACTAGCTAATGAAACATCTGACTGTGATTTCCTTGCCGTGTGGGGATTACGCTTGTGTTGCCTAGCAACGTTGTTCATCCTTTTCACGTCAGGATCAGATGTCGAAATGCAAATTGACTCTGGATTTAACCCCATTCACGTGCATATTCGTCAAATCAAAATTGCCAACCGCATGGCATTGAAACATTGGTTTCGTCACATGTATTCGGAACAGCCCCAGTGGCCTAATGGATAAGGCACTGGCCTCCTAAGCCAGGGATTGTGGGTTCGAGTCCCATCTGGGGTGATACTATTTTCCAGAGACTGAAACTTTCATTGGGTAGGCATAATAACGTGAAATCAGTCTTGATAAAGGCGCTCTTGCCTGCAAAGTGGACTGCTGTTCATGTCATTTGTAGCTTATGCCTGTGCAACTCCAGTCCTCTGGGTCTGATTGGTGGACACGATGCCAAATAGTTCAAATCTGTCAAGAACTTTCTACAATCAACCTGTTATGCACAAATTCACATCACAGATTTGAACTATTTGGCATCGTGTCCACCGACATCTGATCCTGACGTGAAAAGGATGAACAACGTTGCTAGGCAACACAAGCGTAATCCCCACACGGCAAGGAAATCACAGTCAGATGTTTCATTAGCTAGTGGCTAACGTTAGCTAGCTTGATGCTCTTCGTTCACCTTACTTATTCATGCTATTCTTTGATAACAATTTTAGACAGCGAAAAGAAAATGTCTTTTCTTTTCGTATCTGTTTGTTCACTGTTAGCTAGCCAGCCAGCTATGCTAATTATAGCTAGAAAAAAATCTAATAGTGCTAACGTGTAGCAAATTTACCACTAACGTTACCAAGTGTTGTTATCTAGCTATAATCAATTTGTGCATAACTGTTTAAAGCTAGAATCCTTAATTGAAACAAGTTTTGTAATAGTTGAACTAAGCTTTATAAATTATATTTTTCAAGAAACAAAATGTGTCTTTACTATTCAAGTCCAAAAATGGATGCAGCAACTAAGGATTCCATCTTTAAATATCAATTGTAAACTGAACAGTCACTATAATATTTGTATGGATTTCTGTGTATCCATTGTGACTCTGTGGTTGAGTGTTGAAGGCCAAACTGAAGACACCACATGAGTAGATGACAGATTAAATTCTATGTCAATGTGAAAAACACAATATAATAAACCCATGTATTTGTAATCGCCCTCACCCCAAGAAAAATAGACAAGTTTAAAAACAATAAGCCAAGTTTATTGACAGTCACTGTTTAAAGCACAGCTTTTGACTCTTGATTGACACCACTTAGGACCAATCAGCGGAGGCACCACCCCACTCGGTAGCCTGGGCGGTGGGGGCAGCGGACCAATCCTCTGTGGCGGGCTGGGCACTCCAATCCTCTGTAGGAATACAATCATGTGTGTGAGAAAATCCAAATCAAACCATTTATTGTACAGACATTTCCACAGTCAAGAGAAAGAGAAATTGTGTTTCTCCCGACAGGATCCACAGTGAGGATTTGAGGCTTCACTACAGGTTTATGAGAGAACTACTCTACCCCCCTGTGTTAGTCATATAGGACATTTTAGGTCCTAGATGGGCAAAAAAGGGGCAATACTTTCATAATTTACTTTCAGTAGATCTTACCAGCAAAGCCTTCAGCTGCAGCTGGGGCCTTGGAAGGTGCAGCGGCTGAAAAGGAGAATTAAACAAAGTTTGAGTCAAATGTATTCCGGTAGACATTTTGTTTTGTGATTGTCAAAATGTGCTACTCCATCCACCTTTGCATTTGTGGCCTCCACTCCTGTGTATTCATTGCTTACCCTCGGTGAAGCTCTTACCCTCAATGCCAGCAGGGAACTGCTGGATGGGCACAGAGGGCACTGCCACTCCCTCGGACCAGTCGGCCACCTCGGGCTGGGCAAAGTCAGCCGTGGGGGCGGTCCACTCACCCTGGAACTCCTCCTTGCCAACAGCCTTCTCGGCCGCGGCCTGCTCCTCCTTCTCAATCTGGATCGGGACGAAGAGGTTAGAAGTTAGGGATGTGACAGTCACAATTTGCGTGAGCGCTCAGGTAAGCAGGCACCACAGGTATATAGATTCTTAGCGCAAGCATACAACACTCCAACACCACATCAGAAGCATATTTTGCTTCTCAAGTTGTTCCATCACTGATTGAGATAGGTCAGTTACTGTTTCAGACTGCCATCTCACCCACAGTGATGGTTTTACTATTCCCTTCCAACGACAACTCACCCAGTCACTGACCGGACAAAGCAAGTGCTTTTAGAAGGAGAATGTGCATTCGAGGTCTCCAAACTCCATTCCTGAATAGCTACATGGTGAGCAGGCTTTTGTTCCAGTCCAGCACCAACACATCTGATGCAATTAATCGTGGTCCAGACAGAGGCCCATGATTAGTTAAGTTGTATCAAACAATTAGTGCAGGGCTAGAACAAAAACCCCAAACACACAGCTCTCCACAATCAGATTTGAAAACCCCTGGTATAAACAGTGTTTGAACCATAGTGTCCCAGTATATCAGTTACCTCCTCTGGATCTCTGTAGAAGTAGAGATCAGGCATGACCTCCCAGGGGTGTTCCCTGGAAATGGTGCCCCTCATCCGCAGCACCTCCCTGGACAGCATCCACCACATCAGACCAACAGAGTGGTGGCCCTGGAACACATCAGACAACAGTCAGTTAGACATAGGGTTGTATAGTAAGTCAATGACGATTATGTGCACTGGCAACAGTCAGTCATACAGAGACACGAAGGCCGTCAACAGAATTGATCAGTCTAAACTAGTAGAATTGGTTAGTGGATTAACTGATACCAAGTAAAAACATGACTACATGGGAGGGCATCTTCAAATACTGACGAGGAAGTACAAAGGAAACTCCCTAGGTAGGAAGAGACCGAGTAGGGTTCATGGTTGTGGCTCAGGTCACTATCAAACTCCAGTCATGGGGCAGCAGCCCTACTGATGTTAGCGAAAACCCGGCCAGATCACTCTGGCACACTTCCGACACCTGAACACAGACATGCGACCGTGTCAGGCTTTAATTGTGTGCTGCATATTTTCATCAGTCTACCAGGATATCTGCGGAAGTCCCCATCTACGCTTTCACTTTGAGGAAACACCATTGGGGACAAAACTGATATGATAGGCTGTTAAAGTCATTCATATATATATATATATAAATGTGAGACCACTAGAATATACATCTGTAGTCTATGGCCTGTCTGTACCTTGTTGTTGCAGGGGATGGCGATGTCCACGTATCTGAGGGGAGAGTCGGTGTTGCACATGGCGATAGTGGGGATGTTGACGTAGGAGGCCTCAGTCAGGGGCTGGTGGTCGGCACGGGGGTCTGTCACGATCAGGAGGCGGGGCTCACGGAAAGCAGCCTGGATCTGATTGGTGAAGGTTCCGGGGGTAAAACGACCGTGGAAGGTGGTGGCGCCGGTGGCGGATGCAAACTTCAGCACAGCCCTCTGGTTGGAGGAGAACGGAGAGTGGAGTTAGTGGATTGGCTAACAAGCAGGTGATCCAGCCAAGAATATAACTTAGCAGTAATTTAGTATGTTTTGGTTGTGGCTCAGGTTACTATCAAACTCCAGTCATTGGGCAGCAGCCCTACTGATGTTAGCGAAAACCCGGCCGGATCACTCTGGCACACTTCCGACACCTGAACACAGACATCACAGTGCCAGGCTTTAATTGTGTGCCGTTTAGCTAGTCACCCACAATTACATCAGGCCAACTGAGCTGACCAAAGTAATGTTCATTAGGGGACACCAGGAAATAAAAACAAGTTTCTTATTGGACAAGTTTAGATAGTACCTCTCCTCTTTAGACCGTTCACTTCCATTTTGCACCCCCTGAACATAACCCAGGAGAAACTCTGGGCCCTCGAATATGTCAGGTGAGCTAGCAGTGGGGGTCTCACCTGTCCAGTGTTCCTGGAGGAGATGACGCAGACATCAGCTGGGTTCTCAATGGCCACGATGGCACGGGCAGCCAGCAGCAGCTTCTCCCATGTCTTCTTCAGGTTGATGATGTACACACCTGAGGGGACAACCAGTTACATTATTTACATGTTGATACCCGACACGCATACAGCCATAATGTCTATACACATCCTAGCCTTTCTCAGGACAATCCATGAAGAAAAAGACTGTACCCATTAAAACTGACTGAGGACTGGTGTTTCACCCACATTAAGCTCATTATCTACTGGATAAATGTCTGAGCTAGAGAAAAACATTCAATATTAGGAAGAGATGTTCCATCACTGATTGAGATGGGTCAGTTACGGTTTCAGACTGCCATCTCACCCACAGTGATGGTTTTACTATTCCCTTCCAACGACAACTCACCCAGTCACTGACCGGACAACGCAAGTGCTTTTAGAAGGGGAATGTGTATTTCAGAGGTATCAACAACTCTGATCCTATAAACTTGTGTGCAGACTATTGTTCCTGCACCTGTTTCAGTGTATCACGTCAAGACCACAAATAGTTGAATTACGTATGATAATGCAGGGCTGGAAGAAAAGCATTCACATCCTCCAGTCAAAATATGTGCGAGTTCAGGAAGTCTTCAGATCATAAAGTGACAAATAACCAGGGATCTCGTATTCCTCCACTCACCATCACTCTTTCTCTTGTACGTGTAGTGCTCCATCTGGAAGTCCATGTTGGTACCTCCCAGGTGGGTCCCGGCTGCCAGGAACTTGAGCACATCCTCCTCCTTCATCTGCAGCACATCCAGACCTCCGGACATCGTGACCACTTTTCCTAAGTTACGAGTTATGTGGAAAAGCTGCAGGAAAAAAAAGAGACAGGTGAGATGTTACATAAAGGTAGGGAAGCAGAGAATGGTTGCAGTTGGAACTGAGGGGTCATTGTGGCTCAGGTCACTATCAAACTCCAGTCATGGGGCAGTAGCCCTACTGATGTTAGCGAAAACCCGGCCGGATCATTCTGGCACACTTCCGACACCTGAACACAGACATCAGACCGTGTCAGGCTTTAATTGTGTGCTGAACAACTGTCAATGCTGCAATGCTTATAATTATTTAGTGTACTTATACAGGCACTTGCAACAGCATCCGTTTCTAAATACAAAATGTACAATTATTAAATAAAAAATATTGTTGCAGTTCCTTATGAATGACATCTGATCTCTTGAGTGATGATCGACATGAGCATGTGGGGAAGAGGGGCGGCAGGTAACAGTGGTTAGAGGGTTGGGCCAGTAACAGAAAGGTTGCTGGATCTCATCCCTGAGCCAACAAGGTACAAATCTGTTGTTCGGCACCTGAACAAGGCAGTTAACCCACTGTTCCCTGATAGGCCGTTATTGTAAATAAGAATTTGTTCTTCACCGGCTTGCCTTGTTAAATAATGGTTAAATAAAAGTGTTGTATAAGCAGCAGGTTTAGTCCACTAACCCCAATTCAGTGCAATATTACTGACCAATTAATATCAATAAATACAATGTTGCAAAAGAGCCTTACATGCGTGAAACTAGTCTAATTGAATTTATGGATGTTGGCTACCTCAGTTATTAGTATCCAACATCTTCAATGGATTTCACGAGCACGCATGGCTAACTAGCTACTAGTGCTAAGGTTAGTAGTAGCTACATGGCTTTTGGCCTAGCTGTCTAACATGTAATTCGCTATTTACAGCTGTTGGATTTATACGGATATGGGAAACATTTAGACACAATTTCCTAGTTGTTCGTAACAAGGCTTTAATATTGGTCTCCGCAACTTTTACCTCAAGAAAATATAAAATTGTTATCTCACCACGAGACAACGCCGTATGGAGTTCTGTACCTCACGGTAAAAGAGAAAGAGAAACGGAAGTGACGTATTTATATACTGTAAATTCCACCAATCATCTTCCATTTCCGTCTCCATGATTGTAGTAGAACCAATTCATAAAAAGGTCGATAGATGGTAGTCAAATCATTTGAGACTAAAGTGCTATGAGAACGGGCATAAATTGTGATGGAAGCAGTTGTTACTTCAAATTCTGTTAAATGTATAATTAAATACAGTAAAGTTATTGCCAAGAGATCATGCCTTCACCCCATATAGTAATGATTGATTGAACGGCTTTATAGTCTGTTTATGTCAGTAAAATTATAGGTTACCATTTTGAGGTACTTATATCTTTGAATAATTTGATGCCATTTCAATTAAAACATTATCTAATTCGGGTACTGTTCAAACGGAATATAAAATCCACTGCTTTGAAATTAAATCAATTCAGGCCACATCATAAGAAAGTGAACAGTTACAGCCGGTTCCTGTCTGGGATGAAATACATAGTCAGGAGAGAGAAGAGGAACACTGCAGCCCGCCTGGTTTTCAACCTTCCCAAGTTCTCCCGCTCCGCCGCAAAATCCACTGGCTTCCAGTGGATGCGAGCTTCGAACTGGAAGCCAGTGGATTTTGCGGCGGAGCAAGACCATGGTGCTTGCCTACGGAGCATCAAGAGGAACTGCCCCTCCCTACATTCAGGCTATGCTCAAACCCTACATCCCAATCCAAGTACTCCGTTCTGCCACCTCTGGTCTCTTGGCCCTCCCACCCTTATAGGAGGGCAGCTCCCGCTCAGCCCAGTCTAAGCTCTTCTCTGTCCTGGCACCCTAATGATGGAACCAGCTTCCCCCTGAAGCTAGGACAGCTGAGTCCCTGCCCATCTTCCAAAAACACCTGAAGCCCTACCCTTTCAAAGAATATAAAATAATCCCCTTCCTCACCTCAAGAAAAAGTATACTTACTCTGCCTGTGATATGTGGTTGTCCCACCTAGCATTCTTAAGATGAATGCACTAACTACCAGTCACTCTGGATAAGTGTAAATGTAGGAAGCAATGAGTCATACAAGACCATATCTATCTATATCTAATGGCTGATAATCCATTGAAAGACCAGACTTCTCTGTGAACTCCTCACTCGTTTGATATCTCATCACTGTCTTTTAGTTTCCCTCTCTGTCACTGGTTAACCACCTTACTCTGCTTATATCGGCCAAGTCTGTTTGCATTATGGATTGGTACAGTACTCACGAGTGTATGTATTTCTCATGGTTATGCAGGTTATTTTAACAGGGTCAATGGTAAGTGTGAGAGTAAATACAGTGGATTGGTGTTTCAAGGAAGATCTGTCCTACTATGCAAGGAATCTGTGCTGTTAGAGAATGCTTGCTAAAGAGGTAATTTAAGAATACGTTATCCTGACCTCAGTCTTAGTGACTGTGTCCTTGTGCATATCAGCATGTGTCGATCACACTGATTATTTCCCCCCTATCCACATCAGGGAAAGTCAGCTGTGGGGCTGTCTAGTGTAGTGCCTGTCTCTTCCTCAGGACACATGGACCCCGGTGTTCTGAGGACATGAGCTGTAGCCTGTCACTGTCTGTTATGTCAATGTGGTGTTGCTTTGAAGAGACCAGCGGGCTATACAACAAATTAGGATCAATGAGTTAGCCAGCTAACTTTGATAAGCAACCAGAAATAACTATTGATCTTCTGGTTCATTATAAAAGCTTAACTTAGATGTGTGTTCATTTGTTTAATCAATTAGATCATGCCCATCTCATGCTTGTTTTAATAAAAAATGTATACTTAAGACTATTTAGGCAAGTTATCTGGTTAACTCCTTGATCAGCGTTGTAGTAACCCCTGGTACTGAGGTTGGAGCCTGAAAATACAGCAGCTCAAGGTAAAGAGACTCACAAAGGATGATAACATGATGAACCAATGTTGAAGTTAATCTAGGCAAAGATTGAATCAAATAAACACCAGGAATTGTACAAAAATGGGGGGAATTTTATTCACTTAAAAACAAAACAGGCACAGCATCGGTCTGAGCAAACTCACACACACAGACAAAATATTGACAATAATAACAGACAATATACAGTGTAAAGTCACAATATCAAGGACAATAGTGATAGCGATGATAATCGCCAAGGTAAGAATGTTATGGCAAAAAACAACTTGGTGTAACGACAACACAAACACACAGACAAGGGCTGAAGAGCTACCAATTCTCAAGAAATGTCAATCACCCCAGTCCTTTTACCAGCCGCTGCAAAGGGGCTTGAATGAATGAATAAATATGCGTTGAATTCTAAAGTGCAGTCACTGACTGGCATTGAGCTAGGGTTAACTCAGTGTTTCCCCTCTCAATGACTCAAACTACTCAGCGGCCAGTTTATTAGGTCCGTTCACAAAAATGGTTTCACTCCTACAGACAGTGAGTCACGTGGCCGTGGCTTGCTATAAAAAGCAGGCAGACAGGCATCAACGCATTTAGTTACCAGTCGATTGAACGTTAGAATGAGAAAAATGAGTAACCTACGCAACTTTGAGTGTGGTATGATCGTTGCTGCCAGGCGCGCCGGTTCCAGTATCTCGGAAACGGTCGGCCTCCTGGGTTTTTCACTCACGACAGTGTCTAGGGTTTACGGAGAATGGTGCGACAAACAAAAAACATCCAGTAAGCGGCCGTCCTGTGGGTGAAAACAGCTTGTTGATGAGAGGTCGAAGGAGAATGGCAAGAATTGTGCAAGCTAACAGGAGGGACACCAACAGGCAAATAATGGCGGGGAACGGCATTTCGAGATGCGCAACTCATCTATCCTAGTCTAGGATGGCCTATTGCAACAGACAACCACACCGGGGTCCGGTCCTATAAGTTATAAACAAGCGCTTCCAGTGGACACGTGATCTCCAACACTGGACAACTGAGGAGTGGAAAAACATTGCCTGGTCAGACGATTCCAGGTTCCTGTTGCTTCATACTGATGGCAGAGTCAGGATTTGGCATAAACAACAGGAGTCCATTGCCCCATCCAGGCTGGTGGCGGTGGTGTCACGGTGTGGGTAAAGTTTTCCTGGCGCACGTTTGGTCCCTTGATAGCAATTGAGCAATGTTTCCACGCCCCAAATAATTCAGGTTGTTCTGGAAGCAAAGGGGGTTCGACCCGGTACTAGATGGATGTACCTAATAAACTGGCCACAGTGTATATTGAAGCTGTTTTGTCCTTTTCATTTGTGTGTGTAAAACCCCAAAACAGTTGGCAAACAGTGATTGTAGTGATGGTACTGGATTTAAATCAGTTTCTCTCAGCCATCTCTGGTCCTCAAAGCTTCAGGCTCTATAGACTGAGTATTCCAAACATTAAGAACACCCTCCTAATACTGAGTAGAGCTCACTTAGTGTATATTTTGAATCTGTAACAATACTTTTAAATATAACACATCTCTTTAAAACTGACATGTTCAAAAAATAATACCCATGACATGGCACACTGGACACTGTGGGTTAAAAAATATACACGTGTATGGGCTTCCAAAAATGAACTACTCAAAATGCTGAATACATAGGCCTATTCATTTACAAAACTAATAAGAGACCATCCAGGACCATGGCTGTGCATCACTGATATGGATTCCTATATTTAGCTGGGTAGTGTACATTAGTGCACACCGTAGCAAAATGTTTTGCATTGAAAAACAAAAACATTTTACATGTCATTTAGGACAAGATGAGCTAGTCCCTCCGGTTTGCTTTCTTTTTGTGACTACTGAATCTGGCCCATGTAATACAGTGATGCTGAAGCTGCATGTTCATGATCGTGATGTTGACTATTGTCTCACAATGCTACAGCACAATGGGGGCCAGAGTTGCATTGTCTGGGTTCCAATGGCATTGACTAGAGCCAATTATCCATCTATGACTCTGGGATTGACTATCATTACTGGTTAGATAAAGCACATCCGGTCTACAACACTGCAACCAGAATGGAATGCACTAGAAATGAGATCCCAGTTGAATTGGGTATAGAGAACACCTGCTGTACACTATTTTAATATGGCTAAGTATGCCAATGCCAAGTTGCTAGTAGCTAATTGTGCAGTTGCGGTATAGAAAATATCAGCCTCGTCTTTTTCGACAATGCACAGCAATATTGTCTTGATTGTCCAAGCTAGTAAGAAATATTTTAGTCAGTCAATAAATATCTTATTTCCTTCAGTCAGTCGACAGGTCACAATAATCACTGTGCTGTTATAATGTATTCTGCCAGTCATTTGTAAATATGTTGCGTGGTTATGGCACTGGGTAGCTTTGTCCAGTCCACTACACTTTTAGCCAGCAGATAACCTCTTGCTGAGCTAATTCAATCAAAGCTGCTGTTTCGTCTTGGGAGTGTTAGAGACACCTAGATGTTAGTCCCAGTCATTCATAGTCATAGACAGTGGTAGTGGGTGACAGTCGGCGACAGTCTCTGTCACTGGAGTGGTATCCAGAGCTAAACCACAGTGGTCATAGTCTGAGGGTCTGCCCAATAGAAATATAATTATATAATTCTCTATGGTCTCCCCAGTCTGAGAGGGTCTCCCCAATATAAATAGATAATTATCTATGGTCTCCCCAGTCTGAGGTTCTCCCCCATAGAAATATATCATTATCTATGGTCTCCCAAGTCTGAGAGGGTCTCCCCCATAGAAATATAATTAGATCATTCTCTATAGTCTCCCCAGGCTGAGGTTCTCCCCAATATAAATAGATCATTCTCTATAGTCTCCCCAGTCTGAGGTTCTCCCCCATAGAAATAGATCATTATCTATGGTCTCCCCAGTCAGAGGTTCTCCCCCATAGAAATAGATCATTCTCTATGGTCTCCCCAGTCTGAGAGGGTCTCCCTAATATAAATAGATCATTCTCTATAGTCTCCCCAGTCTGAGGTTCTCCCCCATAGAAATAGATCATTCTCTATGGTCTCCCCAGTCGGAGAGGGTCTCCCCCATATAAATATATTAAATACATCCCTATGGTCTACCCCATAGAAATAGATAGTTCTCTATGGTCTCCCCAGTCAGAGAGGGATCAGTTCAGTTCTCAGAAAAAGGGGATGTCATTTAAGGTCAGGGTTGACAATGTAAGGACATACATCAAACATTCACAATAACTCTCATAAACATCAACATGTAAAACACACACTCTTCCATGCCACAGACACCCACCTCTTTCTTTCCCAAGCTAGTTGCAGTGATAAACAGTCCCTACACCTCCTCTCTCCCTCCTCCTTCACTCCTTCTCATCCTCCTCTCTTTCTTCTACTTCATACTGCTGCTTTGTATAAAAGCATATTCCTCCTTTATCAGTTCCTCCCTGTCTCCTCTCCTCAGGACTTGAGTCCCATGCGGGCCATCAGCTGTTCGTAGACGGTCCAGGCCATGGCTGCCATCAGAGTCCTCCTCAGAGAGCGTGGCACAGCCCCACGGAAGAAACCCCTCAGACCATGCTCCTGAAGGAGAGAGAAGAGTTCACTGTTCAGTTGGTAAAAACAATAGTGTGCGCAAGAAGAGATGTTCAGTCGCTTTTGGAGGAACATTTATGTTCAATAAGAAGTGCTCCATAGTGATATCTCATGTATTAAAATACCCTCAGAATAGGAACAATTGGAAGACCAAGAATGGTACCTTACACATAGGAAATTAATCATGTAGTGTATATTTTCATTAAGATTCAGGCCTCACCGTATAGATGTAGCGAATGGCGTCCTTGGTGGTCCAGTGGGCGGGGCTGACCTGGATGTGAGTCTTGACCACGTCAGCTGGCTGGGTGACCACAGAGGCTAGGACTCCGGCCATCACCCCACAGCCAAAGTTCCCTAATGGGGCATAGGGTGACGAGCTCACCTCTGAGAGAAGAGACCGCACAGAGAATGGTCAGACCTACACGGGCACTAACAGAAAATACAGCGTCAGGCAACCTAGTGGTTAGAGTGTTGGACTAGTAACCGAAAGGTTGCAACATCGAATCCCTGAGCTGATTAGGTAAAAATCTGTCGTTCTGCTCCTGAACAGGCGGTTAACCCACTGTTCCTTGGCCGTCATTGTAAATAAGAATTTGTTCTTAACTGACTTGCCTATTTAAAAAAGGTAAAATAAACATGTCATTATTCTGGATTACTTGGAATTCACATGCAAGCAATACCCCACATGGCGTTTAATAGCTGTTTACACTAACAGACGCCAATGTAAAGAAATCCTGCTGAAGTAACACACTTGACTATTCAGTGTGTCGGTGTGACATTTTGTAGTCTCTCACTCGCCCTCTTCCCCTCCTCTCACATAGAGAGTGTGTTTCTCTTACCCGGTGGCAGGGACCTCTTGGCCTGGCTGTAGAACATGACATAGATGCCAGAGAAGGGGGCGTCTCGGAGCAGTGTGGCCGTCAGCCCGGAGAACAGAGCCCTGGGTCCCTCCGTCTCACACACGCTCTTCAGAGCTCCCAGGACGCTCACGTAGTTGTACCGTCCGCTCTGCGCAACGCACACAGTAATACAACACATTATACACTACAACCACAGTAGATCACGTAGTTATACCGTCCACTCTGGAATACCTACAGATTACCAAGAGGGTTGGGGTCGGTTCCATTTCAATTGACTAAATTGAAATGGAATTGACCCCAACTCTGAATACAGCGAAGGACGGCTCATAGTAATGACCGGAATGGAGACAATGGAATGGTATCATGGTTTTCATCTGTTTGATACCTTCCCATTCACTCCATTCCGGCCATTATTATGAGCCGTCCTCCCCTCAGCAGCCTCCACTGATTGAAAACTAACTCAATACACAACATTACACACAACTACTAGCAACATTTAAACACTAAACCAGATAGATATCCACCACCTCTGGAAACCAACGGAGCCCCATTAATAAACAGATGACACGTAGTCATACAGATGAAAAAACTAGCAGGTGACATAGTTACATTAAACATTTGTAGTCGTGACAGATCCTCTACGCACAGCTAGATGCTCAGTCCTTATAAAACCAACACAACAGAATTTATTCAAATGCAGATAGAAGCGTTTAATTCCCAAGGCAATCAGCTCTCATCAGATAACCTTCTCTCTCTCCACGCTCTCTCGCCTCTCTTTTCCCTTCATCTTCTCCTTCTCTCTCTGCGGTGGCAGGCTGCTAATTCTACCATCATCTTCTCTCTAATTCTACCTTCCAGCTCCAGCCCAGACACCAGAAATATCCCAGCCTATCTGCTAGTGCTTGTTCTATGTTATTACTGAACCACCAACTCCTCCCCTTCCTCCTTTGTTTACTTCCTGACTTCATTCTCCCTTTTCTTTACACACATTCTGATTCTGAACCATTCCTCATCTTAATTCATACATCCTTCCAACCCTTCTTCTATCCATTCATGCTTATCTTCCTCCTAATCAATCCTAAACATACATGGCTGTAGCAACCCTCACCTCATCCTTGCTCCTCTCCCTCCACCTCCTTCTCTCCATCCTACACCATTGCCTCAAAGTATTTTTCCATCCTGATATAGTTGTAACAACCTCTCGCCCACTCAACCATGCCTTAATCCCAGCTCCTTTCCCTCTCCATCTTTTATTTTAGTCCATCCCCATTCACAACACCGAGAAGAAGCTCTCACCTCGAAGCGTGTCTTGATGACGGTGACAGGCAGCATGCAGACCCCAGCCACGGCCCTGGCCCCGGCCCCCAGCAGCACAGCCTCCCCAGCGTTAGGGGCCCGGCCCTCCTGGAAGTAGTGCTGCTTCAGTGAGTAGAAGGTAGAGAAGTAGATCCCTACGCCTGGGATACAGCGCACAAAAGACTGGAGAGAGATAGAGTATGAGGACAGAGATAGAGGGGAGAGAGAGAGTGCGAGGACAGAGAGAGAGTGCGAGGACAGAGAGAGAGAGTGCGAGGACAGAGAGAGAGGTGAGAGAGGGAGAGAGAGAGAGGAGGGCGAGATAGAAAGTCCAAGATTTAGATTGTAGCTGAATTCTTCTTTAAGGTAGAAACTATGGTGAAGTGGATAAAGACGGTGGAACTCAGACATGACATCCACTGAGTTTTTAAACGACGGAGCGCGACATGGTTCAACAACAATAAATCAGCACAATCAACTTTTTGGGGGTTTCAAATTGCTGCCGTCTTGGAGCTAGAATTGTTATCATCATGTATATTGTGCTAATGAGAACACGATAAAAGAGTCAAGGAGAGCCATGTACAATTCGGGGAAATGCGCAAACGAGGCATTTGTGATAAGTACAGTTGAAGTCGGAAGTTTACATACACCTTAGCCAAAACTTAGCCAAAACTCACAATTCCTGACATTTAATCGCAGTAATAATTCCGTCTTAGGTCAGTTAGGATCACCACTTTATTTTAAGAATGTGAAATGTTAGAATAATAGGAGAGAATTATTTATTTAAGCTTTTATTTCTTTCATCACATTCCCAGTGGGTCAGAAGTTTACATACAATTAGTATTTGGTAGCATTGCCTTGAAATTGTTTAACCTGGGTCAAAGGTTTCGGGTAACCTTCCACAAGCTTCCCACAATAAAATGGGAAGACCCATTTGCGACCAAGCTTTAACTTGAGATGTTGCTTCAATATATACACTTAATTTTCCTCCCTCATGATGCCATCTATTTTGTGAAGTGCACCAGTCCCTCCTGCAGCAAAGCACCCCCACAATATGATTCTGCCACCCCCGTGCTTCACGGTTTTGATGGTGTTCTTCGGCTTGCAAGCCTCCCCCTTTTTTCCTCCAAACATAACAATGGTCATGGCCAAACAGTTCTATTTTTGTTTCATCAGACCAGAGGACATTTCTCCAAAAAGTACAATCTTTGTCCCTATGTGCAGTTGCAAACCGTAGTCTGGCTTTTTTATGGTGGTTTTGGAGCAGTGGCTTCTTCCTTGCTGAGCGGCCTTTCAGGTTATGTCGATATAGGACTCGTTTTACTGTGGATATAGATACTTTTGTACCTGTTTCCTCCAGCATCTTCACAAGGTCCTTTGCTGTTGTTCTGGGATTGATTAGCACTTTTCGCACCAAAGTATGCTCATCTCTAGGAGACAGAACGCGTCTCCTTCCTGAGCGGTATGACGGCTGCGTGGTCCCATGGTGTTTATACTTGCGTACTATTGTTTGTACAGATGAACGGGGTACCTTCAGGCATTTGGAAATTGCTCCCAAGGACGAACCAGACTTGTGGAGGTCTACAATTTGTTTTCTGAGGTCTTGGCTGATTTCTTTTGATTTTCCCATGATGTTGAGCAAAGAGGCACAGAGTTTGAAGGTAGGCCTTGAAATACATGCACATATACACCTCCATTTGATTCAAATTACGTAAATTAGCCTATCAGAAGCTTCTAAAGCCATTACATAATTTTTTGGAATTTTCCAAGCTGCTTAATGGCACAGTCAACTTAGTGTATGTAAACCTCTGACCCACCGGAATTGTGATAAGTGAAATAATCTGTCTGTAAACAATTGTTGAAAATATTACATCTGTCCTAACCAACTTGCCAAAACTATAGTTTGTTAACAAGACATTTGTGGAGTGGTTGAAAAACGAGTTCTAATGACTACAACCTAAGTGTATGTAAACTTCTGACATCAACTGTACATGGGGCCGCCATCTTTATGCATCTCTGCTATTGTTCACACAAAAGAAAACAGTTGTAAAAAAAAAAAAAAAGTTCAGTCGTTTTTGGAGAGTGACGTGAAGAAGGTCTGGTTCTTAGAAAATGATTCACTAACCAAAGTGATACAGTAAGTCAGACTTTGATCACAGACTGTGTTAAAACAGGGAAAGTAAACCACAAGATGAACAGGGAAGCCAGACTGCTTCGATTAGACTCTCACCGGTGACACTCCCTTCCACAGGCCCAGGAAGCTCTCTGTCCGAATGACCTGGATAAGCACCGTCATCATCCCCACCTTAGGAGCTCTGAGACAGGAGATAAATAAATGGTTACACACACACACACACACACCCATTAAGCTTAGAGACTGGATACTTGAAAATAAGCGAAAGTCTAAAAAGACACCTGTAGATATGTTCCCAACACGTCTTCGGGGGTCAATTCTAGTGAGGAGTTGTTAGCATGGAAGTGTGTCTAATTAGCATATATGGGTCAAATGAGGGGATTCAAACTGTCTGAAAGCTACTGAAGAGGGGTTCTACCCTGCAGTATGTGTATCTCTCAGCGTGTTTGTATCGGTGTTTATGCAAGTATACATGCGCGAGTGTGTGTGCCTGTATGTCTCCGGCTCTTTCTGTGTATGTGTGTCCTAAAGACTAGAGCTGGGATGAGAAACCAAAAATTACCGACACTGACATTCCATATCATACTGAAGAAATTTTGCGAATGCATATATGAAAGCATCACGCTGCCGGAACACAACACTTTCATCTAGGCCGTTTTATTTGAGCCAATCAGAGCCGTGTTCTATCCCAAGCTTCCAACACCTGCTGTTGGCAGTTCTCCCAAGTGATGTTGCGAGTGGCCTTGTTCATTAGCGGGGTCAAATGAACAGAGACAAACAAACTGCCGTCCCAGAAATCCAAGAACAATTGCTACCAAATAAGGACGCTGTGTCGGTTGTTTGGGCCTATTCTGGTTTTCAACCCAGTGACATTGAGCAGAGTGAGGCGATGTGCTTGAACTGTCGCACAACTATAACAACCACTCGAGGTAACACCAACAACTGTTTCCACCCTTTGAAACACAGGCAGGTAATACAGCATGACGAACGCATGGCGAAGAAGAATTAGACAGAGGTCAACAAGTGTCATGACTAGGGCTGTCATGA
Source organism: Oncorhynchus mykiss (assembly GCF_013265735.2). Taxonomy (NCBI): domain Eukaryota; kingdom Metazoa; phylum Chordata; class Actinopteri; order Salmoniformes; family Salmonidae; genus Oncorhynchus; species Oncorhynchus mykiss. Next base: position 25,969,031 of record NC_048581.1, on the reverse strand, counting down.
AAAGTTGTCAGCGGGTGACTGTGATGCAAATAACTGCCTGACTAACGGTAATTGACTGTTAACTAACATAAACGTGTTTAGCCTTTCTGACTACCACACATAGCCTACAAGCCACTGATGCAGACCTTTGGAACATATACATTTTAAGTCAAATAAATCCATTTAATATTATTTTATTTAACCTTTATTTAACTAGGCAAGTCCGTTAAGTACAAATTCTTATTTACAATGACGGCCTAGGAACAGTGGGTTAACTGCCTTGTTCAGGGGCAGAACGACTGGCTTACAGCATTCCGATAAATCCATTGGATATTTTAGGCAGGTCTAAAGAAACATTATGAGGAAGAAAATGTAGCCTATTTCAGAAGAACACAGTGATTTAAAGGGAGAATGAAGGGCTGAGTACCGGACATTAGCAGAAGTTAGCAAGTTTGGTAGGCAATCAGCGGCATCAGAGCGCAGTTTTGGAGCCTCGTTACCGAGACTCAACGGGCATGTGGAATTTGACTGCGGCCATGACTCATAACTAGCGGTGTGGCGGTAATATGGTCACTATAACAGCCTTAGTCATGACAAGAGCAGTGCCCAGGGACAACAACGCAACAAGGAATCGTTTGCATACACAACTTACTATGCAACACACACTAACCGATGGAATGAAATTACAGATGACATAACGTACCACATCGCAAAAGAAGATGGTTCACAATCTGGACAAGAAATACAATGTCATGGCAAAATAGCATCGGAGCTGAAACGGGTGCAGCGCAGTATTTGGCAACAACTGAAATGTGATCCAGTAGGACGGCGAAGCCCTACATGTCATTGACACTGCACAACATCGAAGCTGAAGCTGCGCTGCAGGTGCTTTGTAGACGGTTTAAAATACAGGTCTCTTCCTGTCGCAGTGTTACATCATCTTTTAAATGCTGGATGACCTGGTAACCAAATAACTTAGGATAATATATTATGGCCATTTCTTTGACACAGTGTAAATAGGGTGCAAACGGAGAGTAACTGTGCACCTTGAATCGCAACAAATGTGTCCATTTATGGCGATATGGATTGTTGTCCGTATTGCCGAGCTCCACTACATACCCAGGCTTCATGGTGTTCTGCAGGGTCTGCAGGCGTGTCTTGACCAGGTCCAGAGGCTGGAAGAGCAGCGTGGAGCAGGTACCGCTGAGGGAGCCACACATGAAGGCCTTGAGAGCTGGATGCGCCTGCGGGGGGGGCATGGAGCGAGAGCGAGATGGGAGGAGAGAAGGGGGTGAGAAAAAAAGAGGACGAGGGATAAGCACACGTCCACATGTCGTTTTATGTGTGACTGATGCTACGTACACAGGCATGTAGGAAGGCAATACAGCTTACACCGCACATTCTGCTTGTGAAAACACAAAAGACGCCCTAAAAGGCTACGCACAGTACGGAAACATGTTGATGATGTATGCACAAGTACACGCAGATATAACAACACAACCAGTGGTGATGGAGATGCGTGCAGACAGTCAACACACTAACAAAGGAGCTGTCATGGCGAATCACATGGAGACTGAGCGTTCTCATTATTCACACGTCTGATGGACATACATGGAAGGGGGAGATGTACACAGACAAACACTAAATATAGCTCGAGACGCAGGGATAAATGGGACACACACTGATAAATACCAACACACAGGCGCACGTACATACATACATAAACCATTTCACTGCACACTCCCCTTACTCATCTGGACAAAAGGAATGTATATGTGAGGATGATGTTCATCGACTACAGCTCAGCCTTCAATATCATAGTGCCCTATAAACTCATTACAAAGCTCACGACCCTGGGTCTGAACTCCTGCCTATGCAACTGGGTCCTGGACTTCCTGACGGGCCACCCCCAGGTGGTGAAAGTAAGCAACATTACGTGCTCGACACTGAATCTCAACACTGGGGCCCCACAAGGGTGCGTCCTCAGGCCCCTCCTGTATTCTCTGTATGGCCTCACACAGTTCCAACTCCATCCTCAAGTTTGCTGACAACACAACAGTAGTAGGCCTGGTTACCAACAACGACGAGATGGCCTACAGGGAGGAGGTAGGCACTCTGACGGCATGGTGCCTGGTAAAACAAAGGAGCTGATTGTGGACTTCCGTAGGAACCAGGTCGGACAGCCCCCATCCTCATCAACAGGACCGCGTGGAGACGGTCAAGAACTTCAAATTCCTGTGTAGATGTCTTAGAAAAGCTAAAATGGTCAAATCACACGGACACCGCGGTGAAGGCGGCAGAACAACTTCAGGAGGCTGAAGAAATTAGGCCTCTCTAAGAGGGCCCTCAGTGTTCTACAGGAGCACCATCGAGAGCATACTGTCGGGCTGCATCACAGCCTGGTACGGCAACTCCACTGCCTCTGACCGTAAGGCACTTCAGAGGGTGATACGTGCAGCCAAACGCACCACTGGGTGCACACTGTCTGCCCTCCAGGACATCTACAACACCAGGTGTTGCAGGAAGGCCAAGAAGATCATCATTGACCTCAGCCACGGCCTGTTCTCGCAGCTTCCATCACTCAGATGCAGGCAGTACAGGAGCATCATGGCTAAAACTGGAAGACTGGCCAATAGTTTCTACACCCAGACCATCAGGCTGCTGAATAGCTACCACGTCAGCATCCTACTACCCCCTCCCCCTGGCTACTCCCCCATGGACATTTCCTCCCCACCCCAATGACATTCATCATTGTTGCAGATGTAAATATGTATATTCTTCTTATTATTTCTATTGTTTTATTTCACTTGGTCCCCACACCCCCTCAACAGTCTTTAGTCAGCCTGGTGCTCCCCCTATGTTCACCCCCTCAACAGTCTAAGTGAGCCTGCTGCTCCCCCTGTTCATCCTCCACCCCCTCAACAGTCTTAGTCAGCCTGCTGCTCCCCCTGTTCATCCTCCACCCCCTCAACAGTCTTAGTCAGCCTGCTGCTCCCCCTGTTCATCCTCCACCCCCTCAACAGTCTTAGTCAGCCTGCTGCTCCCCCTGTTCATCCTCCACCCCTCAACAGTCTTAGTCAGCCTGCTGCTCCCCCTGTTCATCCTCCACCCCCTCAACAGTCTTAGTCAGCCTGCTGCTCCCCCTGTTCATCCTCCACCCCCTCAACAGTCTTTAGACAGCCTGCTGTTCCCCCTATGTTCATCCTCCACCCCCTCAACAGTCTTAGTCAGCCTGCTGCTCCCCCTGTTCATCCTCCACCCTCAACAGTCTTAGTCAGCCTGCTGCTCCCCCTGTTCATCCTCCACCCCCTCAACAGTCTTAGTCAGCCTGCTGCTCCCCCTGTTCATCCTCCACCCCCTCAACAGTCTTTAGACAGCCTGCTGTTCCCCCTATGTTCATCCTCCACCCCCTCAACAGTCTTTAGTCAGCCTGCTACTCCCCCTATGTTCATCCTCCACCCCCTCAACAGTCTTAGTCAGCCTGCTACTCCCCCCATGTTCATCCTCCACCCCCTCAACAGTCTTTATTCTGCCTCAATGGACATGTATTTATTCATCACTGCTTCAGTTATGTTTATAGTGCTATTTCTATTGTTTTTTATAACAATTTATTGTTTTATTTCACGTAGTCCTGCAGCAGATGTTCACTGTACCATCCAACTACACCTGCAACCCTGTACATGTGAATTTTAAACACTCAATCTGAAACACATGGACACACAAACATACATACAAACAAAGACATATAGATGCTGACAGGCGGATGATGCCGGGTCTCAAATACTGTAATCATGGTGATTAACAATTACTTTTAAAAGCATGTAGACGCAACTGCACAACAGCATAGCACGAAAACGCATCCACATTGGCACTTGACAGTAACACACACACGACACTGGCTATCCTCCCTACCTTTCCCAGGATGCTTGAGGGTTTGCCTCCTTGAGAATCCTGTTTCTGTTGCATGTCTCCCTCTTTCACCTCTCTCCCTCTCTGTGCTGCTGCTACGAACAGCATATTACAAAATAAGACATCTCCATCTCTCACTTCCCTCTCTCTCGATCTAAAACACAATGGTTTGCTTCTCGATCTAACACACAATGGTTTGCTGCTGCTACCCCTCTTCTCGCCCCCACCCACAGGCTTCTAAATTGGTTTCTCTCTCAATTGCTCGTTGATTCGCACACACACACACACAACAGAACTGCGCTGCTCTCTCCCCTCCCCTCTAAATCGCTTTCTGACAAATTTTGTCTCTATGAAATGTGAGTCATGCAGTGGCTGTGTCTCTGTGTGTGATTTAGACTGTGTGTGTGAGAGAGTGTCTGTGATTTAAACTGTGTGTGTGAGAGAGAGAGAGTCTGTCTCTGTGTGTGTGACACTAAATATGGGTCACTGAGAATTGGATGGTGGTGGGAGACTGGTTATGCAAATGAATGTGTGACTTTCAGCCTGTGTGCACTATACAGTCTTCCCCAGGCCAGGATGACATAACCAATGTAAAATTAGTGTAGTAGAATAGTACAATGTTTGCACAGAAAATACTACTTTCTCCGTCTATGGCAGCCTCCTTTATCCCGACGCCACAGGCTCAGGCCCACAGCACATTATTCTCATCATTACAAAAAAAAGTCCTATTTTTCTAAAGAATGCCATGGCAACAAACAACTATGACCAATAAAGGGCTGCCTATAGAACATTAAACGGTGTTGGGCCTCACCTCCATGCACTTCGGAAGATTTCAACTCCTTACTTCTGGAGAATATAGTCAAATCCTGCTTTTGACCGCAGGTATTCAAACCAAATCTTTGCAGAAAACGAATTTAGCTAACTGTTTGTGCCATCATTCTGTTACCAAACATTGCACCTGCAATGTTCAAGAAAATGTGTTTTAGTAACATTTGTGGAATTTGGTAGAAGTAGTCCTTGTGCAGAGAGTTGTATGGTTTAACTCTGCAGTCATTGGTTTTTATTTGACATACATTTTAAAGCTGCAATATGTAACTTTTGGGTGAAGACCAAATTCACAGAAATTGAGTTATAGATCTGTCATTCTCATTGAAAGACTAATTAGACCTGCTCTATGTGCATATTTCTATGCGTCCTGTTCTTAATTTCGTTTTTTGCGTCTTACTTTTGTACACCAACTACAAACATCTGAAGATATATTTTTGGTAATGGAAAATATATTTCACAGCGGTTTATATGGTTAAAAAAACGATACCCAACACTTTTGTCATATAAACTTAAATTAGGCGAACTATTAGATTTTTAGCAACCAGGAAATGGTGGAGCGTTTTCTGCAGTTTTAATTAAACTGAATCTTCTGAGACTGACTATCACTGTCAGGTTAGTTCGCTTGTATAGTAACAAAGACGAAGATGCCAGACGCCTGTGAACTACAGTGTTCATGTATACATTTGTAGCTAACGTTACTAACTTACCAGTGCCAACTCCATTTTTGATGATGCAGTGGATGAATCCTGAAGGAGCGATTCGAGCGCCTCCTTCCCTTCTCTTGCCGTCTTGTCGCTGTTTGTTTACAGCCCCAACTACAGTGAGGGGGTGAATAGCTATACCAATTACATACGCACGTCAACATAATGATGCAATGTTTTCCAGACTCGCTACAGCTACTGAACTATAAAATGACATCAGGTCAAACTGAATATATTAGTTCACACTGAGCACACCTCTTTAGCTATCGAAAAAGTGGTCAAATGAGATGGACACGGCACGCAAACATACCTTACCTGGCTTTGAAGTTCGCTAGGGATCGATTATTAATTTCAAAGACATTTTGCCGGTAAATCGGTCACTACACCAACTAGCGAACTGTCAGCTGAACCAAAAACTAGAAACTTAGTAAGCGCGGACCTTTGAGTAATACTAGAATTGTGTTTCGCGAAAATACTAATTTTACTCGTTAGGTAGCTAGCAAACTGTCTCACCAAAATTACGCAAGCTAGCCAACGTTAGCTGTACTGACTTTGCAAAAGTAGTTGGCTGGCTTTGTACTAAAACGTTTGACTGCTCACAGCAACCGACGTGTATTCATCTACTAGCTAGGAAAATATAATTCACTAGATTTAAAACGTAGACAGCTATGCAGTTGCTGCCATCCACCTTTTTTAAATATTTTTACTGTCAATGACAATGTTGTTCGGTGTCGGGAAAAGTGAAACCTGCGTAGTGAGAGATCAGCAATTTCCCCCCCACGTCGCCCCAAGCACCTCCTCTCTACCCTGTACCAGTCGGGGCCAACCGGTTTCATCTCGCTTTCCACTGCAAAATATAGTGGGAGGGAAGCATAGGCAATATTTCTAGTTATACTCTGAACCCTCTGGTGGTGTACTTGAGGACTGCATGTGTGTAAATACTGAAGCTAATTTGTGGTATCGCTCCTGTTAGTGTGAGAAAATGGTTTCACTGCATCAATATTAATTAATTTCAGGGTTAAATATTGCAGTCATATCCTTTTAATATTATTTTATTGACACATGGCATCTGATAAAATACTGAAATAAAACAAATTGTCAATATACCCCTCAGTTACAATTCATTAAAACAGTGAAAATTGCACATAAGCATACATCCCCACTAGATCTTGCAGAATCTCTAGAAACTCAATTGAAATGTGAAAGTGCGATAACAGCAAAAAAGTGACCGAACTAGATTAAGAGTATCCATTCTTCGATATGAAGTAGAATTCACACCATGTAGTATTCACTGCCACTCATGTGCAAAGAAGAGTGCCATCTAACCCACCACCACTCTCCCTATTTAGCAGAGCACATGGATCAACCCAAAGCAGTCAATAATTTCAAGAGACCAATAACTAAATCGGAGAAGACCACGCACGTTTCAGCATAATACGATTTGCAAGTGTTTAGGCTGCAGTTATGCTCAGTGTATGTACCAACTCCATTCCTATGTGACCGTTAGGTATAAAGTGCAGGCTTTAACTGTAGATGTAATAACGGTGTACAAATGTCCTAATGTGATGCAAGTACTACAATATGTGGATTAAAAGTGAAGTACTACTGTGTGCAGAAAATACCAGTGGAAAAAAAAACAAACACCAGAAGTACATGATACAACACTAATAACCCATATTAAATCACTGCATTCATAAAGACAAAAACATGTGCACAGCGAAAGATGGCAGAAACAGTATCATACAAGTTCCAAGGGAAAAAGAGGTTGCAGCAGATAGTGGTGTATTCTAGCCACACTAACAATTTAAGCAGCTAAACCATGTCTGAATAATATACTTTTTATAATATTGAAAATGGCTGAGTAGAAAAATGGATCTGGAAAGTCACATATTTGGAACGCTAGCCTCAAAAAAAAAAAAAGTCACATTCATGAGAAAATATAATTTGGCCACAGATTTGTTTTGCACACAAGCACAAAATGCCTTGTACAGATTGAATGTGAATGAGTAAATCTATGAGAACGATCTCAGATGTCCGACCTGAACAAAACATAGTCAAAAATGGACATGGAAGAGAATAGTATAAATCTTGGTATACAATTATTTGTATGATAGCAAGGATAGCTGATGGAGCAGGCAGCTATAGAATGCACTATTTAAATCCATGATAAATGTTGCATTTCCAGTATGGTCCCTGTAAAAGTTGGCTGCTCCCTCCTGTCACGTTCATCTCACTCAGGTATAGGCTTGGACGCGTCGCTGGTCAGATCCATCTCCTCATCACTGTCCCCCATGCCTGTGCGATTCATGACACGGCGCATGTTTAAAGGCAAGTCCCCGCGCCTGCAAAGAGTAAATCAACGACTTCAGAGATATTTGGTAACAGGTTTTATGACTGCAATTATTTAAATACATTTTGAGATCCTTTTATGCTTGTTCAAAGTCGAAAGACCCAACACATTGTATTTCTGTAAAAAGGTGTGCCAAAAACACCATAACTATAAAAAGGCTGTTGTATTCAGTGAATTAAGAATGTTTCCAAAAGCACATTTCTGACATGATCCCTTATTCTACCCGACATACATTCTACACCTATGGAAAAAAACAGAACGTGCACCCAGGGGGGCCCCACGACCACGTTTGGGAAACCCTGCTCTACACAATCCATTTCTAACGAAACCTTGTGCAACATTTCACTCTAATGAATATAGGGAGGGATGGACCATACCTGAGCTTGCTCTTCAGGGTGCTGACCTCTCGGGTCACGGCGTCTTGCGACTCAGTGGCATCGTCAAGCTCCCTCTGCAGCTTCCTGCGGTTGGCGTTGGCCCGTGTCACTTCCTCCTCTGCCTCCTCCAGCTGACGCTTTAGCTGACGTGTGCGGTTGTTCGCCTTGTCCGCCTGTGGAGTACAGGCAGAGGACCTTCGATCAGTGGCTGCAAATATATGTATCCTTCATCTATGGAGTCACTATACAGTGACTGTGCAAGGTGGTTCAGTGGGCTGCAGCTATACAGCATGCGGGTTTGTTGTTTTCCCAGATATAGGACAGGTCTGCACAATCTGAATAATTAACTCCCCAGATCTCTACAATAGAATTTGCAGCCGTCGTCTCGCTTGTCTGGTTACATTGCACCTGGGACTATACACACCACAGGAGGTTGGTAGCACCTTAATTGGGAAGAACGGGCTCCTAGTAATGGCTGGAGTAGAATGATATCAAATACAAACATATGGGTTTGATGCCATTCGCTCCATTATAGAAATTCAGCAGCCTTCGCTGATATACATTACACCCATGTTGCTACTGATATAGGGGTAGGCAACTGATGTTGGAGTAGGTAACTGATTGAGTTCTACACAGAGTAGACCCACCTCTGCTTTGTACTGCTCGGTGTTGCGTCTCTCGTCCTCCACCTGCAGCAGCACCTCCTTCAGCTTCTTCTCCGTGCGCCTGACCAGCCTGGACGAATGCTGACGCTCCCTAAGAATAGAAAAAAAAAGTCAAGACATGACTCATGAAGGGGTGTTTACTCCTAACCTGCTTCTCAAAATTCATTGGTTAGTCAAAGGGGAGGGACCTTGGATCCTCTCCTACAATACATTGAAAAGGAAACAAGGAGAGAGGACGTGAGGAATTGAGGGAAGACCAAGGGAGACCGCACCAATGGTTTTTACTTACTTGAACTCCAAGTCCAGTTGCTCCTCCAGCTGCAGTATCTTGGCCTCCAGGGCAGCGATAGAGGCCTTGTATCTGGACTTCACAGTCTCCTCCAGCTCCTGCAGCTTGAGCTTCAGCTCCTTGTTCTGCCGGTCCAGCTGGGCCCGGGTCCCCTCCAGGCGCTGGGCGGTACTGCGCTCCGCCGTCAGCTCAATGGTCAGCTGGTCAGTCTAGAGCGAAGTGTGTGGAGGTATGAACAAGACTATGCATTGAGATGAATTGGACAATGTAGTGGCCAGCCCATAACGTTAGACATGGTGTATTTGTCTCAGTGTACTTTTCCTACAAATAGAGCTCTAATGACTGCGGTTGAAACACCACAAACTCAATTATTCTTCAACCAGAATCCCTATTTTCCCTTCATGTCCTTGTGACTAACCCAGATAAATGAAACACTTTCCTCGCTACAGCTCTTCTGCTTTGCAATCAGTTCATTACCTGCAGTGTGGTTCTCCTCAAGCGGTCGTTGACCATCTCTGTGTTCAACTGCTCCTCCTCCAATTCCTCCTCTAGCTTAGCGATACGAACCTCCAGCCTCCTCTTCTCATCCACCGTCAGGGAACTGAGGGTGGGGGGGAACATTTTGGTTGGGAGGAAGAAAACCATGACAGACCTTGCAAATTCCATGCAAATTAATGCAATTTCATAGTGTTTCTATGAGGTGTCTGAGCCGTACTTCTTAGCGTTGTGGCTGTTGAGCTCATCCTGCAGTTCATCCCGCTCTGTCTGGGCCTGTTTCTTGACTCGCTCAGCAGACGCCAACTCCTATGGAAGATGGAGAGGAGTATAAGAACAGACAGTGGGGATGGAGACAGTGAGCCAGAGCCTTGCAGACAGACATACCTCCTGGAGATGGATGGTGTCAGCCTCCATTGCCTTGACCTTCTTTTCGTTCTCCTTGGCCATGTTGAGGGCCTCGTCCCTGGACAGACGCAGATCCTCCAGCTCCCTCATCTGATCTTTCAACAGGGCCTGTATAGGAGAGAACCAAAGGACTGAGTCAAGTACCACACCAGACTGTAGGGCTTGGTATCCTTCTACTGAAAAAGACCGCACACTGCCTAATTTGTAGTGAGCGGTGAACTACGTTTTTGTCAGTGTAAACCTAACAGCTGTTAAAACATGCCTTCAACTCACTTTTGGTGCATAGAGAAGTATGTGAGAGATCTAACCATTCTCAAAACAAGAAGCTAGTTAAAACAAAAACCCATCAAATTTACAGCTCTGCACTCAGGTAATTACTTCCTGCTAAAAGTCTGACTTGGTTTGTTCAAGGGACCAGCTGTGACCCCTCTGGTTCTAAACTGAGACCAAATCCATTAACTAGGTCCATGGTCACAAGCACCAAGTGCCATCTGATATGCATGCACCGATGAGAGCAACCACCGCCAGGGACAAGTGAACATTAACCAACTTCAGAAAAGTCACTAGGAACAAGCCTGTTCCCCAAATCCTCTTTCCTCAGCCCTGAGTACTCACTGGAAGGAAACCGCTAGCCATATCCTCACTTTCTTCCACTTTAACAGGAGACTCACTAAGCCTACATGCTACAGGAACTGTCAACCGCGCCTCAACAGGAAATGTCAAAACCAGTGGATCTGGCTTTTCCAAACTATTTTTCAAGCTCTTGATTCCCCTCACAAAAACAGCAGTGAAACCCTGCAAAAAACAGATCAGGTCTCCCAGCAGATCCACACTAGCATCACGACTGGGAAGAATCTCCCTCACACGGTTTAGTGAGAAAATTGTCAGATAAATCTGACACCCAAACAAGCTCACGGTCAGCCTGCTGAGGAACCACAACCTTAGCTACTTTGACAAGAAACATGTCTGTAAACAGACACACAAATCTCTCAACCTGCAGAAGGCACACATCTCTGCCCAGAAGGTCTCAGCTAGAGACAAGAATTTCCTGGGAGCCACCATCTAGTTTAGCAAATCCACCGCCATCGTTTTTTTCCCATCAGCACTCTAAAGATGATTAACTTTACAAACTGGGCTTAACTCAAAACGCCCCTTGAGAAACTATGCTCGGGCTGCATTCAGTACAAAACAAAGTGGAAAGTAATTTAATCAAGTGCTGTTCTGAATGACCAGTTGACAAAGGGAGTTAGGGAACCCTGTTAGCATGACCACTGTCCTTTAAATAAGTCATTCATCACGCCATACCCAACAAGCGGAGAAAAACGCACCTGTCTGTTAAACAATCCTCGTCATCTGGGATCCTTGGGACGTCTCCCATTTGAAGTTGAAAAAGATACTTAAAGTAGGGGTTAAGGTTTGAGATGTACCAAGGAGCACAAAAAGCACTGACCATTCAAAGTAACCTCTACCATTTCTGCCACCTGCAATAACTGATCCCTCATTAGCTTGAGGAAACTCCAACATCCTCTACCCCTACACAATACACTGCTGGCTCAAATGCCCCCATAGGTAAAATCAGTGTGCCAAAGAAAACCAATAAATCAACTGACAAGTTATCCATTAGCTCACCGCTAACCAAAAACATGCACATGCTCCAAGCCTAAGAGAACCACTGCGAGGGGGAAAAAAATATAATAAAAAGCATGCCATGCACAATGCTACCAACCATAGCAACAGTTAGCCACTAGCCTAGTGCTAACAGATACTCAGACTCCCAACTGGGAAATCTAATCCTGCAAAACAGATTACATTTTTTAAAATATTTAAATGCCCTACAGTAGATAAATACCAGCTGCAAACAATGTTCTAACCTCATGGCCGCCACCACAAACATTTGTTGACCAAAACCCATCAGCTGAAACTCACTAGCACTGCGCCAAACATCTCCTAGCTTACTTTAGATAGTTAGCATTCGCTCACGAAACTGCCAACTTCATTCAGACAGCAAGCAAGCAGAGACAAACAAATGGTATCCACAAGGTCATCAGATTCTGGGTTTGTAGAAGATCTTGCATTATCCTTTTAAATAAGTAACTTCATGCTTCGAGCCAACACCCCACCACATGGAACAAACGTAGCTTCAAGAACATTTTGGGGAAACACGTCTTTCAGGAGAGACAGTTACACAACATAGCAAATGTTCAATATAACTGAACACACCCCAGGAACAAGCCACCTTACCTTAGGTCCAGCGCCTTCATGACAACTTGGTCGGCCAGTCCAAGCAGGTTATTATTTGTTCAGGTGGTGACAAAACAAATGCCTACAGAAGGTATACCCAAACTAAAAACAAAAGGCCTCGTGGCCAACAAACACAACCAGCAGCCTCAAGCTATGCCAGCTGGGACACTGACTATCATCTTCACTGGCAGCACCTATGTGCAAATAAAGGCTTAGCTCAGCATCTTAACCCAGTTGCTGCTGCCACCTGGGGATGGAGTGTGGTAGTGTACCATGGTAGTGTGTTTGTCCTAAAACTAACCTTCACCCCCATAACATAACGCGATGCACAAAACCTATTTGGCAGGGAATACTTTTTGTAGATCATTGATTCTATACCTCAATTTGCACAAGCTGATCCTCGCCAACGGACTTGGAAGTCGTAGGAAAAATACATTGGTCAATTAGGGTCAGTTAAAAAAGGGGAGAGTCAATGAAACCAACCATGGAAGTATAATGTCGCAAATTAAGGGGGTAGCCCCGACCGAGACTCGAACCCGGGTCTAGCGACTGGTAAGCCAACACCTTTTAATTGACTGGAAACAGCTTGTGTCAATTACAAAACATTTCCTACATGTAGCAACACAAACAATCCTAGAAATACCAGTAAAAGCAGAGTGCCTCAAAAAGTAGCCCAAAACTCACTGCCCTCCTGTGTGCGTGCCTCTGTATTACCTGCAGTTTCTTCAGCTGTTTGAGGGCCTCGTCACGGCCCTTGTTGGCCATGCTGATGCCTGCCTCCAGCTCTCCCAGGTCTGCCTCCAGCTTCTTCTTAGCAGCCGTGGCCAGGGCTTTCTGCCGGCGCTCATCCTCCAGCTCGGTCTCCATCTCACGCACCTGGGGAACATCACACAGATCCAAGGTTGTTTATTAGGTTAGAGTTTTTTTTTAAATTAAATTTATTTTATTAGCATTTCTTATTGTATAAGTTGTCTGTTCCGGGTTTCAGACTGCTTTCTTCTAATTGGCATATAATGAACACAACCCAGTACCTGTTTGACCAGCTGCTTCCTCCTCTCTTCACCCTGCTCGTCTCTGGCCTGCAGGTCCCTGTCGGACTGGGCTTTCATGGCCTGCATGTTGACCTCCAGACGCAGCTTGGCGTCCTCCGTGGCCTGCAGCTCGTCCTCCAGCTCCTCCAGCTGCACGCGCATCTCCTCCAGCTGTTGATCCATGGCACGCTTCGCTTTCTCCAGCTCGTGGACCTGCACAAGATGCAAAAAGGAGGAATAAAATAAAAACATCTTCATTCAACAATGAGGGAGGAATGGTGCATTCACATTTTGCGGCATTTGGAAATGTTCCAAACTATCCTCACGATTTGCAAAACACATTGGAGGAGAAGGTCAGACTGGATTTGCATTTTTAGGAGTCTATAAGGCAGGATGCAATGAATTGAGAACTTGATTCACCCACTAGCAATAGTTCCACAACAACATTCGTGATCGGACTTACACTTTTACCAACGTCGTCCTTCGATGAGACCAGGTCATCCATCTCTGCCTTGAGGACCTTGTTGGCTCGGTCCAGTTCATCCTTCAGGTCCTTAATGGTCTCCAGCTCGCGGGTCAGAGTCAGGGCCCGCGTTTCCTTCTCCCTGGCCTCTGCCTCAGCCCGGTCCCTCTCCTCAGCATTCCGGCTGGAGATGCTCTTCTCCTCAGTCAGCATCTGTTACAGGGACAGGCGAGAAGGTATTTTAGTAAGACAGAGTCAAATCCAATTTTTTTGTTTTGATAGCGCTCGAAGCAAATATGAACCGAAAACGATTGATCTATTCATCATCATATGATGCTATAGAACCTCTATGCCATCATCACCCATCAAACAATTCACCTGGTCAAACTTCTTCTGCTTCTTCTCCAGGTTGGACACAGTCTGCCTGAGGTTGTCCTGGTCCACCATCATGTCATCCAGCTCCTGCTGCAGACGGGTCTTGGTCTTGTCCAGCTTGTCATAGGCCGATGCCTTCTCCTCCAGCTGTTGGACCACGCCCTCCAGCTCCCGCTGCATACGTTTCTTGTTCTCCTCTGCCCCCTCCAGGGACTGGGTCTCCAGCTCCATCTTCTTCTTCATCTCCGTCAGCTGAGGATAAGGGAAGAGTATGAGAAGTTCGGTAGAAAAAGGTCAAAAAGGGAGAGGAAGAGATGCACATGAAATGTACCGGTAGTGCCGATTGGTCAAGCTAAAGCATCAAGTCGTGTCAATACGTAAAATACATTAAATGCCTCAGACTTCATGGTCTGTATGTCCTAGCGTACAAGGTGGCATAGTTCAAATCTGGATTTTGAGAAAATAGGAAGACTTCTGTAAGCATTCAGTAAGGTGGTGTAATACATGCACGATAGGGGAAACAAAACTGGATAGTATTATGGAGATAAGAGGGACAGAAGAACGAGCTAGCAACCAGAGCTTGGAGGGTGTAGAGCTGGTACTAACCTGAGCTTGGAGGGTGTAGAGCTGGTACTAACCTGAGCTTGGAGGGTGTGGAGCTGCTTCTCCGTGTTCTTCTTGCCCTGCTCCTCTTCCTCCAGCGTCTCCCTCAGGTTGTTCTGGTCATCCTCCATCTGACGCAGACGAGTGGAGAAGGAGAGCTTCTGACGAGTTTCCTCCTGGAGGAGCGCCTAGAAAGACAACAAAAAGGAGGGAAAATATGGTTAGTGTGCTTTTAAGGCCGTTTCTAAACAGCACAACATAGGTGTGTGCGCGCGCGTCTGTTGGCGAGCGCGTCTGTGACCGTACCTGTACATCCTGCAGTTGAGACTCCACAGTGGAACAGTCTTTAGTTGCCTTGATGGACTTGCTCTCAACCACACTCAACACGCTGTTGACGTTGTCCAGCTCAGACTAGACAAGACACAGAAAGGAGGAATTAACAGCCATTTAACCACATCTTCCAGAACCACGTCAATCCATGATCCCTAATATAAATGCATATATTCATTACCATCCATTAACCCCCCCCCCCCTTTTGTTTTTACACTGCTGCTACTCGCTGTTTATTATCTATGCAGTCACTTCACCCCTACCTACATGTACAAATTACCTCGACCCCCCCGTATGTAGCCTTATTGTATTACTTTATTTTGTACTTTAGTTTATTTAGTAAAAATGTTCTTCACTCCATTTCTTGAACTGCATTGTTGGTTAAGGGCTCGTAAGTAAGCACTTCACTCTAAGGTTTACTACACCTGTTGTATTCGGTGCATGTGACAAATACTATTGTATAATGTTAATCTATCCATCCACCAACATAATACTTTGAAATCGCCCAAAGTGTTCTGGATACCCCATTCATTCACCCTCTTGCCTCATGTCATCCCTTTCTCCATCAGCAACAGCCAAGCCACAGTATCCAACATCCAGTCCACACCTACCTGCATCTTGGCCACCTTCTCGGCCAGCTCCTTCCTTTGCCTCTCGCTCTCAGAGTGTTTGATCTGCAGTTCCTGGACCTGGGTCTCAGCCTTCTTCCTGCGCTGCTCTGACTCGCTCTTCCCCTGGGTCAGGGTCTTCAGCTCGATGGCCAGCTCATTATGTTCGCTTTCCATAGCCTGCTTTGCTTTCTCCACTGATGCCTTGTTCTGAACGAGCAGACACATGGGCAGGAGGTTACATAGGCGGTTCTCTACCGAAATACTATAACGTACAGCTTGTTTTACTTCAGAGAAAGAGTTAATGTTCATATTGTACTGTTGGTTATATAAATTCATGCTGATGAAAACTTCAATATGAAATACAAACTATTACAGTAAAACCTTGAAAGTTACAGGCTGACTGGTCAAATCGAGAGGCAATATAAAATTAAAATTCCACCATTCACACAGTCATGTTAAAGAACCATATGCCCCCCCCAACAGAGAGAAATTCCCATTTTTATTATTTTCACCTTTATTTAACCAGGCAAGTCAGTTAAGAACAAATTCTTATTTTTCAATGACGGCCTAGGAACAGTCTGTTCATGGGCAGAATGACAGATTTGTAACCTTGTCAGCTCGGGGATTTGAACTTGCAACCTTTCGGTTACTCGTCCAACACTCTAACCACTAGGCTACCCTGCCACCCCATGATGCCTACATATGAACAGTATAATGCAGTAAAAAGAGCCCTCACCCTCTTGGCCTGCTCCAGTTGTTCGTTGAGCTCATCAAAGGCCTGGTTGTGTTTGTGCCTCATGTCCGCCACCTGCTGCTCGTGCACTTTGGCCTCGTCCTCCAAAACCTTCTTTAGCTGGGTCACCTCAGTCTCACGCTTGGTTCTGAACAACAGGACGGAGCGATTAAAAGTGGTGGAGGAAGAGGGGAATTGAGGACTGGCCCCATGTGTCTTCTCAACAGGTAATGGTCTATAACTAAAACTTGACATTTACGCATAGTAAACCACTGTCCTTCACCTCCAACTGTGTGTGTGTGTGTGTGTGTGTGTGCACGCTCCCAGTACCTGAGCTCTTGTTGTGTTGCAGTGGAGTCCAGTGTGTCCTCCAGCTCAGTCTTCAGAGCCTCCAGCTCCTCTCCCAGGTCCCTGCGGTGTTTTTCAGCCTTGGCCCTCGCAGCCCTCTCCAGTTCCAGGTCCTCCTGCAGCTCAGAAAGCTGGGCCTCCAGCTCCCGGATCTTCTTCTGGGCTGTGTTCTTGGCCGCAGCCTCCTCCTCTATCCTGGAGGGTGGTGGGGAGTAAAGAAGGATGGGGGTTAGAGTTTAAAGCATTGAAATTAAAAGTCATACAAGATTATTCTCGACTTTGGTTTTACTGTATGGGCTTAAATGAAATCCTAATAAACAGCAGATCAAACTCTTTCAATGGAAAGTAAAACATCTCGTTCAGGCCAACCAAATGCGGGCCGCAAGCTAATTAAATGTGGCCCTGCGTTTTTTTCTTCATACATGCGCCGTCATTTATAAAATAAAAAAAATACACACATCAGAAAGTGAATTTAGGCCCCTTTCTCCAATCAAGCATTGCCCTTCCCCCTCACCTGGCCAGCGCAGCCATTAGCTCCTCCTCCTTCTTGGCCAGCTGGGCTCGGAGCTCAGCTATCTGGGCGTGCAGGTCAGCCATCTGGTCATTCAGCTCCGTGGAGTCCCCCTCGAGCTTCCTGCGGTTCTTTTCCAGCTCCTGACGACTCTTCTCCTCCTTCCTCAGACGGTCTGATGGAGAGGAAACCAGGGTTGTCTCAATACTACTGCCCTCACCGGCGCTTTTCAAATCAGTACAGACGAAGGATAAGAGACAAGGAAAAGTGGTTCACCTCAAACTTAGAATCTATGTCATTGTATGTCTACGGTCCACCTACCCTCCAGGTCAGTGATCATGGCCTCGTGCTTGTTCTTGAGTTTCTGCAGGCTCTTGGACTTCTCCTCCTCCTCAGTCAGGTTGGTGGTGAACTCTGAGATACGTTCCTCCAACAGCTTCTTCTCCTGCAAGTAAACAAATAGCCCCACACACCCCCCTAATTTACTCTGAATAAAAATTGGTCCATGACTACTAGCTTTATTGCTGGGCTGAATGAATAACTGCCTAATTGATTATTTTATTCTTCCATCCGTCTGAAAAAAAAACATGCTAATGCATCAAATTGTACTACAAACCTTATTGAGTTTGTTATTCTGGTCATCCAGCACCATGACATTCTCCTCTATCTTCTTCAGCTTGGCATCTGTGGTCATCTTCTCCAGCTGCAGCTTCTGCCTGGCTGCCTCCTCCTCATCCAGCTGCTGCTCCAGGTCCTACAGACGGACGAAGGGAGAGAGATGGAACGTTTTCATTCAGATGTTTTCAACTCAAATCCTTCTATCACTCCCTTCCTCTCCAAGTTCATTAAAAGCACCACACCCCTTGGAGGGTGAAATGGAAGGGAAAATGAAAACCAGTGAAAATTGACAATTTGATAGGAGAAATCAAGTTCATATCTTTACATTTGTCTGACAAGTTGACCACAAGGCTCAATTAAAGGAAAGTTACAGTCCACCATAAATAATATATAAAACTAAAAAAAAAACTACCGTGATGTTGGTCTGCATCTTCTTCCGCTCGGTCTGTAGCTGGGTGACCCTCTCCTCTTCCTCCTCCACTCTGGACTCCAGGTCATGGAGGATCTCCTCCAGCTCCTGCTTCCTGGTGGCCAACTTGGAGCGCATCTCCTCCGCCTCGGCACACAGCTCCGTCTCCGCCTGCAGCTGCTCCTGCAGGGCTAGCTTCTCTGCATTCAGCTGGGGAGGGAAGGGCATGTGTTAGAAACAGGGCAATGATACACAGCAAGGCTGAAATGCTGGTTGGTTTATGATGGAAGTAATTCACTCCATCCATCAACAATGTATAAGACACTAGGGGCAATTTCCTGGACAGATTAAGCCTTGGACTAAATAGCAAACTCAATGGTGACTCAGATAAATACTTTTTAGTCCAGGACGAGTCAATCTGGGAAACTACACCAATAAGGCATATTGAAAAGGCACCAATTCATAATCATTCTGAGTGTACCAAGTCATTACCTTACATTTGGGGCTTAGTCCAATCCATAGAAATAGAATTACTAGAAGGACCCTCCATACCTGTTGCTGCTTGGCTTCAAACTCCTGCAGCTGCTCCTCAGCTTGCTGCTGCCTCTCCTTGGTCTTCTCCAGCTCATCCTCCCTAGCCTGCATCTCCTCCTCCTGCCTGGTCACCTGCAGCAGAGGCTTCACCTGGGGGAGTAGGGGAAGAGGACGGGGACTCAAGACAATGCAAGTAGCTGAGGAGTAGGGGATGAGGTCTGCAACACTGATATTAGGATGCTCCCATATGGATTTGCAACAGTGTGTGTACCTTGGTGAAGAGCCTCCACCACTGCCAGTTCCTGAGTTTGAGGTAAGCAGCACAGTTCCTCTGGATCACCTTCATAGCAGTCAGCTGCTGCTGTCTCTTTGTGAAGGCTCTGGAGACAGAAAATAAAAAAAGTTCACCAATATAAATGATGTTATTGGAATATGTGTGCATAGAATGCTCACACACCAACTAATATACAGTAGAAAAATCACAAGCCAAACCTACTGCTCTAAATGACAAATTCCTTACTTGCGGGCCACGTATCCACGACACCAGGACTGGAAGCTGATGATGATGTCGGTGATCTTAATATCCCTCTCCTCCTCCAGGTGGGCCAAGACACCGGCCCGGAAAAACACCTTACTCTGGCCAATCCGGAACAGGTTGGAATCCAGCTCCAGGGCCTTGATCTGGGCAGAGGAAGGAGAGAGAGGATGACATTTGGGAATGACATTGGAAGACTGCTGAATGATGGTTTGTTCTGACGCCTCTTACCATGAGCACACAGGCTTGTTTGCCGTCCATGAATCCCTTGGGAATGGCGTTGGGAGTGAGGATCTCATATCTGGGAAAACAGGAGAAGTTTAAGGTAAGACACTGAAAAACAGTAACAGACTAGTCTGCTCACAGTGAAGCTGATAGGTAGGAGATGAGCACACAAAGATAAGTTTCCGTAGTTACCTCTGTCTGAACTCCTGGAAGACGATGCGGTTGGGGAAGCCTTGTCTGCAGATACGGATACCCTCCAGAACTCCATTACACCTCAGCTGTTCAAGAACCAGGTGGGGCTCCAGCTTACCAGCCTGAGTGACGAAGTGAAGAGGCAGGATTTTAAATATAAATGTTATAGTATATGTGCTAAAGCAAAGACTGCCTGTGCCTCGTATTTATTATATATTTATTATTTAAGTTTATAGTCAAAAACACTTTGATCAATGGAAGAGTTGGTGTCTGTAGACACCATACCTTCTTCTCGTGGTTGGGGATGATGCAGCGGACGAAGTTGGGGTTGGTGTTCCTGAGAGTGGTCATGAGGTTGGACAGCTGCTCCTTGTAGAGCTGGCCCACGGTGCGGAACATGCCCTTTCGGATCTTTGTGGCCCCATGCATCCCCCCATCAGACATCCCAGCAACTTTGTCCAGGCCCACAATACGGTCCACTGAGAGAGAATGAGAAGGAGCAACAGGATCATAGATAACACTTATCTTTCCTGCAGTTCTTTCACCATATAGTTTCAGTTCAAACACAGAAAGGTTGCTGTAGTTCTATTGGCCAACACCAATCATGCAGTTCCATGTACCAACAGTAGGTGACACTATTAGAGTCTACAGCCCAACCCAGTTACTTTCTAGTCTAGTGGAGGTGTCTGAGGGGAGGATGGCTCATAATGAATAGTTTTCAGGCATTTGATAACCATCATTAGGAGCCCTCCTCCCCTCAGACGCCACAGGTCTAGTCAGCTCTCAGTATCTCACGAAACTTACCGTCTCTCCAAAGCTCCGACACAAACTTGTCAGTGGACTGGTTGAGCAGCGTGGCCACGTTGTCATTCAAAGGGTCCATGTTCTTCATCAGCCACTCATCTGCCTTGTAGTCCACCTGGGGAGGAACCATTTTGTGATCACATAGCTGACCAGTCAAGTTGTGGTATTACCAAGTCTCAGGTTCAAGATAAATAAGGGTTGCAAAACTAAGTTTCTTCAGAAAACCCAGTTGTAGGATCTCTGAAAACTTTCATAAAGTCCCACATTTTACCACCCAATTAGATTCCCCACGAGTGGTAAACTGACCTTTCCAGCGTAGTGGATGATGCAGAAGTCGGCAGAGTCCTTGAGTTTCTTGGGCTTCTGGAACTTGGGGTTGTTGCCCTGCTCCTGAACCACCTTCTCCACAAAGCTCTTGTCCGTGGCCTTGGGGAACCAGCACTCCTCATCCAGCAGCGCCAGCACACCAGGAGGACTGGCCTAGGAACAGCAGAGAGAAAGGTGGAGACATAAATTCAGCGCATGTTGGGTTGTGCAGGACATGCTAACTTTAGGGGATATTGACTTGCATTGGTTTTGTGAAGAAAGAGAAGAGGTGGTAGCGGCAATAGACTTACATGCTTCTCGATGAGGTCGATGCAGGGCTGCAGGTCCAGGCCGAAGTCGATGAAGCTCCACTCGATGCCCTCCCTCTGGTACTCCTCCTGCTCCAGGACGAACATGGTGTGGTTGAACAGCTGCTGCAGCTTCTCATTGGTGTAGTTGATGCACAGCTGCTCAAACGAGTTCAGCTACAGGAGAAAGCGGGGAAAAGACAGAAGGTACACATGAATTAGACAGACCTTGTTGGTGGAAACTCAGAAATGCAACGTTTATCTTAATGCGAGAAGCAGTAATGATGTCCACGCACCATCTAAATAGAGATAAAGATGCATTTTGAAAACAAATTGACAATCAATGACCACTCACGCCAATCCATTGTTTTGTATTCAATGACCAACAAACAAACCCCTTTCCCACGATCTTCATCTCACCTCAAAGATCTCAAAGCCAGCTATGTCCAAGATGCCGATGAAGGAAGCTCCCTGTCTCTTGGTCTTGTCCAGGGCCTTGTTGATCCTCATCACCAGCCAGCGGAACATCCTCTCATAGGAGGCCTTGGCCAGGGCCTCCACCGCAAACTCAGCCTGCTCCTGGGTCTGGGCCTTCTGAACGTAGTCCCTGCCCACCTTGATCCTGGGGGACAGGATGGCCCGGGTGAAGTCGGTCACGTTCATGCCCAGCAGGTGGCACACTTTCTGGGCCGCTGAGGGAGAGAGAAAGGGGTGGGTGAGTGGTTGGTGTTGGATGAATGGAGAACGTAAGGGATTGTCGAAGCCATGAAGGAGGGTTGCAGGAGACAAAGTGTCATTAAGGACCCAAGTTGTGGAGTAGAGGGTGCACACTTTTGTTCCAACCCAGAACACACTTGATTCAATTAAATCACAGAGCTCTTCATTAGTAGAACCAGTTGAGTTACTGACGAACTAAAACAAAAAATGAACCCAGTACCGATCCTGGGGGAACCCCAGAAATGATTAGTGAAAAACAGATGTAAAGTACCTGTGTCATCAGGCATGGAGGCCTGGTCAGAGTTGCGCTCCTTCTTGAAGCTCATGTTACCCAGCTGGAGAACGGCGGACACAGTTTTCAGAAGACCTGATGGAGTACAAGACCATCAATCACAATATATCAGTTATTTACAGAAATTGCATTGATCTTGAAAAAGCTATTTGAATATTGTACTATTACAGGCTAAGAATCAGGTGTGACAGAGGGGAGTTTGTGTACCTATACGCTCCTCCTCTGGGATGCTCATGATGTTGAAGGCGTCCATGGTCTCTACAAACAGGTCACGGTCCTGCTGACCAGGGATGGTCACGTTCCCGTGGGTCAGGAACCGGTAGTTCTTGTAGTCCTCCAGACACAGCTCAGCTGGTTAAAGAGAAAACACATAAGCCATTATAAAAGGAAGATATGGTCTCCCGGGTGGCACAGTGGTTAAGGGCGCTGTACTGCAGCGCCAGCTGTGCCACCAGAGCCTCTGGGTTCGCGCCCAGGCTCTGTCGTAACCGGCCGCGCCCGGGAGGTCCGTGGGGCGACGCACAATTGGCATAGCATTGTCCGGGTTAGGGAGGGTTTGGCCGGTAGGGATATCCTTGTCTCATCGCTCACCAGCGACTCCTGTGGCAGGCCGGGAGTAGCGCACGCTAACTTAGGTTGCCAGGTGCACGGTGTTCCCTCCGACACATTGGTGCGGCTGGCTTCCGGGTTGGATACGCGCTGTTCCTCTCTCCCGAGCCCGTACGGGAGTTGTAGCGATGAGACAAGATAGCTAGTAACAATTGGATACCACGAAAAGGGGGAGAAATGCTTTAATTCTTTCAAGTTATAAAGCTTTTTTTTTTTAATATTGGATATATATATATATATATATATATCTATCTATCTATATCTGCAGGCTTCAAGTAAAAAGTGTTATAATTTGATTTAAAATCAAAACTTATTTTACATTATACTAATAATAACGGCCGGCATATAGCAGTTAAGAGCGTTGGGCCAGTAACCGAATGGTTGTTGGTTCAATGTACCCTTGAGCAAGGAACTCATCCTATTTGTTCCTCCAAGTCACTTTGGATAAGAGTTTTTGCTATAATGACACAAAATGTAATAATTGCCCCCCCCCCCCCCCCCCCCAAAAAAAATGACACGGCATAAACATTGATATAAAACGAGTTTGTTGGTCACTCACAGCGCATTTTGTCCCCAGCTCCTGTGAGCATATAATAGAAGATGTGGAAGGCTCGTTCATCCTTAGCCTGCCGGATGGCTCTGGACTTCTCCAGCAGATCTGGCAACATGGTTCGTCAAGAAAAGAAAACCCCACCACAGACAACCAATAAGTTGTGGAATATTTGATGTTAAAGCTACAATCTATTGTTGCTGCACCTATTTCTGGACTTAGTGATTTTTACCCATTGATTCTTGAAGAATAACTTAAACTGCCTCATTAGCTTAGCTATACTGCCGTGCACCCCCAGGACCCAAAATATAAGCTTGTTTGACTCCAAATGTTTGTAAACAAATGTAAACGTTAAACACTGTATAGCTTCAAGACATGGCTGACACTAAAATGTTGCCATCATGGATGGTCAGTCCTCACACCCATAGCTCTAGCCATGAATTTGTGTGTGTGTTTATTTATCCAAGCCCATCCCTCAGCTTTTTCAACTAACGATTCTAGCGTGAAGGCTGTACGTGTCCTTCAAGAACTATGAAGACGTATTGATCAAAAGGATACAAGTTTCAATGTTGGCTCCCACAATATATCCATTGACGTCAAAGTTGATCCGGATAAACTTCCCCTAGAAAGAGAGAGAAGGCGAGATTTGTCACTTGTATGACCAGGTGGCAGTGGATCCAGTTACAGTCAATATTGGTCTCGTCATTATCGCCACCACATAATTGCGCAAAGACGAAAAAAAAGAAGGTTCTTACGAATCTGGAGGAGTTGTCATTCTTGACCGTCTTGCCGTTTCCGAAGGCCTCTAGGATGGGGTTAGCCTGCAGAAGTTGTTTCTCTAGCTCCCCCTGGTGAAAAAACATATAGATGCAGTATATTCACAAATATACTCACAGGTATACCACATGTTATCATTATGGCAGTAGGATGGCAGGATGACTCAACATGGGCATTCATGCAGTAAGATGCTGCAACTCCTTAATTCATCGCTGCAAGCATTGCATTTCATCTTGGCGAGAAGCATTGGGAGCACCCACTTGACTCCATGCATTTGTCGTGGATAGCCATGTTATTCACACGTACACTCAGCGGCCAGTTTATTAGGTATGACCATCTAGTATCGGGTTGGACCCGGGGCATCAATTCTACAAGGCGTGGTGTTCAAATGTTGCTCAATTGGTATCAAGGGACCTAATGTGCCCCAGGAAAACTCTTCCCCAAACCATGACACCACCAGTCTGTACCGTTGACGCCAGGCAGGATGAGGCCATGGACTCATGGTGCTACGCCAAATCTTGACCATCAGCAGGACTCAACAGGAACCAGGATTTGTCAGACCAAGGAATGTTTCTCCACTCCTTAAGTGTCCAGCGTTGGCGATTGCGTGCCACTGATCGGAGTGGAACTCCGTGTCGTCATCTGATGAAATAGCCCATCCGTGACAAGGATAGAGGAGTTATGCATTCCTCCGTTTTTTGCCTGTTTGTGGCCCTCCTGTTAGCTTGCACAATTCTTGCCATTCTCCTTAGACCTCTCATTAACAAGCTGTTTTCACCCACAGGACGGCCGCTTACTGGATGTGTTTTGTTTGTCGCACCATTCTCCGTAAACCCTAGACACTGTCGTGAGTGAAAAACCCAGGAGGCCGACCGTTTCCGAGATACTGGAACCGGGGTGCTTGGCAGCAACGATCATACCACACTCAGTCATAGGTCACTCGTTTTGCCCATTCTAACATTCAATCAAACAGCAACTGAATGCTTCACAGCTCGTCTGCCTGCTTTTTATAGCAAGCCACAGCTAGTGGCTCACAGTCTGTAGGAGCAAACCATTTTTTTGTGAATGTGATGGTGTACCTGAAACTGTCCCGAGTGTATATTGCCTTAGATCAGTTATCATAGACATATAAATTAGCAGGTGTGCATAGCTTTAAGCAGTAAACAGCAGGATATGCTACCATTATGAAACAAACCAAGAAAGTATGATCCCAGGGAAGCTATAATTTCCAAATAAACCCCCACACTCATTCATGTTAAATATTCCACATTCCGACACACTCTCCCGTCCCAACCACAAGCCCAGCCTTACAAGCATAAAAGATAAGCGCTTAAAGTACATTGGAGACAGTCGCCAAGATCCCAAGACAGCACACAGGCATAGAACACCCAAAACAGATAAATCAGCTTTTGTTGTTGTCCACTTGTTCTAAGACCAACCAGATGAGGTGGACAAAGGCCAGGGAGTGGGACAGGTCAGACAAACATGATTGGGTTACCCCTTCACTACTAATGTGGCCTGACTCATGAGCACTTTGCTGATGGCTAAACACACAACTTAAATTGGATTCTAGGGCTGTTTTTACACAGCGTCCCAATTCTGACCCCCCCCCCCCCCCCCCCCCCCCCACTCCATATCAGATCTTTTTCAGAGCTGATCCGATTGGTCTTTTGACCAATTAGTGAAGAAAAGAAAAAAGATCAGAATTGGGCAGCCTGTGTCAACAGTCCGAAGCATTGTTACTTGATCTGCTTTACTATGCAGTCATTTGAAATATCCCGCAGTACTCTTTTCAGCCTAACACTTCACCACACCTCAAATACATCCTTTCACCTGTACATTACACCACCACACTGCTTGCAGACAGACTGCAGTTAGTAGAACATACATGTACATGGGGGGGGGACACGCTGGCAAGCGGGAGAGATGGCGAGCAATTAACTCACATGTGCTAACGCTGCACCCTAGAGATGGGAACGATGGATAAGAGAAAAGAGTTTATCACAAGTACTAGCCTACAGTGGTAAAACAAACTAATACAGTGTCATGCAACAGTCATTACAGTCCCATCCAATGTCAATGGGCTGTATTCAACAACCTGAATTCAGGAAAAGGGCCTCTATTCATAAAGCGTCTCAGTAGGAAACAGTGCTGCTCAAGGATCAGGTCGCTCCGTCCATGTAATTTCGCTCATATTGAGAGCTAAAATGCTAAAACTGGTCCTAGATCAGCACTCCCTCAGACGGTTTATGAATACTAGCACTGGTGACTACAGGGAGGCGAGTCAGGCAGGTCCGGGCCTGAAACAGGAATGTTAGGAACAACTACCTGGAATAAGTACAGGGGGATGAGAAAATGAGCAGCAGAACAGGAAAACTACAGAGGACAGAGAATGGAGGTGTAGGAAGAGGGGGAGTGAGGAGGTGAAAAGGAGGACTGGTACTAACCTGGTCTTTCTTTGACTTAAAGGAAGAGGCAACGTGTGCCAAATACTGGATCACTTTCTTGGTGTTCTCGGTCTTTCCAGCTCCCGATTCTCCTCTGCAGGAAAGGAGAGAAAAAAAAGGGAGGAGAGAAATTAGATAGAAATGAGAGCGGGAGGGAGAGAACAGGAGTTGCTGATTGAAGGGAACAGACGGCAAAAGACATCTCATCGGAGCTAGACAACAAGCATAAATAAAACAGGGAAGATTGAGCAGAGACATAGCTTACGTGCAGAGGATGGACTGATCTTCACGATCTGAAATAGAAGACAGAAAATACATGTGAGTGTGTGCGCGCGTCACAGGTGTGTATGTGGCACAGGTGTGTGGCATCACATTCTCTCACCCTGCATCATACTCCTGTAAGCGTTGTCTGTGATGGCGTAGATGTGAGGGGGCATCTCGTGTCTCTTCTTCCCCTTGTACATCTCTATGATGTTCTCGGAGTAGATGGGAAGGTACTTGTAGGGGTTGATCACCACACAGAAGAGGCCAGAGTAGGTCTGAAAGTTACAAGAGAAGGGACTGAGCACACAGGCAACACTAACCATCTATACCAAGTTACAAAACCGTTACAAAAATCAGTTGTCCAGAGTGCTGTGTATTTATCAGAAATGTAAATTGTTCTGGATAAGGGTTTTCTGTATACCTGTGTTATTTTACACGTATTTATGTGGATTCTGTCTTTATGTAAATATGTGCATTTGAAGCATGCAAAACCCTCACATAGATGAGGCCAGAGTAGTAGCGGTCCTTGAGGTTGTGCAGCACTGAAGCCTCGTTCAAACACGTGAGCTCAGCCATGTCCTCCACCTTACTGAACTTGGGAGGGTTCATCTTCTGGATATCGTCCTTGTTCACAGTCACCTTCTTGCCTGTGTCGGCTAGCTCCACCAGACACTCCTCTCCCTTCTCTTCCTTGACGGAGCCAGCCACAAACCCCAGCGTCTCCGAAGGGATCCATACGAGCTTCTTGGTGGCCCAGTCGGCCTGGTCTAGGGGGTTGGCGACCTTCCCACTATCTCTGTAGAGGAACTTGTCCGCTTCCGACATGGTGGCTGTAGGATGAAGACAATAACAAACAATAAGACCACCCAGGAGGTAGGCTGGAGAAAGGAACGTGAGCCAGAACATAGTGGCTGTAGAGCAGAGAGGAAAAACACAAGACATGGAAACACCCAGTGAAAAATAAATTGATGATCATGGTTTGGCCCATGAGTTTGTACTGAACACATGACCGGATTTATCGAGTTCGGCTTCTCCCTGTACAATAACTGATTTGTTTCTGACATGGCTGTAGAATGGATACGGAAAATAGGACAAGTGTCCAGAGGAGGGAAAAAAAAAATGCAGACATGCTGAGCTAACCTAAGATTGTTACTATTTTGGTCGAAATGCCTTACTTTAAAGTGAGGGGCAACCACAAACAGCATGCAGGTGCAGTTCAGACCAAATGAGTAAAAGGTACAACTCAACTGATGTAATTATTTTGGTCATACGGCGTCCCATTCCTTGGATTTAGCACTTTAGAGACGACGTTAGAGTGAAATGTTTAAGTGTATAATTCACTCAACCTGTCTAAGTTCAGGTCATATGCGCAGCATGGACCTATATCAAATGACTGTAACCATTTCAGAACAGGTGATCATTGTTGAGAACGCTGAACATGAGCTTGTTCTACAATGTTAAACATGCGATTCCCATTTGCTGAAAATGCATTGTTATGCGTGACATAAAACATGTGTTACATGAAATGGGCTTCTCAGGAATATTTGCCATGTATGAGAGGACGCTCACACACCCCCGCTCGCACACGCTCGCGCATGCTAGAGGTTGTACTATGAGGATGTATTATGAGGATGATCCTCTGTAAGCTTGGTAGATTGTCCCCATGAGACATAAGAGGCGTTATGGACTGACTTTGGCCAAGCATAAACTGGATCAGACTGTAAATGGGTTGTGACAATCAGGAATTGTGCATGCACACGTCATTGGAGTCACACACACACAAAACCAGTGACACCTTTCCATCGTGACCTTTGGCACTTACAAGCTGGTCTTTCTCACTCCTGCTGCTCCCTACATAGAGATGGGCACTTCTCTCCCACAACTGTTCCATAGATGCACCTTAACCTTCCCCTTGTTGTCTTCCTGTTCCTTAATAACCAAAAACAGAACACTCCCGTTATAGCTTGATGCCTATGCTCGATGAAGTTGACAACATCGAAGGGTAGTACTACCTGAACTTACTCTAATAAGAATCGCTTGGTGTGTTGTTGCAAAAAAAAAAGTTGCTACGGTGTGCCATAACGAATGCACTCCAGCTGTCATGTATTACAGAACATTGTCTTACAGACAAGTAAAGAGCGGTGGACCAGTCAGAGGAAGACAAATGAGGGCCCCCTAACTTCCTTTGAAGGGGAACAGAAAACAGGACAGCCAGTGAGGAATGTCTGGAGCAAGTTTAGACAGAAACATTTCATTATACTCAGCCACCACTCCCTTAAGAACAGACACCATGGCTCTTTAAGAATACCTTCACTCTTCAGGTTAAATTGGTGAATACACAGACAGATCCACATCTTACCCTACTACTTCCCCCTTCTATCCTTGGGCCTGTATTCATAAAGCATCTCCGAGTAGCTCTAGTGCTGATCTAGGATAAGGGCCCACCTGTCCATAAGCTTATTCAATATGATCCAAAAGGCTGATCCTGGATCAGAACTCCTAGACTGGGGCGCTTTATGAATACAGGCCCAGGTATTCTAGGTCAATTTCTATTTCTATCTGCTTGCGTCTCTAGCTATGACCCTTTCAAGGGTGTGTGTGTGCGCGTGTGTGTACATACTCATGGCCTCAGGCTACAACACCCAGTCGTAACCAGTTTTTACCTCCATGATAACATTGTAATTACATTCCAGGTGAGATCATTATCTTTAGGATTACATAACTTGTACAGGGTTGCCTTGTCCACCATTATAATGCTATGCCTCTTGTGCTGCATTTACACAGGCAGCACAATTCAGAACTCCCATTTTGTCTTTTGACCAATTGGATCTTATGCGAAAAGATCTTAAGTGATAGTTCAAAAGACCAATAAGTGGAAGAAAGATCAGAATTGGATGTCTGTGTAAACGCTGCCTTATACTGGTTGAAGGCTAATGAAGCTGT
This sequence comes from Oncorhynchus mykiss, assembly GCF_013265735.2. Taxonomy (NCBI): domain Eukaryota; kingdom Metazoa; phylum Chordata; class Actinopteri; order Salmoniformes; family Salmonidae; genus Oncorhynchus; species Oncorhynchus mykiss. Next base: position 25,939,254 of record NC_048581.1, on the reverse strand, counting down.
GTCCAGATCTATCAGCATATATTTCAAGGTTTTCTCCTGCTTCCAAGCAAAACATCACCGCGTGTTGATCATGTACCCATAGTGCCAGAGGTGGTGACACTAAACAGTGTTGTGTTTCTAACCCATGTCCCCCCTATAAGGGAGAAAGTGTGAAATAATAGGGACAGAGAGAAAGGGGGATAGAGAGGGACAGAGCGATAACATCCAGCTGGATAACATCCAGGTGTCTAAGTTCATTATGGGCTCAGACTGATGCTCTGATTAAAGACAGAGGGGGAGGATCACCTTAAGATCTCTGTGTCCATGCTGTTGGCTGCTCACTACATGTGCCAGCAGGAGTGGACTACTAAACCAGAGAAAACCAGTGAGTAGACAGCTGAAAAATCAGGACTGTTCCCACTCATGATGGCCCAGGCATGCTAGCCTGATCCCAACTCCTTGTCACTCAGACCGAAAAATGACACTGACTGACAAGAAGTTGGCACAAACAGATCTGGGAATCAGGCTGATCTCATGTACATAAGCCCCATCTGAAACACATAGGAGGAATGGGTTCTCGTGGGAAACATGAGGAAATGCAGACAAGATGAGAATGAAAGACTTTCACATGAACGTGGGTTTTCAGCAACAAAGTGCAAACTGTGGGCCAACTTCCACAGGAAGTTGCGTGATATGGTGTTGCAGTGTTGACACATGCATTTCCTGAGGGTCTTATTGCCCAACTTCAGTCTAGAAAAGGACACAACTGACATCCACAATTGATGGTACCCATTGTCATACAGTGTTAAGGGGATCAGAGTGTAAGCCCATGCAGTGGGCTGTGGCTGTCAAGGATTTCCTAGTCACCTTTCAACTCGTATGACTGGCTTGCCAACTCAAATGACTAGTGTGTCAATTAAAAAGGGCAATTACACCACTTTCAACCTAATTTCCATCATCTCCAGCAAAACACCAGTGTCCATCTACATATTTGAAAAATGCACATTAATAAAGTTTAAAAGTCACTGGAGATAATGATTGAGGTTGAAAAGTGGCAGAATTGCCCTTTAACAACTCCTTATCCATTCACTCGAGGGACCTCGGCATGGTTCGTCTTGCAGTTGCCCAATTAGATTAAAGTACTTGAAAAACAAAGGTAAGAAAATGAGTCCTAAACCAGCGGGAAAAATAAGAAATGTATTTGGCGGCCTGGTAGCCAATGCTTTGCGGCCTGGTGGTTAGGAAACCCTGTTATAAATCCCGTATGGCAACTCATCCAACTCTGCTACCAACCAGTGTCATTTACCTATGTTATGCAGTCATTGTATCTCAAAACTGTTGTCAGACAGCATAATAAAGTCCTACAGCACAAGCTGTTGCAGATGGAGGTGGCATGTGATTGGCTGTTAAAAGGGCAGGGGGAAGCCAAGCTAAAGACTGGATTGAATGGAGGCCAAGAACACAAGTGTGTAGAGGTGTTGAAACGTGTTGCTGAGGACAGCAGGGCAGGTCTGTCAGAGCTAGACATTAGCCAGTGGTGACCTCAACACACCTGGTTTTAATCAAACAGCATTTTGAAAAATCGGTCGAATACTAGCTGGGCTTAATTTCGTGGCACAATGGAACCAATGGCATAGTCCCAACAGTGCAAACATCACCCATCTGGCACGCCAGGTAGGCTTAATGCCCCCCTATTTAAAATCTTGACTCTTGGGAAAATGTAAAATGTACATTTGGGACACTCCAATTAGTATGATGTTACATTTCGTATGGTATGTATTAATTTGTGGATGTCCATCATCCATTTCATGTGCTGTTACAAATTTCAATTTGTTGTTAGCTAGGTAACTAACGTTAGCTGGGGTTAGGGGGTTAAGGTTAGCCAACATGCCAAGTAGTTTCAGAGTAGCTAAAAAGTAGTCGGAAAGTTGCTAAAACTGCCCGTGATGGGTTACAAGAAATGCGCTTTATACTTCTGCCCGCTCAACCACCCTACTTATTTTTGTCTTAAATAACCTTCTGTCATACGTAACTATTTTAACTAACTACACAAGTCAGTTAAGAAAAAAAATCTTATTTTCAATGACGGCCTAGGGGAGGAACAGATTTTTTACCTTGTCAGCTCTGGGATTCGATCTTGCAACCTTTCAGTTACTAGTCCAACGCTCTAACCACTAGGCTACCTGGTGCCCTACTATACCAAATGTAACATATCATACTAATTTGTGTCCCCCCCAGATTTACATTTACTATGTTACGTGTAGTCTGAGACCAGGCTGTCTCTTATCATCTAGTTAATGCAGGTACTAGGAGAGGCCGGCATTAACAGTGTTAGTATCTATAATAAAATGGGTGGGGGAAATAACTAAGCAAGATGGTAGATATGATTGCATAACAGCTATGCATGTACTAATCATATAATTATATTTTAAGGTGTGTATGGTCTAGTCCCCAAGGAAAGACTTGATTCCTACCAGGAACATTGCATTCTGCTAAAATAGCTTGCAGACAGCGCAGTGTCCTGAGTAGGACATTCACTGAACTGAACACAGGTTTGGCTCAACAGTTGATAGTTGAATGAAACACCTTTACCATATGAAACAACACAAACACGAGACCCAGTATTTCAGGTGCCAAAACCATTTGATTGCGAGTGTGTGCAAATTGTGTATCCTTAGGGCAGATCCATATCAGGGCGTGCGTGCATTTTGTGCTCCAACCAACCCTCCAAGCCACGGTCTCAAATTACAACTTCAAACCAAGACAAGCAAACATCAGATACATTGGCAGTGTTGAGCAGTGTACTCCATTTAGTCCAACTAGCAAGTTAAATATTTAGTAGGCAAATGTATATTTTTACACATCAGACCTGCCTAATTCTCACTTGAAACATGGTTTGTTTAATAGGCTAAAATATACCTTTTACATTTTCTGAAATGTCAGACTACAAATTTAAAGAACAAATCACTTTGGGGTCATATTTAATCAAAGTGTATTTTAGCCTTCAGTTGAGTAAACCATGTGTTTTTTTTAGGGTAGCTTTAGTGTAGGGTAGCTCACCTTCTTTCAGTGTGAAATGATTGGTAGCTTAGTGAACTATATTTTCAGCGTAGCTTCCCGAAAACAGTAAATTGGTCAACGTAAAGTGCACTACTACAGGGTTGATGGCTGTGGTTTGGAATAGCCACCAAGTTCGGGAAACAGAGTATAGGATTGGACATTGGCTGGGTGTTGTCATTGTTAATTACTTATCACTAACAAGGTGAAATAATCATTGTTTGTATAGGTAGCCTACAATTGGCTTACCCTTGCAGATGCTGCTATCCAGGTTAGCTTTACTCAATGGCTAAAATCAAACTGCAACAGTGCAAGTTTGACGGGACTAATGTGAAATGACTAGAAAGAGTATACATATTAAATCCCATCAACTAGCAATGTAACGTTAGTTTGCAATCTTTCCAAGTGTCCCTTCGTTACTACTACCGACTACGTTCTCACCTGAAGCAGTGACAAGGCTACCTTGACGTCGAGTAGTGCGGATGCTGCTGGACGCGTCACCTTTCGATCTACATTCGCGATAAAAACGCAAAAGCGCACATGACACAGAACTAATAAAAAATAACCTACTTGTCTGTCGTCGTTCGTAGAGTTCCCCGCAACAGACCTCGAAGAGAGTACTAACATATTATAAACAGATCTCATCCCACGAGGATTACGGAGGGACCGACTAATAGGTAACCTTGATTAAAAACAACTTACCTTCTACTTGGGTTGTAGGCACTACGGGGTGAATTCGTTTGCTCTACCGGTTTCCGTGTTTTCAAAGGCAACTTCTTCCGCGCGACAGCAAACTCAAGAAACCCTACTGCAGATTATGTCCTTCTCAATTATCTCCCTTTCTGTTGTCTCTGCGCTGGGCGTGACTGAAATGGGGTGGACATATCTAAACTATGATCCACCCACTTTATCATTCACAGGTGAGAAAGGTCTGACTGCGACCCGTGTCCTCGCCAAGACGAGGTAAGAAACGCCCACGCCATAGAAAGCCCGCCCCTCTTGTACTGGCTCTTGGCTACTTACATTTGAGTAATGTAGCAGAAGCTCTTATCCAGAGCAATTAGGGTTAAGTGCCTTGCTCAAGGACACATCGATTGATTTTTCACGTAGTCTGGTCAGGGATTCGAACCATCAACCTTACGGTTACTGGCCCAACACTCTTAACTGCTAGGTTACCTGCTGTCCCTGTAGCACTTTAGCTAAGCCTAACCCTTTTCCTGACCATAACCTTATTCTCCTATCCCGCTACATGAATTATCCTAACCTGCTAGTTAATTATTCTAACTTGCTACATTAGTTCTCCTAACCTGCTAGTTAATTATTATAACCTGCTACATTAGTTATCCTAACCTGCCACGTAAATTATCCTAACCTGCTACATTAATTATCCTAACCTGCCACATTAGTTATCCTAACCTGCTACATTAGTTCTCCTAACTTGCCACATAAATTATCCTAACCTGCTAGTTAATTATTCTAACTTGCTACATTAGTTCTCCTAACCTGCTAGTTAATTATTATAACCTGCTACATTAGTTCTCCTAACCTGCCACGTAAATTATCCTAACCTGCTACATTAATTATCCTAACCTGCTACATTAATTATCCTAACCTGCCACGTAAATTATCCTAACCTGCTACATTAATTATCCTAACCTGCTAGATTAATTAACCTAACCTGCTACATTAATTATCCTAACCTGACACGTAAATTATCCCAACCTGCTACATTAATTATCCTAACCTGCCACATTAGTTCTCCCAACCTGCTACATTAGTTCTCCTAACTTGCCACATAAATTATCCTAACCTGCTACATTAAGTATCCTAATCTGCCACGTTATTTATCTGAACCTGCCACGTTAATTATTCTAACCTGCCACAGTAGTTCTCCTAACCTGCCACATTAATTATCCTAACCTGCCACATTAATTATCCTAACCTGCCACATTAGTTCTCCTAACCTGCTACATTAGTTCTCCTAACCTGGCACGTAAATTATCTTAACCTGCCACGTTAGTTCTCCTAACCTGCTACATTAGTTCTCCTAACCCGGCACGTAAATTATCTTAACCTGCTACATTAATTATCCTAATCTGCTACATTAGTTCTCCTAACCTGCCAAGTTATTTATCTTAACCTGCCACGTTAATTATTCTAACCTGCTACATTAGTTCTCCTAACCTGCCAAGTTAGTTATCCTAACCTGCTACCTACATTAGTTCTATCTTGCCACGTTAATTATCCAAACTGCTACTTTAGTTCTCCTAGCCTACTACTTTAGTTGTCCTAACCTGCTACTTTAGTTGTCCTAACCTGCTACATTACTTATCTTAACCTGCTACTTTAGTTCTCCTAACCTGCTTTGATAATTCTCCTATCCTGCTAGAACAAGGAAGTAGCCAGGTGCCAAAAGAAGAGGTGACAGGGTTTCTCTGGGCGTTTCAACCCGGGGCGGTTCACCATATTGCAGATAGGTATTTGTGCCTCACCCCCCATGTATCAACCAACAACATCATAATGTGGTAGGAGAAATAGGGTGGGATTTGGAGGGATGATCATGCATATTGATGTGTTTGATTTGGTGAATTATCACTTTCTATTGTCAATTGCCAAAGAATAAACTACCAATACTTTAGCACCATAGTCAAATATCTAACACTTATCTCCAGAGGCAGACCTCACCCAGGCCAATAAATATTTCTATTAACAGATCTGTTTGTTATTTAACCATACTGGATGGTAAGGCTTGGGAAGGAGAGAGGAAGGGGTGTTGTGACAGAAGGTGAGCATCTGGTCTGAGAGAGTAGAGTATGTGTGGAGAAATGCAGGAGTCTTGCCTGTACCTGCCCTTCCTGTAATTTTCTGAGCCAGGTCACAGAAGGCTTGGGGGCTGGAGGGGGGGGGGACAGGTGGGGGAGACGGTAGAAGCTTTGAGACCTTTAGTTGTTGGGAAGAGGGGTGTAGAAAGGTCTGATCTGCAGCCACTCTGAAGGTGGGCTGGTGTCATTAAAGATGCACTAATGATGCTGTAGGAGAATTTCTTCATCAATGTGATTGAAAACCTCACCATGCACTGTACACTTTAGCTTATTTTTAGCATGTATTAAAAACTAGGTAAACATTCGCATGCATTTGACAGACCCTGGCCGAGAGGTGCTGTGACAACTCAGTTCAGGTCAATAGTCACTTTACCCCTACCTACATGTACAAATTACCTCGACTAACCTGTACCCCGCACATTGACTCAGTATTCCCGGTACATGGCCTCATTATTTTATTGGGGTATTTTTTACTTTTGTTAATTTAATAAATATTTTCGTAACTCTATTTCTTGAACTGCATTGTTGGGCTTGTAAGTAAGCATTTCCCAGTAAGGTCTACACCTGTTGTATTCGGCGCATGTGACAAATCTACACACCCTAGGTTTACACCAAGCGCATAGGGGCCACTGAATAACTCATAGCACAGACCACACTGGTTATTTTAGAATGGGCTTGAGTGGAAGTACATGGAATGAAAGTCTGAGACAGGTCACAGTTTATTTCTCACTCCCAATTTCAGCTTCCCTAAACCAAGTTAACTCTACCCAGAGAGGAAGAGACAACGAGAGAGGGTTTACACCCCCGTCAAACTTGGTCCACAATAACCAGACCACCTGCCTTCCTACTTTTTGGACTCAAACTAAAAACAGGTTTCTGTGCAGGGAATGCATTTAAACATCAACTCAGATCATCATTCCTCAAATCATACTTCTCTTTGCAAAACCAAGGCTTAAAAGGCACTCTACCACAACACCGCTTCCCCTAAGCAGCCACACCTCAAACAAACTGAACAAGGGTTATGAAGAGACAGGGGAAAACAGCCAATCACATGTTTCAATGAATCAGTTAACAAAGACTCAATTCGGAGCACCAGGGCTAGTGCATGCACAGTAATAATAGGGCATTCATCACACCTGTGACATATTTATACAACTTTTTGTCACGTCATCCTTGTCACGTCATGAGAGAAGAATGAACCTCCAAAGGCTGTGTTTATACAGGCAGCCTAATTCTGATATTTTTTTCCACTAAATTGGTATTTTGACCAATCACATCAGATCGTTTCACATCAGATATTTTTCAGAACTGATTGGTCAAAAGACCAATTAGCGTGAAAAAAAGAAGATCAGAATTGGGTTGCCTGTGTAAACACAGCCAATTACAGACAGCCAGGTAAGGTGATATGACATGCCTCACAAACCGATCTGGTTAAAAAGCACACAAAAAAGATTCCGCAGGTAAGAGTATGAAAACTAGCCCCAGGCATGACTCACTAATCCCCAAACAAACATGTACCAATCTGTTTCTACCATTCATAAGGAGATACTGTCTTCCACTTCCACTTTCTCAGTTCCCCAATGTAAGCATTTGTGACTTCTCTACCTAATATGGTCAAAGAGGGCCAGAGAACGAGTGAGTGAGAGAGAGAGTGGTAGGGAGGTGTGGTTCTTTGTGCTTGTTCTGTGGTGTCAAGTTACTTTTACAACCCTGCTATTACCCCATCCCCCTCTCCTCTCCTTCAATCAGCCTGGCATCAAAGATGAACAGATAGGCTTCCGAGGAGGCGGGTAGGCGTGTCGCAACAGCTGACACTAAAGTGAAAGCCAGCCACCAGCCACCACTGTCACATGAACATATACTTATTACATATGGTATCTGCAGTCCAGGGTAGAACTCATTTTGTTCAACTGTAGGGGAGAGATATTATGCAGTTAGATTACCTGAGATTACACCAGCCATCTTGATAAAACCAACCTGATTTACAGTTTAAATGTAAGGAGGAATTTGTCTGTCAAACAGTAGTTCACTTCTTAGTATTTGGTGTGTGTGTCACTTCACTCTTAATATCCTGTTAGTCAATTTTGTACCACCACAGTGCATGGTTTGATGTAACACAACATAGGTCATGATGTAACATCCTGTCATCGGCTTCTGGACAACATAGGACAAAACAGGTTAAAAAGTGTAATGGGACTGTTAATGGCTTCAACATACTATTAGTGCAGTAGGACTACAAAGAGCAATACAATGAAAACCTCCAGAGTGAGAGATTACATTATATCCCTTTCACAAGCATCCAAAGACTGTTATTGGAGGGAATGGTCATGTCCAGTCATGTAATGTGGTTGAATAATTTCACTGAGGGGGAACTGCAGACGCAGCACCCAGAGATGTGGAGCTGAGGCTGGGGTGGAGCGAGAGGGTGCAAGGATGAGCCGCTTCTGGACGTGTTTCTGCACATCCACCTCTGCTGTGTAGAGAGAGGGAGGTGTGATGCTGGCAAACTATGATGATTCAGTAGAGCAGTGTTGGGGGGGGGGGGGTTCTCATCACGTTGAATGAACAGGGCTCCCTCCTGTGGACAACTTCAGAAACTACAGGTACAGTAAAAGCAAAGTTACCGGAGAGAAATCCTCTCCTCTACCTGTTAGAAAATAAAAACAATGTTTGCATTACAATTTAGATGTATTATTCAGTATGCATTTGAACATTTCTTTAAATTGAAATGACATCCCATACCATCCTGTCCCCATAGGGCATCTTAAGGAAGATGCAAATAAAACAACCTCCTTTCCAACCAAGGAATATTATTTTTATTAATCAGTGCAAAATAGCGAAACCCAATCTAATAAGAAAGGACAGTACAGTTCATTATTCACGTCTGTAATTAGAATTCTCCATTAGGATTTTTTTCCTTTTTGTTCAGTGTTAAAAAAAAGAAGGCTATTTAAAAAAAAAAAAAGCCAGTGGTAAAACAAAATAAATAAAAACTAAAATTGGCAACAAAAAAAATTCTGTGCACGTTTGAATGGATTTAGGAAGGACATCTCTCAGGTGAAAAGTCCTAGTTTCGCAGCAGAAAAACATTGACATAGAAAGTATTTATTATATACATATGAGTATTAACAGGTGTAAAGTAGGTATAGTGTGTATATATAGTTATTACTAAGATTAGACTAAGTTTACTCTGTGACCATTTGAGAGGTTAGGGCAGGGGTGTCAAACTCATCCCATGGAGGGCCTAGTTGAAGTGGGTTTTTGGTTTTTCCTTTCAATTATGACCTAGACAACCAGGTGAAGGGAGTTCTTTACTAATTAGCGACCTTAATTCATCAAGTAAAAATAAGGAGCGAAAACCACCCAGACACTTGGCCCTCCGTGGAATGAGTTTGACACTTGTTGGTTAGGGAGTACACAGGACCCCATGCAAGCATTAGGCAAGTAGGGAGAGGGGGTTTCTATACTAAAAGGTCCATTGGCAAAGTCTCCCCTCCATCGTTTTTAAACGGCTAAATTCAGGTTAAAAAGGCATTGTTATTCTCTGCTTGGAACAAGCAGAATACAGTAGTAGCAAGCATGGTGGAAACCAATGACACACACACCTCTCCTCTACACATTTTCATCTCCCTACTTCAACTTACAATAATATACACTGAACAAAAATATAAAATGCAACATGTAAAGTGTTTCATGAGCTGAAATAAAAGATCCCAGAAATGTTTAATATGCACACAAAAAGCTTCTCTCAAATTTTGTGCAAAAATTGGTTTAAATCTCTGTTAGTGAGCATTTCTCCTTTTGCCAAGATAATCCATCCACCTGACAGGTGTGACATATCAAGAAGCTGATTAAAAAGTATGATCATTACACAGGTGCACCTTGTGCTGGGGACAATAAAAGGCCACTAAAATGTGTAGTTTTATTACATATCACAATGCCACAAATGTCTCACGTTTTGAGGGTGTGCAATTGGCATGCTGACTGCAAGAATGTCCTCCAGAGCTGTTGCCAGAGAATTTAAAAATGTTAATTTCTCTACAATAAGCCACCTCCAACGTTGTTTTTGAGAATTTGGCAGTACGTCCAAACGGCCTCACAACCGCAGACCACACCAGTCAAGGACCTGCACATCCAGCTTCTTCACCTGCAGGACTGTCTGAGACCAGACACCCTGACAGCTGGTGAAACTGAGGAGTATTTCTGTCTGTAATGAAGCCCTTTTGTGGGGAAAAACACATTCTGATTGGCTAGTCCTGGCCCCCAAGTGGGTGGACCTATGGCTGCTCCCCTGCCCAGTCATGTGAAATCCATAGACTAGGGCCTAATGAATTGCAATTGACAGATTTCCTTATATGAACTCAGTAAAACTTTTTAAATTGTTGTATGTTGTGTTTATATTTTTGTTCAGTATACATCCGTCTTTCTACTGTTTGTGCGCGTCAGCGGTTTTGCACCTCTTTCATTATCAGCCTTTTATATATCTCTCTCCCTCTCCATTCAACATCAATACTACTACTAGCAAATAAATCACAATGACACACACACACACACACACTTCCAACTTCCATCCACGTAATACCCATCTGTGTCTTAACAGAGAACAGAGAACCATCAATAAGAACCTCTCCTGATTATGGACAGACAGGACATGCAGACAGACAGTCTGAATAGGGCCAAAGCATTGGAGCTGAAAGCTTTAAAGAAACTAGGTTTTTAACTTCAACCAAGTACTAACGTGTTCCCTGTAGTATGAGGGACACACCTTAGTCACCCCAATAAAAGTATTTCAGCTTTGGCAGGAGGGAGAGAGTGGAGGGGTCCCAGTTGAGTCCATCTTCAGATTGGAGAGAGTCCATTCATGGTCCAAGTCACACTGGACACCAGTGGTCCAATGGCTTACGGGTTAAGGGTCAGGGGTTAGAGCGGGGCTCTCCAACACTGTTCCTGGAGAGCGCTCATGTAGGTTTTCAACCCTTGATGTAACTAACCTGATTTATTTGATAAACCAGCTAATTATTAGAATCAGGTGTGGTAGATTAGAGTTGGGATAAATAAGTATTTGTTGAACTACAGTAGCTGCAGAAATTGCCCGACGTCCAACTTTCATCTTCCACCTCCTTAGTTTTTGGACACAGAGCCTGACTCATATCTCTTTTCCTCCCTGCCTTTCCCTCCTTCCTTCCTCATAGTTCTTGGACCCAAAGTCGGTCTCTTTCTCATTTTTTCTCTCCTCCTGTCAGCAGTCGGAGAGCTCGGAGTAGGTGTTGGCTTCACCTTCTGTTTTCCTCCGCTGGCGGACTGACTTCTCCTCATCCTAGAGGAACACACAGACAGTCACTACTAACAGCAGGGTGTGTGAGTCTATGATGTTGATATGTTAGTTACACTACTAACAGCAGGGTGTGTGAGTCTATGATGTGGATATGGGGTCTGTGTGTTACACGTACCGCCTGGAAGACTCCGTTCTGACCCCATTCTCCCGGGGAGAGGTCATCGAGTTCCTGTTCCCCCTCTTCCTCCTCCTCTTCTTCCTCCTCCTCTTCTCTCACCGTGTCCATCCCGTCCTCCTCATATTCCGTCAGGCAGTCTGACTCGTCCCCCGCTGTGGGACACACAGACACAGTAATGCGCTATATGAAAGAGACCAGCCCTACCGTAGCTCTAGCAACAAGACTGAAGATTGCCATGTGATGCACTACATGACCGAAAGTATGTTTGTCAAACATCTCATTCAAAAATCACAGGTATTAATATGATGTTGTGACTTGTTGGAAAGGTGGCATCCTATGACGGTGCCACATTGAAAGTCACTGAGCTCTTCAGTAAGGACATTCTACTGCCAATATTAGACTGTTTGAAATGGCCGAATCCTCTAATTTGAAGAGGTGTCCACACCTAGGTATATATAGTCTCTCTCCAGGTATATTCTATCGTAAAGGAGCTACAATTTAAGTAAAGATACATTCAATATATTTTTTTTTAAAGGTGACCAGGGCCCGTATTCAGTCTCCAGAGTAGGAGTGCTGACCTAGGATCTTTCCATAGAAATCTTATTCATTATGATCTAAAAGGCAAACCTGATTCTAGATCAGCAATCCTGCTCTGAGAGGCTTCATGGACACTGGCTCTGGAGCTCTGATTATTATTTTATTGCAGGACACTTGGAAGAGGGAAACGGAGAGGGTAACGGAGATGGTAACAGAGGGAAACGGAGACGGTAACAGAGGGAAACGGAGAGGGAAACGGAGACGTAACAGAGGGAAACGGAGACAGTAACAGAGGGAAACGGAGAGGAAGGGGAAAGGCTCAAACCCTTATCGCCATGGCAGCAGGGTTACTGCTGCCAGACTTCGATACATGTTCCACTTTATAATAGCCTCTTACCCTCAGCAGCATCAGGATCGACGTAGGTCTGGACCGGCTCAATCCTGGACACTATCTCAGCCAGGTCAGTGAAGTCTGACCCTGGACACGTATAGGACTGGAATACAAACAAGACAATGTCATTATGGTACGAGAATGTTAGAATTTGTGTAAAAATGTAATAACGAACACAGCTTAAAAACAAGAGAATGTCATGGGAATGTTATAATAACGTTAGGTAAATGTTATGTTAGGAGAAGGTCATAATGTAAAGACGGTTATAATAACATTATAGAAATGTAACTGTGCTAATGTAAAGTGGAGCAGCTGTGAGATGGTGAATGTAAGATTTGTGATGCGTGTGTGTGTGTGTGTGACTCACGTCTGTCTTGGTCTTGCTGTCGTTGTAGTCTGCCGAGCGGTGGTCCTTGAGCATGTTGTCGATGATGTCACCACGGGCCCATCCGGTGAAGAGCAGCTTGCCGTGCTGGTAGCCCACATCCTGACAGAGAGGACAGGTTAGCCTGGGGTAACAGACCATGTTTTACAGAAACAAGCTACCGCAGCAACAGAGTCTGGTGGAGGCCAAGCTTCGAAGATGGTCTTTTACCGTGTGATTTGTTAGCTATGAACAGGAGACTGTATTTTACCAAAACTTAATGTCAGCTGTTATCTAAAATTACATACAGTTGAAGGCGGAAGCTTACATACACCTTAGCCAAATACATTTCAACTAAACTTCTCACATTTCCTGACATTTAATCCTAGTAAAAATTCTGTCTTAAGTCAGTTAGGATCACCACTTTATTTTAAGAATGTGAAATGTTAGAATAATAGTAGAGAGAATGATTTATTTCTTTAAATCACATTGCCAGTGGGTCAGAAGTTTACATACAGTCAATTAGTAGTTGGTAGCATTGCCTTTAAATGGTTTATTTGGGTCAAACGTTCCCGGGTAGCCTTCCACAAGCTTCCCACAATAAGTTGGGTGAATTTTGGCCCATTTCTCCTGACAGAGCTGGTGTATTCGAGTCAGGTTTGTTGGCCTCCTTGCTCACACATGCCTTTTCAGTTCTGCCAACACATTTTCTATAGGATTGAGGTCAGAGCTTTGTCATGGCCACTCCAATACCTTGACTTTGTTGTCCTTAAGCCATTTTGCCACAACTTTGGAATTATGCTTGGGGTCATTGTCCATTTGGAAGACACATTTGTGACCAAGCTTTAACTTCCTGACTGATGTCTTGAGCTGTTGCTTCAATATATCCACATAATTTTCCTCCCTCATGATAACATCTATTTTGTGAAGTGCACCAGTCCCCCTGCACCCCCACAACATGATGCTGCCACCCCCGTGCTCCACGGTTGGGATGGTGTTCTTTGGCTTGTAAGCCTCCCCTTTTTCCCTCCAAACATAACGATGGTCATTATGGCCAAACAGATATATTTATGTTTCATCAGACCAGAGGACATTTCTCCAAAAAGTAAGATCTTTGTCCCCATGTGCAGCTGCAAACCGTAGTCTGGCTTTTTTTATGGTGGTTTTGGAGCAGTGGCTTTTTCCTTGCTGAGTGGCCTTTCAGGTTATGTCGATAAAGGACTCGTTTTACTGTGGATATAGATACTTTTGTACCGGTTTCCTACAGAATCTTCAGAAGGTCCTTTGCTGTTGTTCTGGGATTGATTTGCACTTTTCGCACCAAAGTACGTTCATCTCTAGGAGACAGAATGCTTCTCCTTCCTGAGCGGTATGACGGCTGCGTGGTCCCATGGTTTTTATACTTGCGTGTGATTGTTTGTACAGATGAACGTGGTACCTTCATGCATTTGGAAATTGATCCCAAGGATGAACCAGACTTGTGGAGGTCTACAATTTGTTTTCTGAGATCTTGGCTGATTTCTTTTGATTTTCCCACGATGTCAAGCAAAGAGGCAGAGTTTGAAGGAAGGCCTTGAAATTCATCCACAGGTACACCTCCAATAGACTCAAATTATATCAATTAGCCTATCAGAAGCTTCTAAAGCCATGATATCATTTTCTGGAATTTTCCAAGCTGTTTAAAAGGCACAGTCAACTTTATGTAAACTTCTGTGCACTGGAATTGTGATACAGTGAATTATAAGTGAAATAATCTGTCTGTAAACAATTGTTGGAAAAATGACTTGTGTCATGCACAAAGGTAGATGTCCTAACCGACTTGCCAAAACTATAGTTTGTTAACAAGAAGTTTGTGGCGTGGTTGAAAAACAAGTTAACGACTCCAACATAAGTGTACATAAACATCCGACTTCAACTGTAACAAAGACGTGATCATGAATGTAAATACACTTTGAACATATCCCAGAGCCTGCATAAGGAGACGAGACCGAGAGAGAGGTGTTGAGAAGGAATTGTGGAACTCACGTAGATCTCGTCAAACTTGCCAAAGTCCATTGTCTTGAAGCGGTCGATGGGTGGTCTGATGTACTCGCAGTAGGCACTCTTCTTAACCACTTCCAGCTGACGTACACACGACACATAGGCCAGCCTGGACTGGATCTCTGCCATGTCTGGAACCTGGGTGGGTATAGACGATAGTGTGTAGGAGTGTGTGCGCGCGTGTCGGTGTGTGGGGCCATCTGCGTTGATCATCATACCTTCACTTTCTCTGCCCAGGGGTTGATTCGTTTCCACAGCAACCACCAGCCCGACAGGCTGTCGCCATAGTTACAGAGGTCCGTCTCATCCTGGCTACCTACGTCGATGGCGATGACAGTCTTGGCGCCCATGTTCCTCGCGATGTCCGCTGTGGGACGTCACGTTGTGACACACACACATACACACACGTAACGACACACAAACACGGACGTACACGAGCCGGCAGCAGGGACGATAAGGAAAACCCAGTCTGGGGTTAATTCCTAATAGGAACCTTGTCCTTCATATACTTTATTACCATATTCAAACTCACTCCACCAGAAACAGACATCCCAATTGGCTGGATTATCACTCACTGGATAATCACATCAAAACTTCATTTAATTTCCAGTTTTATATATAACTCATGTTTTGATGGTCCCAATGTTTGGGTGAATTCTTATCTCCACGTTTTGTACGCTCCTGCATGGTTGATAATGCAGCCTTGGTGTGTGTTTATGGTGCGAGTCCCAGACAGGGTTTGAGACCAAGTAACCCTGTGAAGGGTGTAGGTCTCACCAGTCCACTCCACAGTGTTGACCCAATGTGTTTAGCCTAGCGGTTTAGAGTGTTGGTCCAGTAACACAAAGGTCGCTGGTTCGAATCCCGAAGCCGGGGGGGAATTATTTTTTTTTAAATCAGTCGATGTGCCCTTGAGCAAGGCACCTAATTTCTCATGTAAGTTGCGTCTGTTAATTATCAAATGACAAATGTAAAAATGAACCAAGCCTAAATGTATATCATTAGCGTTAGTTCTATGGGTACTAGCTATCTAAACCCACTGTGAACACTAGATGGTGGCTATGGCATTGCGCCTCCTCTGCCTATTAGATTGTGAGACTAGTCATTGCTTTACCTCGACAGACACTGGGGTCCAACTCTGTGGGTGTGTCCACCCAAAACGTAAAATAATCACACGTATCGTAAACCTCGAAGCCACCCGACCATGTTGCACAAACCGTAAGGAGATTCCACATCTAAATGAACCTGAATCACCCAAAATAGAGACGGATGATGTTCAACTTCATCAGGTTTGTGAAACATGGTTTTGTGAGTCACATTTTTTCCCGGCACGCTACAATGACAACTTCCAGAGGAGATAAGAGTAGCATAGTAGAAGAGATAGACATTTGAGTAGTATGCAGAAGGAAAAAAAAGAATGTTTCAAGTTGTCTTTTTTTCCAGTAGGAATGCAACAGGCAATCCATACATCCATTTGGAATTACTCCCAGGTTGGTAACAGCCTAATGAATACCGGTTTGTTGAGGGGCCTGATACTGCGTGTCGTCTTCATACTGGAAGAGAATGTACTGTCAGAGCCGACTGGTGTCTAGTAAGTCACTGATTCGTTTTATGGAATTGAGAAAGCTAACTGTATATCGTTTGAAAGCTCACCACTCTATCAACACCCAAATCATCTGAGGAACACGATATGTCCCATACCTTTAGATGTTCTCAGCCAGTAAGACACCAGGAAGCCTGACTGACAGACACATAGCATTCTGAAACTCTGTTGATTTAGTGCGGATTTAAAAAGCTTGTGGATACTGGAAAATGGGATACTTTGTACCGCCCGTGTCCACCACCACTAACACACTTGACGCTCTGTGTTGTATTTTCTCCCATCTGATAGGTAAAGATTGGCTATATTTTGAGCAAATTGTTGGCAAATTAAATTGAACATTTCGACAAATGGAAATGATTTCAACGCTCATTCCCACTGCTCAGATGGTAGAAAATGCAACTGAATTCTGTCAAACTGTCATCTCCACCATCGTCAATGACAGCCCCTACTTACCCATGGACGCTCTCTCAACCCCCCCCCCCCCCCCCCTCAACTAAAATAACTCTGAAAATGTCCTACTACCCCCTCCCTCCTCCCTATTCTCCTCCTCATCATCATCTACTTGCCTGGCAGGTTGTTGATGTAGCCCCCGTCCATAAGCAAGTTGCCATCTTTGGGGTCGCAGAGGGGCGGCAGGTACCCTGAGAGGGTCATGCTCGCCCTCACATAGCGCCACAGTGACCCTGTGAGCCACACCCAGGGGGGGGAGGGGGGAGGGGATAACATCTCAATAATGTTGGTGTAACTTCAGGTTGGTCATGCGTTTTGGCAGCAGACCACAGCCCCAAACCAAAGGGTGCCATCCCAATTGGTTAACCCAGAGGTGGGTAACCGCCAAAGGGTTAGCCACGGGATGTGAATGTGGTGCTGCCCAACCTCTCAAATCACTTCTGCATCCCCTGAACCACCTTACCATGCACAGAGACCTGTGTGTGTCAGGTCTACGCACAGGGTACAGGGGGTAAGGGTGCAGCCACAGAGTATCAAGGGTTGGTTCGATCTCCAGACTCTGTCCCCAACCACAACCGTATGCTCCCTGTGAGTTAACCCCTGTGAGTTAACCCCTGTGAGTTAACCCCTGTGAGTTAACCCCTGTGAAAGGTTATCGAGCCAAAGTGAAGCTTTTTCTTTTATAACCATTTACAAAAAAATAGTATCTGTTTTACAGCACTTGGTGAAAACATACAAAAACAAAAAATCACCAAAAATAGAGGTATGAGGAACCTTTTAAACTTCGCCTTCAGTTCCCTGACTCCTCAACTAGACACAAGGAGCACAGGGGGTTGGTAGTCTGGTCACAGCATTTGGAGATCTCTCAGACACTAGTGAACATGTTAGGGGCAACCAGCCAGCCCTGCCCAGAGCTGTGGTCCTGTAATACCACTCCGGACCAGGAGAGGGCAGGGGGAGGCTGGGCGCTGCATGGATTGGAAGGAGAAGGAGCACCAGAGGAAGAGAAGGATGCTGCTGTGTGTGTGGGTGGAGTTTGAAGGGGACATAGGAGACTGAAGAATTTCAGTGTGGAATCATTGAACTGAACTGTTCAGGACTTAGAAGTACTAACAAAACACACAGTCACCATTTTCAGCCCACTTTTAATTTGAGGCTTCAATCAAGCCTTTCACTGACAAGAGTGATAGAACTGTATGCTCGTCTATGGGCATTGGTAGGATCCAGAACACTTTTGGCATCTCGCTAGAAAAAGCTAAAGGGAAACGGGTAGCATCAGCAACACTGTCATCAATATATATGTAAAGAGTAAATATATATAGATGCGTACAGTACACAGACACATGCACATACATGGACAGGGGGAGGGGGAGGTGTAGCTGCTGGGGGAGGGGGTACAAATGGTTGACATAAGCCATTTATAAGCACTGCTCGGTATGACGACATGGGATCAAGCGATGGACGAACGGGCAGACAAATGGACAGAGAAAAAAACCCAGACTACAGACCCACAATTAAAAAACAAAACATGAAATAGCCTATATGGTGACCTTCTCTGACCTCAACACAAAACCTTTATTTCCCCACACCATAGGATCAGCTTCAAAACCCTGAAGAGAACGCTACGTTGTGCTCCTATAGCAAGGTCGATACGCAAAAAAGCTACAACCTATGGACCTACACTGACAAACGAGTGACTGAGGCCCAAGCTTTAGAACGTGGGAAACGACAAGCAGCAAACTGTGTGGAAAGGCCTCAGGGAAAAGCCTGTGTGACATGCTCAGGAAAAAGCAGGCGAGTAAGTGTACACTTGGTGTGTAGTATACCAGCCAAGTGCAGGAGAACTTGGGAGATGAAGTGGAGGAGCATGGAGAACCAAAAACAGGGAGGGGGCGGGGCACCAAAAGCAGGATCATCATGCACCTCTCTGTCTGACCCATGGATATGTACCTGCATGAGCAAAGCCTCACTGCCAATCTGGAGGCATGGAGAGGGGCTTACTGACACTGGGGGGCGGGACAAAGCCAATTCGGAACTGACTTGTGTAGGAGTGTGAACTATTGAAGCCAAATTGAATAGAGAAGTATTGGTGTTAAGAATGGGTGGTTCTGGGTGTAGGGGAGCGAAACATTGCATCCCCTCCACTCACATACCGAAATAGACACTGTATTATTAGCCTAACTTTCCTTCCAAACCATGGGTTCCCAATGTCCGACTGGTCAGGTGGGGTTAAGGTGAGACGGAACGTGGGAAAGAGGGAGGGGGAGGGAGTGGTCGATTGTCGGTCATTTCAAAAGAGCTTAAGGTAGAAGTTGCCCCTAACCCCAGATCTGGGATCAGATGACATAACCCCAATCCTAACATTAACCATCAGGTGGGTGAAAATAATATGACCCTGTATCAGTGGTCAGGAGCAACTTCTACAACTCCTTTTGGGGTTAAGGGGTGAGACGGGGGGGGGGGGGGGGGGGGGGGTGTCGGGGTTTGAACTATGAACTCTGACCTGGGACATTGTTAACATAGCAACCATCCACAAGCAGGTGGCCATCCTTGGGGTCGCAGAGGGGAGGTAAATAGGGGGTGTAGGAGGCACTCGCTCTAACATAGCGCCACAGCGAGCCTGTCAGAATGGAAGATGGAGAGGGGACATCAAACATGGACAGGGAGAGAGAGGCAGAGCCAGAGAGAGAGAGGCAGAGCCAGAGAGAGAGAGAGGCAGAGCCAGAGAGAGAGAGAGGCAGAGCCAGAGAGAGAGAGGCAGAGCCAGAAAGAGAGAGAGAGGAGAGAGATAGAGAGGAGAGAGATTAGGGTTCCAAATTGTCAGAAACGTTCCCAAAGTTCCCATATTTGTTGATTCTGGGGATCCTCCAACTGGGATTTTTGAAAAACCTGGGAACTTTGGAAAGTCTCTCTAAATGTTGTAAACCTAGGAGCAAGATCGAGCTAGAGACAGACAGATGTATATATCGAGAGAGAGAGGGACAGAAAAGAGCAGGAGATAAAAAAAGGGGCAGAACATGTCCAGAGCTCTCAACGTATACAATCTAAAAACGTAAACGACCTGAAATTTTATCTGACGTATACAATAGAAAACCCTCAGTGAACATGGTCAGGTAACATAACGCAACGTTTCTAGAACTAACAAAAAAAACAGAGGCCAGTTCTAGAACTAAAACAGATGGCACAGACAGGACTGTAGTTCGTTTTTAAAATACAGATAGAAAATAACCAAATAGCGTCACAGCATTAATATTACAGTGAATTTCAAACTAATAGCTAAATGGCGTTGTCCTAAACCCCTCAAAGGAACCATGTATTAGTTCCGAAACCTCATTGGAAAATGGAGACCTGCATACACTGAGTGCACAAGACATTAAGAAAACCTGCTCTTTCCATGACATAGACTGACCAGGTGACAGCCATGATCCCTTATTGATGTCACTTGTTAAATCCACTTCAAAATCAGTGTAGATGAAGGGGAGGAGACAGGTTAAAGAAGGAATTTCAAGCCTTGAGACACAGATCGTATACGTGTGCCACTCAGAGTGTGAACGGGCAAGACAACAAAAATGTAAGTGCCTTTGAACGGGGTCTGGTAGTAGGTGCCAGGCGCACCGGTTCGTGTCAAGAACTGCAACGCTTCTGGGTTTCACCCTCAACAGTTTCCCGTGTGAAATCAAGAATTGTCCGCCACTCAAAAAGGACATTCAGCCAACTTGACACAACTGTGGGAAGCATTGGGAGTCAACATGGGCCAGCATCCCTGTGAAACGGTTCTAACACCTTGTAGAGTCCACGCCCCGACAGATTGAGGCTGTTCTAAAGGCAAAAAAGGGGTACAACACAACATTAAGGAGGTATTCCTAATGTTTTGTACACAGTGTATTTCCACTCTTTCCCAGGCTATCAACAGCCACGGTCGTCCTGTTTGGCGTTTAGTTTAGAGTGTTAGAATTATTATTAGCTTGGTCAGATAGCAGCCGGCAACAAACAAGATTACTACAAAATGCACCAACATTCTCAGAGAGAGTGATAGAGGGAGGAGGCCAGTGAAAGAGAGAAGTTAGAGTTAGAAAAATATCAAAAAGGAAGATGGAGAAAGATCCATCTCCAAGCCGGGGAGAGTTAGCTAGCGCACACAACGCAGGATCTAGAAACTTGATGGCTATGACCGTACTCTAAAAGCCGCCATCTTGAAATTAAGCTACAGGTCAAGCGTAACATAAAAAAATAAGACTAAATTATGCCAAATTTACACAACGTCAAAGAGACTAACGTTCATTGGTTGGCTTATGGGAACATGGGGTGTTTGCATAAACCAAAGTGTCACCACCAACTCGTAAAGTCCTCGCGTTACAAATGCGCCAACAGTGCAACTTCCTGTTGAAAAACCCTGAGGTTGGTGTTAAAACTGCCCACTTTCTCAGAGCTGCAGAAAAGCACATTGGGAGAAACTACGGGAAGCGAGGGAGGGATGGAGGGAGAGGCGTTAGGGTGCGGAGGGGTAAAGCAAGGGAAGAGTGTTCTGGATCCTACTTGTTGACACGGACAGGGGTGGAAGGATCAGCGACTAGCACACTACACCTATAGTACACTAGCCTGGTCCCAGATCTGTTTGTGCCATCTACCCAACAATGACCATACGAGTTGGCAAGATGGCAAAACAGATCTGGGACCAGGCTAATAGTAAGCCAAAACAGCAGATGGTGAAAGTGTCCCCATATAAGCAAAGGGAAGTCATTAGGGAAGTCACTGTGGCATGGTTTGTTTGGTGTTGTTTTAAAGACATGTTTTAAACATAAAAACAGATGTGAGAAAGGTAGGAGGAATAACCTGAGAAAGAGAGCAATTGAGATGAGCAGTGGGAGTGTACTAGGCTGTGTCAACAGGAAGTGACATCACACTAGGGAGGAGATAGGTAAATAGAGAGAGCATCGTAAAGCTTTGCTCTCGCCGTTAGTAAACATGCCAAGTGCAGACAAGCATTGAAGATATAACTGGAGGACCCCACAACCTTGACACCCCAAATCCAGGAGGATTCATTTGCTTAATTTGCCCATGTGGCCAGAAATCAGTACATAAATAACGTCAACTAATATACAGTGCCTTGCGAAAGTATTCGGCCCCCTTGAACTTTGCAACCTTTTGCCACATTTCAGGCTTCAAACATAAAGATATAAAACTTTATTTTTTTGTGAAGAATCAACAACAAGTGGGACACAATCATGAAGTGGAACGACATTTATTGGATATTTCAAACTTTAACAAATCAAAAACTGAAAAATTGGGCGTGCAAAATTATTCAGCCCCCTTAAGTTAACTTTGTAACGCCACCTTTTGCTGCGATTACAGCTGTAAGTCGCTTGGGGTATGTCTCTATCAGTTTTGCACATCGAGAGACTGACATTTTTTCCCATTCCTCCTTGCAAAACAGCTCAAGCTCAGTGAGGTTGGATGGAGAGCATTTGTCAACAGCAGTTTTCAGTTCTTTCCACAGATTCTCGATTGGATTCAGGTCTGGACTTTGACTTGGCCATTCTAACACCTGGATATGTTTATTTTTGAACCATTCCATTGTACATTTTGCTTTATGTTTTGGATCATTGTCTTGTTGGAAGACAAATCTCCGTCCCAGTCTCAGGTCTTTTGCAGACTCCATCAGGTTTTCTTCCAGAATGGTCCTGTATTTGGCTCCATCCATCTTCCCATCAATTTTAACCATCTTCCCTGTCCCTGCTGAAGAAAAGCAGGCCCAAACCATGATGCTGCCACCACCATGTTTGACAGTGGGGATGGTGTGTTCAGCTGTGTTGCTTTTACACCAAACATAACGTTTTGCATTGTTGCCAAAAAGTTCAATTTTGGTTTCATCTGACCAGAGCACCTTCTTCCACATGTTTGGTGTGTCTCCCAGGTGGCTTGTGGCAAACTTTAAACAACACTTTTTTTATGGATATCTTTAAGAAATGGCTTTCTTCTTGCCACTCTTCCATAAAGGCCAGATTTGTGCAATATACAACTGATTGTTGTCCTATGGACAGAGTCTCCCACCTCAGCTGTAGATCTCTGCAGTTCATCCAGAGTGATCATGGGCCTCTTGGCTGCATCTCTGATCAGTCTTCTCCTTGTATGAGCTGAAAGTTTAGAGGGACGGCCAGGTCTTGGTAGATTTGCAGTGGTCTGATACTCCTTCCATTTCAATATTATCGCTTGCACAGTGCTCCTTGGGATGTTTAAAGCTTGGGAAATGTTGTTGTATCCAAATCCGGCTTTAAAACTTCTTCACAACAGTATCTCGGACCTGCCTGGTGTGTTCCTTGTCCTTCATGATGCTCTTTGCGCTTTTAACGGACCTCTGAGACTATCACAGTGCAGGTGCATTTATACGGAGACTTGATTACACACAGGTGGATTGTATTTATCATCATTAGTCATTTAGGTCAACATTGGATCATTCAGAGATCCTCAATGAACTTCTGGAGAGAGTTTGCTGCACTGAAAGTAAAGGGGCTGAATAATTTTGCACGCCCAATTTTTCAGTTTTTGATTTGTTAAAAAAGTTTGAAATATCGTTCCACTTCATGATTGTGTCCCACTTGTTGTTGATTCTTCACAAAAAAATACAGTTTTATATCTTTATGTTTGAAGCCTGAAATGTGGCAAAAGGTCGCAAAGTTCAAGGTGGCCGAATACTTTCGCAAGGCACTGTACATGACTTTTTATAAATCCCTTTGCTCTTACAAACTAGTGGACATTACCGGTGATAACAAAAGGCACGCAACATGTACCAACACTGGATTTGGGGGTAGGCTTCCTTCCATAAGCCAAAGGTTGTGGCCTTTGACTCCAAGAGGTCAGCAGGGGTCATACTGCCAGCCTCTAGGACTATTCTAGCTACAGTTAGTGGTAGTGCATTTCTCACTCAGTCAGTCATCCCATACATAAACAATCCATATATTAAGTGTGAGTCAACGGATGAACATAACAAACAAGCAGGGAAAAGAGGACTTTCAGTGTACCAATTGTATGACCCCCCTATTAATATTATACAGCTGAAAGGCATGCAGAATCTAACCAATTTATCTCAAACTCCTAATTATAACAACACCGAGCGATCTTAAGGTGAAGGCACTAACTGTAAATCGCTCTGGATGAGAGCTAAATGACCCCAATGTAGGATTTTAATCTCATAACGCATACTCCAAATTAGCCAGCTGTTATCGGCAAACGCCGAATGACATTAGGAATGCATGATCATGTCAATCCCACGGTAGTTTGAGCGTACCAGCGTGAGTGGATTGAGTTAAATAGCGTTACATATACATATATATATATATATACACATATATATATACACATATATATATACATACACATATATATATACACATATACATATATATATACACATATACATATATATATACATATATATATATATATATATATATATATATATATATATATATATATATATATATATATATATAGTTATATAGTGTGTGTTTATCTGACTGCATGAGAGTTATCCTAACAGCTATATCCAATTTCCACTCAAAATCCCGCAGAACTAGGACAATTACTTCTGTAGTGTGGTCAAGACAACTTAAAAAAATCTAGTCGTCCATTTATAAACAGCGATAGAGCAGAGGGGGGAGGGGCCAGCGGTTAGCTGCCTGTCACTCACCGTCTTGGTGCACACGCATGGCGGACGCCGTGATGTCAGTAGTCACGTTGAAGTAGGGCAACCACAGGTCCTGATGGTTACATAAACCACACATTCCATATGAATTGGGATAAGGAACGTTCAGACGGATATATATTACGTAGAACAAATATGCCTCTCCAAAATGTGGAGCAGGTATCAACGGCTGCTCTATTCAAGACATTTCTATCTGCAACTGTTCACAAGGTTTGCCTACTGAACCTAGCCCAGTTTCCTTCACAGACAGACATCTCTAGTAGCACTGACAGACAGTGTGACCTCTCACCTCAGCCTGCTTGTCCTGGAACACTTTGGAGATGCTGGTGTTGAAGGCGGCGCCGGTGAACATTGAGGTGATGGGATAGGTCAGGTCAAGGATGGTTTTGAATACGGAGTTCATCGCCTGGAGGGAGGGAGGGAAGGAGGGAGAGACAAAAAGGTTAATATTGAGCGTGTCTGAGATCAGTCGGACCGCACAGAATCACTGATCCACAAATCACCCCGTGTCCCACATGACCACTCATTATGTGGTCAAGACGAGTGATCCTGTGTCTCGCCATGCTCAAACTGATCCCCTCTAATACGCTACATGTCACCTGACAAAGGAATGTGTCAAACGGTCAGATACAGGAACAAGAGAAGTGCATGATGGTGGGAGGATCAGACGGTGGGAGGATCAGACCTTGGACCACTCGCGTGCTCTCTGCTTGGTGCGCACCGCACTCCTCTCCTCGGCGTACAGCGCCCCGATGAACGACCCGATGGACGTCCCGCCCACGATGTCGATGGGAATCCCTGCCTCCTCCATGGCCTTGATCACTCCCACGTGGGAGCAGCCTCTGCGAGAGTGACAGAGACAACAACCAATCAGAGAGGAGGAAATTCACTGTCTGTTTGAGGACTAAAGAGACCAACTTTGCCTGCATTTCTTCCACTCCTTTCATTAATTTGAAAAGATCTGACAGAACAAGACTAATTCAATACTACAGATACACCGAAGGACATTAAGGTTACAAGAAATCTTGATAATAATCAACAGACAGGACTTCTCACGCAAAGAGCTGTGGTCCCATGACTGTCATTGAAAACATGCATTTGATGATGTAGATAGTGTGGAGTAAAGAATGTACTACTTGATCATTTACAAAAAGAGAGGTGTTCCTATAAAAACCAAGTCCACTGACCTGGCTCCTCCTCCTCCTAGCACCACAGCGATGCTGTTCCCAGTCAGTACCCGGGCCAGCCGAGAGAAATCACTGTGTCGGTCCGCTGTCTTCTCAAACACCTTCTCATACACCTCCCTCTGCACAAAACACACACAAAGTCGAATTCAGATGAGAATCAGAGCAATTCATAGGCTTCCATGCGCTTGAAACGAGAGCTTGTTCAACTATTCAGACTTGGGCCTGGTTAGCGACAGTTGTTATCCACCGAAGCGCTGTAATTGGTTGGTAAGCTTGTCAATGGATCATGTCCCCAAAACGACATGGGCTGGGATTCCCAAAGCCTTTGTAGCTAAAGCACTATGTTATTTCTCATGAAAACCAAAACTCATGTTACTCGTAGAACAGCAAAGGGCTTCATTTTGAGCGGTCACGCCGTGCAGGATAAAACAAAAACATATATATAGAATGGATTAAGAGGACATGCTCAACAGGCTATTAAAGTATATATATTTATATATATAAAAAACACTTTCTTGCAAACAGACTAGCCTCCGCTCTTACCACATCGTCAGAGCTCTCTTTACAACTGTCCTCATCCTCCATTTAATGGATAAACAATCAGATGAGGTCAAAGGTCGGTGTGTAACGAATGAATAAACGAATTGAAAGAAAAGACAAAACAAACTAAAGTTAGGAAGAGAGAAAGTTTTAAAAAAAAAAGAAACTAAAGAAATCATGGCATCTCCCCAGGGAGTCGCACCAGTTTTGAGGGGCTGCGTCGTGAGAAGACCCGGCGGGGGCAGCGGAGGTGGAGGTGTCCGGAGCACCAGCTCCTCATGTTGAGCCACTCTACGGTCCTGGAGGGCCCCGTGCCGTCCTCTTTATGGAGCAGCACCAGCTGTTTCAGGGCCCTCACCGCGGTGTTCTCCAACATCTGCTCTAACTAGAGGAGAGAGAGAGAGGCATGGTTAGATACAGTACGGAGGATGAGATGCAGTCAAAACTAGACTGCTTTTAAAAAATAATCTCTACAAATAAGCTTAAATATGAGGTTAATGTGTAATTTCACAACTAAAGTTTTAAATTGAACAAACAAATGTAAGTAGGCAGCTTGTAAGTAGAGTAGCTTCAAAAGTCAACCAATACTCCAAACACTAGCAACCCATCCTCCAATTGAGCCCTACCCAAATCAACCTCCAGCTCTTCACCCCGTCCCTCCTACCTGTCCCAGCGCAGGTTCCTGTTCCCCCAGGCCCACGATGAGGATGCAGTCAGCCTGTCTGATGCAGCGCTGGGTCCAGGGAGTCATACTGCTGTCTGTCTGGTACAGGACTATCCTGTTGATGTCCTCCTGCTGGGCCAGCCAGCCAGACAGACGGTACTCGTGGATACTGTTGCGAGGGGAGAACGAGAGTTTAGAACAACCAACTGGTATGGATACTGCAGAGGGAGAGAGGAAGAAGAGAGGATAAAAACGGACCTATCCAGAGCGGAGGCCCCCAGTCGCTCTCTGATGATGTCACTGGTCAGCAGCAGGGCAGGTCCTACACACATCAAGGACAAATAGAAATAGGTTTAATATTTCAGAGAGAACAATTGATGGATATAAAATTGGATATCATGGTCGCTCAATGTGGCAATTTAGTTGACAGAACAACTTTATTGTCCACAGAATCTAGTCACATTAGGCAGATGTTTCATATTAGCCAATAGTGATTACAAGACGTTCAAGTCATAGTCAGGTTGGATCGACAGTTGCTATGCTAGTCTCTAGAGGTGTGTACCTATGGCGCTGAGGGCGTGGCTGAGCTCCAGGTTGAAGGCGTTGATTGGCACCTCGTCACAGATGGGCAGTACGGCCACAGTGGACAGGTTACTGGCCGGGTTGGTGACGTCAGGGCTGGACGCTACGCTGGACCGGCCGAGGGCAGAACCTGGGGGGGGGGGGGGGGGTTGAAACGGAGAGAGAAGTACATGGCTTTATCTAGAGGACAAAGAGGGAAAGTGTGTGTATGCATACAGTACATGCCTGTGTACACACACACCTGAAAATGGTCCTCGGGCCTGTTGCAGGTTCCCCAGGATCTTCTGTCCCAGCAGGTGGATCAACCTGGTGACCACCTGTGGGTACCTCCTCTTGATGTTGTTGAGCGTTCCCTCTGGGAGCTTGACCAGCTCTGTGTCTCTGACCGCGTGGACCGTGGTGGCTCTGGGCTGTCGGGTCAGAGCCTCAACCTGGGGAAAACAGGAGGAGATCGTAAGAGCTCCAAAACCATGGGATTTAAAAAGGTACAGAATCCCCAATGATCTAATACAACCCAAATATACACTATAAACACATAGGTCTAATATAAATAAATTAGGTTTACTTTATTCTGAATATTAGCTTTATAAGCTAATATAGCAACAACATATACAGCCTTTACGTGAAAGACCAGAACGATGAGAGCTGTAGAAATGGGCCAAAGTCTCACCACTCCTATGAGGTCTCCTCGACCGTACTCTCCTACCAGCTCCTTCTTCCCGTTAGCTTTACGTATAACAGAACGCAGACGTCCATTCAGAACTATGTAGGTGCAGTCCGACTGGTCTTCCTGCCTGGTGATAGGACGAGAGGAGGTGGAGGACAGTCAGTTCTCATCAGATTCCCCCCCCAAAAAAAGAGTTGTTTGGTTTCAGGACAGTGTTCATTTGAACGTGTCAAAGAAAAATATATTGTCAGTCAGAAAAAGTTTGCCTGCTTGTAAATAAGAACAAACTCACTAATACAGATTTTCTGGTCAAAATTTAAAATACCTATAGAGGGCTCTGCCGGCCTCCACAGCCATCCAGTCTATGGCGAAGTCCATCTGTCTGACGAAGGGGGACATGCGGATGGCTACGGTGTGGGCTGCACTCAGAACCACACTGGGCTGTTCCCTCATGATCCTAAAGACAGGGGGCAGCACAGAGCACACAAGATCAGGAAAAACACACAGGCAGTATCTTAGGGGAGGCAGTCACTACGCTTAAATACCACAGCAACTGATAAATAAAGCTAGGGTTAGGGGAAGTGTTAGCCACTTCCCTCCTTTCTACCACGACCAGATAGATAGTAATAACCAGCATCTTATCAGCAGTAAGACAGTTGTGACATAGAACGAGAAATGCATGTCTGGAACTGAAGCCAACCTACTTATAACAGATGGTTTAATATTCAGTCAGTGACAGCTGGTATATTTCATGTAATCATTCAACAAACTGCATACCTCTAATTCTAAACCCAAGTTAGGCTTAAACTAAAATTGTCCAGCTTAATGCCCAGACTGTGAACGATACCCCTTTCACACAGAAGGGTTTAGCCCAGGGGTAGGAAACCCTGTTCCTGGAGGGCCACGGGTACAGCAGGATGTTGTTCCAACTAGGCACCACACCTGACCAACTGAGCTAATTGAGCAGTTAATCGCCTAAATTTAACACAGCTGGTCTTCCAGGTCGGTTAAATCAAAAACAGGAAGTGCCTGCGGCCCCCCCCCCCCCTAGTCTCTAGTCTGGTCTCTACTAGACACCCACTCGTAGAAGTCAGACTTGGAGATCTTGAGGAAGGTGCAGTCTCTGTTGGCCTTGATGGTGAAGATGAGGGGCTCTCCAGTCAACACGGCCAGCTGGCCCACCATCTCACCCGGCTGGGTGACAAACAGGCACACCGCATCCTGCTTGTCGATCATCCGCTGGTACACGTGGAGACAGCCGGACAGGATAAAGTGGAGACTCACATCCTGAGAGGAGAAGAGGGAGTTCAGATTTCACATCTCATCATGTTTTGGTGTGTTTAGAGGGGTTGAAGAGAGGGGAGGAGAATAGAGGGGGAAGGAGCTGGGGAGGAGAGAATAAAGTGCATGAGAAGACATCTTCCCTCTCTCCAAGCCTCAGTAAAGTACCTGGTCTCCTTGTCTAGCCAGCACGGTTCCTGCCTTGGCATGGTGCAGAGTCACTCTCCCATTCAGCAGAGCGGGGTCCTGGCAGAAGAAGGAAAAAGAACAGAACGAGAGAAAGAAAGAGTGAGACAGCATTTGAGGGAGGGAATGAGGAAACACTCTTGGTGGTAAAACAACATCTGGATTCCCTTTTTTCTCTCCTGGGCTGCAAATCAAGAGGGTTGGCAAATATACGGAAGGAGACAGAACTTTCAATATTGTACATTTCAGATGCTCGGTGCCAACCATAACAGTAGATTGTGAAATGGAACTGTAAGAAGCTTAGATAAAAGGAGTCAGAGGGAGAAAGTGCTGGGTGATGTCCAGTAAGGAGACATGTTTTCAAATGGGGAGGTACTACTTGAACTTGTCCAATAAGAACACTTTTAGGTTTTGCGTTTCAAAATGCCTCGTCTAGACATGGTACATTATCCCACAGGACAAAGTAACTTGGTGACAGTTTAACGCAATAAATCGGATAAATACCACATGATTACATTGATACTAGAGTCATGGTTGCATAGATAGCAACCATCGACTGACCATGTGCTAAGGTTACTAAGTAGTAGTTAGTACTAACCTCTATCCTCATGAGTTTGAGGAGCTCCTTCAGGGCCTCCTCGAACAGGGCAGGGCTGGGGCGACCAGGGACGGGTCCTGGTCCTGGTGAGAACTGGTTGTCCGGACCCCCCTCCTCCTCGGGGTACAGGTACACCCCCGATGGCACCTCGTCTACGGTCACCCTCCTCTCCCGCTGGTCCTGGGAAAGAAACAGAAAACATAGAGGGACATGAATGTCAATTACTGTACCCTGTGCCTGGTCTACTTGGAAGTGCAGATCTGTGTCGTACAAAGACAAGAGTTAGTGGTCTACGTTGAAGTGCAGATCTGTGTCGTACAAAGACAAGAGTTAGTGGTCTACTTGGAAGTGCAGATCTGTGTCGTACAAAGATAAGAGTTAGTGGTCTACGTTGAAGTGCAGATCTGTGTCGTACAAAGACAAGAGTTAGTGGTCTACGTTGAAGTGCAGATCTGTGTCGTACAAAGACAAGAGTTAGTGGTCTACGTTGAAGTGCAGATCTGTGTCGTACAAAGACAAGAGTTAGTGGTCTACGTTGAAGTGCAGATCTGTGTCGTACAAAGACAAGAGTTAGTGGTCTACGTTGAAGTGCAGATCTGTGTCGTACAAAGACAAGAGTTAGTGGTCTACGTTGAAGTGCAGATCTGTGTCGTACAAAGACAAGAGTTAGTGGTCTACGTTGAAGTGCAGATCTGTGTCGTACAAAGACAAGAGTTAGTGGTCTACGTTGAAGTGCAGATCTGTGTCGTACAAAGACAAGAGTTAGTGGTCTACGTTGAAGTGCAGATCTGTGTCGTACAAAGATAAGAGTTAGTGGTCTACGTTGAAGTGCAGATCTGTGTCGTACAAAGACAAGAGTTAGTGGTCTACGTTGAAGTGCAGATCTGTGTCGTACAAAGACAAGAGTTAGTGGTCTACGTTGAAGTGCAGATCTGTGTCGTACAAAGACAAGAGTTAGTGGTCTACGTTGAAGTGCAGATCTGTGTCGTACAAAGACAAGAGTTAGTGGTCTACGTTGAAGTGCAGATCTGTGTCGTACAAAGATAAGAGTTAGTGGTCTACGTTGAAGTGCAAATGTGCATTTTCGATTTGATTTCAAATGTAAATACATGTTCTATACACATGTGACTAATATCCAACTTTGTGTGTGTGTGAGCGCATGCATTCGTGTATGCTAACCCGTGTATAGGTGGGTGGCGTGTTGCCGTCCTCAGCGGAAACTGAGATCCGTCCTCTCTCGTAGGCCATGTCGAAATCCGACCGCAGATTCTTCTGCATGCCTGTGTGTAGACACCACACACACACACACACACACACACACACACACACACAACAGAAATCATGTTGACACAAACACGTGTAAATGCCACAGTCAACAGTCTTGAGAAGCAACAGAGCTAAGTTACATACTAGGAACATAAAGTGCACTAATGTCAAATTAGGTCCCTAACATGCAGTAAAAACTGGACTCAAGCCACAGAGCTAAAGTTACATACTAAGAATGTCGATGCTACCATACAGACAGAGAGAAAAGAACGGAAGAGGACAGAGAGAAAAGAACGGAAGAGGACAGAGAGGGATCGAGAGACCGACAGAAAGAGTTAGTCACCAGCGATGTCTACAGGCATGGAGATGGTCCTGCTGAGGGTTGGTGGGACTGTGGCTCCATCCTTCCCAGGATCTGATGCGTCCTTCACAGCGGCCTCGCGGTCCTCCGCGGGCACGGTCAGGCTCCCGAAACGCTTGCCGTGGCGCTGGGGGCTGGTGCGGGGCACGGGGTGGGGGGACAGGGGCAGCAGGCGCAGGAGCTGCATCTCCTATAGGGACGGGAGGACAGGGGCATGGGGGGGGGGGAAAGAGAGAGCGAGAGAGAGAGGTTAGGATCAATGAAGGCAGGCTAGTGTTGAATTAGCATCATTATAATTACCAGGTCAGCATTGAAAAGTGACTAGCGGTAGCGTCAGCGTTGAATGACTCAATCGTAATGAAAACAGCATGTCTGATGTAGCTTCAGCTAACGAAGTAGCATTCCTGGTAGATGAAGTAACAAACAGAATGTCCATGTGTGGGTGTGTGTTGTTTGAGGATCTGGGTGGTATAATGAACCGTGGCGCTGTGTGTGTGTGTGTGTGTGTGTGTGTGTAAGGGGAGCTTGACTCACGTGGCTAAAGAGCTCGTTGGTGAGCCCTAGGTAGTTGTGCAGCGCCAGAACGGTTACTCTTTGGAGACGAACCATGATGATCTGCATGAGAAGACAGAGGGAGGAAAAGGTCACGTGAACACCAAGAGAAAACGCATATCCACACCTAGTGACAAACACACACACACACACTACAGCTTACCTGGACAACCCGCACCAGGCTCTCAGGGTACTTCTCGAAGATGGAGAGGAAGGCCTCGACAGGTAGACGCAGTACGGTGGACACCTCAGCCGCCCGCGCCGACACCGTCCTGTACGGCTTCTGGTGTCCCTGAAACACACACACACACACTCTTAGAATATACTGTACTAACTCAATATTGGTGACTTTACAGACATTTTGGAGACTTGAGACATTTTACAAGTTCCTGTTTTCAGCAGTAAAGGGAGGGGAAGTTTGTGTTGGGAGTGGTTTTTACATGCTAGCTAGGTGTACCTGAAACAAACACAATGACAAGGCTCTTTCATCACTCTCCTATTTATTTAACTAGGCAAGTCAGTTAAGAACACATTTTTATTTTATAATGACGGCCTACTTGGCCTACTACTGCGATGCAATTTCTTAGACCGCAGCGCCACTTCGGGAGGCCATATAGCAGTCAATGAAAAATGAAAGCAGCCGTTTTGCTGCAGTGACTTGGGTGAAGCCTTTTTAAAATGTCCCTGTGACCCACGCACTAACAAAGAACTGAACTACTTAACAAAATGTTTATAGTCTCAAACCAAGAAGAGGGAACTAGCAGAACACACTAGCAGAAACCATTGCTTTAGAGACATTTTCCATTTCCTTTTCTCAGCCGTAAAGCAAGGGCTCATGGATGTTTGTGTCAGTGAGTTCCCAGGACTAAATATAGGGGTTACATTCTAGCTACCAACTCCTCGACTGTAAAGGATCATGTGTTTAATGGCTCATTGTATACTTATTGGAAGTGTAAAAAATCCCACCAAAAGTCAAAGCTGATTTAAGCCACACATAGTGCTTCATGATATAACATTAAATTGCGAAATCATCATGATTTTGATAGGATTCAACTTAGCCTCCAAAGCTGAGGCTATGATTCAACACTAGATTGCCCTGACTTGTTCCTTGACTAAGTTCAAATGTCTGACTGAAACGTGAAAGGGAAAGACAAAGGGGTGACTCGAACAAGAAACGACACGCGTATGGTGATTTAGGGAGTGTGGAATGCGGGACAGGAAGTGGGCGTGTCTTACGGTGATGACGTCCAGGATGCTGAGGAGGCTGTGGACACTGTCTCCGGGGTACACCTCCTTCACCACACCGTCCTTGCCGTCCTAAAAACACACAGGGGTAAAACAGAGTATGTCATAACAAATTAACATAGACAAAAGACACGTACATTTTTGTGTTAAAAAAAATAAAAAGCACAGAAAAACACAGGCAAACAGTACAATTATCTTGAAAACATTATGTTCATGTTAAGTCATTCCAATCTTTGCCCAAATGCAAGTTTATCGTGGTCATAACTTTCTAAATTCCAAGAACATTCCATTTGAGCCTTTTCCTCCACATTGGGATAATCTGAATCAATAAATAATGATTAGCACCTATTAGTTTATGTCCTACTAGAGAGTAAATTGTTAGAGAACTGTAAGCCCCTTATAAAGTCCCTATTTATTTGTTAGCATGGGTGGAGGCTCAATTGCACAGAAGGCAAAAAACAAACAAGAAAATGTAAATGTCTGCCCCCTCCCACACACACACACACACACAGAGAGACGCTCTCTCTCACCATTCCAGTAAGGCACAGTTCTAGTTTTCCATCCTGCACCACGTAGATGCTGCTGTCAGGCTGGCCCGGTCTGAAGACATACTCTCCCTGTTGAAACTGCAGGAACACCATGTGTTTACACAGCTCCAGGAACAGAGGCTTCTCAAAGTGGCCCAGCACACTGCAGGGGGGGGGTAGAGATGGAGAGATTACTACACACACACACACACACACACACACACACACACACACACATCACCTTGCATCATAAATAACTACTCAATTTTATTTGTAGATCAGTCTGTCACAATTTACCCATGATACATGGCGGTTTAGATACTTTCAAACACACGTCTCCTCCATATAGATAAGGACTCCACAACATCCTAACACACACAGAGTACACTCTACACACACAGAAACTCGGAGAAGTCCCTACGTACCGGACGTTCTTGAGCATGTAGAGCACCTCGGAGGGCAGGTGGGAGTTGGCCACGTCAAACTCTGTAAGGTCCGCCTCCAGCACTGAGGGAGGAGGCTCCTTAGCTACCAGGGTGGGCACCTCCTTCTTAAAACGCAGAATCCTGGAGGAAGGAGAGGGGGAGGGATGGAGAGAAGGATGGGAAAGCGGGAGGATAAATGTATAACAGACTATTGTTCTCTACTCTGTAGTCACCAAGTAAGTTAGCGTCATGGATATCAGTAGAGTAGACAGGGTAAACCGTGTTCACACACTTTTTGGCAATGTTGAGCATTTTCTGCTTCTTTTTGAGTCGTGGGCGCGAGGAGGAGGCTGTGCCCACCAGGGAAGAGGTGGACTGGGACACCTGTGAGAGCAAGAGGTCAAAGGGCAACTATGGCAAAAATACGCATTGTCGAACAAAAGGGTACCATTTTACTTTGCTAGAACCCCCAAAACGCATCCCACCACTGCCACTAACCTTGCGCATGATCTTTCGCCCATAGAACATGACCTTGTCCCTCTTGCGGAATCGATACTTGGGGGCCTCCTGGGCTTGCAGGTCTGTGTGAAGTTAAAACATACATATAGATACTAGAGCACGGACACAAACAGTAAGTCAATGTGAGTAAGATAAAGTACCCGTATGAACATTTTAAGACGCTATACAATGCTATAATGTAAGCTAAAACCATATATTCACTAGCAAAACTGAAATTAACACAAAAAAAAATATATATATATATAAAGTTATTGGGCTGACCCCATTTAGTTGACTGGACGATTGTTTGGTCAACAGGCTGTTGGTCGACCAAGATTTTTTTAGTCGAGCAGTTGCAAATGGATTTTAAAAAATTCCATGGCACACGAGACACCGGTCTGATTGGCGCCTGTCTCAGTGGACTAATCCAATGAGGAGGCAGAGGGGATGCCACGGTCCAAGATGAAAGGGGGTGTGGCTAAAATTACATGTCTCTCCCCAGAATGGGCTCTTTCCCACCATTTCGTATACATTCATTGTTTCATAAATTAATTGTGTGAATTCTTTGCCCTCTGATTTTAAGTGTCTATCAATTCCACATTACAGACATCACCAGTAGTAACCAACATTTACCGTTAACTCCCAATCTACAATGTCTGTTTGTTTATGGTAATTTCTGTTAAAATATTATTATGTCTACAGTCGTTTACCGTTCTCATTGTCGGAGTGGACACGTTGTTTGCAGTAATCACAGCCTATGCTACACTTGTGAGAAAAAAGTTGGTTGATTTCATTCCATTTACAAATTGTCAATTTATTAATTGTCTTTTGTTTGGAACACACCTGTCAATGTTGAGTAAGGACGTGCACCTGATTACGCATATAGAAGTAGGCCTAGGCTCCCTGGCCTGCGCGCTAATGGTGGCCTATAAAATGTGCCCATTTGGAGATGTCTGATAGTATTTCTGATTGTCTTAACTCACTAAGCCGTTTTGCTTCTCAAAGAAACGCTTTCTTCACCTCAAAGAGAACGTTAACAAAAGTGTGAGAATGACAATAGTTTGTCAATGCATTTGAAATATATTTCCAGCTCTCTCCCTTTCAATAACCACTCAGCATGAAAGGGAAACATCTAATGCTCTGATCCAGTGGAAATGTCATAAAATACCTGGATTAATTCTTATCCCTTGCACAAATAGCCTACAGCTGTGTCTGTCTCGAGATCACTGGAGCAGGAAACTGAGGGCCCAGAGTATTTTATACAATGTTACAAGTTTGCTAGCAGGAGCTTCTGCAGGACACAGTTGATAAATTGTTTCAAGTTCATTGCAGACAGGCCATGCATTGCCAAAGTAATTGATAGGATACTTATATTTAAAATCAGGATATTTTCTACCTGCAGGCTGCAATGTTTTTATTTGCTGGCTTTATGTAGGCAATTTGTACATAAATGGCAATAGTTGCTTTTAGATTTGTATCATGTTCATTTAGATTTCGATATAATTTAGATTAACCACATGACAATGACTTTGAGATACAAAGATTATTATCAATTAAATTAAACTGTTTCACGAAAATGTGCATACGAAAATCATGACTGCCACGCAGATCGGTAGAAATGTTAAGATTGGTACTCCAAATGTTAAAGGTTGCCGACCCCTGGTGTTGCCTTATTAACGGCAACTTCGGGAGCTTAACGGCAGAATCTGCGAAGGTGAGCAGGAGGGTCAGGAAATGATTTAGGCTATCTTGATCCCTGGCTTCCTCTAGGGTCATGTATCTTAATTATTTAAACCAAACAGTGTGCTTAAAGCATCAGACAAGCTCAGTACATATAGTTGATTTTATTCAAACCTAGTGTATAGATACTTTTAGTCATGAAGGGTGTGTATGTGTGGACACCTGCTCATCAAACATCTCATTCCAAAATCATGGGCATTAATATGGAGTTGGTCCCCCCGTTGCTGCTATAACAGCCTCCACTCTTCTGGGAAGGTTTTCCACCAGATGTTGGAACATTGCTGCCGGGTCTTGCTTCCATTCAGCCAGAAGAGAATTAGTGAGGTCGGGCACTGATGTTGGGCGATTAGGCATGGCTCGCAGTCGGTGTTCCAATTCATCCCAAAGGTGTTTGATGGGGTTGACGTCAGGGCTCTGTGCAGCCCATTCAAGTTCTTCCACACCTGGTATCCGCCAAACAGATTAGTCCGTCAGATTGCCAGATGGTGAAGCGTGATTCATCCCTCCAGAGAACGCGTTTCCACTGCTCCAGAGTCCAATGGAGGTGAGCTTTACACCACTCCGGCCGAGGCTTGGCATTGTGCATGGTGATCTTAGGCTTTTCTGCAGTTTCTCGACCATGGAAACACATTTCATGAAGCTCCCGACGAACAGTTCTTGTGCTGACGTTGCTTCCAGAGGCAGTTTGGAACTCAGTAGTGAGTGTTGCAACCGAGGACAGACAATTTTTATGCGCTACGCTCCTCAACACTTGGCAGTCCCGTTCTATGAGCTTGTGAGGCCTACCACTTTGCCGCTGAGCTGTTGTTGCTCCTAGACGTTTCCACTTTACAATAACTGCACTTACAGTTGACCGCGGCAGCTCTAGCAGGGTACAAATTTGATGAACTAACTTGTTGGAAAGGTGGAATCCTATGATAGTGCCACATTGAAAGTAACGGAGCTCTTCCGTACAGGACAATCTACTACCAATGTTTGTCTATGGACAGTACATGGCTGTGTGCTCGATTTTATACACCTGTCAGCAATGGGTGTGGCTGAAATAGCTGAATGTACTAATTTGATGGGGTGTCCACATACTTTTGGCCATATAGTGTTTATGGACAAAGACACAATCGACGACTTTCGGTCAACCGAATTCTTCGGGGGTCGGGGACAGCACCCCAAAGTTCTTAGGTGTAAGTGAAGGGCAATCGCTAGAGTACCTGAAGCTAGCATTTATTTCATTTAATAATTAACGGAGAAAACACATTGGAGAGAGAATGTGACACGTACTTCTGAGCTGGATCCTCCGCAGCATGAAGAAGATGAGGATGGCGATGAGGATTATGGCGATGCCCGCACCAATCACCATCCCCATCATCTAGAGAGAGAGACGCACATGGACAGAGAGAGACGGACAGAGGGAGAGAGATGTAGAGAGAGGCGGACAGAGGGAGAGGTGTGCAGCCGCTGAGTAAAGCATAATTAGAACGACTTAATGGAATGAAACACTGCACACCAGACCACAACATACGAACAAACCATGCTCGTCTGTAGCTCTTCCTCCACAAACGCCTTGATGTTATTAAACCCTTCCTGTTGGTAGACAAAAAAAGAGAAGTGAACAACCGTGTAAAATAGCCTATATACTATGTAGACAGGGAACTTATTCCAGAGCTGGGAAAGTTCTGTTACGGAGTTAAATTACTGACGTGTAAAGGAATCCAGGCTTTGGGATTTGCCATGCCCAGGGAAAGGAATGGCAGAGGAGAAGGAGGAATGATGAAGTAAAAATGTTTCATCTGGGTTGAATCAGGTCTGACGATTCCCAGAGGGGCTTTTAAACACATCCAGTCACCCAATGTGTTTAGTTTGGCCTAACTATTTATCCTCAACATCCTCTTTTGTCAGCACCCCAACCCACTTGTTCGTTCCGCCTTCCCTTCTTTACCCAGCTTAACTCAAATAGCTCCATATAAATATATGGGACAACATAACTCCCAAACAATACCTTTGATGATGATCATTATTATTATACAGTAAGCCTAATTGCCTTCTGTCAATATTGGTTTAGTTGCCTTGCACCCATGTCAGCCTGGCTCTGAGACCAATAATAGGAAAAGTGACTGCTACTTCTTCACTCTGCTGCACCAGACAATAACACAGATCTAAATTGAGACATGATGCAATCTAATTTGGCTGTGATCAGCTGGCTGTAGCCTGCATGCGAACAAGAAACAGAGCAAATTAGAAAGATAAAAAGGGAATGAGGAAACTTGAGAGAGCATACAAGAGACTGCGAAGGAACGAGTGAGAGAGAGCCAAGAGAGATGTCTAACTCCTATGCCACACACAACCACACAGTTGGGGACCATAGCAGAGAAATTACAGTGAGAGTCTCTTGTCTTTTGAGGTCACTTTAACATCAAATCAATAGGACTCTTTTTTTCCAGAAGGATATCGTAGAACTTGAGTGATGTCCTGCCAAACGGACCTTCCCTGTTCTATTTCCTTCACTGATTAAGACTAGGCCCTATATGACTCATTGAAGGAGTGGAGATCCTAGCTCGGAGATAAGCTTATATACAGTGTTGCTGCAATAGAAAGTGTGTGTGTGTGTGTGTGTGTGTGAGAGAGAGAGAAGGGGATGGCTGAGTTGACCACTGGTCACATGGCCAATCAGATTGTGTATAACTATGGGGCAAGGCCAATGGGCTTTTAGTACTCTGGCTCTCAGCCAATCAGTGACTGAGCTGGAGGAGAAGGGCGGTCAGTGCTTATTGATCAGGAGAAGAGACGAAAGAGAAAAGGACTCAGCTGCAATTATTGATGAGAGGTTGGTTATGGTCTGAGAGATGGTGGATACTGTACATACTGCAGAAGACATTTCGGTTGAATTAATACAGTTGTGCAACTGACTAGGTATCCCCTCACACACTCTCTCTCTCTATGGAAGCGGTACTGTAGTAGTTGGTGAGGTCAATGGGGCCCGAGTAAGTGGTAGAGGACAGGATTGTGTGTGTGTGTGTGTGTGTGTTCTTACTTCCAGAGGGGCATCTGCATGTTCCTGGCCCTCTTGTTCCGAGGTGCTCTGTCCCATTCTAACCCCGCCTCTTCACCAGGCTGGTCCATCAATGGCCTCTAAGGAGACAAAACAGGAAGTTGGCTTTAGACATGCAGGCTACAGTTTACATCTCACACACAAGCAGTAAAGCAAATAGCTTTTTAGTAGCTTGGAAGAGAAACCTGGAGCAATGACTAACAAAATTATTCTAAATACTTTCTAGTATGCAATTATGACTCATTGCTCTTTGTAAAGGTTGTCCAGGTTTAGGGTTGCAAAATTCTGGTTACTTTCCTAAAAATGTCCAGGTTTTCCAGAAATCCCAGGTTGGAAAAGTCCCTGAATCAGGAGGCAACAAGCAGGAATTACAGAATACTCCTGGAAAACCTGGGAACTTTGGGAAAGTCACCTATCCAGGTTTCTCAGAGGTACTGCTGTTTATAGATACGTACTGTATATGTGTTTATGCATAAACAGCAGAGCCTCTCAGCCAATCCCCATCCGTTCCCCTCCCCCACTGAAACTGGCAACATGATCCTCTCCCAGTCCCAAACGGAGTTAGAGATAATAACAGTGCTCCAATGACACACAGGCAACATCCCAAAGGGCGTCCTGTTCCCTACACAGTGAACTACTTTTGAACTGAGCACTAATCAAAAGTAGTGCACCATATAGGTAATAGGGTGGCATTTGGGACACATGATCCAGAGAGACAGACAATCCTGCCGTGCCCAGTTGACATTGGACTACCCCCCCCCCCCCCCCGACCATCTCCCTGAGGGCTGGTCCTCTAAGAGGGTTTACCCCCCCAGCCCTATTTGGGTTAATACTCCTGGGATTTAGGCCTAGCCCTGACCAATGAAACTCCACCCACATCTGTTCCCTTCATCTCGCCTCTTTACTTTTCTTCCTCCCACTCCATCCAGTTATCACAGCAGACGTTCCAGACCCTCCACCATCTCCCCCTCTCTCCATCCCTCCCTCTCGCTCTCTTAACCCATTTGTTGACCCAAACAAATGCAAGTATACAATCCAAACAAAGTCTTTACAGGCTACACGCTGAGCAGACAAACAAGCAGCGAGCTTTGCATTCAAACCTCCATTGACTCCCACTGAAACTGAGCAAACATACCCTAGCTAGGCAAACAGAAAGATATTTAGCCATACAATCTAATGTGATATGGTTAAGGCCTACTACAGTGCATTGGGAAAGTTCAGTGCATTCCCTTCCACACATTTTGTTACGTTACAGTTTTATTCTAAAATAGATCACATTTTAAGAAATCCTCAATCTACACACAATTTTTTTAGAGAAACATTAAAAATTAAAAACAGAAATACCTTATTTACATAATTATTCAGACCCTTTGCAATGAAATTGAGCTCAGGTGCATCCTGTTTCCAGTGATCATCCTTGAGATGTTTCCACAACTTGATTGGAATCCACCTGTGGTAAATTCAATTGATTGGACATGATTTGGAAAGTCACAGACCTGTCTATATAAAAGGTCCCACAGATGACAGTGCATGCCAGAGCAAAAACCAAGCCATGAGGCCAAACTGAGCAATCAGGGGAGACGGGCCTTAGTCAGGGAGGTGACCAAGAACTTGATGGTCACTGACAGAGCTCCAGAGTTCCTCTATGGAGATGGGAGAACCTTCCAGAAGGACAACGATCTCTGCAGCACTCCACCAATCAGGCTTTTATGGTAAAGTATCCAGATGAAAGTCACTCCTCAGTAAATGGCACATGAAAGCCTGCTTGGAGTTTACCAAAAGGCAACTAAAGAACTCTCAGACCATGAGAAACAAGATTCTCTGGTCTGATGAAACCAAGATTGAACTTCTTGGCCTAAATGCCAAGCGTCACATCTGGAGGAAACCTGGCACCATTTCTATGGTGAAGCATGGTGGTGGCAGCATCATCATGCTTTGGGATGTTTTTCAACTGCAGGGACTGGGAGACTAGTCAGGATTGAGGAAAAGATTAAAAGAGCAAAGTACAGAGAGATCCTTGATGAAAACCTGCTCAGGACCTCAGACTGGGGTAAAGGTTCACCTTCAAACAGGACAACAACCTTAAGCACACAGCCAAGACAATGCGGGGGTGGCTTTGGGACAAGTCTCAATGTCCCAGTGAGTTACTCAGCCAGAAACCAGACTTGAATCCGATGTAACATCTCTGGAGAGACTTGGAAATAACTGTGCAGAAACGCTCCCCAACCAACCTGACAGGGCTTCAGAGGATCTGCAGAGAAAAATGGGAGAAACTCCCCAAATACAGGTGTGCCAAGCTTGTAGCTTCATACCCAAGAAGACTCATGGTTGTAATCGGTGCCAAAGCGGCTTCAACAAATTACAGAGTAAAGGGTCTGAATACTCATTTTTAAAAACCTGTTTTGCTTTGTCATTATGGGGTATTGTGTGTAGATGGATTTAAAAAAAAAAAAAAAAAAAATTCTCATCAATTTTAGAGTAAGGCTGTAACACAACAAAATGTGGAAAAAGTGAAGGGATCTGAATACTTTCCGAATGTACTGTATGTACGTTTTGAACTCCAGCTAAAGGGATAATCTATGACATCATGGTCTAGGAACCAGAGGCCATTTTATTTTTATTTTACCTTTATTTAACTAGGCAAAGCAGTTAAGAACAAATTCTTATTTTCAATGACGGCCTAGGAACACTGGGTTAACTGCCTTGTTCAGGGGCAGAACGACAGATTTTTACCTTGTCAGCTCGGGGATTAGATCTAGCAACCTTCCGGTTACTAGTCCAATGCTCTAACCACTAGGCTATCTGCCGCCCCCGAGAGCTGCATTGGATGAAATCAAATCCGAGAGAGTGGCTGACTGTCATATTGCATAGCCTGTCACAAACAGACCTGAAACAGGACGAGTAGCATCAAGGTCTATTCTCTCTCATCCTCCACCATTCATTTGTGTTTGACTCACTTAACCAACTGCTGAAGCAAAACTGTAAGTACCCAAACTACTGAATATCCCTATGTTTATGAATGCCCATTTTAATTAAATACCATGGTAAACTAGGCCTAGCCATGATTCCACCCAGCCAAGCAGTACTGTCTGGCTCTGGAAACATCACATGCTCTGCTGGTCTGTGCTGTATAGACAACAAGGAGGCCCAGGGTTAATCATATAGAATGGAAAACATACACGTTTCCATTGGCTCATCATGACATTTTCCCTGCCCCTCACTCACAGTTGCAGTGCTAGGCTTTGGTCGTGGACAGAATGTGCTCTCGAAGGATGAAATACAATCAATCAGGCAAACATAAAGTACTGCGTGTCCAATGATCCCAAGAGCGAGTGTCCGTGTCCCTTCACCTCAGTGAACATTAAGGGTTGTCAGTGTATATACACTATTGTGTAACACGTAGTAGGCCCATGCTAACTCTATTGCATTCATTGCGCTCTACTACTACAAGGCTAGCAGAATTATTACAGAGTAATAAGATCACTGTCAGTGAAAAGAGTAAATGTTACAAATCTCCTCTAGCAGAAGCAGACACTAGAACTGTCTCTCTCACACTCTCCGGTAACTCCTCCATATAGCTGGGTGGCTATTCCCATTGTCCTCATAAAAACAATGCTGCCAGTGTTGATGTCCCAAGGCCAGGCATGGACTAACTCCCTTTCCCTCTCTCGTCATTCCTCCTCCACTCACACCAGGAGCAAGAATAGCACAACCAAGCCCGTTTTATTTACGTACACTGCACATTCTGGGACAGGGATTAACACCACCAACAACAGCCTATAGCTATAGCATGTTGTTTCTACTGGGTCAGCCTGTCAGACCCTAGAGAACAGACAAAACGACTGTGGGGACAATGGACTGGAACATAGGCTAGGCCTACTAGATTGCTCAAATGAATTGGTCTTGCCCTTTTTGCGTGCTTCGTTTCAGATAACTATACAACAATACATGGCTTACTGATTTGGCTTGGACATGTTTTATTGCAGATAAGGATGGCATCGTTACTGTGGCATGGCAGTTGGGCAATGCAGCAACGATAGAAACTACATGAACTGTGACTTAGCCAACTTTCTGTGATGAGCAATAACTAGGGTCATAGAGAACAGAAACCTGCACACGCATAGTTCCCAACTTGACCGTTGCTCTCTAAAAAGTCTAGAAATTTGCATGAACCATATTACCGTTTTCAAATGTGTAGGTTAAAACTACTTTATAGCTCGTGTGACATGAATTAGTAGCTCATGAGTCGCGTGAACCGTAGCAGGACAGTGTGGCAATAGTAGGTCAGCTCGGGTGTCTATGTCAAAATAGTTGTTGCATAATTCGCAACCCTGGCGTGTGGTCTTGCATTACTAGTCCTCATTAATCACCTGGTCGGCCCTTTAGTAGCTATAAAGAGCCATTTGTAAACAGAGAAGTCGGGACAGGGCCTGTCCGATGAATTGATGGTGACAGAGAGGGTTGTCTTTCTCCACATCAAATCGATCGTGCCTCAACTCGTTCATTTGAATCTAATGTAGCCGCATTCTCGTTCGGACCTGCGCAAACCGTGGGTGTGTTTTTGCGCAGAGTACGGTAATGAAACTGGTGAAGTTATGTTAATTTCGTGTCTAGGCACTGATCTACCTTAGCAGTACTACAGGGCCAAACATGTTCTGGAAAGCCCATTAGAAACTTGAACTCAATTAAGTAATCTCATTATTTTGTAGCTAGTTAGCTAGGTACATAGCTAACAGTTACAATGTGTGCCTCTACACCACAATTCAGTAGCCTGGTTACAGTATAGCTAGCTAAGTTGACACGCTTTGAAACAGCAGGCAAGCATCATACACCTCGCAAACTATGGTCCCCTCTAGTTAGCAGTGGCATTAAATGACCGATAACGCCAACACAACAGCTAACGTTAGATCGTTGTTGACGATGAGACCAACCAGCCGTAGAAAAAAAATCTAATTTA
Organism: Oncorhynchus mykiss; assembly: GCF_013265735.2. Classification (NCBI taxonomy): domain Eukaryota; kingdom Metazoa; phylum Chordata; class Actinopteri; order Salmoniformes; family Salmonidae; genus Oncorhynchus; species Oncorhynchus mykiss. The sequence goes on along the minus strand of NC_048581.1, from coordinate 25,894,537 downwards.
ATGTACAAATACAGTCGCTTTCGAATTTCACCAAGTCGGCCCGTGTAGAAAAGCCACCAGAATCTGGTTAATGCAAAGATGCTGTCTTTTGACCTCCGCAGGGACAGTGCTTATTGATTGACATGCTCGGCACAGCCCGCGCACTATCTGGACATTGGTGACACAATCTCTAACAAAGACTCATACATATGTCAATTTATGCAGCTAGACATACCTCCCACTAGCAATTACATGATATTTATTGACCTGTTAAGTGAAAACGATAACCGCCCTTACCTGAACTGCGTGTTTCTCGTCAATCTTTACAGTACTGTCAAATAACACCAATAGCGGAAATTATCTGTATCATAACTCCTCCTATTTTTATTCTACACGAGCCACAGGCCAATCAACAATCTGATATTGTGGATATCTAATCCAATCTGCATTCAGGGATGAAATGTCGCAACATAGCCCGCCTACCTTTAGATGAGAGAAGTAGCCAATCGAGCTGCAAGGTTGAGAAGGGGACGCTATAAATAGACCTGTGATTGGCGAGGTGTATATGACTGACGATTACACTAACCAGTAACAAGGGACAACAAATCAAAAATGTACTGTACAATGTTTATCATTCATGCATGATTTTAGTAAATTAATCTTGATAACTGAACACTCACGTTAGCTGCTAATAAAATATTTATGATGGATCCTTGAACCTAACTACAAACTAATGACAATACATCTCAATCAACTGGGTATGTAGCCCATGACATTGCCCACCTTCTACAGGTGCCATCATTATAATATTAAATTAACGTTTTGTGTCATTTTTAAAAATCAGAATCTTCAGACTACCAAGATGTATATTAGATCGAAAAGATAAGGCAACAATTTATCAAATATAATGATATTCCTCAGTGCTCATCAGTATTTAGTATTGAATGAGGGGTGATTGATTCAATCACTATTGTTATGGTTCTCCTCTTTTCTCTGTAAACCAAGTCACTCGGTCCTCACATGGTCTCTTCTATCATTGCTATGTGGATGACACTCAACTACTCTTCTCCTTCCCCCTTCTGATACCCAGGTGGCGACATGCATCTCTGTGTGCCTGGCAGACATCTCAGCTTGGATGTCGGCCCACCACCTCAAGCTCAACCTCGTCAAAACAGAGCTGCTCTTCCTCCCGGGAAAGGGTTGTCCGCTTCAAGACGTCTCCATCACGGTTGACAAATCCACAGTGTTCCCCTCCCAGAGTGCGAAGAACCTTGGCGTGACCCTGGACAACATCCTGTCGTTCTCTGCAAACATCAAAGCAGTGACTCGTTCCTGCAGTTTCATGCTCTACAACATCCATAGAGTACGACCTTTCCTCACACAGGAAGCGGCGCAGGTCCCAATCCAGGCACTTGTCATCTCCCATCTAGACTGCTGCAACTCTGCTTGGCTGAGCTCCCCGCTTGTGCCATCAAACCCCTGAAACTTATCCAGAATGGCGTAGTCCGCCTGGTGTTCCACCTAAGTTCTGCCATGTCGCCCCGCTCCTCCACATACTCCACTGGCTTCCAGTCAAAGCTCATATAATCTTCAAGGTCCTGATGCTTGCCGACGGAGCAGCAAGGGAAACTGCACCTCCTTTCCTTCAGGCTATGCTCAAACCCTACATCCTAAACCGAGCACTCCGTTCTGCCACCTCTGGTCTCTTGAACCTGCCACCTCTACAGGAGGGCAGCTCCCGCTCAGCCCATTCAAAGCTCTTCTGTCCTGGCACCCCAATGGTGGAACAAGCTTCCCTCTAAAGTCAGGACAGCAAAGTCCCTGCACATCTTTTGAAACTGTCTGAAACACCCCCCCCCCCCCCCCCCTCCCAAAATACTATATAAATACTAATAATACTTTGTTGAGGGTAAATTAACATTATACAATTGATGTGTTGTCTCACCCAGCTATCTTAAAATGAATGCACTAATTGTAAGTCACTCTGGATAAGAGGGTCTGCTAAAGGACTAAAATGTAATCCATACAGTAATTCAGCTAACGACAAACAACACTTAAATCATTCACAATACTCATTTCATACATTAGTGCAAATATGAAAAGTGTGCCGTGAGCCGAGGTAACTAAACTCAGCAAAAGAAGAAATGTCATCTCGCTGTCAACTGCATTCATGTTCAGAAAACTTAACATGTGTAAATATTTGTGTGAACATAACAAGATTAAACAATTGAGACATAAACTGAACAAGTTCCACAGAAATGGAATAATGTGTCTCTGAACAAAGGGGGGGGGGGGGGGGGGGGGGGTCAAAAGTAACAGTCAGCATCTTGTGTGTCTACCAGCTGCATTAAGTACTGCAGTGCATCTCCTCCTCATGGACTACACCAGAGTTGAAAGTTCTTGCTGTGAGATGTTACCCCACTCTTCCACCAAGGCACCTGCAAGTTCCCGGACATTTCTGAGGGGAATGGCCCTAGCCCTCACCCTCCGATCCAACAGGTCCCAGACGTGCTCAATGGGATTGAGATCCGGGCTCTTGGCTGGCCATGGTAGAACACTGACATTCCTGTCTTGCAGGAAATCACGCACAGAACGAGCAGAATGGCTGGTGGCATTGTCATGCTGGAGGGTCATGTCAGGATGAGCCTGCAGGAAGGGTACCACATGAGGGAGGAGGATGTCTTCCCTGTAACGCAAAGCGTTGAGATTGCCTGCAATGACAACAAGCTCAGTCCGATGATGCTGTGACACACCACCGCAGACCATGACGGACCCTGCACCTCCAAAACGATCCCGCTCCAGAGTACAGGCCTTGGTGTAACGCTCATTCCTTCGATGATAAACGTGAATCCGACCATGAGACAAAACCACGACTTGTCAGAGGAGAGCACTTTTTGCCAGTCCTGTCGGGTCAAGCGACAGTGGGTTTGTGTCCATACGCGACGTTGTTGCCGGTGATGTCTGGTGAGGACCTGCCTTACAACAGGCCTACAAGCCCTCAGTCCAGCCTCTCTCAGCCTATTACGGACAGTCTGAGCACTGATGGAGGGATTGTGCGTTCCTGGTATCTCAGGCAGTTGTTGCCATCTTGTACCTGTCCCGCAAGTGTGATGTTTGGATGTACCAATCCTGTGCAGGTGTTGTTACACGTGGTCTGCCACTGCTAGGGCAATCAGCTGTTCGTCCTGTCTCCCTGTCTTAGGCTTCTCACAGTACGGACATTGCAATTTCTTGCCCTGGTCACCTGTAGTCCACATGCCTCCTTGCAGCATGCCTAAGGCATGTTCACGCAGATGAGCATGGACCCTGGGCATCTTTCTTTTGGTGTTTTTCAGAGTCAGTAGAAAGGTCTCTTTAGTGTCCTAAGTTTTCAGAACTGTGACCTTAATTGCCTACCGTCTGTAAGCTGTTAGTGTCTGAACGACCGTTCCACAGGTGCATGTTCATTCATTTATGGTTAAATTTATGGTTCATTGAACAATCATGGGAAACCGTGTTTAAAACCCTTTACAATGAAGATCTGTGAAGTTATTTTGATTTTTTTACAAACTATATTTGAAAGACAGGGTCCTGAAAAAGGCACATTTATTTTTTTGCTGAGTTTAGGTATGTGAGTCTAGGTGCCACATTCAACCTGCAGCCAAATACATACATATACTGCCACCCAGTGGTAAAAACTTGTCAGTACACAATAGCGTTTATTATCTGGGACATTCTACCTGGAACATATCTTTTACATGTGTATCGCATTAGTGGAAACTCACACTGTTCTGAAAGCAGGCTGCCGGTTTTGACAAGCAGAAGTGACATTTCGTAACAGGTTAGGTAGTATTACACAGCAGGTTAGGATAATTAACGTGGCAGGTTAGGAGAGGGTTTCTAAAAATCGGTCCTGCCCCCCCCCCCCCCCCCCCCACCCCCCACTTCTCCAGCTGAGAAGACAGGGAGAGGGAGAACAGTGAGGACAGTATGTACTCTCACTCCAGTTTGCAGCGCGTGTGTGTGTGTCAGAGAGAGTGAGAGTGAGTCTTCTACTCTATGCATGTATTGGATGGTCACCTGTGTTGAATAATGTAAGATGTGGGCCTTGGATGCCTCCAAGTAGGCAACTGAATTTGTATTCTGGGGGGATAGGAAGATAACATTACCTCAGAGCAAAATGCCCAGACAGACACACATTTCAGAGATGAACAGAGTGAAATAAAGTCAAATACGCCTAACATTTAGGGCTATGCGTTTTTCCTGACCATGCACTGCCCATCGAGACAGAGGACTTTAGTGCTCAAAATCCTGTTTTAGCCTGGGCAGCACCATTGAGGACTTTCAACATTTTGAAGTGGTTAACTGGGTGGAACATCCTATGGGTTAAGGAAGGCTCGTATAATTCCATCTGGGTCATCAAGAGGAATCAGCCCATGAATTATACTCATTAGCAAACATGAGTATACATCGCCAACCCCTTGGCTTTATATCTGTTCAAACAACACATCCAGGTGGCAGTGTGCAACCATTCAGTTTGTTTACCAACTCATAGTGGAGGTAGAAGATCATGGAGATGGCCTCAATGGCGTTGACTGTGTGCTCACAGCCATAATGGAACAGATACACGAGTCCATTGCCCCATTGGTCCAATATTGCTATTAAATAAAATATTGCTATTAGATCATGTATAAAGTGTACAATTGCGGGAGTTGATATTCTTTGTCTAATATTGTATTTGAAAGTATTTGGTAAATGAGTGCCACTGACTTGGCAGAGATGGCATCGCTACGCATCTTCAAATCAAATCAAATATTATTTGTCACATGCTCCAAATACAACAGTGAAATGCTCACTTGCAAGCCCTTACCCAACAATGCAGTTTTAAGAAAATACAAACAAAAAGTAAGAGATAAGAATAACAAATAATTAAAGCGCCGCAGTAAATAACAATAGCGGGGCTATATACAAGGGGTATCCGTACAGAGTCAGTGTGTCAATGTGCGGGGGCACCGGTGTTGAGGTAATTATATACATGTAGGTAGAGTTATATTAAGTGGCTATGCATAGATAATAACAACGAGTAGCAGCAAAGGAGGGTAAATCCATTTGACTTTTTGCCCGCACACCTTTTGATTTGAACGAGACCTTCCACACACATTTTCCCATTCATGTATTTTACCATTTTAAAACACAATACAACCACACGTGTAGATACAGTACCATGCCATTAAAGTCACTGAGGATTGACACAAAACGTTTAAACGTATTTCCATTGTGGTCCTCATGAAAATACATGAAAACAAAATATACACAACATTATAACATGGAAACAAAATACGTCTCATAAATAGGGACGAAACCGTAAAAGGAATGAAATAGATGACCATGTAACGTTCATTGAAAACAATTATACTTTATTTAAGCCTGTAGAGTTTTAAAGCATTTTGCCCATAAACCATTTCTTAAGGTGTATCTTGGGGACTTTTAACGTAGGAATTGATATTATATGGTACACCATTCCATTCCTCTGCACCAGTGTTAAGGAAATGGCTTTTTCCAGACATACTCCTATAGCGCAGCGGTCTGATATTGGCAACATTGGCTTTGATGTGATGGCTATGAGAGTCAAATCAATTGAAATTGTATTTGTCACATGCGCCGAATACAACAGGTGAAATGCTTACTCATCACCCCTTAACCAACAATGCAGTTTTAAGAAACATATGTGTTAAGTAAAAATCTAAATAACAAATAATTAAAGAGCAGCTGTAAAATAACAGTAGAGAGGCTATCTACAGGGGGTACCGGTATGTACTGGGGGCACATGTTAGTCGAGGTAATTGAGGTAATATGTACATGTAGGTAGAGTTAAAGTGACTATGCATAGATAATAAACAGAGAGTAGCAGCAGCGTAAAGGGGGGAGGGCAATGAAAATAGTCCGGGTAGTCATTTTATTAGCTGTTCAGGAGTCTTATATAAGAAGCTATTTGGACCTAGACTTGGCGCTCCGGTACCGCTTGCCGTGCGGTAGCAGAGAGAAGTCTATGACTAGGGTGGCTGGATGATTTGTCAATTTTTAGGGCCTTCCTTTTCCTCCGACACACTGCCTGGTATAGAGGTCATCTAATGAAATTAAAATAACCAGACATGTAACCGAGGCCATGGTCATGTATTTTAAATGTTTTTATTTTACCCTTATTTAACTAGGCAAGTCAGTTAAGAACAAATTCTTATTTTCAATGACGGCCTTGGAACAGTGAGTTAACTGCCTTGTTCAGGGGCAGAACGGACATATTTGTACCTTGTCAGCTCGGGGATTCGATCTTGCGACCTTTGGGTTACTAGTCCAACATATAACTTTAAAAACCATCAACAGTTCAATCTGCACCACCCAGAGATAAACCGGAAGCCAGTTCAGTTTCCTGAAACGATTAGGACCAATGTGCGTCCTACAGCTGAGCTTGAGGATACTTTTCATTAGTTTGTTTTGGGCCGTTTGAAGCTTGAACCATAAGATACAAGCATAGTCATAGTGGCACTGGATCGGAGATGTTGTCAGGGTCCTCATAGTCTCCGTATCCAGAAACATGGCTACTCTTGCCAAAACACTTTGTCCTGGAGTAAACCTTTTATAATGACCTTCAGAACCATTAGTTCACCTGTCATGTGTTGGTCCAGTTAACATCCCAAGTATGTAACATAGCATCTTTCCCTCACCGCTACATCATTACACTTGACTGAGAAGTTGGAAGATTTTCTCACTTTGTGTTTGCAACCAAACAGGATACATTCTCTCTTGCCTAAATGCAGAGAGTCTGTTGTCAGATAACCACTTACTGACTTTAGATAGTTGGCTGCTTAGGGTCTTTTCAACATTCTCCTTATTCTAATGGCAGAATCATCCGCACACCGGAACAGAGGGCATGAACAGGCAACATCCATGATATCCAAATTATACTTTTAACCATGTTTTGAGGCTATATAGTGTTTGTTGACATTTTCTTTGTAAAACTATCTAATATTTTGGGTTCTGAAGGGGTACAACAGTTGAATTAAGCTCATGAGGCATTTATAAGTTATATTCTTCAAGGATCAATGGGTACATATCATTAATTTATAAGTCCAAAAATAGATGTAGTTTAGACCCATTCATGTTTTAATATGTTGTAGCTTATGTAACGGATGTGAAACGGCTAGCTTAGTTAGCGTGGGCGCTAAATAGCGTTTCAATCAGTGACGTCACTTGCTCTGAGACCTTGAAGTAGTAGTTCCCCTTGCTCTGCAAGGGCCGCGGCTTTTGTGGAGCGATGGGTAACGATGCTTCGAGGGTGACTGTTGATGTGTGCAGAAGGTCCCTAGTTCGCGCCCGGGTATGGGCGAGGGGACGGTCTAAAATTATACTGTTACACTTAGAGCCTATTACATCATCTGAGGTTTTAGTGTTGTGCCCGCCATCGATTGAGACAAAACATGCTCTTGAATACAGTGTGGGTGTCATGCTTTGGCTGAGAAATGTACTAAAATGGGAGTACAATTTATTTATTTTTACCCAATTTTTTTCTCCACAATTTCGTGATTACTATCTCGTCTCATAGCTGCAACTCCCCAACCGGCTCGACAAAAGGCCGAGTCACGCGTCCTCCAAAAATATGACTAGCCTGACCTAGTTTGGGAAAACCCTGGTGTAAAGGAATAGAAATAGAATGGACCTATGATTGAAATGACACCCACCCTGTATACTCAAGAGCATGCTGTGTCTCAAACAATGGCCGGCACAACACAAAAACATCAGATGATGTAAAGTGGGGTTTAAGCTACATGTGGAAATATGAAAAATATCAAGAGTTAATGAGTTTTTAGATAATTGACGTTAAAGGTTAAAATGTCAATTTTATATAAAAAATTAAAAAAAACATTTTGACAACCCCGTTTGCAAGCTTTTAAATTATATTAAACTCAACCGTTTATCGTTTCCAGTGATGACGACATGGATGTCTCATGGTATGTGGTAAGGTATGCAAAATGAGTCAACTTTGAGTACCTTTATCTCCTGAATGTTTTGGCATTCAGGTCCAAAAAGTCCCTTTCTGACCAATTATTCCATGGACAAACATGTATGGAAAGTTTTGTTAAATCAAGGGATGCTGTCAAAGTGACCGAATTAAAATGGATTTACCCAGGAGAAATGCCAAGACACGTGATGGATTCAGTTGGGTATTGCTATTGGGTTTGCCAAGCTGTACTGCTGTCAAGAAACAATGTGGTGACACTCGAAACAGCCACATGTCTTGAATTGTACAAGCATGCCAACGCTTGTATATTTCTTCTGCAGGTGAGCAAAACGCTGTTTAATCATTGCAAGCACTAATGTAAAACGTAACTGCATTTTCAATGCTAACTCTGCAAACTAAACGTTCGACAACCTTGCAAGTTGTTAGTACCAATATTACAGCCATGGTCGGAATGCAAACACATGAGATTTCAGACGAACGCCTACGTGTGGAAAATGTTATAATTATATGCCGTGCAGGACAAGCACACGTTGCATGGTATAATATTTCCAGAAATGACATGGCTACAAAAACGTTTTATTTACAATACTTGAATTGACAAAATACCTCGAACACGTCCATGTGTTTACCCACACTGCGCAGCTGTGGAAGTGCTTCTATTTCTTTGGTGCATCCATTGGTCGGGAAACAAATAATGAGTGTATATCGCCTACTACCGTGTTGGAGTGTGAGGTGGTTCCAATATGAGGACCCTTACGCACTACTCCAGAATCACGACCGGTTTCTTGGAGATTGTCATATTTCAGAAATACTGAACATCCTCCCAATTTCGCTAAAGTTCCCTAGGCTACTTGGTGGTGAAAAATGCCATATCATTCCAAAAGTGTAGCCTAAACCACCATGGGAGAAATGAAGACCACAATGATCACTTGTTGAGTAGGCCTATACGAAATGCTTGGTCATTGATGATACAACGGTTAAGAAATAGATTGAATAATAGTGGTTGAAATCTACTGTTATTGTGTTTAATATGACAGATGAATAAAACAACCATAGCATCCAAACGTCATTGGTAGTTTCAACTACCGTTTAGCTTATCAAATGGCCACAAGACACAAATAAAACAATATATCAAGGAAAAATCTTATGAAAGCGTATGATTATGGTGGTAGTGATGGGCATATTACAACAGCCGCACAAGTCTAGTCTTGTGAAGGTAGCCTATAATTTCCGTTTTTCTTGTCAAAGTAGACCTAATTCGCACAACAATTAAATTGTTAAGAAACATATATAGCCTAAGGATATTGTTCGTTTAAACATTGCAAGTATCAAGAAAACTTTTTGCCGTTTTTGTTGCAGCAATTTACCATTTCAGTCGTCATAGATGAACGAATTATACACATTTTATTCCAAATATATGGAGGCTAAATACTGAACCTTGAAATTAGAAATTGTTCTCACATTTCAAATGAGGAGAAAATGTAGACCTACATTGGTTCCTGTCAAGTCAATTTTCCCTTTCAATCTTGATGTTCACCGTGTGGTGTAATACGTGTAATCAGTGTTCATTGACCGAGACAAAAGCATTTCAACAGAAGTTTAAATTATAATGTTTATTTACTGAGCTCAGTTTTTACAGGTATAAGTGAATAATTAAAATAAGACCATGTATGTACACAGTACAGATACAGAGATATTTAATAAATATCAATATTCCTGCGTCTTCTTCCATCAGAGTTGCAGGACACGTGAACACTATTTACAATGATATTATTTATATTTCTTGAAAATAAAATCAATTTTATATCATACAAATATCCCATTTGTAATTGGTCTTAAGGCCTCTCATAGTGAAAAAGTACAAATCGTTTATGCACATTTGTTTTCTAAAGTAATATTTCACACCATGAAAATAAACCGGATTTACAGAGCTTGCAACTGGAAAGAAATGCGGCAAATGTACACATGCATAATTCTGTTGGTCATGATTTTTCATAATTGTATGCACGTACAATTGAGTGTGAAAAATCGTCAATATTGAACAAATGACAGACATTTTACAGTTCAAGTAAGCTTTTCGAGAGCTCAAAATAGGCCTAGTTGATATTTGAAGGCACTTTCAATAAGGCTGTTTTTAAGTACTTTTTCGTTGCATGGCGCACAGGGCTATATATTATGCACGAGGATATTGCCGTTGTCTAGGCCTGTTAAATTACATAAACTTAATGTTAATGCCCCCTTTTGTGTATAATCGAAATGGATACAAAAAAATGTATAGATCTAGTGATCAATTACACACGCTGCAAGTGGCAAACGGGTTGTGTTTTAAGGCCTCGCGTGCATTAACAACTTGGCCATTGATAATTGCTCAACTATCAGAAATCGCTATCAGAAATACAAAATAAGGCCTAAGCATATCTAGGCATGAGAACGTGTCCCACAAGTATTTGACTTTAATGAGCGTATACAACATATATCTAAAAATTATCTCTGTAGACAAATATAAGCCTATGGGCTTTCTGGGAAATGTTTGCCTTTCTGGAAAAAATATATATCCATGTTTCAGACAGGGAGTAAGTTAAGTGTTGCAACCATGTTTGAAGACATACAAATGGCATATAATTTTCTCTCAAATGTAAATACACAATCTAGGTCAAGACAAATAATACATTCCATAGGTGACAGGTCCACCGAAGAGTCCCGGAACAGGTAAAGTGGGCCTGTGGTAGGCGTTAGAATGTCCGTAGAGAGATGGAGAGCCCATGTGCGCTCCCAGGGGGAATGGCAGAGCAAAGGCAGGTAGCATGGGTTTCGACGCCAGTTTGTACTTTTCCAACTCGGCCTCCTGAAGTCTCTTGGCTTTAGCCCTTCTGTTTTGGAACCAGATTTTGACCTGGGTCTCGGTTAAATTGAGGGAGTTGGAGAATTCGGCTCGCTCTGCAATGGAGAGGTACTGCTTTTGTCGGAACTTCCTTTCCAGAGCGAGCAGCTGGGAGGTAGTGAAAGGCGTTCGAGGTTTTCGGTTGTTTTTATGTTTCCTTAAAGGACATGGAGGTGGACTTAAGCTTCCTGGGGGGACAAATAAATTAAAAGGTATTGTTATTAAATGAAAAACTCAAGGACTGCTGACCCTTTAAAACAACACATTTCACAGCGTCTATGTGACAATAAAACGTATTTTTTTCTTCACAATTAGTCTCACCAAACAACGTATACATTTTAAGGACATTGCCATAATGTTTATTCCTGCACCGTGGCTTTTAATGGATAGGCCTACCAATTTCCCAATTCTAAAAATAGGCCTATGACAAACATTGTCTAATGGTGCACAGTTTAGACCTATCAGGCTACTCTGAAATAACATTGTATTAATAGACTGATATTGGGACATTTTGAGGCAAATTCTAGAGATTTTTGGATAGACAGGCACGACCACACTGATGACAACATATGTGATCTACTATGTGAGGTAATAACGATCTAATAAATAAACAATAGACTAATAATAGAAAAACTACTGCTATATATTATTATTATAATAGACAAACAATAGGGAATAGTTGGCCTAATTAGCAGGGACTTACGAGGGGGAGTCGAGAAAGATGAAGTCTGGAACCAAGTGTTCTGGTCTTTCTCACAAAAATCTTGATTGTCGTCATTCTGACAGTCCGACACGCTCTGCGAGCTTTCTGGGGAAACTTTCCTCTCAACGTAAAAAGTCCTTGGAGAAAACTGTTCGGTGATCTGCACCGCCGCCGCCACAGGCTTTGGTTGAACGAGACCCGAATCCGAAGAGGGAGAAGAATAGTAAGTCCTGCAGGTTGTTTTCTTGGAAATCAATGATTCGACGCTGAATGGAAGACTGCTCGTCTTACTTTTGTATCCTTTGTCGGTTGTCATATCTTTGGGTTGAAGTTCCTCACACTCCGTATCCGACTGTTCTTTCTGGTGAAGTTTAATCTCGTGGGACGGAGACCCCGGTAGACCAACGGGATTCATCTCAAAGGGGTACGGGGCCATACACCTCCGCCTGGCCAGCTCAGGAAAATCGAATCGCTTGCGAATGTATAGCGTCTGGTGCTGTCCTCGCTGTCAGAATATTGCCCAGTAGCTCAACTCACTAGATGGGGTCGTCTATAAAAGGGCAGTACGTGTTCCCCTCTCCGCGCCGTCCAATCATCGTCTCAACTCGGCCTCGTGACGTTCCCAGCTCTCCTTTCCTCCGTCCCCATTGGCCCTCTGCCTTCCAAGAGACATCAAGAGGGCCTTTGAAAGCAACAAGAAGTTTTAATCATACAGACCCCGTGCGGAGCTGGTGCATTGATAGCTCACGGGTTTTTTTTGTCTCCGCGGAACACAAAGTAGACCAATTTTAGCGCAATTAACCAGTGGGGAGGCCTCATGAGTATTTACATCCATTAGTTGAGCACTTATTGGAACCTTTAAATTAATTAATTTCGCACCCGAGAACGTTGTGATAAGATACAGAAGAATGCAAGGTTATAAAGGAATCCTTCTAAAGAATTAAATAGGCTCAAATAAAATAGGAGAAATGACAAAAAATAAGGAAATACACAAATATACAAATAAATTGAAACTCATTCAAATATTAAAAGTCATATAAACATTTATGAACAGACATAATGGAGAAATACATCGATTTGCTATGACTGTTTGTCACACAGCATTACGCCAATTTAAAGGCTGTCATGGACTTTTTTAAAGTTTACAATAGGCTCGGTTGAGAAGCAACAGGCGTTTTTTCTTCAGGTCAAACGATTTAATAAGCCAGACAAGTTGTGTTGTGGAAGGCGCCAGCCTCGGCGGGATCAAAAAGGAAGCTACCTCGGGGAGAAAAGGGAACGGTTAACTCCACTTAACCAGTTGTCCTCAAAATATTTTTCATAGTCCAGTGCATAGCTGCAGGAAGGAGGCACAACCACTGACATTAAAGACGGTTTCATTTCTTGGAAGAAGAGAACAAACATACTTGATCGGGTGATAAGAGGGGCAGTATTTCAAAAATGTTTTTGAAAATGATCATATTCCCACAGAAAGAATACACATCGAGCAACATTGAAATTAAAATAGTCAAATGAACATTGAGGAATTAAAAACAAAAATACAAACGTTGGAATATTTGGCATTTGCCATCAAATACCTTCCACAAAGTAAAAGAAAAAACAGACATTTTAAAGGGACAATTAACAGCTTTTTAAAAATACTTTAAATATTAGAAAAAACAAAACATTTACTTGACAGTTTCGAATATCTGTGTAGTCCTGGCCTGATTTCATATTTGTAGACCTAGTTGTTTCTTATCACAAAACATTACTTCGTAGCACTTTAAAGTGGCAGCATAGGCCTTATGTGACCACATATTATTTGAACATTAATGCCTTTGATTGAAGTGCCACCAGTACGCAAAATAAGCTCTTAAAGTTTAGTCTCTCGTTTCCTTCAGGGGCGTTGTAACATAATGATTCTCTCAGACATTCTCCTTCACTAAAATCATCACTTTGCCCCAGTGTCATTGACTTCAACTATCTTTCATGACGTGTATCATCCCAAAGCATCACCCTTCTGCACTCCCAACATGATACCACAGTAGATAACACCATATAATCCAAGATGGCCTACCTGGCATGGCCAACCCCACCTATCTCAGGACCCCACTGAAAGCCTGTTTGACTTCCAACAGTCATCAGCAGGATCAAATACACAATTAAGACTTGGTTAAGTGCAAAATGGCCACCTAGTAGGTCACAAGTGGGGGGTTTGTCTTAATTGAATTGCCTTAGCCCAATCACTCTTAGGTTAATATTCTGGGAAGGAAGACACTTAGAGAGACCGAGAGAGTGCATGGTCACTCCAATACACTGGAGATCCACTCAGCCCTCTCTGGATTGTCTTTTTGTTACTCTTCACACTTCCATTTACAGCTTAGTTGGATTAAAGGGTGAATAATTCATTATTTGAATCTGGCCACTCATGAGAAGGCACGTGTGATTGGTTCACATTACTTGACCGTCAGTCATATTTGGTTTATGACCTTATGTGTCCTTAACTACTTAAAGATGCACTCTCAAACTTTTTAATTTCAGCCACTAGTTTTGAAAGTGGTGCTCACGAGCCAAAAGTGGTCCCCATTTTTTTGGTGTGTCACATCATCCAATAGTGTACTACCTCATCCATTTAGTGTGATATGTTACGAATGTAGCAATTTTTATGATATATCATACGATTTTTGCAATTTGTGTGATATGTTTACAAATCCAATTAGTGCAATATGATTTGAATTTATTGTGCTTAAGATCCCGGAGTGCATCTTTAAGTCACACTATGAATGAACTTGTGTCACACATTAAGTGTAATTGGTTCACGTCATTTGACAACAAGTCATATTTGGTTTATGACTTTATATGAATTATGTCAAACCACATGACTGTTATGGTTGGACAACTTACCAAACTGACGTAGTTCTGTGGGCAATCAAGCTTTTTCTCAAAGCTACACAAGGACAGGAAAAGTTGATTGGTTAACTCAGCGAAAGGATGTTGTCTCGAGCAGCACTGCAGATATTGCGATGAGCGAGATGCACAACTTCGCTTTCACACAAAGGTTCTTTGTAAGGATAAGTGTTCTACCTAGAACCTTTAACATTCTAAGGAAGAAAGGATTCTTTGATGATTCTTTGGAAGGCAAGAAGGATTTTTTGGAAGGCAAGAAGGGTTCTACATAGAACCATAGATAATTATTCCCAGCATGCTCTATAGCAGGGAGATTTTCAGAATTGTTTGTTTTACTGGAATATCTGTGTTTTTGCAAGTACATTGATTGGTTGATTAATTTTATACTACACAAAAATAAATAACATAGTTTTCTAAACATCCAATTTGCACCCGTTACTGAGATGGTTGTTCCAGTTTAAATGATTGAGGTCGTCTCAGTATTCAATCTTCCCTACCCTATCAGTCATTCTGAATGCAGGTTGCAGGTGATTAACAATTCCACTTGTTGGATATCATAACTCTGGCTGGATTCCAATAGGAATTATACATCACTTTGCAAGCCAGCATAATGTGACTTGAAGGCCTGATGTGGCCTGTAAACCAGGAGATTCCTAACACCAATGTGCTTGGGTGTAACTAGGCCCTCAAAGAAAGGCCTTATGATATATGTAATGTATTGTCATAAATAATAACATTTTACGGCCGGTGGAACCGTTCATAGAGGGTTCTAGAAAGAACCGTCCAACGATAAACGGGTTCTCGATAGAACCCTTCATAGAGGGTTCTAGATAGAACCACTTTTTCCAGACTCAAATTAAGCCTAGTCCTGGACTGTAATGCACTTTCAATGGAAATTCTCCTTTGAGAATGTTATTTAGTCCAGGACTGGGCTTAATCTGAGTTCGGGAAAACGACCCTAAGAGTTTTTGAGTCATTTCAATTACATTTCCAAATACCTGAATGAATAGATACAATCATTTACACTCCTCCCAAATGAGTCTGTCATTATCAATATCTGAACCACTGTGACAGTTTCTCATAAAAAAAAAAATGTCAAGCCCTAATTTGGGAGTCCACCCCTGCATTTTCATATCTAACAATCTGCCTCTCTGTCTCCTCTCTCTCTGACTCAGCAGGCACTCTCCACAATCTCCTAGCGTAGCTGTTTTAGGTTTGAGATCCCAGCAACCATGTACCCTTCAGTCAATCTAATCTTCCAACTGTCGTGTTAGATGAGGATGAGAGGCGGATCATGGAGCAACACAAATCCATGCAGAGATTCACCCGATACAGGTACTACCCATAAATAAATCTACACGTGAATTTACATCAAGTTACAGTAAAACGTTCCCCCCTGATGTTCGGCCGGGGTCTTCAGTTTCAGACTTTCAGAGACCTTCTCTCCTAGATCCCCAAAATGCATTTCTGTAACAGCATGCAGGCGAGTGAACTGTGTCAGATGTCATTACCGAGTTTGAAAGCAGATCTGTCCCCCAAGGTCGACCCGTTCGATGGGAAACACTTTCCTTCGGCACCCGAAATGAAAACTTTGTCTGTTTCACAAATGGCACCCTATTCCCTATGCAGTGCGCTACTTCCACATAGGGAATAGAGTGCCATTTAGGACTCTCATATGGGGCCATTTCCAATATTCTCATGCTTCGATGGAACCACTCAGCCAGTTCGTAAAAGCAGGGGCCAAGTTTGGGCAGCAAATTTAGACAATGTGAGAAAAACTAAGTTAGATCATCTTTATAAGGTTCAAAATGAGTAGTATGGAAACCTATATAGTAGATGACCCCTAATCTAACTCCTAGCTAGACAGTTGGAATGACCCCTGACCCTGTATAAGGACTAAGGACACCCGTAAAAGTACTTAAACACAATCAAAATCAAATTAGATTTCATACGCAGTTGGATTTGTGTGTGAGACAAGGAAGGTACTGTAGCTGAATAGCTTGGAACCAGACGGAGAATTGGAGAATTCCAATTGAATACAGTGCACTCTGCAGACAGTGATTACATCCTTAGATGACTGACTATATGATCACTAAGCAGTTGGTCACTACAACCGCATTCGCCGTAAGCGTTGTGCACTGTACAGCTGAATTCTCAGTCAGAAGGAACCCGGGGTGAAAGGTGCCGAGCTGAGCTGTCCACCCAGTGAACTGTGAATTCCCTGTTGTAGTGGTGTCTGTGCCGTGGTGAGGCCCTGCACAGTGACAAACAAACCAATCATTTTAAAAGTGAGGGACAACTGGAACCCAATACATGTGAGATGGGCTTGACAGACAGAAACACAACGGCTGATGGGTAATGAAACAGAGTGAGACGGACACACTTGCTGACACCACACAGGAGGATGGGGCGAGGGGACACATTCGTTGGCCATCGCCATCCAATCACGGCACTCTCTCACCGCTCTGCTCTCACATGAGTCTGTATGAGGAGAGAAGTGGAGAATCAGCCGTCCAGAATGGTGTGGATTCTGATCATGAAAATTAAATACACACTAGAGAGGGATTTTTGGGGGTGAATCTGCCAAAGCCAGTTACTTAGTCTTCAGTTTTATCAATTCTTATTACGTGTCAGAGATAGGGACCGAGAACTGCATGGCTTAAACGGTACGTGAGCAAAATTGAGAGGCATCCTCATACATTTCACATGAAATCTATGGAAAAAATATTTAGAGTTTGTTTTATCTTAAAAGTTCCTTGCCTTGCTTCATTTCCATCCATCTTCATTTAACTCTAACATCAGGAAACCAGGCAAGAGCTCTCTCCCATTTAAATTAAAGTGGTTTAAATAGCATTGCCTTGGGTTGCAGGATATCCTTGGAAAATCTCTTGACCTTTCATTTGACTTAACAAGTCGAATCTATCCACATCAGACCGGCTTCAAGCTTGCAGTTAAATGTTGGTTAACATTTTTATGCCAAAGCCACTTCCCTCCTTGTGGCAACAGTGGCATCAGTCAGTGAGAACTGGTACTGGTTGCTGAATGCATGCTGGGTAATAAGAGAAATGTTGTCACAGAATGCACAAAAGGGAAATGAATCCCGGCTACTTTTCTACCATTATTTCTATGACATTTTTGAGCACCATAAATCAAATGAGCCATTGAATCCTTTTAGGCTCTATAGAGCACCATTAGATCTAGCAGTGTACAATAACAAGGATAACAGTACTACTGCCACTCCAACTACAAATGAACTATAATGAATAACAACACTATAATAACTGAAATATCTTATTTTTTATTTTACCTTTATTTAACTAGACAAGTCATTTAATAACAAGTTCTTATTCTTATTTTCAATGACGGCCTAGGAACAGTGGGCTAACTGCCTTGTTCGGGGGCAGAACGACAGATTTTTACCTTGTCAGCTCAGGGATTCGACCTTGCAACCTTTCGGTTTTCTCATAGTTATGGCTACCTGCTGCCCCCATATGAATATGAATGCCGATGATGATGAAGATGAGTCTTATTGTGAGGAATTACTTTCTTGTTATCATTTGTCATTTCCATCCCAACTGCCTTTTACACAAAACAAAACAGATTCGGTAGCGGGCCTTGAGAGAGACGGAGGGAATTACACACAGTTGCCAACAGAAAGCGTTTAAGGTAGTGGTACACCGCAAGAGGTGACAATGCAATTAACCATTTTCATTTGACCTCCGGCGTTCGTCGGCCATAGAAATCAGCATTCTTGAGGAAAGTCTGGAGACAATGCGAGTGGGCGAGCGAGGTTTGGGAATACAGGGGACAAAGAACTTAGCGTGACTACTTTGAGGTTACAAAGGCAACCAAAGAATGTCACCACAAACTCCTACTATCTTCTCAGCCAAAGTTGTGATGCATTATATTTGAGAAAACCCTAGGCAGCAGCCTCAATTTTCTCTTCACTCTTGGCCGACATTTCAAGCCGGGGCCAAACCAGAAACTATTGCATGAATTACAGCAATTTAGTATACAGTATATTATATAAAAACGCTCTTTTCACATAATAAAAACAGATTGGCTGAAATGTGGGCTGTGAGTGAGAAAAGGGTAGAATCAAAAAGATGTGTTGCAACCGTCCTTCTGAGGGTTTTGTAGGCAAAATATATTAAAAAAGGTGTGTGTGTTGGGTGTGTGTTTGTGGTCAAAAGTGTGTTTGTGTGTGTGTGTGTTTAGGTGATATAAGTAGGTTATCAAAGCAGCGTTTGTTTTATCCTGATCCTGAAGCCTTGTTATGTGTGTGCCGTCACACTTTGTCAGGCCAAAGAACTTGTGACAGCACATCCAGCCCATCTGGTTCCACTGAATATCAGATGGATATTCATGGCTGTTTACAGCCTCATGGAGATTATTTGTATCAATGAAAACCAACATATTCTCTAAATCGTTATTGTGTTATATGAATAAAAAAATACACACACCATTCAAACTTCTTATCAAATCAATGAATAATTACAATTTAAAAATAGCGTGATTTGTATCAGAAACGTTCAAAAAGGGCATTTTATTGTCATTTTCTTATTGAACGTCTCATGCCCTGACACCAAATGAGTTTTGCGATAACCCTTGTCACGAGAAAGATAGTAGACACTGTTGAGTAATGTTCCCATAGGTCATATCCTGACGATGATGCTATTTATAATATGACGCTACAGTGTCTTGAAACAAATGCCCCTTTTGTAATATTTAGAGGAAAATAGCGATAAGCTCACCCAGAGTCAAAGGGAATGAGACTTTATACCGATACGTGATAAACTTCATGCCAGATAGGTCACCAATATTACTAAACCCATCCCTTTTATCACCTTTTGCAATAATAGTCGGTTGTTTTCATCCATTTCATTAACTGTGAAATGAATATCTATAGTAGAGATATTTTGATCAGATCAATGTTGGTTTTTACCCTAGGGTGGTGTGTATATTTCACATAGGGTGGTGTGTATATTTCACATAGGGTCCTGTGTATATTTCACATAGGGTCATGTGTATATTTCACATAGGGTCGTGTGTATATTTCACATAGGGTCGTGTGTATATTTCACATAGGGTCGTGTGTATATTTCACATAGGGTCGTGTGTATATTTCACATAGGGTCCTGTGTATATTTCACATAGGGTCCTGTGTATATTTCACATAGGGTCCTGTGTATATTTCACATAGGGTTGTGTGTATATTTCACATAGGGTCGTGTGTATATTTCACATAGGGTCGTGTGTATATTTCACATAGGGTCGTGTGTATATTTCACATAGGGTCGTGTATATATTTCACATAGGGTCGTGTGTATATTTCACATAGGGTCGTGTGTATATTTCACATAGGGTCATGTGTATATTTCACATAGGGTCATGTGTATATTTCGCATAGGGTCGTGTGTATATTTCGCATAGGGTCGTGTATATTTCACATAGGGTCGTGTGTATATTTCACATAGGGTCGTGTGTATATTTCACATAGGGTCGTGTGTATATTTCACATAGGGTCGTGTGTATATTTCACATAGGGTCCTGAGTATATTTCACTTAGGGTCGTGTGTATATTTCACAGTTTCATTGTGACTTTACAAAAACCATACTCTATCTCCACTTTAAAGAGATCCCCATTGGTTCTTCACTATCGCCCTTGATCCTGCCGTAGTGCACTTGTTTGATACTATAGTACTAATAATGTTATTACAAGCAGTAAAGGTCAGGACAAATAGTGTGCTCTTGAGCCGACTTGAGATTACAATTTCAAAGTCCTCCCCATGAAAAGCCACAACAATGGAATGGGCTGGCAGAGTTAAAAGGCTCTTTTAGTAAACAATCACGGGTTGCTTTTCAATGGGACTCACTGGAACCAAGTGAGCAGTGGGATTGGCTTTGAAAAGATGGAGCGATGAAGAGAGGGAGGGGGGAATTGTAGGTTGTGACAGTGGAGTCGAGAATTTAAGAAGATGCCTCCCGAGTGTCTAGCTAATACAAACAATCTGATACAGGTGCACATTTTTAATTTAGAAGGTCACTTAGTCGTAATTCTCCCTCCCCCCTTTCTCTCTTTCTCCATCTTTCTCTTTCTTCATTTTCTCCTCAAACTTAGCACTTATTTAGCCCTCCCTCCCTCCATCCTTCTCTCCCTCTCTCTGAACAGAGGGTGGACAGGAAAGTAGGATGGGGGGGTCTTCTTTTTGTGCTATTGCTTAATGAGCTGGAAAATACAATTGCACTTTTCTGACTGTGAAGAAGATCGCCTGGAGGCCCTTCTAAATTAGCCGTGGTAAGAAGGAGGAGGAAGCCTGGAGCCCAGGTGCCTGGAGGGGATAGAGGCTTGCTGAGCGCCCCGAATAGGGAGATGCCGAGGGGGGGGGGGGGGGGGGGGGGGGGCTTTGGAGGGTGGAGGAATCGCTGTTGCATATTTTGGATTACTGGATCAGCTTGATAGAACAGCAGACTTGTTGCAGCGTCAAGCGCTCTTGGAGACTCGTACAGTTATAGCAATACCTCAAACCAAATCCCATTTTATTGTCATTTTCTTATTGAACGTGGTTGGCAGATGTTATTGCGGATGTAGCGAAATGCTTGTGCTACCTGCACTACACTTCAATAATATGTCAGGAAAAGTGACATTAGCTACTGTATGTGGTAATATGTCAGGAAAAGTGACATTAGTTACTGTATGTGGTAATATGTCAGGAAAAGTGACATTAGTTACTGTATGTGGTAATATGTCAGGAAAAGTGACATTAGTTACTGTATGTGGTAATATGTCAGGAAAAGTGACGTTAGCTACTGTATGTGGTAATATGTCAGGAAAAGTGACGTTAGCTACTGTATGTGGTAATATGTCAGGAAAAGTGACATTAGTTACTGTGTGTGGTAATATGTCAGGAAAAGTGACATTAGTTACTGTGTGTGGTAATATGTCAGGAAAAGTGACGTTAGCTACTGTATGTGGTAATATGTCAGGAAAAGTGACGTTAGCTACTGTATGTGGTAATATGTCAGGAAAAGTGACATTAGTTACTGTGTGTGGTAATATGTCAGGAAAAGTGACATTAGTTACTGTGTGTGGTAATATGTCAGGAAAAGTGACATTAGTTACTGTATGTGGTAATATGTCAGGAAAAGTGACGTTAGCTACTGTATGTGGTAATATGTCAGGAAAAGTGACATTAGTTACTGTATGTGGTAATATGTCAGGAAAAGTGACATTAGTTACTGTATGTGGTAATATGTCAGGAAAAGTGACATTAGTTACTGTATGTGGTAATATGTCAGGAAAAGCGACATTAGATACTGTGTGTGGTAATATGTCAGGAAAAGTGACATTAGTTACTGTATGTGGTAATATGTCAGGAAAAGCGACATTAGATACTGTGTGTGGTAATATGTCAGGAAAAGTGACATTAGATACTGTGTGTGGTAATATGTCAGGAAAAGCGACATTAGATACTGTGTGTGGTAATATGTCAGGAAAAGTGACATTAGTTACTGTATGTGGTAATATGTCAGGAAAAGCGACATTAGATACTGTGTGTGGTAATATGTCAGGAAAAGTGACATTAGTTACTATATGTGGTAATATGTCAGGAAAAGTGACATTAGTTACTGTATGTGGTAATATGTCAGGAAAAGTGACATTAGTTACTGTGTGTGGTAATATGTCAGGAAAAGTGACATTAGTTACTGTATGTGGTAATATGTCAGGAAAAGTGACATTAGTTACTGTATGTGGTAATATGTCAGGAAAAGTGACGTTAGCTACTGTATGTGGTAATATGTCAGGAAAAGTGACAGTTACTGTATGTGGTAATATGTCAGGAAAAGCGACATTAGATACTGTGTGTGGTAATATGTTAGGAAAAGTGACATTAGTTACTGTATGTGGTAATATGTCAGGAAAAGTGACATTAGTTACTGTATGTGGTAATATGTCAGGAAAAGCGACATTAGATACTGTATGTGTTAATATGTCAGGAAAAGTGTTATATTCGGTTTTTGCGATAATACGTCATATCAGAATGGAATGGATCAACCCCCAAATGCAGAGCAAACCGATAACTTATTATATATAACCTTTTATATAACCTATAGCTTTTATTGACTCACTATTTCACTCATCATTCCATTGAATTTCCTATTCTTCCTCAGTTCTATAGAAAGAAAATTCCTCACAGTGCATATGCCTCCTCTATACCATTATACTATATGCCCCTGGGTGCTCTTTTGACTGCTACGCTAGGCATCTGCTGCCTATGGGACCCCTACGGCCCTGCATGCCTATATCTGCATTCTAATGCCCCTGTCCTGCTGGGTTGGTAGCTTTACCTATGTAATTGATGGCTTCCACACTTCGGGACCCAGGACCTCAGTCTCTCTTTCTCTCTCTCCTCTCTCTCTCTCTTTGTCTCTCTCTCACTCTCTCCCTCTCTATCCTGTTGTTGCTATATCTCTGCTGTTTTGGTTGGGGGTCTTTGGCTGAATTGACTTCATTCATTGTCCTTTTATTCATAGAGAAATTATGAGAGAGAGAAAGACAGAGAGAGAGAGTGTGTGTGTGTGAGAGAGAGAGAGGGGGGTGACTTCACTTTGACAACAAAGAAAGAGAGTCGCCGCCACTGCCGATTATTTAGTGAACCCCAAAGGGAACGTTTTCATTTTCCTCATTCTCATTCTGCAAGTTTGGCACATGCCTTCTGTTACTAAGTGGCGAGGGCCATTGAAAGGGGGGGCCTACATTTCCCTATTCTCCTCTCCCACTAGGTGCCATAGACTTACAGCCCTGGCAGCTGCTAAGCCTCTTTATACGACTATAGAGGCCTCTCTGCAGGTGAGCTAACCGTGCCAAAGAAGCAGCCTCACAGCCTCTCCAGTCCGCTCAATGGGGCTCAATGGGACTTTTCATTGGGGGGGGGGGGGGCTGAGTTGACTTCGTATGTGCTGCTATGGTATATTGGGACATTTGGAATGCCTTCAGTTCATAAAGGCGGTGCCGCCGCTCTAGAAACATGTAACTCATGGAGGTGGAGTTGTGCCTTGCCTGAATTTGTTTTGTTTTGCCTTTTGACAGGCGCCAAACTCTGGCACCATCCTCCTCTGTTCCGTCTTCCCTTCTTCAGTTTCTTCTCTTCTTTTCTTCGCTCAGTCAGTGGCATTACTTTATTTTCTTTCCTCCCGTACTTCTCCTTCTTCTCCTTTCTCCCTGTGATGCAAGCTGGGAGCTGTTGCACATTACTCCAGAGGTGTGGTGCCTCTCTTCTTCGTCCCCTCAATGGGCTTCACTGTTTCCCCAAACTGCCTCCAAGCTGGGCTATCTATTCATTTAGTTACTTAAGTGTAATTGCCCCCCTTTGAAGCCTCAGAGAGGCAAATCATTTGCTGTGCCCCGGGGCCAGAAATGGTCAGTGATCCTTGGACCCCTCCCTCAGCCTCCCCATTGGGCCCCCGCCGGCCCGAGAGTGTCAGATACACACGCAGGCACACACACACACACACACACACCGCGAGAGGCCAGCTCCCATACGGTGAAGGAATAACACAGCCAGGGCCCGCTCAATTTCACCTCTCCTTTTCATCCTCTTTTTATTCTTTTGAAACACTTTCTTATTAACAACAGCTTTTCTCCTCTCGTCTCTCACACTGCGGCGCCGCCGGGAGGAGGAGGAGAGGGAGGGGTGAGAGGATGTCGGCCGGAGGTGTCCCTGAAGATGTTTGTATGTGGTGCGGCGCAGAGTCACCCCCCCCCCCCCCCCCCCATCAATAGCAACAGGTCAAGGAGGCATTGAGAAAACAGCACAATCGCCCCCACCCCCCCGGTTCACACTGCTACAGAGGGGGCTCATGTTTCTTATGACAGGCCAACTAGACCTCAGGGCACACAGTGAGAGAAAAGGATTCCTTGGACCGGATTGGTCGATTATCAGGCAGCAGCAACTTTTCCACTAGTGGTTTCTATCTACCGGTAACAATTTTTTATTTAACTTTTATTTAACTAGGTAAGCCAGTTAGGAACAAATGATTATTTACACTGTCGGCCTACCCGGGCCAAACCCTAACCCGGACCACGCTGTGCCAATTGTGCGCCACCCTATGGGATTCCCAATGTGTATTGACAGAGCGGGGATAATGCATTTAATTTGAGGTAAAATGCCCTTTTTTTGTCTATAGTGTAGACAGGATGTAGGCGAAATAATATAGAACTGGGAAACTACACAAAGAGGCCATTTAAAACGACAACATTCTCACAGTAATTGTCTGCACTAACTACATAGACGTTGTAATCTCATAATAAGGTAATAACCTGAGTAAAACTGTGTACTGCAAACTATTATCAGGGAGGAGTCCACAAAATCCCTAAAAAGGGTTAAAAGTGACAGGCAGAGACAGGAGCAGACATTTTCTTATACAAACAGAATAGCCTACAACGACTAGCCTACATGCCATATATTCAATGAAGACTGCTGAAAAGTTCATAATAAAATTATAATCCGAATTGAAAATTGGGCAGTTCCTTTCAGAGGAAAAGTAGAAAAAATATAACTTCAAAAAAGTGTAGTTGCCATTGTGAAGGGGAGTCAAATCAATGTGGACGGCCGGCAGTTAAAGCCAACCTGGTTATGAATGCTGCATTTGAACTTGTATCATTTTGACTTTGAGGTTTTTAAGAGAGAAGCGTTCCCCGCAGTCACACCAGCTGGTAACAATTCTTAGACATATTACGAGCTACTCTCTGCCAAACGACATACCTTTGGGCTATGTTTTCAGTGGGCTATAAAAGCCAATAATATTGATCTAGTTGATCAGATATCACTCAGTCCGGTCCTGCACAGTTTATATAAGGTTTTAAGTGCCGGGACAGAAGTTTTTCAGGTTGTCTTAGGAGAGCACTATTTTACTTTCAATATCGACAGTCGGCATGGTGCTTGCTCACGTTACTTGTTTGACTTCTATATTGGGACTCAGCCTAAGCCTAAGCAGCCAAGATGGTTGAGCTGTGGAGTTTAGCTCCCACATTGTATCTACATATGGTTTGGGGTACTTAAAAATACGTATTACTATAAGTATGTGGTAGTCCACAGAGAAAGACAGAGGTTCTGTCCCAAATGGCACCCCATTCCCTACATAGTGCACTACTTTTGACCATGGCCTGTATAGGGAATAGGGAGCCATTTGGGATTCAGCATATGCGTGTCTGTGCTGCATGAGAGAATGGGGAGAATCATGGTGGAACCACTTAAGTGTGTGTGTGTGTGTAGAGAAGACACAGTAGCAGACTTACCCCAGTGACGCCACAGTACCTCCCTAGTGGTCTGACCGGAAGTTCTGCCGACTCATTGGTGACCTTGAACTAGAATGGAACTGTCCACGTCTAAAGGTTTGCCCATTTAGGAAACCTTAGGGGACACGGTTAATATGTTTCATATATAAATGTCTAAGGGTATGGTGTGTAATGTTTGTCAGATGACATTATGGTTGATATGCACAGACACATGTATGTATACGATGTACACACACACACACACACACACACATACACACACACACACACACACACACACACCCTTTAGTCTAGTGTATGCCATCTGTTGTATTTCTGTTGCGTTTCTCTCCCACAATGGTCAAAGAATGTTAGTGGAGTAAAACACAACCCCGACAAGGTAAGATGACCAAGGAGGACATTAACTAAGGTTTTCCACTTGGGTGTGTGTGTCTATTTGTGCATTGTGTGTCCGAGTGCATTTCTCCCAGATCACATGTATGCCCAAATGGAGGCCTGCTGTGTGAAATTACTCGCACTAATGGCACTACACACTTTTGTTGCAGGAAATCGGACAGCCGCACTGTAACTGCTAAAATGGTGATAAAAAAACAACCCAAATTGCATCATGATGTTGGGAGCAATTTAACCCTTCATCAGAGCAAACCAACTCTCTCAAATGAAGCAAATGGATTTATTGACTAGTTATGAGACACTTAAGAGTCTACATTTAGTCCTCTCCGTGCTACGTGGGCTTGTCTGTTCTGTCCTACGTCTATGGAAAAAGACACTGAAAATAAAACAACTCTAACCCGACCAGAGGTGTCTAATAAAGTCTAATTAAAGAACGTTATATTGCCATGGTAATTTGCTCGTCTAAAGAGATCATTACGTGAGCTTGTTTTTTTTTTATACGTTTAATTGAGAAACAAACTGTATGTAATGAGACGTAATGAGACTGGGGCTATGTCTGGCTGAGAATGGCCTGTTAACTAACTCTTAAGGTGTGATGATACGTCAATAAGTCCTTCGGGACATCTGTTGTAGATGTGGTAGACATATTAGGACATGGACACTTGTTTTTCACATGCGGGTCTAACACGGGTCTTGTCCGGAGTGGTAGAGAACATCCATGGCATTCTGTGGTGTGTTATGTCGTTGACTTTGTGTGTATGGTCTGTAGCCACTAATGAATGAGACAGAGGGTCCCACTCCAGAGATCCAAATCTTCCCTAGGGGTGTTGCCGGGCTATACCTGACCACTTAGAACAAGTCTCTGGACACTGATGAGTGTCAACTATCTGTCTGTGTGTGTGTGTGTGTGTGTGTGTGTTATATCTGTCTGTGTGTGAGTTTGTGAATGCGTGCGTGTGTTTTTCTCTTATAACAAGTCTCCAGACACGGCCGGGTGTCAGCAGCAGAGCCACGCGGCCTGGCTCCGGATGGCCCGACAGTATGCAAAACGGCACCATGGGAGAATCAGCTCTTTCAAGTCCAATTACCCAGTGGAGCCAGTTATTTCAAAGGCCATCAGTAGAAGATGTCGGTTCCGATAAGGACCTGGACACATGTGTTCCATCACACTAATTCAAACAGGGTTTCCGAGCCCCAACTCTAAAACCCAGACGAAACCTTCAACCAGCCTCGAGCAATTTGACGAAAACAAAGTGATTTAGCAAGGGACATAACTGTATTCAAAATAATATTGGAAACAATTCTAACAGTGCATACAAATATTTGTATGGAATGTATTTCCTTTAAAAAATATATGAATATAGCTCACACAGCAGGATATGAGTTTGAGAAAGAGTCTCAATATTGTTTTACTGGACATCATTGTGCCTTAGAGGACGAGCTGGTGAAGTGAAGTCTTTAAAGAATTATCCTGGCGATGGCTTTCCAAAACCTCCAGAAAACTGATTACAGGTCTGTGAGAGCCACAAACAATGGCGTGGCAAGCCTGTCTCGGAACTGTATGTCTAGGGCCAACTCCTGCTCTCTGCTCTGTTCTCTTCCTCTCAGATCTAAAGTGACGGAGAAGAGCATAATTCATGTTGTTTTTACTGGAAACATACTGTACAAATTTACAGTCAGAAAGACAGAGGGAAAAGGGAAAGTTAAAAGTAGGAAACCCCCTCTTAACACAACTGTGGTTTGGGCCAATGTAAACAATGTGTTTTATCGAATCCCTTTTTACTAAAGACCAGGGAAAAGCAAGAGACAGTGTAACTCCAGCTTTTACAGGGAACTCCTGTTCGTTATGCTTGATGGGTAGACTATAAAGACCATCTTAGAAATATTGGCCTTTGTAAGTCAAAGGGGTTTTGTATGGATGTGAGTATGTGTCAACATTTTTAAAGAATGACCAGTTATTGATGATGACATTTCTTTTCACATCCAATGACAGGTGTATGACTCAATTTTTTTAGGTCTAAAACCATGGACAGTCTAAGTTGCTGTAATATAATGAAGTTGCACTGGATGTTCTCTACTGATCTGTAGGATGTATTTAGCGTTTACAATTCATTTTTGAGGCAGTATTATTAGCTCCCTGGCAGTGAGCCCTCTTCTCGATCCTTCCCCTTTAATGTTAAATCATCTGGACATTAAAGTATTTCAGTGAGTTACAAGACATGACATCTCGGGTAACATACAACCAAGGTCAGAGATGGAGCTCGTTAAAGGGATTGCACACAGCCACAAATTCAGCGGGATCAAAAAAATGTTTAGTTAACTTATACTTCAGTCATGGGGAAATTCAGCTTTGTAAAGTAACCCGCCCCCGAGGAGACAAAGAGAGTGCTGTGGTAGGCTGAGTGGTAGTGCTCCCCAGTCCCTCTGTGTTCATCATCGCGGGGACGTTTTGTTTGTTATCCACAACGGTTTAACAAGCACCACAAGCAATGTCTGGATCACACAAACTTAGAAGAGGATATATAAGAGGTTAAACATCAAAATAAACCACATACTGTAATGTCCTTTTAACGTCTTTGTGATGTTAGATCAAGACCATATTTCGGTGAAGGTCAGATATCATTAAAAAGTATTGCGTGCAACAGTTTAGTCATGGGACAAAGTTTCCTTCTATAGTACTACTACTGTACCTTTGAAATGTGGAATATTGAATATTCTAAAAAGGCATGTAAAAGAAGAAACACAGATCTTATGGTCTTTGATCATCATAATCATCCACTTTTGAATCTGAATTTGTTTCTGAATGTCTAAAAGATTGCAGATTTAGAGATTCCTGTACACTCTTAGACAAAAGAGTTCCAAAAGGGATTTTCGACTGCCCCCATAGGAGAACCCTTTTTGTTTCCAGGTAAAACCGTTTTGGTTCCAGGTAGAACTCTTTTGGGTTCCATGGAACCAAAAACCAAAACGGGTTCTCACAGGGTTTTACTATGGGGACAACCGAAGAAGATAGCACCTTTTTTTCTAAGAGTGTAGTCATCAAATTGTAAGATACACACACACACACACACACATTACATTCACACGCACACATCAGGTGTGTTGTTCTGAACAACTGATCTGCAGAGCTCTCAGCTCACTCCCTCTCAAGTTGAATCTCCATTGTGGAGTGGTGGTTATTGTTATGCTCCGTTTGCGTAACTTCACAGCAAAACAACAATTTGCAACTCCGACCGAGAACAAAAGAGCTCATAATAAAAGCTGGCGATTTAAAACAATGAACACATTTCTTCCCCCTGAGGGATTTTCACTCAAGAGCAAAGAAAATGAATATAAAGAAACCAAGCAACTTTGTTTCGGCAAAGCGGAATTCGTGGTCGTAGTTATAGAGTTGAAACCAACAAACAGGATGATACATAGGTCAGTGGCTTAAGCATACTGAACAGTGATGAAAAAAATGATACCAACCTGAAATCAAATGTTATGCTTACACAAACATTTATTGCAATATATATATATATATATATATTATGAATGTTTCCCTGCCCATTGCATATTTTCTACATTCGTCTCAATGAACAGTGTAGATTTGTTCTAATCCAATCCAACCAATCATCATCATGCCAGTCTCAAAATATAAAATATCCTTTTACCATCACACAGTGTAGAGGTGCTGTGATCTGGAAATAACTACAGCTAACCCTAACCAGGAAGTCAACAGGAAGAGCCGTAAACCATGACTGGGAATTTAGAGATTTAATTGGCCAGCCTGTCTGCAGGAATTTTGGTGTGGCAAACTAATTGACTTAGAATTCCCTGGTGTTTTATCAACACAGGGAAGTGTGTGGGTGTTGGGGGGATCGCTGTGTGTGTGTGTGTGTGTGTGTGTGTGTGAAATGCCACCGGGCCGATAACTAGCCACCTCTAGTAAACCAATCTTTTACCAACGGGCAATTTGAAACACATGTTATTGGCTATTTTACGACAGGTTCCCCCTTTAAGTGATATATTCCTGTATGTACCACAGGCATTGGAGTCGTCTCTGACCAAATTACTCACTTTCTGATTGATTACTTGTTAGAAACACTTCAGTCAAATTCTGTTTTTTATATTTGTTTGCTTACCTTGAAAGCAGTTTGAGTGATGTATCCACACGTTGGACTTGTTTAAAGGCAAGGAAACAAATATCTAAATATGTCATATTGCTTAACTATAGAAACAGTAGTAGAGTCTCTTTGGTTATAGGCTAAGTGGTGGGAGTGTGTATTCATTCATTGCCCTCTTAACAGTGATGATTTTAACTGCCACTCATATGTGAGAAAAAGAAGACATTTGTCAAATGAAATGATTGCATTAAATTTTCAGGTGAGATTGACTCTTCTAAATAATCAAAACCAGCTGGCAATTAACTTAATGATGGAATATGTCACATCCAATTAAAGAGCCTCCTGCTTGTCAATCACGCCTTCTGTGCACTCGTTAAACAGAAAAACACAGTCAGATAATGATCGTTTTAAGAGACATGTTTCTTTCTTCCTCGGCAGCTTATCTGATGGACTGCTACTCATTTCAGCCAGTCAGGCAATGACAGGTCCTGTGGATAGATAAACCCCTTTAACTCTTTAAGGCAAAGGGCCAAGGTCACCCTTAACCTCTGGAATCTATTGTCGCCTGACTCCCTGACTCTCTCTTGTGCTACTGACTGATAAATGGTTTCCAATGGAATGGCAGATTCTGGTTGGGAACGTCAGACTCCAGAGTGTTTTTCCCCATGTAGGACGCCACGCAGAAAGATCAAGACCATTTTCAAACACAGCGCGCACACACACACACACACCCCTTCACACACAACACACCCCAAAGGCCCTTCTACTGTAATCCCCAAGAGAAGGTTATCTCCTCTCTCCGCTTTCCACTCCATCAGAAAAACTCCAGCCCAGCCAGCAGCTCTCTCCTCTGCTCTGCAGTCAGTGTCTTTAACCCCAGATGATAACACTTAGGCTGGCCGTAAAGAATAGGCCTCCC
The DNA here is from genome assembly GCF_013265735.2 of Oncorhynchus mykiss. NCBI lineage: Eukaryota > Metazoa > Chordata > Actinopteri > Salmoniformes > Salmonidae > Oncorhynchus > Oncorhynchus mykiss. The sequence continues at coordinate 25,863,375 of NC_048581.1, read as the reverse complement.
TATAGTGATCCATTAGCGATCCGATTCCCCCAGAGTGGGGCCTGGGCCCGGTGTCTACTGAAACAAACCAGGAAGCCTTGAAGGAAAACAGCATGGCAGACAAGTACAGAGATCAAAGACTCCAAAGACGAAGGCTACCTCCCCCCACCTCCTCCGCCCTCCTCCTTTCCCTCTCTCTCTCACGTCAGTCTCCTCAGACATAATCCTGTCTTCCTCCCCAATGTTTTCAATTAAGGCCCTCCTCTGAAAATGTTTCAGATTGTAACGTTATCAATTAGTCAGCGACTCCAGCGAGGTTATTTAATGGGCCCAGGAGCTGGGAGTTTTGATTTAGAGACTGTCAGGGAGATGTAAGGGAAAGATGTCCTGCTCTTAGCTCGAGGCAGTCTGATAAAGCTATAGGTTTGAAGTTCCATAGGAATGTACTGTAGCTGGAGGCCAAACCTTGTGTATTCCACGTTCTGTGGTTTGGTACCATATACTAATGAGGAGACTGATAAATTTAAACGCAAAGGTTTTCAAGCATTTTTTCCCAAGTACTTTAACCCTTTACACTCGTGGGAGTTGGACCTATATGGATTGGGCTAAATTGAAATTTTCTCACAGAAGAAAAAGCATATGCATAACCATGGTAACAATTGAAAGGGAACAGTTTGGATATTATGGGACAATTATAAGACCAAAGGTGAGCACACAACATTTCACCTGACACAAGATTGAATCCAAATGTTACCCTGTTGATTTTATATGCATTTTACATGTACTGTACTTTCTGGCCGCATTTGTAGATAACGAAATCTGAAAATACTCTGAATACATTCAGTAAGGTGATAAGAATATTCCTGGAAAGTGTGGGTTAGGTGCGACATAAGAGGGGAAAAAAATGTAAAGGGTTTGAGCGAGAGGACTAACTGGAGTCTCCATGTGGCCACACCCCTCTCCAAAGTGTGCACAGTTCCTAAGCAATTTCAATGCACTTTTATGACTCAAAGAAGAGTCGTCAACTATAAGGTGCTTTTTTTTGCTCTCCTACTGTAGCTACAGAACACAGTACTGCATCACCGCCATCACACCATTACTGTTGTTGTTTACGCAATCCCCCAAAAAGGTATACATCGCAATCTGGGTCAGGTGTTCATCATTTGAAAGGTTGTTCTATTGTCAACATGACTATCTAAGTTATATAATACAATATTACAGTGTTAGGCTTTCACAGGGCAATTCAGAAAATCAGTTTTGGTGAGCATAGAAAAGGAATCATGTCTGCATTCAGGTGCGTGTTCCCGAGGAAAACTGCCTTCACAATAGACAAACAGGCTCATTCTGCTCAGAACAATCCAGGATATGACGCCATGTCATCTTGTAACTGTACATCAAACATAGCGATCACAAATGTAGATACTGTATACGTCTCATCTTTCAAAATACATCAGGTCTTCTTAATTTACAGCATTTCCCTATAACTCAAACAACAACAAATACGCAAAAGTTGCCATACAGCGCTGTGAAGCGCAGAGCCTGAGCTCTGACGTCATTTACAGCGTATTACTTTACAGCCACCACTTTCCAATGTAGGCACTTATCAGTGACCAAATATGCTATTTTTAGCCTGTATATGGGTACAAGTGTACAGGGCTACTAGTCCAATGCAGCAATTTTTATCTACTTTCTGTGATTGTTTTAAATTAAAATGGTACTTAGCAAAGGGCAAAATCACATTATTGACTGCACTGGGCCTTAAAAATGGAAGTCCTTAAAATATGCACCTTATGCACCTAATGACCCTGGGACTAAACACCTCGCTCTACAAACTGGATCCTAGACTTCCTGACGGGTCGCCCACAGGTGGTAAGGGTAGGTAACAACACATCTGCCACGCTGATCCTCAACACGGGGGCCCCTTAGGGATGCATGCTCAGTCCCCTCGTGTACTCCCTGTTCACCCATGACTGCATGGCCAGGAACAACTCCAACACCATCATTAAGTTTACCGACGACACAAGAGTGGTAGGCCTGAACACCGACAATGATGAGACAGTCTATAGGGAGGAGGTCAGAGACCTGGCCATGTGGTGCCGTAGCCTAGTGGTTAGAGCGTTGGACTAGTAACCGGAAGGTTGCAAGTTCAAACCCCCGAGCTGACAAGGTACAAATCTGTCGTTCTGCCCCTGAACAGGCAGTTAACCCACTGTTCCTAGGCCGTCATTGAAAATAAGAATTTGTTCTTAACTGACTTGCCTAGTTAAATAAAGGTAAAAAAACACACAAAAAACAACCTCTCCCTCAATGTGATCAAGACAAAGGAGATGATTGTGGATTACAGGAAAAGGAGGACCCATTCTCATCGACGGGGCTGTAGTGGAGATGGTTGAGAGCTTTAAGTTCCTTGGTGTCAACAAACTATCATGATCCAAATACATCAAGATAGTCGTGAAGAGGGCACGACAAAGCCTATTCCCCCTCACGAGACGGAAAAGGGTCCTCAGATCCTCAAAAAGTTCTACAGCTGCTCGAGAGCATCCTGACTCGTTGCGTCACTGCCTGGTATGGCAACTGCTCGACCTCCGACCGTAACGCACTATACAGAGGGTAGTGCGTACTGCCCAGCTTCCGGCCAAGCTTCCTGCCACCCAGGACCTCAATATCAGGCGGTGTCAGAGGAAGGCCCTACAAATTGTCAGACTCCAGCCACCCTAGTCATAGACTGTTCTCTCTGCTACCGCATGTCAAGCAGTACCAGAGTAGTGCCAAGTGTAGGTCCAAAAGACTTCTTAACAGCCTCTACCCGAAGCCATAAGACTCCTGAACAGCTAATCAAATGGCTACCCGGACTATTTGCATCCCCCCCCCACCTCCCCCATTTTACGCTGTTTATTATCTATGCATAGTCACTTTACCTACATGTACATATTACCTCAATTACCTCGACTAACCGGTGCCTCAACACATTGACTCTGTACCGGTACCCCCTGTAGATAGCCTCGCTACTGTTATTTTACTGCTGCTCTTTAATTATTTGTTATTTTTCTATTATTTGTAAAAAATAAAAATAAATGACTTATCTATATATTTTTTTACGTAACACTTATTTTTCTTAACTGCATTGTTGGTCAAGGGCTTGTGAGTAAAAGCATTTCACAGTAAGATCTTCACCTGTTGTATTCGGCACATGTGACAAGTAACATTTGCTTTGATTTCATGACAGCGTAGGTAGGCCCTCACACGAAATGTCGCACACAACTGATTTGTGGGTAAAAACAAGAAAACTAAAAAGGTTAAGATTGAATATGCATTTCCACAACAGCTTAGGCTCTCATAAGATATATATATATATATAAGGTTAAAACGTGAATTCTTTGAAATAACTCATCCACCTGGTCAATTTATGTCGGCATGACAAAACATGTGTTTTTCATACGTGAAAGTATAATTTTGGGGGGATTATGGGAGTATCCATGAAGAATTATGTTTGTCAAAAAGAGAAAAATAATAGCTATATTTCAAACCTATTTCTGAGTTCCAAAGTCATGTGGTAACTAGTATCTTAATTAGCTTTGGGCCGGTTGTCACATATATTTGACATTTTAGTCATTTACCAGACATTATTATCCAGAGTGACTTACAGTAGTGAGTTCATACATGTTCATGCTTTTTTTGTACTGGTTCCGCGTGGGAATCGAAGCCACAACCCTGCAAGCGCCATGCTCTACCAACTGAGCCACGCAGGGTCACATGGAATGTGGGGTTGGTTGTCTCTACCAACTCCATTATAAAATTGCCACTGACAGTATACAATAAATCCCAAGCTCTTTTGTGATTGTGCTATAAAGAGTTCCCTTCCCAGCTAGCACATTTGGTTCCATGGAGGTTGTAGGAACGTTTGTTTTTGGTTTTCCATTGGTTCTGGGAACAAAGTCATAATTTTCCTGTCCGGTAAAATGTAAAGCTCTGGAAACTTACAATTTTAGGTTGCTGGGAGGTTTTGAATGTTTTACTATGGTTCCCTGAAAGCTTATTTGGGAGCTTTCATGAATGTTCGAAGAACGGAAATGATTATTTGAAGGCAATTAGATAGCTTTCTGAGAACATGTTTCACTAAGGCTGTTAATAACACTGCTAGCTTAACTGTTATGAATTCCAAACACAGAAAATACACCTGGAAATTAATTTAGGCATTAACCATGCAAACACATTTATTTTTTATTGTGGCATGTGTCAGTGAGATTCAAACCTATGGTCTTCTGTTGTTTATCCATGGAATTAGTCCACCAGGATAGCGCTAGCATGCCACGTTCTTTTAACTCACACAAAGTGGTTAATTTTTATCTCTTAAAATAGGGTGTGGCCAATGAATTGGCATGGCCAACACACCTGAACACACTTAGCAAGATAGAGGATATAGAGAATTTTGTTGACGCTGAGAACAGAATGTATATGTTTCTTAAAACGTTCTTTGAATGTTACTAATTGCAGCATTACCGCAAATATGTAAGAGGCAAGTGGAAGGTGAAGAAATCAAGGAACTTGTTTGTCGGCCTTGCATTAAAGACCAATATTGGCTAAAGAAAATTGTGCTAAATAAAAAAAGTATGCCAGTTTCATTTAAGGACCAAAAAATGTACAGCTGTGCCATATTGCAAAATAGTTAGGAAGATATTTTTGATGTACCGCTTCTATGGCACATGGTTTATGAACTGATACGCAAAACTACGCTGGATTCAAAACAGTTTTTTTTTAAATTGAAATGATTATACAACATTCTTGCAATCAATAAAATGTTATATATATAAGGGGAATAGAACCATCCTAGCTCTGCAGATTTTGCTGTGAAGAGACAGAATCATTAGATCATTTGTTTTGGTATTGTTCATATGTACAGTGCATTTGGAAAATGTTTTTTTATTTTAAATTTAAAAAAAGAGCCTTGTCCCGAAACCACTCCTGAGTTGTCTTGGCTGTGTGCTTAGGGTCATTGCCTTGTTGGAAGGGGCACCTTTGTCCCAGTTTGAGATCCTGAGCGCCGTGGAGCAGGTTTTCATCAAGGATCACTCTGTACTTTGCTTCGTTAATCTTTCCCTCGACAATACCCCATAATGACAAAGTGAAAACAGTTTTTTGCCATTCTTGCAAATGTATTAAAAATAAAAAACAGAAATACTTTATTTACATAAGTATTCAGACACTTTGCTATGAGACTCAAAATTGAGCTCAGGTTCATCCTGTTTCCATTGATCATCCTTGAGATTTTTTTACAACTTGATTGGAGTCCACCTGTGGTAAATTCAATTGATTGGGCATGATTTGGAAAGGCACACACCTGTATATAGAAGGTCCCACAGTTGACAGTCCATGGCAGAGCTAAAACCAAGCCATGAGGTTGAAGCTCTGACACAGGATTGTGTCGAGGCACAGATCTGGGGAAGGATACCAAAAAAAAAATGTCTGCGGCATTGAAGGTCCCCAAGAACACAGTGGCTTCCATCATTCTTTAATGGAACAAGTTTGGAACCACCAAGACTCTTCCTAGAGCTGGTAGTCCAGCCAAACTGAGAAATCGGGAGAGAAGGGCCTGGGTCAGGGAGGTGACCAAGAACCCGATGGTCACTCTGACAGAGCTCTAGAGTTCCTCTGTGGAGATAGGAGAACCTTCCAGAAGGACAACCATCTCTTCAGCACTCCACCAATGAGGCCTTTATGGTAGGGTGGCCAGATGGAAGACACTCCTCACTAAAAGACACATGACAGCCCGCTTGGAGTTTGCCAAAATGCACCTCAGACCATGAGAAACAAGATGATCTTGTCTGATGAAACCAAGTGTGAACTCTTTGGCCTGAATGCCAAGTGTCACATCTGGAGGAAACCTGGCACCATCCCTATGGTGAAGCATGGAGGTGACAGCATCATGCTGTGGGGATGTTTTTCAGTGGCAGGGACTGGGAGACTAGTCACGATCGAGGGAAAGATTAACGAAGCAAAGTACAGAGCGATCCTTGATGAAAACCTGCTCCACGGCGCTCAGGATCTCAAACTGGGACAATGGTTCACCTTACAACAAGGCAATGACCCTAAGCACACAGCCAAGACAACTCAGGAGTGGTTTCGGGACAAGGCTCTGAATGTCCTTGAGTGGCCCAGCCAGAGCCCAGAGTTGAAGCCGATCGAACATCTCTGGAGAGACCTGAAAATTAGCTGTGCAGTGAGACCCCATCCAAACTGACAGACCTTGAGAGGATCTGCAGAGAAGAATGGGAGAAACTCCCCAAATGCAGGTGTGCCAGGCTTGTAGCGTCATACCCAAGAAGACTCGAGGCTGTAATCGCTGTCAAAGGTGCTTTAACAAAGTACTGAGTAAAGGGTCTGAATACTTATATTTCTGTTTTTAAAATTGTCATTATTGGGTATTGTGTGTAGATTGATGAGGAAATAAACAATTTAATCAATTTTAGAATAAGGCTGTAATGTTTCAAAATGTGTAAATAGTCAAGGGGTCTGAATAATTTCTGAATGCACTGTAGCTTGTTTTTGGTGGCAGGTTCAGGAATGGCTGAAGAATTGCAACCTTTACCTGGATATCTCTGAAAATAGCACTGCTGGGTGATTTTAAAACGTCATAGATAATCGATCAATAATACAATAATACTCTTAGCAAACATTTTTACCTTTAATTTACAATACGTAGAATCTATGAGAATAGAAAGGTTCAGAACTTTTGTGAAACTTCACAGCGCAGTTGAAAAATAAAAACTGGATGGTGTTCAGAGATGGATGGGAGAGGTTGAGTAGAGCTGAAGGATGGAACTAAAAACAAACAAATGATAACTATTGTAAAATATGTGTCTGTGTCTGTAAAACATGTGTAGTATGCATAAGCTGGAAGTAGAAGCCTAAGAGTTGTTGTCTATTAGTTTACTTCAATTAGGGGAGGGATGTCAGGTTTACGGGAAAATAAAAAATAAAATATATTTAAAAATATAAAGTACCAATTAAAAGTTTGGACACACCTACTCATTCCAGGTTTTTTTATATATATTCTTGAAACTATTTTCTACGTTGTAGTGAAGACATCAACACTATGAAATAACACATATGGATTAATGTAGTAACCAAAAAAGTGTTAAACAAATCAAATACATTTTAGATTTGAGTTTCTTCAAAGTAGCCACCCTATGCCTTGATGACAGCTTTGCACACTCTTGGCAGTTTCTCAACCAACTTCATGAGGTAGTCACCTGGAATGCAGTTCAATTACAGGTGTGCCTTGTTATAAGTTAATTTGTGCAATTTCTTTCCTTCTTAATGCACTAGAGCCAATCAGTTGTGTTGTGACAAGGTAGGGATGGTATACAGAAGATAGCACTATTTGGTAAAAGACCAAGTCCATATTATGGGAAGAACAGCTCAAATAAGCAAAGAGAAACAACAGTTCATCATTACTTTATGACATTAAGGTCAGTCAATCCGTAAAATGTCAAGAACTTTGAAAGTTTCTTTAAGTGCAGTCGCAAAAACCATCAAGCACTATGATGAAACTGGCTCTCATGAGGAAGGGAGATCCAGAGTTACCTCTGCTGCAGAGGATAGGTTCATTCAAGTTACCAGCCTCAGAAATTGCAGCCCAAATAAATGCTTCACAGAGTTCAAGTAACATACACATCTCAACATCAACTGTTCAGAGGAGACAGCGTAAAGCAGGCCATCATGGTCGAATTGCTGCAAAGAAACCACTAATAAAGCATAGCAATAAGAAGAAGAGACTTGCTTGGGCCAAGAAACACGAGCAATGGACATTAGACGGATGGAAATCTGTCCTTTGGTCTGATGAGTCAAAATGTAAGATTTCTGGTTCCAACCGCCGTGTCTTTGTGAGACGCAGAGTAGGTGAACAGATGATCTCCACATGTGTGGTTCCCACCGTGAAGCATGGAGGAGGAGGTGTGGGGGTGTTTTGCTGGGCACATGGCTTAACCAGCATGGCTACCATAGCATTCTGCAGCGATACGCCATCCCATCTGGTTTGAGCTTAGTGGGACTATCATTTGTTTTTCAACAGGACAATGACCCAACACACCTCCAGGCTGTGTAAGGGCTATTTGACCGAGAAAGAGAGCGATGGAGTGCTGCATCAGATAAACTGGCCTCCCCAATCACCCGACCTCAACCCAATTGAGATGGTTTGGGATGAGTTGGATGGCAGAGTGAAGGAAAAGCAGCCAACAAGTGCTCAGCATATGTGGGAACCCCTTCAAGACGGTTGGAAAAGCATTCCAGGTGAAGCTGGTTGAGAGAATGCCAAGAGTGTGCAAAGCTGTCATCAAGGCATAGGGTGGCTACTTTGAAGAATATAAAATATATTTTGATTTGTTTAACACTTTTTTGGTTACTACATGATTCCATATGTGTTATTTTATAGTTTTGATGTCTTCACTATTATTATACAACATAGAAAATAGTAAAAATAAAGAATAGCCCTTGAATGAGTGTCCAAACTCTTGACTGCTACTGTATATATATATTATGTGTGTGTGTGTGTGTGTATATATATATATATATATATATATATATATATATATATATTTACCCAAAAATATATGGGGATTGGAAATAATGCAGATAATTCCTTTGATGGAAGCCACAATCTATCTGCAATATTAAAGCTGATCTACCCCTCATCGTCCCCCTGTCCCCAATAAAAAAATGTATTGTGGTTTTTATGGAACGTTTTCTTAATGTTCTGATAACATTATTTTAAATTAAACCGTAAGGAAACCTGCAGAAAACGTTATGCTGAAGTACGGAAATTCCCACAGAAGAACGTTGTTTCTTAATGTTTTCTGAACGTTCTGAGAACATGACTTTAAATAGAACTATGAGGAAACCTGTAGAAAACGTCATGCTAAATAACCATAGGACAATCACACTCTCTCCAAGCTCTAAGAATCATCTGGTTTCCAGAATGTTATGAGCTACCTGGGTTCGTTGCCTCTCTCACACACACATTTCTTTCTGTCACACACCCGCATACACAAACAAATTTACTTCAAATGTCATATGTTCGAGAAGAACGGCATAGAATGCTGAATTTTGTTTGGAATATCGTTCGATCAAAGAAAGGCTATTTCTAAGACTGTATACGTTATTGTTTCATTTCCTGTTCCAAAATGAATAAGCTAATAGAAAACATTGTGACAACCAACATACTGTGTGAAATCCAACCTCGCGATGGGGATGGATGTCACAAGTGCCCAGCGTGTGTTTGATGGCTTATAACTCCATGTTGGAATGAGATATGAGGATTAAAAGGTCACCATTTAAACCTAAGACCTTGTTCGTTCACCTAATATTGCAAATAGTCTTGTAAGATATATTGGTGCTGAGAAATACACACGAGAGTAAAAAAGTGTGACAACCAATCCCGGTCTCCCCTAACCATCTAATGACAGTACAGGTAAGCCTTCATACAGGTAGTCCCCTCATATGCTATGGAACACACAGCTACAGTACTTGTCCCTGTCCCCCCCCCCATAAACAGCAACCCCCACCACTCTAACTGAACCTCCCCAACATCCAGCTACCATTGAGCTCTACTCAAAGGCCCTTGTTTGCTCTTGTCCGCCAGGCTTGTTTTAGCCGGGGATGAGGGAGACAGACAGGGAGAGGAGAGAGAGAAGAGCCGAACTGGAGATGCCAGGGCCCCCCTACTAACTCACAAACAGCCAATCACCTGACTCGCCTGTCATCGATCCGCTCCGAGCCTCTGTGGTGTCTCTCACTGTCTTCCTCTTAATTACCCATCATCCACCTCTCCGGCGAGGCCCTCACAAATTACAGCGCATTGTCCCCCGCCGATCGACCTGTCATCACGCGGCCCGGGTTTCAGAGACGCTGGCCATTGTCGGCTGCTGTGCCCCGGCCCGGGCTGAGAAGAGAGGGCCCCCCGTAACAAACCTTCCCCATTAGCTCTGGTGCCAGCTGACTTTGTGACCCAGACGGCTTTCTGCCGAGTCAGGCCAAATGACAGGAGCTGTGGCTGATATACCCACACACACAATGGAGGGAGGGATGGAGAGAGGGGGGAGAAGAGGGGGGGGGGGGGGGGAAGAGAGAGGGAAAGAGAGAGAGAGAGAGATGGAGGGAGGATGGAGAGGGGAGATAGAGGGTGGGAGAGAAGGGAGAAAGGGAAAGAGAGAGAGAGGGGGAGAGAGAGAGAGCAGGAGGAACAAAACAAAAGAGCGCCCTTCCTTGACATGAGCTAGTGGTCATATTAAGTTAATCCTCCTGGCCCACTCTTTTCTTTTCTTTCTTTTTTCTTTTCTTCCCTCTTTCCATTTATTTGATTGTGTTCGTCTGCAGTGAGGATCTCTATGGAGAATTGGCCTCATCCATCAGACTAAACGTCTCCACTGCCCAGGAGTTGAGAGAAGAATTGACCCCTTTTTATGATGTCAGATGAGCAGAGAGATGGAAGCAATAGGAGCACTGTTCTAGTCTGAGACTGCAGGAGAGATGGGGTAGATTCAGCGTTCATATTTGTTCAGCCATTGAAATGCCCTGTATTGAATTGTATTGAATACAGTGTGAATGCACTGTAGAGAAGTAAAGTAGGGCCATACATTTTTTTACCTGGTCAGATCACATTTAATTCATGAGAGTCAATGGGGTCCGGTAGATTATCATGAAAACTATAACAAGGGAAAATCATAAGTTTATCCGTTTTCTCCAGACAAAAAAAAGAGTGTCTCAATTTGACTGTAATCCCCAATTACCGCGCCTATGTGACTTACTTCCTCGCAAAAAAATATGCGGACGCAGATGTGCTCAAGAAACTGATCATCCGATCATCCCGAAGAATCCAGCAATCAAACCGAGAATGTTTTCTTCTTCTTCAAATGAAAGTCCACGAAGCTTTTGTTTATCTTGCAGTCAAATGAAATCAGCTTCGTGCCCTGGTTTCATCGTGCCAACAGATTGCATCAGCCAAAACTAAAGACCTATTGAAAAACAAACACGTAGTAAATTTTAATTGTACGGCCTTGGGTATTGAACGAAAAGTGTTTTTACTGTTCTCCTTTCTTTGCTATTACCTAAATGGAGGCAACTAAATACACTAATTAATAATGACTAGCATATGCTGGGTTAAGTGTGGAATTATTTTACTGTGTTATTACGTGTAAATGAGAGATTAAAGGTACAGCAAAGGGTGTTCAGTTCAGACGCTCACACAAACACCTTAACAGTCGACCAGGGTTTGATGAAGTATTATTATGAACTTGGAATATATACTGTATATTGATGAAAAATCTTTTTTTATCCTCGTAATGTCAAAAAAGGTCCTTACAATACAATGGTATACCCTTAAGATTGTCAAAATGCATTTCCCTTCTAAAGTCTTTTTTTTTTTTTTTTAAGAGTGAATACACATTGCTAGTAATTTGAATTGCATGAAACTGTTTGGTATTTTAAGTCCTCATAATCCTTTAAATATTTAAGATGTCAAATTGTATTTCTGTCCCATTTGTCTAGTGGTACTCCTGAGTGGCACAGCGGTCTAAGGCACTGCATCGCAGTGCTAGAGGCGTCACTATAGACCCTGGTTCGATCCCGGGCTGTAACACAACCAGCCTAGATTGGGAGTCCCATAGGGCAGAGCACAATTGGCCCAGCGTCGTTCGGGTTAGGGGAGGATTTGGCCGGGGTAGCCCGTCATTGTAAATAAGAATTGGTTCTTAATTGACTTGCCTAGTTAAATAAATACATTAAAAAAGATTTTAAAAATGGTGTGATTTATTATGTACTCTATTGTGACTCATTCACTTTAGAGCTCATAATCTGTCACAAAGTCATACTGTATGTACACATCCATAACTTATTGTAAGGACCCCCCACCCCTGTTCCCCCCCAAACAAATACCTCTTAATTATAAGCAATTGCCCCCTTTCCCCACAGTCTGTGGTACATGAAAGCACTAGTAATTGTATGAGTTTGTTTGTGGGGGATAAAATGTGACGTGGGTTGTAAAAAAACAGAAAATGGAAGGCTCCCATTGAAAAACAATGGCCTCCTTCCTCTCTCTCTCCCTCTCTCTCTCTCACTCTCTCGCTGAAAAACACTGGAAAAAGTGCCATTTGGCATCGATTAGAAAAAAGGCTAAATTAGGGAGGTGGATGGGGGGAAGAGGGGAGGAAGACCACAGGGTAACACACATGTATCTGTAGCCGCGACACTCTCTACCCCCTCTAATTTGGATGTCTAAGAATTGTCTGTATTTGTTTCCATATACCAGTAGGTCTTAATCAGACTGTAAATGAATGGCATAGCACATTGTGTGTGTGTGTGTGTGTGTGTATGTATGGGCACAGTCCCCATTTGTAAATCATTAAAATATTTTTTTTCTGTGACATTAATTAAAGTGCTTGCATGCGGTAACAGTCCCGCCGGCTGCACAAGTTGAGGATAATGAAGGGGTTCAGTGTGCTAACAGTCTGGTGGTCCTCTCAGTTCAATGTGCTAACTGTCTAGTGGTCCTCTCAGTTCAATGTGTTAACTGTCTCTCTCAGTTCAGAGTGTTAACTGTCTGGTGGTCCTCTCAGTTCAATGTGCTAACTGTCTAGTGGTCCTCTTAGTTCAGTGTGTTAACTGTCTCTCTCAGTTCAGAGTGTTAACTGTCTGGTAGTCCTCTCAGTTCAATGTGCTAACTGTCTGGTGGTCCTCTCAGTTCAATGTGTTAACTGTCTCTCTCAGTTCAGTGTGCTAACTGTCTGGTGGTCCTCTCAGTTCAGAGTGTTAACTGTCTGGTGGTCCTCTTAGTTCAGTGTGCTAACTGTCTGGTGGTCCTCTCAGTTCAGAGTGTTAACTGTGGTGGTCCTCTCAGTTCAGTATGTTAACTGTCTGGTGGTCTTCTTAGTTCAGTGTGTTAACTGTCTGGTGATCTTCTTAGTTCAGTATGTTAACTGTCTGGTGATCTTCTTAGTTCAGTATGTTAACTGTCTGGTGGTCTTCTTAGTTCAGTGTGTTAACTGTCTGGTGATCCTCTTAGTTCCGATTGTTAACTGTCTGGTGATCTTCTTAGTTCAGTGTGTTAACTGTCTGGTGATCCTCTTAGTTCAGTGTGTTAACTGTCTGGTGGTCCTCTCAGTTCAGTATGTTAACTGTCTGGTGGTCTTCTCAGTTCAGAGTGTTAACTGTCTGGTGATCCTCTCAGTTCAGTGTGTTAACTGTCTGGTGGTCTTCTCAGTTCAGAGTGCTTATTGTCTGGTGGTCCTCTTAGTTCAGAGTGTTAACTGTGGTGGTCCTCTCAGTTCAGTATGTTAACTGTCTGGTGGTCTTCTTAGTTCAGTGTGTTAACTGTCTGGTGATCTTCTTAGTTCAGTATGTTAACTGTCTGGTGATCTTCTTAGTTCAGTATGTTAACTGTCTGGTGGTCTTCTTAGTTCAGTGTGTTAACTGTCTGGTGATCCTCTTAGTTCCGATTGTTAACTGTCTGGTGATCTTCTTAGTTCAGTGTGTTAACTGTCTGGTGATCCTCTTAGTTCAGTGTGTTAACTGTCTGGTGGTCCTCTCAGTTCAGTATGTTAACTGTCTGGTGGTCTTCTCAGTTCAGAGTGTTAACTGTCTGGTGATCCTCTCAGTTCAGTGTGTTAACTGTCTGGTGGTCTTCTCAGTTCAGAGTGCTTATTGTCTGGTGGTCCTCTTAGTTCAGTGTGTTAACTGTCTGGTGGTCTTCTTAGTTCAGTATGTTAACTGTCTGGTGATCTTCTTAGTTCAGTATGTTAACTGTCTGGTGGTCTTCTTAGTTCAGTGTGTTAACTGTCTGGTGGTCTTCTTAGTTCAGTGTGTTAACTGTCTGGTGGTCTTCTTAGTTCAGTGTGTTAACTGTCTGGTGGTCTTCTTAGTTCAGTGTGTTAACTGTCTGGTGGTCTTCTTAGTTCAGTGTGTTAACTGTCTGGTGATCCTCTTAGTTCAGTGTGTTAACTGTCTGGTGGTCTTCTTAGTTCAGTGTGTTAACTGTCTGGTGATCCTCTTAGTTCCGATTGTTAGCTGTCTGGTGGTCCTATTAGTTCAGTATGTTAACTGTCTGGTGATCCTCTCAGTTCAGTATGTTAACTGTCTGGTGATCCTCTTAGTTCCGATTGTTAGCTGTCTGGTGGTCCTCTTAGTTCCGATTGTTAACTGTCTGGTGGTCCTCTTAGTTCCGATTGTTAGCTGTCTGGTGGTCCTCTTAGTTCCGATTGTTAACTGTCTGGTGATCCTCTCAGTTCAGTATGTTAACTGTCTGGTGATCCTCTCAGTTCAGTATGTTAACTGTCTGGTGATCCTCTTAGTTCCGATTGTTAGCTGTCTGGTGGTCCTCTTAGTTCCGATTGTTAACTGTCTGGTGATCTTCTTAGTTCAGTGTGTTAACTGTCTGGTGATCCTCTTAGTTCCGATTGTTAGCTGTCTGGTGGTCCTATTAGTTCCGATTGTTAACTGTCTGGTGGTCTTCTTAGTTCAGTGTGTTAACTGTCTGGTGATCTTCTTAGTTCAGTATGTTAACTGTCTGGTGATCCTCTCAGTTCAGTATGTTAACTGTCTGGTGGTCTTCTTAGTTCAGTATGTTAACTGTCTGGTGGTCTTCTTAGTTCAGTATGTTAACTGTCTGGTGATCCTCTCAGTTCAGTATGTTAACTGTCTGGTGGTCTTCTTAGTTCAGTGTGTTAACTGTCTGGTGATCCTCTCAGTTCAGTATGTTAGCTGTCTGGTGGTCTTCTTAGTTCAGTGTGTTAACTGTCTGGTGGTCTTCTTAGTTCAGTGTGTTAACTGTCTGGTGATCCTCTTAGTTCAGAGTGTTAACTGTCTGGTGGTCTTCTTAGTTCAGTGTGTTAACTGTCTGGTGATCCTCTTAGTTCCGATTGTTAGCTGTCTGGTGGTCCTCTTAGTTCAGTGTGTTAACTGTCTGGTGGTCCTCTTAGTTCAGAGTGTTAACTGTCTGGTGGTCCTCTTAGTTCAGTGTGTTAACTGTCTGGTGATCCTCTTAGTTCCGATTGTTAGCTGTCTGGTGGTCCTCTCAGTTCAGTATGTTAACTGTCTGGTGATCCTCTTAGTTCCGATTGTTAGCTGTCTGGTGGTCCTCTTAGTTCAGTGTGTTAACTGTCTCTCTCAGTTCAGAGTGCTAATTGTCTGGTGGTCCTCTCAGTTCAGTATGTTAACTGTCTGGTGGTCCTCTCAGTTCAGTATGTTAACTGTCTGGTGGTCCTCTCAGTTCAGAGTAATAACTGTCTGGTGGTCTTCTCAGTTCAGTATGTTAACTGTCTGGTGATCCTCTTAGTTCCGATTGTTAGCTGTCTGGTGGTCCTCTTAGTTCAGTGTGTTAACTGTCTCTCTCAGTTCAGTATGTTAACTGTCTGGTGGTCCTCTCAGTTCAGTATGTTAACTGTCTGGTGGTCCTCTCAGTTCAGAGTAATAACTGTCTGGTGGTCTTCTCAGTTCAGAGTGTTAACTGTCTGGTGGTCCTCTCAGTTCAGTATGTTAACTGTCTGGTGGTCCTCTCAGTTCAGAGTGCTAACTGTCTGGTGGTCTTCTCAGTTCAGTATGTTAACTGTCTGGTGGTCCTCTCAGTTCAGAGTGTTAACTGTCTGGTGGTCCTCTCAGTTCAGTATGTTAACTGTCTGGTGGTCCTCTCAGTTCAGAGTGCTAACTGTCTGGTGGTCTTCTCAGTTCAGTATGTTAACTGTCTGGTGGTCCTCTCAGTTCAGTATGTTAACTGTCTGCTGATCCTCTCAGTTCAGAGTGCTAACTGTCTGGTGTTCTTCTCAGTTCAGAGTGCTTATTGTCTGGTGGTCCTCTCAGTTCAGTATGTTAACTGTCTGGTGGTCCTCTCAGTTCAATGTGCTAACTGTCTCTCTCAGTTCAGTATGTTAACTGTCTGGTACTCCTCTCAGTTCAGTATGTTAACTGTCTGGTACTCCTCTCAGTTCAGTATGTTAACTGTCTGGTACTCCTCTCAGTTCAGTATGTTAACTGTCTGGTACTCCTCTCAGTTCAGTATGTTAACTGTCTGGTGGTCCTCTCAGTTCAGAGTGTTAACTGTCTGGTGGTCCTCTCAGTTCAGTATGTTAACTGTCTGGTGGTCCTCTCAGTTCAGAGTGCTAACTGTCTGGTGGTCTTCTTAGTTCAGTGTGTTAACTGTCTGGTGGTCTTCTCAGTTCAGAGTAATAACTGTCTGGTGGTCCTCTCAGTTCAGAGTGTTAACTGTCTGGTGGTCCTCTCAGTTCAGTATGTTAACTGTCTGGTGGTCCTCTCAGTTCAGTATGTTAACTGTCTGGTGGTCCTCTCAGTTCAGAGTAATAACTGTCTGGTGGTCCTCTCAGTTCAGAGTGTTAACTGTCTGGTGGTCCTCTCAGTTCAGTATGTTAACTGTCTGGTGGTCCTCTCAGTTCAGAGTGCTAACTGTCTGGTGGTCTTCTCAGTTCAGAGTGCTTATTGTCTGGTGGTCCTCTCAGTTCAGTATGTTAACTGTCTGCTGATCCTCTCAGTTCAATGTGCTAACTGTCTCTCTCAGTTCAGTATGTTAACTGTCTGGTGATCCTCTTAGTTCCGATTGTTAGCTGTCTGGTGGTCCTCTTAGTTCCGATTGTTAACTGTCTGGTGATCTTCTTAGTTCAGTGTGTTAACTGTCTGGTGGTCTTCTCAGTTCAGAGTGTTAACTGTCTGGTGATCCTCTTAGTTCCGATTGTTAGCTGTCTGGTGGTCCTCTCAGTTCAGTATGTTAACTGTCTGGTACTCCTCTCAGTTCAGTATGTTAACTGTCTGGTGGTCTTCTCAGTTCAGAGTGTTAACTGTCTGGTGATCCTCTTAGTTCCGATTGTTAGCTGTCTGGTGGTCCTCTCAGTTCAGTATGTTAACTGTCTGGTACTCCTCTCAGTTCAGTATGTTAACTGTCTGGTGGTCTTCTTAGTTCAGTGTGCTAACTGTCTGGTGGTCTTCTTAGTTCAGTATGTTAACTGTCTGGTGGTCTTCTTAGTTCAGTATGTTAACTGTCTGGTGGTCCTCTCAGTTCAGTATGTTAACTGTCTGGTGGTCTTCTTAGTTCAGTGTGCTTATTGTCTGGTGGTCCTCTCAGTTCAGTATGTTAACTGTCTGGTGGTCCTCTCAGTTCAGTATGTTAACTGTCTGGTGGTCCTCTCAGTTCAGAGTGCTTATTGTCTGGTGGTCCTCTCAGTTCAGTATGTTAACTGTCTGCTGATCCTCTCAGTTCAATGTGCTAACTGTCTCTCTCAGTTCAGATTGTTAACTGTCTGGTGGTCCTCTCAGCACATTATAAGTATTACACAATATGCATATATATTAACACAATATTAAACAATATAGACATGATCGTCTCTCAAGGGGATTATCCTTACAAAATAATTGATCATTGTGGGCCCAATGTGGATATTATATTTTCAATGAATCCATTTTACATTGCAATCACTGTGTGATGCATGTTATAGTTGTGATGAGCTAGTATGTGAGTACACAGAGTAAACAAAACAAGACACTATAGAGCAGTTACCTCATCCCTATGGAAAAACGAGCTAACAAACAACCAAATAATTCGCTTTGCATTATGTATGATGAAAACTGATTTGTTCATTAAATAGTCCATTTCACTCATTCCAGTTCATTTACACACAGAACAAAACTGTAGAGTATCCTCCTTGTCTTAATACTTAATCTCTATACGGATCAAATGATTCTCTTGGCCCTGAGGGAATATACTGGCTGTAATAACTTTCATTCCGAGCCCTGTAGCGTTTATAAAAATGTTTACTGTGAGAACACTGAGGTTCATGGTTCAAACCGGCTAAAGCCAGCCTTCGTAACAAGCCTTTGAGTCAATTGTATAAATGTATAAATATATCCATTTCATTATGGAACACAGTCAAATATTTGTTTCAGTGGTTTTCTCCCCATATAATGGGAAATTGCTGCAAGCTGTTGCACTTGGAAAATGTTTGCTCATAATACTATCCTTCTACACATAAATCACAGCTAAATGTTGAATTTAAATGACTACGGACAGACAATTTATTCTTGGCTTCCTTTCTCAACCCCGAAAAGCCGAACTTACGGCCAGTGGGATCGCTGCACAGTTTTATTGGTGACCGTCAATATTTGTTGACAGTTGTTCATCATTTAGATGTTTAATTGTCCTCACTTAGTCTCTCTCTCTCTCTCTCTCTCTCTCTCTCTCTCTCTCTCTCTCTCTCTCTCTCTCTCTCGTTGTGACCACCATCAAATTCGTTTTGGGGTGAAAACTTGTCACCAAGAATGATAGGCCACTATTGGACAATCAGTCCTTTATTTTGTTGGTGTGCGTGGGGTCTGCGCAGTTCTTATGACCACCCCTCTATTGCCATAGCTTCCAGCGTCAAATACACCCATAAATATCTATAGGATTTTTATTTGATGTGATACTATACATTTTACGGCTGTCGTTACTCTAAGAATCCACTCCAGCATTCCAGCGTATTATCTTATAACCAAAACCAGAAACCTGGGAATACCAATCCAAATCCATAGTGATATTTTCATCATCTTCACTAAATGATGGGAGAATTCCTTACGATCTACTGTGAGCATCATCCATGGAATAGATGAGGGAGGCAAGCAGTGAAATTCGACTTTCCCCCAATAAGCAAAAGGCACAGACTTTGCACTCCTGAGTCCTGAGTTATTCCATGCTACCGCTGCGCCGTAGCTTCTTCTCGTCAGTTCTAACCTAATCCCGGTAGGGTTCTCTGCCATTATACAGATCCGGTCCGCTCGGCAGGTAAACACGCAGTGCCGGGCCCCTCCGTGGCCCCTCCATGTTCCCCTCCTGGAGTCCCACACCACGGTGTCTGTCTGGCTGTCTGGCAGCAGGGACTTACCGGGCAAGGCCCGCAGCTCACGGAGGGGTGCTCTGCCGACTCAAAGAGTCCTAGGATCCCTCCGAAGTCCTCGGGGGTCCTCAGAGATGACTTTCATTAAGGGTAAATAGTATTGTATTGCCTGACTGGAGACCGTGTTTGTTTATACAGATCAGATCAGACAGCTTGTTTTAATGTGGACAGTAAGCCTACTTAAAGCCTGAACATAAACCTGGGGTTTGATGTCAAAGATCTAGATAGACTAGAGAGCTCCATTAAATATGCCCTGTTTGATGTGGTAGATATGTAACATAGCTCTTCGTCTATGAAATATGGTTGCTGTGGTTGACGTTGTCTGTCTACAGGGCTACATTGAAATGGTTTGTTCTGTTTATCTATAGCCTAGAGCTGTCCTGCTATATTAAATATGTTTGCTGTGTTTGATTGTGTAGTTCCAGAGGTCCTATAGAGCTCCATTAAATATGTTGGGTTTGCTTGATGCCATAGTTCTCGATAGCCTATCAAGCTATGTTATATTTGCTTGCTGAGTTTGATGATATAGTCTAAAAATAAATATGACATATGTTTGATGATATATATATATATATATATATACAAAGCCTGCGGAGCCACAGTATATTCAATTCAGTTGCTCTGTTTGAGGTTATGGATCTCTTAAAGCCTACCGAGCTCCATATATAATATTAGATATGTTTATGAATAATCTGTTACAGTGGAGGTTGTCTTCACCTGAGGAGGGTTGATAACAGTCTTAATTTCTGCTGCATCCCACTTTTTATTGTTCACCGGCGAGTAAAAGGTCTGCGGGGATGTAAGTCGGTCATTTATCCCGTATTACCGCTAAAGCTTTGCCAGGTCAGGGAATCAATAGATCAACATGAATCATGTCATGGCCTTCCCCTCAACCAAACTATCCAAACCTCATTGAAGCCCCATTCATTCTCATTTGCCATGCAGCTCCGCAGGCTGATAATGGGCAAAGCAAAACACAGATTAAAGCCAATTTGGATGGTTTGCGCTTGATGCTTTGCAGACGCAGGCAGGCAGCCCATGGTCAGGCTGACCTAACTGGGGGTTCATTCTGCTCTTTCTCTGTCTCTCTCTCTCTCTCTCGCTCTCTCTCTCTCTCTCTCTCTCTCTCTCTCTCTCTCTCTTTCTATCTCTCGCTCTCTCTCTCTCTTTCTATCTCTCGCTCTCTCTCTTTCAATCTCTCGCTCTCTCTCTCGCTCTCTCTGTTTCTCTCTCTCTCTCTCTCTTTCTCTCTTTTTCGTCTGAGAGAGAGAGAGTCTGTGGCTTCACCGAGCGGGTGGAGACCACAGAGCCTAAATCAAACCAGCCTGTGTGTATGTGTATGAGAGAAAGAAAGAGTGTGTGTGTGTCTCAGCTTCTCCCTGAGATGCCATATTGGTAATAGGAACCAACTTCTCTCCATTCAACCTCCATTTGTCTCATTAGCCTATTAGTCCAAAGTCTAATCACAGGATGTCGTAAAATGATTTGGTCTATGACTAATGATAATATTTCTACTCCAAAACGGAACGGAACAAAAGCCAAATGCGTTTTTGTTGTTGTTGTTGTCTTTGATGCCATGTATGGGCCGCAGCTTTGGGCCTATCGAACTACCTCTCCGTAGGTCTAGATAATTGCTTACACGCTAGACGTCGTGGCATTAGGGTATCTCACGGCAGGGTAACAGACTAATGAGTAATTTCATGGCTGTTGAGTCATTTTAAAGGGCAGCCATCTTGTTGATCTGACTGCGAGTTAGAGGACTGAAACGTTCTCTCTCATTGTAGCCACTGACTAAACAACCAGGTAAAAAAGAGGGAGATGTTAAAACAACACACAAAGTCTCTGGCCATGTCTGAAATCTGTCCTACTACTTACAAAAATGACATACTTATTGTGCTACATACTATTTAGAACCTACTGTTTAGTGAAAATGTACTCAGTAAGGAACACGTGTCACCATACCAGACTCAGCTATACTGAGAAGGCGTCAAATGAATGCGTCGTTTCCCGCCATTCTTTAAGTTTGAGACAGCAGCCTTATCTCATTATCAGATGATTATCAGCTGCTGTCAAACACAAACACAAATTCTCTTCCGCAACAGCATGCAGCGAATTCTAATAGATGAAAAGCCGAAATTAGTATGACATCCTGGCGTTTTAAAGCATACTACATTTTCCAAATGTCACATACTATAAAACGTTCTATTTTCGCATACCCAAAAACTGTCTGTGATGAAATGCAGGGGTACCAAGAACACTGTCTGTCACTCTAGGTCAAATTGAATGTATCAGGGAAGAGAATGCAGCGAGAGAGCTCTGGGTCATCTCTAGTTACCACAACCACAAATGGCTAAACCCCGCCTATTTCAACCCTTTCTCTTCTTAAAATCTTATTTTAAACCTAACCCTGACCTTAACCCCAACAACATTGCTAACCTCATGCCTAACCCCAACCTTAAATGAAGTCCAAAAAGCTAGTTTTTGACTTCATGAGTTTTTAAAATATAGTATATAATATATAATTTGTGGCTGTGGTAACTAGTGACAACCAGAACTCTGCCTGAGTGAATTCCTCTCCGCAACCCCCGGATACAACCCCTAGGGGGCAATATACCTCCTAAACTCCCACTGTAACACTAAATCTATGTCTGAATGAAATGGCACCCTATCCCCTATTGCTGTGGACCAGGACCCGTAGGCCCTAACTCATTTCAGATCCCTAATTACAAAAGTTTGCTCCTCCTCAGTATGTCATTGTACCCTCTTTATTTTCTCTTTATCTCATTGCTCTTCAACTCAATAATAATACTGTGGAAATAAACCACTGTGATAAGTTATGATAAAGTCCCCTTGATACCGCCATAGAAGACCAAGCCACAGTGATCATGCTGCATGTATAGTGTTTCTATCATCAAAGCCAGGTCGGTACGGGGAGGGTGTGTGTGTGTGTGTGTGTGTGTGTGTGGAGGATGTGTCGTTGCACTGACTCTGGTTAAGGAGACATTCCCATCTGGCGCCAGTGTAGAGGGAACCCACTGTGACACACAACAACACGTACAGACACAGGGTGACCCCCCCCCCCCCCCCCCTCGAGACTGAGTTGCCTCTCATCTGCTCTCCTCCCTCCATTCCACCCTTCCTACATCGGTCTCTCCTTCCTCTCCTTCCTACTGTCTTTTCTTCCCTCTCTGTTTCCTATTGTCTCTTCTCCCTCGTTTTGGTATTTTTCTTTTTGTCTCTTTCTTTCCCTCTCCTGTCCACTGTCTCTCTCCTCTCCTGTTCCGTCTCTCTCCCCTCTCCTTTCCACTGTCTCTCTCCTCTCCTGTCCCCTGTCTCTCTCCTCTCCTGTTCCGTCTCTCTCCCCTCTCCTTTCCACTGTCTCTCTCCTCTCCTGTCCCCTGTCCCTCTCCTCTCCTGTCCCCTGTCTCTCTCTCCTCTCCTGTCCCCTGTCTCTTTCTCCTCTCCTGTCCACTGTCTCTCTCCTCTCCTGTCCCCTGTCTCTCTCTCCTCTCCTGTCCCCTGTCTCTCTCTCCTCTCCTGTCCACTGTCTCTCTCATTTCCTTTCCACTGTCTCTCTCCTGTACACTGTCTCTCTCTCCTCCCCTCTCCTTTCCACTGTCTCTCTCCCCTCTCCTTTCCACTGTCTCTCTCCCCTCTCATTTCCACTGTCTCTCTCCCCTCTCATTTCCACTGTCTCTCTCCCCTCTTCTTTCCACTGTCTCTCTCCCCTCTCCTTTCCACTGTCTCTCTCCCCTCTCCTGTCCACTGCCTCTCTCCCCTCTCCTTTCCACTGTCTCACTCCCCTCTCATTTCCACGGTCTCTCTCCTTTCCACTGTCTCTCTTCTTTCCACTGTCTCTCTCCCCTCTCCTGTCCACTGCCTCTCTCCCCTCTCCTTTCCACTGTCTCTCTCCCCTCTCCTTTCCACTGTCTCTCGCCTGTCCACTGTCTCTCTCCCCTCTCCTGTCCACTGCCTCTCTCCCCTCTTCTGTCCACTGTCTCTCTCCCCTCTCCTGTCCACTGCCTCTCTCCCCTCTCCTTTCCACTGTCTCTCTCCTTTCCACTGTCTCTCTCCCCTCTCATGTCCACTGTTTCTCTCCCCTCTCCTTTCCACTGTCTCTCTCCCCTCTCCTTCTCTCCCCTCTCCGGTCCACTGTCTCTCTCCCCTCTCCTTTCCACTGTCTCTCTCCCCTCTCCTTTCCACTGTCTCTCTCCCCTCTCCTTTCCACTGTCTCGCTCCCCTCTCCTTTCCACTGTCTCTCTCCCCTCTCCTGTCCACTGTCTCTCTCCCCTCTCCTGTCCACTGTCTCTCTCCCCTCTCCTGTCCACTGTCTCTCTCTCTCCTCCTGTCCACTGTCTCTCTACCCTCTCATTTCCACTGTCTCTCACCCCTCTCCTGTCCACTGTCTCGCTCCCCTCTCATTTCCACTGTCTCGCTCCCCTCTCATTTCCACGGTCTCTCTCTCTCTCTCCTCCTGTCCACTGTCTCTCTCCCCTCTCATTTCCACTGTCTCTCTCCCCTCTCCTTTCCACTGTCTCTCTCCCCTCCTGTCCACTGTCTCTCTCCTGTCCACTGTCTCTCTCTTATTTTCTTATATCTCTTCTGTCTCTCTCTCCCTCCTTTCTTATCCTTGTTTGGTCTCTGTCTTTCTTCTCTTCTACCTCTCTCCAATTTTCTCACTTTTTTCCTACTTTTTTTGACATACTTTAATTACACCTCCCTACTTATCAGCCGCTGAGAGAGTAATCACCTAGACAAATAAAAAATGAAACAGAACAATGAAAAGAGAGAGAGAGAACATTAGTTACATCACTCCAAGTCCCCCTCTCTCTCACATTCTCCTCTTGTTATTTGTGACATCAGAAAAACCCCAGAGGAATTTGATTATGGCGAACGTTATACACTAAATGAGCCTAAATGACTTTTGGCAGTGACTCCTCGCAATCTACTGGGGAATGCGGAGCCTCCAAACAGTCAGAACAAATTAAAAGCCAACCTGCTATTTTACTGTGTAGATCTGTTGATGTTGTAAAGCAAGGGAAACGAGACTGGAGGCCTTTACGTGACTACCCAGCAGATTTTATTTGCTTTTCCCCCGGCCCCAAATCCAAGCCTTCTTGGCATGAGATGCTATGCTTTGACTAAGCATGGGGTCTGGAAATGGCCTAATAAATACTTTTTAACACTTTATGTAGTTCCATGCCCTAGGCCAAGCGGACAAAGTTTGTCACTCAGCAACTGCATGCGGAGGGGGAGAGAAAAAACTCCCATCACAGTCTAAACTGGGCATAATGTCAATTTCATTAATAAGCGTGGCTGGGCACACACACACACACATGCAGTAGGTGCATGTACACATAGGCATCCGCAAACACACACATGCACACACATACACATTAGCCTGCCCATACACACACACACAGACGTGCACACAAGCACGCACACACACACAAAACACACATAAATCCACACACGTCTCCGGGCTTAATGCGATGGTGTGAAAATATGTGAGTGTAAATGAGATGCAGACAGCCTCACAGCAGAGTCCCTGACAGAAATAGGAGAAAGAGAGAGAGAGAAAGTGAGAGAGAGAGAGAGAACGAGCGGGAGAGAGAGAGAGACAGAGAGATAGCAAGAGAGAGAGACAGAAAGAGAGAGCGAGATGGAGAGAGAGACAGAAAGAGAGACAGATATAGATAGAGAGAGAGAAAGAGAGACAGAGAGAGAGAGAGAGGAGGATATGGCTCAGTACCGAATAGCTAAGCTGAGGTTTGAAGAAAAGAAGCAAGTCATGTTTAGCATTCTGTGCATGCCACTCATCTCTGAATAATCAACAGTGAAAATAACGGACTCCTTTTGGTGTACTTTTACTTGGTTTTCTTAATAAAAATAAAAAAACCTCATAGAAACTATTTGGCAATACCAGGTAAATAGATATTGAAACTGGATCGTAAAAAATAGAGCGTTGCTATTGTGCATTGAAAGTACATGCAATCAGTAAAAAAAAGCCAATTCAACAAGTCCCAGATTATGAATGAGAAAGCTTTATTGATGACATCAGAGCAGATGGGTCTGACATAAACGTTTGGCACTCAGAACAGAACAAGGTTTATTAACGCTGGGTGGTGAATGGTGACACAATGGCAGTATCACAATCTGATCCATGGTGAAAATACTGCCAGTTATTATGATGACTTGATATGAATCGCATTGCATTTTATTCACTATTTTAAAAATCCCCAAATAAATAATTTAAAAAATTTTATCCTTCAAGCTTTTCACCCCCCCCCCCCCCCCCCCCCCCCCAAAAAATCAAATAAATAGCTTAAGGAATAAAGTAAGCTCATAATAAATAGGTCTTTAAATAAATACTAGAAAACACAAAGATACGGATACTCTAGGTAGTTAATGTTATGTTAAAATATTAATTATGAGACAGGAATCCAACTTGTACACCTGCTAGTCTACTACATTCAAAATCATCTGAATTGAAATGACATCAATCCATTTGGTTATCTTCCACCTGAAAATATTCAGGTTCCTCGTACCCAATTGTACCAAAATCCTCATACACAAATTGTTCACAGCTGCTGGAAAATCTATTGAGAAAAAAAGGCATGATAAATATGTTTTTTACAATCATGTTTCTAAATTAATGTGGGCTCTGTGCTTCCTGAATAGAACAAAACATTTTATACCCAAACTGTGTATGTAAAAATCGACAAAAAACATGTCTAGTTCGATCTAAATGTAATAACGCTAAACCTTGTCAGACCACATTACTAACAATACTCTACATTCAGTTCAGAATAAAATAAAAACCTGAAAACATGTTAGTCTGATAAGGACAATCTAGTGAGCATTTCAGGGAATCTTGTTATGTTCAGTTCTCCAACGCTTCTCACACGCACATCTCTCACCTCTCTCTCTCTCTCTCTCTCTCTCTCGCTTGCACAGGCACGCACGCACATAACACAAGGCGGTGGTCCTCACTGATAACGTCATAGAGAGATTAACTTTACTGCAAATGAGTCACGTTCGCTGACACCTAAACAGACATTTGGAGCGTTACCCAGAATACCTCATAGTTAACTCCCCCAAGTAAACAACACTTTTCCCCCATCTCCATCTCCATCCCCTCTTCCTAACTCTTCCTTTTGGAAACCCCATATACCCTTCTACCTTTATCGCCCCCTTCCTAAACCCTTTCCCTCTGGAAATCCCTCCATCCCTCACTCCTTCGAACGACTCGCCTCCTCTTTGGCCCTCTCGGCTTGCTTCAGGGCGTTGATGACGGGGAACCATGGTGACGGGGGCAGCTCGGGGATGATGGCTCCGGCGGCGGTCCTCTTGGCCTGGTTGAGGTGACCCAGGGCGGTGTAGAGACTGCTGGAGCGGGGGGGCACGCCTGGGTCCTCCTGCTGCTGCTGCTCTGTGTAGTACCAGGGCTCCAGGACCGCTGCTGGGGTGCAGTGCTTGTGCTGCGTGGGGAAGAGAAGAGAGGACGGTTGGTGTCAATTTTATTATTTACTTCAGGATGTGAAAAAATATCAGTTTTAAATCACTTCCTGAATTGAGTGAATGGAAAGTGACCCCCAACCCTGTAAGAGACAGGAGCCGGGAGGCAGAAGCGTCAGTGAAGAGGGTGTGCAAAGTGATGACGTATGATACTGTTGCCTCTATTTACAGTTAGGGACAGCAGGGATTCTGGTCATCATAATGGGTTGTGGTAGGACTCGGCAAATGATGAGGGCAAGTCACATGTTACTTACTACCTTACCCTTCACTGAAACGACTTATTTACGAGTGAGTCATACAACGTCTTATTCCACAGCGTGGGCGAGCATGAGTAAGGTTCTTTCAGGGAAATCATTTTTCATATTCCAACTTAGATGTGCCAGCTTCGTCTCATTAGATATGACACCTGAGATGCCATCCTTAGATAAATGAACGCGTAAGCTGTCGAAGGGAAAGAAAGGTACTCCACCAATTTGCCAAGCTCTGACAGGAGAAGCTTCAAGTGAATTTTCCTTACGAGCGTTTTTCCATTGAGTAGCATCGGTCTACTGAACAAACCCCTGAGGGAAATCCAAGGCTTCTTGACAGACTACCTGACCTTCCATCAGTATTGTGAGAAATGACCTCTCACAACAACCCTGGCTGCCTACGCTCTGCTAAACGGAAGACAACGCCACGACACCCTCCGTTTGACTCTCCTATTTCCCTGCCCCTTTTCATGTCTCCAACAACACATTAGCTGTGGAAAAACGCTGCGAGCTACACTGTACCCGTCAACATCAAAAGCCTCTGCCGGGAAGGCCCCGTCGCCCATCTCCCTCCTCTCGTCTTCAGCCTTTAATCACAGTTTAGTCACGCTCAGCCTTAATGAAAGGCCCCTCTCTGATTCACGGGCGTCCCAATCTACTGCCTGACCAAAAAGCCTTGCCTGCCTCTCGCTCTTTAAAAGACAGGGGGCCTTTGTAGAGAGTAACAGGCGTGGAGCGTTGCCTGAGCACACGATGCCTGGGAGGTGTCCTAAGGAGATAATGAGTTTATGTTCCCAGAGTGAAGAGACAGAAAGAGTGGGAGAGAATCCCTTAGAAGTCTCTGGTGGGAAAATATGTTGTCAACAGAATACAGTATGAGTACTAGATGAGGTGTACAGTAAGTATTGACTATAGGAGAGGGTGTATTAGTAAGTCATTGGGACTGGATGAGAATTATGTTTGTGAAGGCGATTATAAGAACTTAAATAATAGTCCTCTGTTGGTCTCTGTGGGAGAACGCTAGAGAAACAACCTCTGCTTCTTGTCTGTGGTTTTAATGAATGTAACCCCGAGTGGCGCAGCGGTCTAAGGCACTGCATCTCAGTGCTTGAGGCGTCACGACAGACACCCTGGTTCGATTCCAGGCTGTATCACAACCGCCCGTGATTGGGAGTACAATAGGGCGGCGCACAATTGCCGCAGAGTCGTCCGGGTTTGGCCGGTGCATGCCGTCATTGTAAATACGAATTTGTTCTTAACTGACTTGCCTAGTTAAAGGTTAAATTAAAATAAAAACCTCTAGGACTGTCTGACTGGGATAGGAGGCAGTGTGTGTTTATGTGTGTATGTTATGATGATGATGCTTTCAGTAGTCTACCTTACCATCGGGACATAAGCTGTTCGGATAGAAGGTGTGTGTGTGTGTGTGTTAGTGATGCCTACCTTGAGAACGAAGCCCTCTGGGCAGGTAAGTTGATTGTACCACAGAGCCTTGTACATGACCAGCAGGAGAAGACAAGCCAGGAACCCAAGGGTGATGAGGATCAACCCTGTGAGCTGGAACACACATACACACACACACACACACACACACACACACACACACACGACCATGAATATCACCATTCCCAGTAGTACTTCAGTAAACATACTACTAGCCCTTAGATAAGACTTTACCTTGACCTTCTCTGATACCTCGTCGTACAGTTTTATATTCAGCTTCTTGATTCCCGGCACGTACAACTTCTTCTTTTTCTTCTGCTGCAGCTGATACTCTGTTGTGGTCTTCACGATTACCTGAGGATGAACAGCAGCATAGCACAGCAGAGCACTCCGAGTCAGATCGCTGGGTTGGAACCGGGCTGCTTAAATAGAACTGTAAGTGGTGTGTGTGTGTGTGTGTGTGTGTGTGTGTGTGTGTGTGTGTGTGTGTGTGTGTGTGTGTGTGTGTGTGTGTGTGTGTGTGTGTGTGTGTGTGCGTGTGATCTACTATGTATTCTAAGAGGCTCTGAGATAGTGTGGGGTGATGCCACAGCACTCTGAATCATTAGGATAACAGGGAGGCTGGGTCAAGGCACAGTACAGGGACCAATGACAGGCTCAGAAATGATGTAGGCTTGATGTGTGTCTAGACATGCAGTGTAATGTAATATACAGACAGGATGTACTGAACATGTCTAATAATTGCTGGGTGCGCGCGCGCACACACACACACACACGCGCGAGCACGCACACACTCACGTTGTTACCTTGTCTAAGTATGGCTGTTGCAGCTGGTTCACCTCCAGAGGGGTGATGAGGGGGATGTTATCAAAGCCATCGTCCATAGACTGTTCTTTATCCAGCTTATCAGCCAGGTTACTGCCCAGCTTCACCATGTCTGCCTGCCTGACCAATCTGAATGGGGAAAGAAGCCGTGCAGAGGATCAGATGCTCAGTAACACAGCTCTGTTGGGTTCGAACTACTTCTCAATGACTGTCTGTCTGGACGATTTGGATCGCAATACAAACAGTTCTGAACGATTAGATGCTGGGTAACGCAACTCGGTTTGGCTTTACTGTGTAGAGGGTAAGGTATTTGTTAACGCAACTCAGTTTGGCTTTACTGTGCAGAGGGTAAGGTACTTGGTAATGCAACTTGATTTTATTCCACTTCGTTGCTCCCTGTTTCCTTGTGTGGCTGAAATTGATGATGATGTTAAAATGATGGTGGTGGTGATGATGATGGCGAGAGCTTTATTTAAATGGATGCCATGATATGCCTCTGACTGTCTTTGCCCTGCACTATCTAGGAGGTTTGTGTCAAACTAGGTGTCATCGTCATTATGTCTATTCCCACAAGTAGGCCTACAGTATCTCTTTCATTCGTTTATTATGTTTATTAGTTTATTATGTTCGTACTGGCTGTAATTCCAAGGTGAGTCATGTAAAGATGTTGCGTGGGCTACACACAGGAACACACGCTGTGTGTTTGCTTCATATCCTTCCTATGTGTGTGTTGGTCTAACTGTGCCTCCTCGATCAGAGCACCATCTGAATGTGGAACACAAGGTGAGAAGCCACTGAGCTCGTTGACGCCGTGTGAAATGCGGCACCACCTTCTCCGTAGCTCGCCATCCTGTACCGCTGTGAGAATGACTCATAATGATGATACTAACAAGGGGGCAAAGATCAGTTCCTCGCAGGTTCAATCATACAGACAGGTATAGGCAGGAACACAGACGAGCACGAAAACTTACACACAAACTCTCTCTCTCTCTCTCTCTCTCTCTAGCTATCTCTCTCTGTCTCACGCACACACGCACGAACACACACACACACACACACACACACACACACACACACACACACACACACAAACACTTCCTCCAGGCTCCATTAGCCTAGCTATTGTTGCACTGTGGAGTGAGTGGGTGGCTATAATGGCTAATGTGGTTGTCTGTACAAAACTACAGCCCACCATCTTCAGACTGTAGATTGCAGGCTACTGTAGGAGGGAGGTGTGGGTGCCATGGTGATTCAGATGACTGATTGATGCTATATCAATGCAGAAAGAGCTGAGAGCCAGCTGTCAAATCTGTTCTTCCATCAGCGAAGGAATGAAACAAGGTTTGGATGAATGTGGATGGCATTATAACCATAAAAACAGTATAGTTTCCTTAATCTTTTCGATTCATATTTTTGGTCAATATTCTCTGAATATTTTGATTGGGAAGTACAATAAGGAGGTGATGTGTATTAATGCTTTATAAATGCTAGAACCACATAACACAAGATAAAACATAGTCTTACAAATAATAAAAAATGAATGATTCTATAAACTATTAGTATCTAGGCCTGTTAACTTTTTTCTTCATGGTTCACTAATCAGGCATCTGATCTCAACTTGCTGCATTGAAAAGAGCGTGTTTGCTGCAACAGAGATTCTACTGATCAGCACAGCTAACGGCCAGTTAGCAAACATCCCGAAAACAAACAAGACAGAGAAATGGCATGACCATGACGGCTGAAACTCATGTCACATCACACGTCATGTGGTAACATACGTTTCGGTAAGAACCATACATAACCTATAACCTCATGTCATGGCACAGACTGCTCGAGATGCTCTTTGCATAGGCTACAAGGGCAATGGATTGACATTCAAGAATTCAAGAAGAAATTGGCATTCAAGAACTCGTTATGAAAGCTAATTTGAACACCGATATAATTGTCGGAAATGACAATGTCATCTTTGAAATTGTTTAGACCGTTGTGAATTTTAGCTTGCTCCTTTCGCGCATTGGATTAATATCGAGGGGGCTCTCAACCGTATCAATATGCTTGAAATATACAGCCATTATTAATACTCAAATAGACACAAAGACATAAGCAACCAATGCTGTTTTCACATCAGGCAATTTTTTGTTGTTGTTGTTTGTGACAATCGAATCATGTCATTTGCAATGTAGACTATAGGATACCGTAGGCTACGGGTTTATTCACGTAAGTGCAAGCAGACATAAAGCCTTATCAATAAAATTGCCCACACAAACGATGACAATACATTCCACATAGGCTATAACAAAGGGAGAAAAATGACTTACTGCGTACGAGGATGACGATCGGTAGGGTTGCGTCGCGGATGTTTACGGGTAAAGCAGAGAATGGTGAATACCGTTCGGTTACCGTGGTGATGTCTGATTCACGGCAGGATTGCGCATGTAATTCGGTACTGGTTGCATCCTCCAGAGGAAATTGGAGCCTCGATGATGCGCCTCATATTAAATGTGTCTTGGAGATGTTGGGAATAACAAAGCAATGGGAATGAATATTTTACACGTGAACTCTGATATGTTACTGTAAAGGTCAGGCAGTAGTGTCCCCACATAGCCTTGTCTATATGCCTACTGTATGCCACACACAGTCAGATCAACAGTTTTACACATGTTGGCGAAGTTTATTTACTTCTCACCTGGGAAAAAAATGTATTAGCCTACTATATTGAATTCCACAAAATGTTCTGTGTACATTTAATAACTACAAATGATTGTATATATTGACTTTGAGACCGAATTGGTGTGATATACCCGAAATCAGTTTGTGATATTCATATAGATTTGTCATGCAATATTTGTTGAAAACCAATTACTAGGCCTACAGATTAAATAAAACCATTCATCTGTATCATTCAACAGTTCAACCATTGGCAAAATTGTTTTAATGAAAATGAAAATGAATATGCTTTTTTAATCCAACCAAACACTACCTGCACAAAAGTTGCTCATATTTAAATGACATAGTCCCTAGTTCCTCAAAGACTGACATAAATGAAAGTGACTTGTTGTGAACCACAATGGCCACAATGTGACATGCAGCAGCTGCTGCAGCTGATGGGGCCTGTCTATGGGATGGCTCTGTGATTCATCAGTGCCTCTAATTATGCCTTTCAATAGAGGTGAAGAGGTGATGCAGAAGCCAAACAAGTGAAAAAGTGAAAACACGCTGTGTGTGTGTGTGCGCGCGTGTGTGTGTGTAAGAGAGAGAGTGAGCGAGAATGTGTGTGTATTAGAGAGAGAATATGTGTGTGTGTGTGTGTGTGTGTGAAAGAGTGTCTGTTGTGTGTTTGTGCATGTGAGAGAGAGTATCTGCTGCGTGTGTGTTTGTAAGATAGAGTGAGAGAGAATATGTGTGTATCAGAGTGCGTGTGTGTGTGTGAGAGAGAGAGAGTGTCTGTTGTGTTTGTGTGTAAGAGAGAGAGTGAGGGAGAATGAGTGTGTGTATCAGAAATAGTGTGAGTTTTATGTGTGTGTGAGAGAGAATGTGTGTGTGTGTGAGAGAGAGAGTGTGTCTCTGAGAGGTTAAGCGAGCAAAGGAGAAACAGACAGAGAGCGAGAGAAAGAAAGAAAGAAAGAGGGGACGAAAGAAAGACTGATGGCCTACAAAAAGAGTAGGATGCAGGAGCCAGGCCTGTCTGCCCGGTTAAAAAAATCCTATTCTCTCCCCGAGGACCCCTGCTACTCCGTCTTTGGTTATGCCTGATTCTATGAATTCATCATGCCTTTAGTACACTGTGAGGGACTGCCCGACCAAAATATACCATTCGCCCCCCTTTTGGAGCCTTTTGTCCCCCCCCCCCGCATACCCTTCAATTGGACCTACATTTATTATTTTGACCTTTGCTTTGCGGGGGTGGGACTTCAAAGCAGACCCTCTATTTCTTCCTCTTTAGGGGGAGGGTCGTGTCATCCTCACAGTGTGAGAGGCAGACTGTTCTGTTCTGTCTCCTCTGGTTTTGTTGTTCGCTGGGAGATGGAGAGAGAGAGAGAGACCCTGGGAGAACATAATGAAAATGAGAATCAATTAGGTTATGGTCTTTAGAGTTAGAAGGGAGAGGGGAGAGTGCGTGTGTGTGTTTGTGTGAGAGAGAACGCGAGAGTGAATGAGATTCAGTTTGTGTGTGTGTATAGAAGGGTGTTCTGCGTTAAGAACTACACATGAAGCACAGGCGGAGAGTGTCACCAGTGAAGTACTGGTGGGAAAATATAGCATCGAAGTGGAGTGGTGAATTCTATACATTCTATGGAGGTTTACATTGTATCAATAGAATACATAATGTCTTTAGCATTGCAATAAGAAACATGACAAATGTAAGAGATTCATCTATTAGAATAACATATGCATTAATGGAGTCTTTACAAAAGTGATACAGCATAAGATGGCCGAGGACTCCGTAAGCTTGTGTATATCCGGTTATATCGTTTTTATAATACATTCAAAAATGTAACCCGGATTAGTGTTACCTGTTAAGTGATTAGTGTTAGTGATTATTCAACGGTCACGTCACATAATGATGTCAAAAGGATTTTATTTGTGTAACGTATTTAGCATTCTTAGACATGCAGTGTTTATTTTGAATCAAGTCATGCTTTCTGATGGATAGGTGTTGAGTACTGACTTGTATCACGGGTGACCGACCAGCCTGGCTTTCTTCTTGGTTGTGGTAACTGAATGGCCCGAAATCACTGTTTAATGCGAAATTAATAACAACACTGCCACCTAGTGACGAATCCGTTCAAATCCCTTTAATACTATTACAGAACTGCACCAGTTACTGTTCCTAGTATAGCGTACCATTATTACAAGGTGTATAGCTCACTAAGCAATTTGAACATGCTAGGTAAGAATGCACTTATGTGAATGCGGTCTGTTTTATGAACTCTAAGAGCTTCCCTGATGTTTGTTATTTACCAACCAAGTCTTGGAAACACTGTTGCTGTATTTTCATGTATATTCACTTCGCTTCAGCATGGAAATAGAAATTACAATGCAAAAATGGCAATTAAAAAGCCCCTTTCTAATCTTGCACTGGAATCTCAATTCATCTCCCGATTTGACTGCATTGAAATGACCATGAAACATGACTAACTCTCGAACTTATCTACGGACTCTCTACGCACAATTCACAGTATTATCCTGGTTACCAACAGATGGCAGCACAGTGACAGTCAATAGAGCCACGCTTCAGCTCAGTTCTGTATGTTCACCAACTTGGTTAGAAATAAGGCATAACATGGTGATGAACTATTCAATAGATCATGATGATAAGGTCAAACAAATGTTATGCCCTGTATGAGCCGGTTTATTAGGAAGCCGAACTGGTCTCAGATCTGTGTGTGTCCTATTCACCTGCCACCTGACTATAGATAGGCCTTCAACATGACTCGGTTTAATCACGGACACAGCATGATGACTTGGCTGGCATCAGTACATACTGTCTAGTACAGGGACCAGGTTTATAGGATTAGGCTTCTTACCGGCGACTGTTTCTCTCGACTACAAGCGGAAGTCAGGAGGAACTCTGAGCACCACCCTCCCTCCTCCCTCTGGGCTATTAGATCATTTCACTTTAGACTGTGTTATCCTGCCTGGCTATTACCCGTGTGACCAACACCTAGCCTGTTATCCTATTATAAGCCATCAGGAGTCACTCTTCCTGACCTGGTGATGAGGAAATGGGCCTTTAAAATAGGATGCTATTGCTGGTACACATGTTAAGTATAACCTTGCTTAGAGAGCGGTTACCAACGTGTCACCGTCACCCTATGCCGCAAGGAGATTGATTGGATAACATAAACAGGACATCTAATGTAACTAGCTAGGCTACTGTAAACAAGAATAAGTAGCATGGTCATTTAGCATCTGTCACGTACCTGAAATTATTGCATTTTGCTAGACTGGTTTATTAATTCATTTTTGCGTTTAAAATACTTTTGATTCGAGAGGATAGCACATTATATGATTAATAAAAACACCTGTGGTCCTTGACTTCAGTGCAGCATGTTACAATTGATCTCTGAGGTTAGATTAAGAGTGTGTTCAATGGGACAGAGTCATTTTGATGAATTTAGATTAAGGCCACAGCCTGTATTTTAATTCATTAATCTGTCTAGATCACCAGGAGCCCATCAGCACTGTTAGTCAGTGAGGGATCTGTCATAAGCTGTTACAATGGAGGTGTTGAAGGATTTGCAATTAAAGGTCAATTGAAGGGTGAACTGTAACATTGCAGACAAGAATGGGAGAAACGCTCAAAATACAGGGGTGCCAAGCTTGCAGCGTCATACCCAAGAAGACTCAAGGATGTAATCGCTGCCAAAGGTGCTTCAACAAAGTACTGAGTAAAGTGTGTGAATACTTATATAAATGTGATATTTCCGTTTTTTTTACATACATTTGCAAAAATGTCTAAAAACCTATTTTAGTTTTGTCATCATGGGGTATTGTGTGTTGATTGATAAGGAGAAAAATCAATTTAATGCATTTTCGAATAAGGCTGTAAAGCAATAAATTGTGGAACAAGTCAAAAGGTCTGAATACTTTCCGAATGCTCTGTTTATATTGACTAAATGACCACATGACCTGACCAGGGAAAACGAAATGTTTTTTTAAATGTTTTGAGAACAGAAGTGAACATTTAGCCTATTCTGGGAACATTCATTTTTAAGTTGTAGGGAGGTTCTGAGAACGTTTTACTACAGTTCCCTGAAAGTTTTCATGGGAGGTTTTATTAACGTTCTGAGAACATGTTTCAATAAGACTGCTAGCTTAGGTTAACTGTTTTGAACTCTAAGCACATATTTGACACATGGAAATGAATTTGCTTAGGCATTAATCATGCAATTTATTGTGGCACAGCATCAGTGAAATTCTAACCTATTACAGTATCTTCCAGGATGGAGCTAGCATGCCATGTTTTTTTAAAACTTATACGAAGCATTTTAGTATATTCAAATAGACCCCATTTCAAAGGGAAGCAGAATTCATTAAGATCAGGTGTCATGTACTGTCATGTTGTGTCTTGTCTCTGTCCTTTCCCTTCACCCTGTCTCCCTCTGCTGGTCGTTGTTAGGTTACCTTTTCTCCCCCTCTTTCCCCCAGCTGTGCCTTGTCTCCTCCTAACCACCTCGTCACCCCTTTTCCCACCTGTTCCCTTTTTCCCTCTGATTAGGTCCCTATATCTCTCTCTGTTTCTGCTCCTGTCCTTGTCGGATTCTTGTTTGTTGTGTTTCATGCCTGAACCAGACTGTCGTCATGTTTGCTGTAACCTTGTCTTGTCCTGTCGGAATCTGCCGGTCCGTCTGAGCCTACCTATGTTTGGTAATTAAAGAAGCTCTGTTTAAGTTAATTCGCTTTTGGGTCCTCATTCACGCACCGTAACAGAAGAATCCGACCAAGAATGGACCCAGCGACTTCGGATCCTCTCCACTCAGCCGTCGGGATCCAGGGAGCGATGCTAGGCAGACACGAGCAGGAATTGTCTGCTGCTCGACATGCCGTTGAGACCCTGGCCACCCAAGTCTCCAACCTCACAGAACAGGTTCACCATCTCCGCCTCGATCCACCGGCCACTTCCAGGGCTTTCGAATCTCCGGAGCCCAGAATCAATAACCCGCCGTGTTACTCTGGGGAGCCCACTGAATGCCGCTCGTTCCTCACCCAGTGTGATATTGTGTTTTCTCTCCAGCCCTACACTTTCTCCAGGAGCACTGCTCGTGTCGCCTACGTCATATCTCTCCTTATTGGACGGGCTCGTGAGTGGGGCACGGCAATCTGGGAGGCAAGGGCTGAGTGTACTAACCAGTATCAGGACTTTAAGGAGGAGATGATACGGGTTTTTGATCGATCTGTTTTTGGGGAGGAGGCTTCCAGGGCCCTGTCTTCCCTATGTCAAGGTAATCGATCCATAACAGACTACTCTATTGAGTTTCGCACTCTTGCTGCCTCCAGTGGCTGGAACGAGCCGGCTTTGCTCGCTCGTTTTCTGGAGGGTCTCCGCGCAGAGGTAAAGGATGAGATTCTCTCCCGGGAGGTTCCTTCCAGCGTGGATTCCTTGATTGAACTCGCTATTCACATTGAGCGACGGGTTGATCTTCGTCACCGAGCTCGTGGAAAGGAGCTCGCGTTCTCCGTTGCCCCCCTCTCCGCATCACTACCATCTTCCTCTGCCGGCTCGGGTGCTGAGCCCATGCAGCTGGGAGGTATCCGCATCTCGACTAAGGAGAGGGAACGGAGAATCACCAACCGCCTCTGTCTCTATTGCGGTTCCGCTGGTCATTTTGTCACTTCATGTCCAGTAAAAGGCCAGAGCTCATCAGTAAGCGGAGGGCTACTGGTGAGCGCTACTACTCCTGTCTCTCCTTCAAGATCCTGCACTACCTTGTCGGTCCATCTACGCTGGACCGGTTCGTCAGCTTCCTGCAGTGCCTTAATAGACTCTGGGGCGGAGGGCTGTTTTATGGACGAGACCTGGGCTCGGGAACATGACATTCCTCTCAGACAGTTAAAGGAGCCCACGGCCTTGTTCGCCCTGGATGGTAGTCCTCTCCCCAGGATTCAGCGTGAGACGCTACCTTTAACCCTCACTGTTTCTGGTAATCATAGTGAAACCATTTCTTTTTTAATTTTTCGTTCACCTTTTACACCTGTTGTTTTGGGCCATCCCTGGCTAGTTTGTCATAATCCTTCCATTAATTGGTCTAGTAATTCTATCCTCTCCTGGAACGTCTCTTGTCATGTGAAATGTTTAATGTCTGCTATCCCTCCTGTTTCCTCTGTCTCTTCTTCACAGGAGGAGCCTGGTGATTTGACAGGGGTGCCGGAGGAATATCACGATCTGCGCACGGTGTTCAGTCGGTCCAGGGCCACCTCTCTTCCTCCACACCGGTCGTATGATTGTAGTATTGATCTCCTTCCGGGAACCACCCCCCCCCGGGGTAGACTATACTCTCTGTCGGCTCCCGAACGTAAGGCTCTCGAAGATTATTTGTCTGTAGCTCTTGACGCCGGTACCATAGTCCCCTCCTCCTCTCCCGCCGGAGCGGGGTTTTTTTTTGTCAAGAAGAAGGACGGGTCTCTGCGCCCCTGCATAGATTATCGAGGGCTGAATGACATCGTTATCCGCTTCCTCTTATGTCTTCAGCCTTCGAGATCCTGCAGGGAGCCAGGTTTTTCACTAAGTTGGACCTTCGTAACGCTTACCATCTCGTGCGCATCAGGGAGGGGGACGAGTGGAAGACGGCGTTTAACACTCCGTTAGGGCACTTTGAATACCGGGTTCTTCCTTTCGGCCTCGCTAACGCTCCAGCTGTCTTTCAGGCATTAGTCAATGATGTCCTGAGAGACATGCTGAACATCTTTGTTTTCGTTTACCTTGACGATATCCTGATTTTTTTCACCGTCACTCCAGATTCATGTTCATGTTCATGTTCAGCACGTTCGACGTGTCCTCCAGCGCCTTTTAGAGAATTGTCTTTTTGTGAAGGCTGAGAAGTGCACTTTTCATGCCTCCTCCGTCACATTTCTCGGTTCTGTTATTTCCGCTGAAGGCATTAAGATGGATCCCGCTAAGGTCCAAGCTGTCATTGATTGGCCCGTCCCTAAGTCACGCGTCGAGCTGCAGCGCTTTCTCGGCTTCGCGAACTTCTATCGTCGTTTCATCCGTAATTTCGGTCAGGTGGCAGCTCCTCTCACAGCCCTTACTTCTGTCAAGACGTGCTTTAAGTGGTCCGTTTCCGCCCAGGGAGCTTTTGATCTCCTCAAGAATCGTTTTACATCCGCTCCTATCCTTGTTACACCTGACGTCTCTAGACAGTTCGTTGTCGAGGTTGACGCGTCAGAGGTGGGCGTGGGAGCCATTCTTTCTCAGCGCTCCCTCTCTGACGACAAGGTCCACCCATGCGCGTATTTTTCTCATCGCCTGTCGCCGTCGGAACGTAACTATGATGTGGGTAACCGCGAACTGCTCGCCATCCGGTTAGCCCTAGGCGAATGGCGACAGTGGTTGGAGGGGGCGACCGTTCCTTTTGTCGTTTGGACTGACCATAGGAACCTTGAGTACATCCGTTCTGCCAAACGACTTAATGCGCGTCAGGCGCGTTGGGCGCTGTTTTTCGCTCGTTTCGAGTTCGTGATTTCTTATCGTCCGGGCTCTAAGAACACCAAGCCTGATGCTTTGTCTCGTCTCTTCAGTTCTTCAGTAGCCTCCACTGACCCCGAGGGGATTCTCCCTGAGGGGCGTGTTGTCGGGTTGACTGTCTGGGGAATTGAGAGGCAGGTAAAGCAAGCGCTCACTCACACTCCGTCGCCGCGCGCTTGTCCTAGGAACCTTCTTTTCGTTCCCGTTCCTACTCGTCTGGCCGTTCTTCAGTGGGCTCACTCTGCCAAGTTAGCCGGCCACCCTGGCGTTCGGGGTACGCTTGCTTCCATTCGCCAGCGTTTTTGGTGGCCCACCCGGGAGCATGACACGCGTCGTTTCGTGGCTGCTTGTTCGGTCTGCGCGCAGACTAAGTCCGGTAACTCTCCTCCTGCCGGCCGTCTCAGGCCGCTTCCTATTCCCTCTCGACCGTGGTCTCACATCGCCTTAGATTTTGTCACCGGACTGCCTTCGTCAGCGGGGAAGACTGTTATTCTTACGGTTGTCGATAGGTTCTCTAAGGCGGCTCATTTCATTCCCCTTGCTAAGCTTCCTTCTGCTAAAGAGACGGCACAAATCATCATCGAGAATGTTTTCAGAATTCATGGCCTTCCGTCAGACGTCGTTTCGGACAGAGGTCCGCAATTCACGTCTCAATTTTGGAGGGAGTTTTGCCGTTTGATTGGGGCTTCCGTCAGTCTCTCTTCCGGCTTTCACCCCCAGTCTAACGGTCAAGCAGAACGGGCCAATCAGACTATTGGTCGCATCTTACGCAGTCTTTCTTTTCGCAACCCTGCGTCTTGGTCAGAACAGCTCCCCTGGGCAGAATACGCCCACAACTCGCTTCCTTCGTCTGCGACCGGGCTATCTCCTTTTCAGAGTAGCCTCGGGTACCAGCCTCCGCTGTTCTCATCTCAGTTCGCCGAGTCCAGCGTCCCCTCCGCTCAGGCTTTTGTCCAACGTTGCGAGCGCACCTGGAAGAGGGTCAGGTCTGCACTTTGCCGTTATAGGACGCAGACTGTGAGGGCTGCTAATAAGCGTAGAACTAAGAGTCCTAGATATTGTCGCGGTCAGAGAGTTTGGCTCTCCACTCAGAACCTTCCCCTTAAGACGGCTTCTCGCAAGTTGACCCCGCGGTTCATTGGTCCGTTCCGTATTTCTCGGGTCATTAATCCTGTCGCAGTTCGACTTCTTCTTCCGCGATACCTTCGTCGCGTCCACCCGGTCTTCCATGTCTCCTGCATCAAGCCCGTCCTTCGCGCCCCCGCTCGTCTTCCCCCCCCTCCCCCATCCTTGTCGAGGGCGCACCCATCTACAGGGTCCGTAGAATTTTGGACATGCGTCCTCGGGGCCGTGGTCACCAGTACCTCGTAGATTGGGAGGGGTACGGTCCTGAGGAGAGGAGTTGGGTTCCCTCTCGGGACGTGCTGGACCGTGCGCTGATCGAGGATTTCCTCCGTTGCCGCCAGGTTTCCTCCTCGAGTGCGCCAGGAGGCGCTCGGTGAGTGGGGGGGTACTGTCATGTACTGTCATGTTGTGTCTTGTCTCTGTCCTTTCCCTTCACCCTGTCTCCCTCTGCTGGTCGTTGTTAGGTTACCTTTTCTCCCCCTCTTTCCCCCAGCTGTGCCTTGTCTCCTCCCAACCACCTCGTCACCCCTTTTCCCACCTGTTCCCTTTTTCCCTCTGATTAGGTCCCTATATCTCTCTCTGTTTCTGCTCCTGTCCTTGTCGGATTCTTGTTTGTTGTGTTTCATGCCTGAACCAGACTGTCGTCATGTTTGCTGTAACCTTGTCTTGTCCTGTCGGAATCTGCCGGTCCGTCTGAGCCTACCTATGTTTGGTAATTAAAGAAGCTCTGTTTAAGTTAATTCGCTTTTGGGTCCTCATTCACGCACCGTAACATCAGGTGTGGCCAATTTTGTTGATGCGAGTTTTGTTGATGCTGAGAACGGAATGTATATGTTTTTAAATAACATTCTTACCAATGTTTTCATGTGGTTTTTATGGAAAGTTTTCTTAATGTTCTCGGAACAATTTGATAACATGACTTGAAACCTGTAGGAAACTTTATGCTGAATTACTGAAATTCCCACAGAAGAACGTTGTTTCTTAATGTTCTCTGGACTGTTTGAAAAAAATGCAATAAAATAATTCCATTCCCCACCCCCAAGATTGTCACCCCCCAAGCCCCCGTGCCCCATCCCCCAATAATGCACCAACAACCAACAAAATGAACAAAAGAGAAAGACAAAGGAAAACAGGAATCTACAAAGCAAAAAAACAAAAGACATCAAGGACAACAAAAATCATAACAACAAGGTCAAATGAACATATGCTTGAGTGCATGTATGGCACTATGTACATGTGTGTATGTGTGTGTGTGTCTGTGTATGTGCCCATGTGTGTGTGTTTGAATGAAATTGTGTGTATATGCATGTGTACAAACACCTGGGTGGCATCAGCCTCAGGCAAACAGGATTAGCTGCCCGCACCCGCCCGGCCGTCTAGCATCACTACTCTGGACGGTTCTGACTTAGAATAAGTGGACAACCACACATACCTAGATGTCTGGGAAGACTGTAAACTCTCCTT
Organism: Oncorhynchus mykiss; assembly: GCF_013265735.2. Lineage (NCBI taxonomy): Eukaryota > Metazoa > Chordata > Actinopteri > Salmoniformes > Salmonidae > Oncorhynchus > Oncorhynchus mykiss. The sequence goes on along the minus strand of NC_048581.1, from coordinate 25,821,664 downwards.
CCAGACTCACATTAAGCATCTCTAATCCAAAATTAAGTCTAGAATCGGCATCCTATCTCGCAACAAAGCATCCTTCACTCATGCTGCTAAACATACCCTCGTAAAACTGACTATCCTACCGATCCTTGACTTCGGCGATGTAATTTACAAAATAACCTCCAACACTCTACTCAGCAAATTGGATGCAGTCTATCACAGTGCCATCCGTTTTTGTCACCAAAGCCCCATATACTACCCACCACTGCGACCTGTATGCTCTTGTAGGCTGGCGCTCGCTTCATATTCGTTGCCAAACCCACTGGACCCAGGTCATCTATAAGTCCTTGCTAGGTAAAGCCCCACCTTATCTCAGCTCACTGGTCACCAGAGCTGCACCCACCCGTAGCACGCACTCCAGCAGGTATATTTCACTGGTCATCCCCAATGCCAACTCCTCCTTCGGCCGCCTTTCCTTCCAGTTCTCTGCTGCAAAAATCACTGAAGCTGGAGTCTAATATCTCCCTCACTAACTTTAAGCATCAGATGTCAGAGCGGTTGAAGAGCATGCATTTAGTTTTACTAGCGTTTAAGAGCATTTGGCGTTTAAGAGCCCATCTGTAAATAGCCCACCCAACTACCTCATCCCCATATTGTTTTTTCTTTTTTGCTCCTTTGCACCCCAGTATCTCTACTTGCACATTCATCTTCTGCACATCTATTACTCCAGTGTTTATTTGCTAAATAGTCATTATTTTGCCACTATGGCCTATTTATTGCCTTACCTCCCTAATCTTACTACAATTGTACACACTGTATATAGACTTTTCTATTGTGTTATTGACTGTACATTTGTTTATCCCATGTGTAACTCTGTGTTGTTTGTGTCGCACTGCTTTGCCTTATCTTGACCAGTTCGCAAGTTGTAAATGAGGACTTGTTCACAACTGGCCTACCTGGTTAAATAAAGGTGTGACGTTCGTCGTTGGAATGAGGTGAGGACCAAAGCGCAGCGTGGTAAGTGTTCATCATATATTTATTAAACCGAGAACACTAAACAAAATAACAAAGGAGAAAAGAAACAAAACAGTTCTGAAAGGTGACATACACAAAGCAGAAAATAATCACCCACGAAACACAGGTGGGAAAAGGCTATCTAAGTATGATTCTCAATCAGAGACAACTAACGACACCTGCCTCTGATTGAGAACCATACCAGGCCAAACGCAAAACACAACATAGAAAAACGAACATAGACAACCCACCCAACTCACACCCTGACCATACTAAAACAAAGATATAACAAAAGAACTAAGGTCAGAACGTGACAAAAGGTGAAATAAACATAAAACATATCTGTAACAACATTTCCCCTGTGTCATTCAAGCTTACTTTTTGTTTAATTTAGACCTTATTTTTTTACTTTTATCTTGGACCGTCATATCCCCCTCCTAGCAACTCCACTCGCACTTGTCTCCAATTCCACATTCCAACCCTCAGCTTCCCCCAGCCCATCCCACCTATCTCTGCTGGCCACCCTCTTCGGAATTCTACAATGTATACAAAATGTTTCAGTCTGTTTTTAGACCCAATCGTAGCGCTAAGACTGCACTTGTGAAGGTGGTAAATTACCTTTTAATGGCATCAGACCGAGGCTTTGCATCTGTCTTCGTGCTCCTAGACCTTAGTGCTGCTTTTGATACCATCGATCACCACATTCTTTTGGAGAGATTGGAAACCCAAATTGGTCTACATGGACAAGTTCTGGCCTGGTTTAGATCTTATCTGTCGGAAAGATATCAGTTTGTCTCTGTGAATGGTTTGTGCTCTGACAAATCAACTGTAAATTTCAGTGTTCCTCAAGGTTCTGTTTTAGGACCACTATTGTTTTCACTATATATTTTACCTCTTGGGGATGTCATTCGAAAACATAATGTTAACTTTCACTGCTATGCGGTTGACACACAGCTGTACATTTCAATGAAACATGGTGAAGCCCCAAAATTGCCCTCGCTAGAAGCTTGTGTTTCAGACATAAGGAAGTGGATGGCTGCAAACTTTCTACTTTTAAACTCAGACAAAACAGAGATGCTTGTTCTAGGTCTTGAGAAACAAAGATATCTTCTGTTGAATCTGACAATTAATCTTAATGGTTGTACAGTCGTCTCAAATAAAACTGTGAAGGACCTCGGCGTTACTTTGGACCCTGATCTCTCTTTTGGCGAACATATCAAGACTGTTTCAAGGACAGCTTTTTTCCATCTACGTAACATTGCAAAAATCAGAAACTTTCTGTCCAAAAATGATGCAGAAAAATGAATCCATGCTTTTGTTACTTCTAGGTTAGACTACTGCAATGCTCTACTTTCTGGCTACCCGGATAAAGCACTAAATAAACTTCAGTTAGTGCTAAATATGGGTGCTAGAATCCTGACTAGAACCAAAAAAAAGACCATATTACTCCAGTGCTAGCCTCCCTACACTGGCTTCCTGTCAAGGCAAGGGCTGATTTTCAAGGTTTTACTGCTAACCTACAAAACATTACATGGGCTTGCTCCTACCTATCTCTCTGATTTGGTCCTGCCGTACATACCTACATGTACGCTATGGTCACAAGACGCAGGCCTCCTAATTGTCCCTAGAATTTCTAAGCAAACAGCTGGAGGCAGGGCTTTCTCCTATAGGGCTCAATTTTTATGGAATGGTCTGCCTACCCATGTGAGAGACGCAAACTCGGTCTCAACCTTTAAGTCTTTACTGAAGACTCATCTCTTCAGTGGGTCATATGACTGAGTGTAGTCTGGCCCAGGAGTGTGAAGGTAAACGGAAAGGCTCTGGAGCAACGACCCGCCCTTGCTGTCTCTGCCTGGCCGGTTCCCCTCTTTCCACAGGGATTCTCTGCCTCTAACCCTATTACAGGTGCCGAGTCACTGGCTTACTGGTGCTCTTTCATGCCATCCCTAGGAGGGGTGCGTCACTTGAGTGGGTTGAGTCACTGATGTGATCTTCCTGTCTGGGTTGGCCCCCCCCCCCTTGGGTTGTGCCGTGGCGGAGATCTTTGTGGGCTATTCTCGGCCTTGTCTCAGGATGGTAAGTTGGTGGTTGAAGATATCACTCTAGTGGTGTGGGGGCTGTGCTTTGGCAAAGTGTGTGGGGCTATATCCTTCCTGTTTGGCCCTGTCCGGGGGTATCATCGGATGGGGCCACAGTGTCACCTGACCCCTCCTGTCTCAGCCTACAGTATTTATGCTGCAGTAGTTTATGTGTCGGGGGGCTAGGGTCAGTTTGTATTATCTGGAGTACTTCTCCTGTCTTATCCGGTGTCCTGTGTGAATTTAAGTATGCTCTCTCTAATTCTCTCTTTCTCTCTTTTTTTCTCTCTCTCGGAGGACCTGAACCCTAGGACCATGCTTCAGGACTACCTGGCATGATTTGCTGTCCCCAGTCCACCTGGCCGTGCTGCTGCTCCAGTTTCAACTGTTCTGCCTGTGATTATTATTATTTGACCATGCTGGTCATTTATGAACATTTGAACATCTTGGCCATGTTCTGTTATAATCTCCACCCTGCACAGCCAGAAGAGGACTGGCCACCCCTCATAGCCTGGTTCCTCTCTAGGTTTCTTCCTAGGTTTTGGCCTTTCTAGGGAGGTTTTCCTAGCCACTGCGCTTCTACACCTGCATTGCTTGCTGTTTGGGGTTTTAGGCTGGGTTTCTGTACAGCACTTTGAGATATCAGCTGATGTACGAAGGGCGATATAAATACATTTGATTTGATTAGAGTTTAATTTATTCTGTATGCTCACAACATAATCTGCAGAGCTGCGATGATTGTATGCCCCAAACATTCAACATTTTGTTGGTGGCAAGAATTCTGTACAATCCTTTTAGCTGAAAAGCACGAATCTTGTGTTGTTTTATATATAAACTCATACACCCTGTACCATGGAATCGGTACATCAAAAATCTCTTCCCAATTTTTTTCGATCTGAATGGCACAGCTGTCAACATCCTGGTCCTCAAATGAAACTGGTATACTTTCCTATTCATGCTATTTTTATTCCTCTGCCAGTTATGATCCTTTATATTGGGCAGACAGACTAGTTCCCTACCTCCTCCCGCTGCCACCTGCCTCCTCCATTTTTCTTGGATCTTGGATTGAGCAGACCTTCCCATGCAATTCTCATAACTCCATGAAATACATAACTATATCATTCCAATTTACAATATCATTTAAAAACCAAATACCCTTTTCAAACATCTCTTCCAAAGATACACGTATTTTAACAACCAGCACATACCTAGAACATGATCAAAATGTAAATAAAATGTGACCATGTTTGAACTTTTAGAAAACGTCCTGTTAAAGTAATGAAATACCCCCCAAAAAATGTGTTGTTGTTGTCAAGTTCCTTAAATGTGCTGGAAATGTTCCAAAGCCAAGCAACCATCCTGCACCGTTCCCAGAAAGTTGTGTGAAGGTTGTATGTAGAATAACCATGTGATAACAATGCTCTCACCACGCTCTAGGAAACATATGGTTATCAGAATGTTATGTGCTAGCAGGAATCAGTCTGGTCCCTTGATTGTGCAAAGTCAAGCAATGCTGAATCATACTGCTCTTGTTCCCGTAACAGCTTCAAACCAGGGAAGTAAACAGGAGGTAGACAGGGAGCAAGACGGGCACTGGGCGAAAAGGGTCCAAATGAAGGAATATCTTTCCATGACACGTTGTTCATATTCTAGAGAATACAGACCATTTCCAATGCATATATATTTAGAGTTTTGTGGATTTGCACCATATCCTGACAAATACTGAACCCAGATGTGTCTTTTAGACATATATCATATTGGGATTACTCTGAACATCCCACATGGACATTTCCTATGGCCGAGTATGGACACATTCAATATCCGGAGATATGTGACATCCTATTTTCTCTCTTCATGTTGTACAAATACTGACAATATACACATCGCGTTTCTGTGTTTTCTTAGCATATTCAAGATAATAATCTGTATTGATTCCAGATATGCTAGGTCAATATCTGGATCTTGATCTGCTTTTCGATATGCTGAAAATAAGGAAGATTTTTGAGATTTCAGCACATGCGCAATAATTTGTCAAATATGAAATCCTTATTCTTCTTTCATGCACAAATCATTTTGGGATTCCCTCCAGATATCATACTGTACATGGGATGGCCTGATATTGACTCATTAGATATCCTGAGATAGGCCTATGTGGACATCTTATTTTCTCTATATGATGGCAAGTACTGACAGTAGGTCTACACAGTATACTTTCTCAGAACATACAATGCATATGCTCTTGACTGATGCTTTTTGATATGCTAAATAACAGCAATTTCTGATGCTTATTTGAGTTTTTAGGACATTGTCAATAATTGGACAAATATTAAATCCATATAATTGTTTCAGACACTAGATAACTTTTTTGTATTCCATCTGCATGGGCACTTGCAAACTGCAAGCTAAAAGCCCTGTAATTGGTAGCCTAGCACCAAAAATCACTTATTTTCTGCTGTGGAGTTCCAACGGTCATTTTTGACATTTGGGCGCCACAAATGAGTTTGTAAACGGTATGTGGTCAAACTGACAACTGGAGAAACAAAGAAGTGAGAAGCTGTGTAGAAAATATTGTTACTTCAAAGAAGTCAATGCTAAAGTGAGTAGCTAATTTGAGATCTTTTATTTATCTTAGTAACGTTACCTAGAATCAAGAACGTTAGCTAATTTGGCCAGCAGCCATTAGGGCTAGCCAGCAAGCTATAGGGGGTGAAAGCTAACTGGTAACCTAGCTAGCTAAGGAATACAAATTTTCCTCCCTTTCAGTTTGTTTTACCCTCTATCAAGCCTCAAGCTGACAGCTAACGTTTTGAAACTTTTGGGCGTATTTTGTATTACTATAAGATAGTTAGCTAACTAACTTAGCTAGCTTTTCCCAGTTAGTTTTCTCATCATGAATGAAGCAGGTAGAGTAGCTCCATTTCCTTGTGTATAGTTATGTGAAATGACAATATGTTCTTGCAATATCGACACAATTTTGATTAATGCATTTACAGTTTGAAGTGGACCAGAGACCAACACTACCACCACGTTGGGTATGGATTGCGAGGGACCGGTGCCGCTGCTGACCCAACCATCGCATCCATTGTCCATGATAAACAGGGCTGGCAGGGGGATAGAGGGTGTGTAACTTTTATTTTCTGTAAAAACCTTTTTTTTTTGTTGCAAAGATTGTTTTATATTTGCATCTTTACAGAAAACAGGTGTGATTGGAGCTCTGGAATTGCTATGCTGCATTTTTTAAACAGAAATAACAGAGAAATGCTTTGGATTAAATATGACAACGTTTGCTTTTCAGTGCCTTGTAACCCACTACTGAATATGGTGTAAATGTATGCTCAGATACACTATATATACAAAAGTATGTGGACACCATTCCAAATTAGTGGATTCGGCTATTTCAGCCACACCCGTTGCTGACAGATGTATAAAATTGAACACACAACCATGCAAACTCCATAGACAACCATTGGCAGGAGATTGGTCTTATTGAAGAGCTCAGTGATTTTCCGTTCAAGTCAGTTTGTCAAATTTCTGTCCTGCTAGATCTTCCCCGGTCAACTGTAAGTGCTGTTATTGTGAAGTGGAAAGGTCTAGGAGCAACAGCTGTGAAGCGGTAGGCCACACAAGCTCACAAAACGAGACCGCCAAGTGCTGAAATTGTCTGTCCTTGGTTGCAACACTCACTACCGAGTTCCAAACTGCCTCTGGAAGCAACGTCAGCACAATAACTGTTCGTCGGGAGCTTCATGAAATGGGTTTCTATGGCCGAGCAGCACACAAGCCTAAGATCAGTATGCGCAATGCCAAGCGTCGGCTGGAGTGGTGTAAATCTCGCCGCCATTGGACTCTGGAGCAGTGGAAAATTGGGTTCGGTGTATGCTAGAAGAACTCTATCTGCCCGAATGCATAGTGCCAACTGTAAAGTTTGGTGGAGGAGGAATAATGGTCTGGGGCTGTTTTTCATGGTTGGGCTCCTTAGTTCCAGTGAAGGGAAATCTTAACGCTACATGGTATTCTAGACAATTCTGTGCTTCCAACTTTGTGGCAACAGTTTGGGGAAGGCCCTTTCCTGTTTAAGCATGACAATGCCCCTGTGCACAAAGCGAGATCCATACGGTAATGGTTTGTCTAGATCGGTGTGGAAGAACTTGACTGGCCTGCACAGAGCCCTGACCTCAACTCCATCGAACACCTTTGGGATGAATTGGAACGGCATCTGCGAGCCAGGCCTGATCGCCCCAAAGTCAGTGCCCGACCTCACTAATGCTCTTAAGCGCTACGCTCTTCAGCACTCGGCGGACCCGTTCTGAGAGGTTATGTGGCCTACCACTTCACTGCTGATCTGTTGTTGCTCCTAGATGTTTCCACTTCAAAATAACATCACTAACAGTTGTCCGGGGCAGCTCTAGCAGGACAGAACTTTGACGATCTGACTTGTTGAATATGCGGCATCCTATGACGGTGCCATGTTGAAAGCCACTGAGCTCTCACTTTTACGGAGTTAAAATATTATACAAATATGTAAGTGGGTTTAAGGGATCTCACCCCAGATATCTCCCTGGGGTCATATGGTAGCAGGGAGATTTCTGAGGTCCGGATTGGATGCATGTAGAAACTGTTATTACGTTATTACAATAACGTTATAATGTTATTACAATGTGTTATGTGTTAAACCCTACACCCCAACCTGAGCACTCCGTTCTGCCCCATCTGGTCTCTTGGTCATTCCACCCCGTCAGCTCTCAATCAGCCCAGTCAAATATTTTCTCTGTCCTGGCACCCCAATGGTGGAATCAGCTTCCCCTTGTAGATAGGACAGCAAAGTTCCTACCCATCTTCCGAAAATGTTAGAAATCCTACCTCTTTCAAAGAGTATCTTAAATGAATTCCGTACTTATTGAGGGAACATGAACTTGCTACGACTGTGATATGGGATTGTCTCACCCAGCTATCTTATAATGAATGCACTAATTGTAAGTCGCTCTGGATAAGAGCGTCTGCTAAGTAACTAAAATGTAAACGTTACAAGAGTAATTACAGTGTTACTACACCGATTATAGCAAAGTGTTACTAAAGTGTGAAATGTTACCAAACAGCACATATTGCAGATAGGTTATTTTCACATGGGGACCTACTGCAGTATACTCAGTAAAGCTGCCCTTTGACCTTGAAGGCTATAAATAGAGCACTAGGAGATGGGATAATACAATACACGCTGATCAGGCAGGATGAGAAACAGAGCCTTCACTCCTGGGTCTGTTTCTACTGTCTATTAACAAAACCTAAGCCTGAAAAAAATTGAAAAAGTGATACATCGTTAAAACTTCATCGAATCGCACATTGGCTCCTCTATCACAAAGTCTCCTAAAATGGATAAATCTGTTATCAAGTAACAGTGACCAACTCACCCGAGGAGGATTTGAGCAATATACAGTAAAACAACATTGAAATACTGTAATTCCACCCTAAAACAAGTATGCTATTCACCACCTTCTGAGCCAGTTTTGAACAGTTGGATCTGAAAGTGTTACTTGAAGTCAGACAGTTGCCTGAGTCAAGGTTTGTTGGAAAAGCAGGAGCCTGGCCTTCCATTGTAGTGTGACCGCAGCACTCTCTGCATATTTCAACTCACCATCATCACCGGGTCTACTCAGCTCAATATGGGGCGAGTGGAGTAGTTCAACACTACCAAAGAAAGGTTAGTATTGAGAGCTGTGTGTGTGTGTGTGTGTGTGTGTGTGTGTGTGTGTGTGTGTGTGTGTGTGTGTGTGTGTGTGTAATTGTGTGTAGCTGCCTCTTTGGAGGTTAAAAGGAATGCAGTGAACCAATTAAACTCCATTTGCTTCAACATTAAAGGTAGAGACTGGTGTCAACGATGATTTCAGCGATTGCTTCTTCTTTCATCTGGCCGCTGATTAACTTAGATATTGTGTCTGGACTCACTCTACAGCAAAGGAAGCTAAAATGATTAGAACAATTATTAATGAAATGATGAATGATGTCACCCTGACTTCATCTTAACATGGAGTATGTCATGTTTTCATGCTTTGTCTTCTCAAGAGACACCATTCAAAGTGCAGTTTGGCAGACCCAAACTTTTCACCCCAAATGTTGCCCTTAAAGTATTTTATACATACAGAATCAGCAGTAGTTTGCTGTTTACGAGAAGTCATAAGGGAAGTTTTCCTTCATATGTCAATTGTTTGTGACGTACACTACTGTTTAAAAGTTTGGGGTTACTTAGAAATGTCCTTGTTTTTGAAAAAAAAGCAAAAAAAATGTGTCCATTAAATTAACATCAAATTTATCAGAAATACAGTGTAGACGTTAATGTTGGAAATGACTATTGTAGCTGGACATGGCAGATTTTTTTGTGGAATATCTACATGGGCGTACAGAGGCTTATTATCATCAACCATCACTCCTGTGTTCCAATGGCACGTTGTGTTAGCTAATCCAAGTTAATCATTTTAAAAGGCTAATTGATCATTAGAAAACCCTTTTGCAATTATGTTAGCCCAGCTGATTAAAGAAGCAATAAAGCTGGCCTTTAGACTAGTTGAGTATCTGGAGCATCAGCATTTGTGGGTTTGATTACAGGCTCAAAATGGCCAGAAACAAAAAACTTTCTTCTGAAACTCGTCAGTCTATTCTTGTTCTGTGAAATGAAGGCTATTTCATGCGAGTAATTGCCAAGTAACTGAAGATCTCGTACAACGCTCCCTTCACAGATCAGCACAAACTGGCCCTAACCAGAATAGAAAGAGAAGTGGGAGGCTCCGGTGCACAACTGAGCAAGAGGACAAGTACATTAGAGTGTCCAGTTTGAGAAACAGACACCTCACAAGTCCTCAACTGGCAGCTTCATTACATAGTACCCACAAAACACCAGTCTCAACGTCAACAGTGAAGAGGCGACTCCGGGATGCTGGCCAGGTTGAGAGAAAATACTAACAGGTGAACTCAAATGTAACAGAGAAACTGTATGTTATATATTTGTTGTAGGAACTATGGCATTAAATTATGTCAACTACATAAAGTATAGTTTTTCTACAATAAAGTAATGTATGGTTATGCCCCATGTGTTATACCCTCACATATCAATATAACACCTAGCCAAAGACCCACCTGTCATTCACCTCTTTACACACACAGACACACTCTGAGCCAAGTTAGAGTAAACGATAGCACTTCCATGCCCAGTGCTATACTTATTCCCAATGGTCTAGCCTGGGATAATGAGATATAAAAGCCCCACCTGATTCCCTGATCCCAGTATAGCACTACAGACCTCAGACCTGTCAGTTACCACTCTGTTAGCCATATCACTGAGAGACTGTGGCATACAGGACACAGAGAGAGAGAGATTGCGACACACCGTGGAATACCAACAAGAGAGGGATACAGTCTAGACAATCGAGGTAAGACAATTCTAATATAGTGTGGGGGTGGTGATGGTGGTGGCAGGCTGAGGGTTAAAACTCATTGTAAGGATAAAAGTATCTTTAAAAAATATATATTTCACATTATCTTTCAACCCTGTATGATTGTTTGCTATTTTATGATGTAATGCTATTCTAAAGGATAAGGTATTTTCTACATGATCCATAAGATAATGAGCAATATTCTTACAGTGGATTTGTACTATACAGTGTCTATTCAAATAGAGCATAGAAATCAAATCATAGCTAATGTGCAGTGCATTCCAAAAGTATTCACCCCCTTTGGCGTTTTCCCTATTTTGTTGCATTACAACCTATAATTTAAATGGATTTTTATTTCGATTTCATGTAATGGACATACACAAAATAGTACAAATTGGTGAAGTGAAAGGAAAAGAGAACTTGTTTTAAAAAATTCAAAAAAATATAGAACGGAAAAGTGGTGCATGTATATGTATTTGCCTCCTTTGCTATGAAGCCCCTAAATAAGATCTGGTGCAACCAATTACCTTCAGAAGTCACATAATTAATTAAATGAAGTCCACCTGTGTGCAATCTAAGTGTCACATGATCTGTCACATGATCTCAGTATATATACACATGTTCTGAAAGGCAAAAGAGTCTGCTACATCACTAAGCAAGGGGCACCACCAAACAAGGTGCACCATGAAGACCAAGGAGCTCTCCAAACAGGTCAGGGACAAAGTTGTGGAGAAGTACAGATCAGGGTTGGGTTATAAAAAAATATCTGAAACTTTCATCATCCCACGGAGCACCATTAAATCCATTATTTTAAAAAATTGAAAGAATATGGCACCACAACAAACCTGCCAAGAAAAGGCCGGCCACCAAAACTCACAGACCAGGCAAGGAGGGCATTAATCAGAGAGGCAACAAAGAGACTAAAGATAACCCTGAAGCAGCTGCAAAGCTCCACAGCGGAGATTCGAGTATCTGTCCATAGAACCACTTTAAGCTGTACACTCCACAGAGTTGGGCTTTACAGAAGAGTGGCCAGAAAAAAGCCATTGCTTAAAGAAAAAAATAAGCAAACACGTTTGGTGTTCACCAAAAGGCATATGGGAGACTCCCCAAACACATAGAAGAAGGTACTCTGGTCAAATGAGGCTAAAATTGTGCTTTTTGGCCATCAAGGTAAACGCTATGTCTGGCACAAACCCAACTTTTCTCATCACCCCGAGAACACCATCCCCACAGTGAAGCATGATGGTGGCAGCATCATGCTGTGGGGATGTTTTTCATCGACAGGGACTGGGAAACTATTCAGAATTTAAGTAATGATAAATGGCGCTAAATACAGGGACATTCTTGAGGGAAACCTGTTTCAGTCTTCCAGAGATTTGAGACTGGGACGGAGGTTCACCTTCCAGCAGGATAATGACCCTAAGCATACTGCTAAAGCAACACTCGAGTGGTTTAAGGGGAAACATTTAAATGTCTTGGAATGGCCTAGTCAAAGCCCAGACCTCAATCCAATTGAGAGTCTGGGGTATGATTTAAAGATTTTGGTATGACAAAAAAATAATCTATTTTAATTCCAGGTTATAAGGCAACAAAATAGGAAAAATGCCAAGGGGGTGAATACTTTCGCAAGGCACTGTATCAACAGGAAACACATCTCCTTAGTTTATATATCAAAAATATTTAAAAAATGTCAATGTATTTCCAGGCTGTTTTTACAGGATGAAGCCCAGATGGCTGCTTTCCTCCGTCGAGCTGCTGCCCACCATCACTGAGCTGCAGGAAGGAGTTCTGGAGGATGGGGAAGACGAGTACCCCACTATGGAGAAGTATGTGGACTCCATCAAGAAACTCTCCCAGACTGCTCCATACCCCCTCCACGGCCCACTCCGGGAGCACAGACAATGGATGACCTGCTTGGCCACCCATCCCGTCAGAAGATGCTTCCACTGTAGCCCCATTGGCGCCCTATAACAAATCCATGGCATATGCTCCTTGGATCCCCAGTGGTCTATTGGATGTGTCACTGATGGTCGCCCATCCTTTGGACTGTGTAACCCAGGTATGTTCAGGCCGAGACCCCCTGGATTGGTTGTTTGCGCAGGCCCAGTTTTCCGGGGTTGACGTGACTAAGAAAGTCCTAGGCTTCTGTTTGTGACGGTGCTGCGGAAAAGTTCCGCTTTGCGGAACTCTTTGGTGAACAGGAAGCATAGTCTGGATTACATTACTGGATTAACCCAGCGTGGGATTGGAGGTCGAGGTAGTCAGGAATGATTTGTGAATGTTGTCTTAACTCTCCAATGTGATCTACTGTATGGACTGAGTCCCTCCAGGCATGACCAGAGTTGAAGGGTGTCCTAATATGGACACCGTAGAAGAAGACACCTTACAAAGGAGGGGGCAGCCCAATGAATTTACACTTTAGCTGCTTTATATCTCTGGATACCCTCGCAATGATAATCTTTTTGTAAGGAACTCTTTGTAAATAGAAGCTGTACATACTGTACATGATTGTCTGTAAATATCTTTGTGTGACCGACACAATTAAAACAACATGGTATTCAAAAACATTGTTTTCACCGCCATTGACTCTGTCACTCACAATCAAGGCAATTATTTTCTCTCTGTCTTCAAGAACAGACATTTCTCTCTTCTTTATGGTATCTATTTTCTTTGTTAAGCACTCCTGTGTGCTCTGGTTCTGGTCCGTTAGGCTCCTTAAGTTTCTGTTTCTTCTAAATGTCGCAAGCGTGTGGTGAGCCAAGACAGCTGGCGCTACAGCGCATTAGCAATAACGTTGCCTTGGCCTAGGTCCATCCCTCTATCATAACAAGATGAAGGGAGGGAACAGGGAGGCCTGCTCTTTCCGGTGATACATTTTCACTGAAATGTAAATCAATGTTAATGTTTCCAATACCCAGAATATAGATGAATTATACAGTACATATTCTACTGAAACGTCATTAGGTCCTGTTCCGAAGAAATACCACACTCATTTTAAGACGTTAAGTAACAATGTTTTCAGTGGACATTACCATGAAATGACACTTTATGAGAAAGAGCAACAGTATTTGCGATAACCCCCCAAATGTGTGTTAGTCATGATCTTGGGTTATCTTGGACATGGCTCATTAGCAGTGGCTCACATAATTGGAAGTGGTAGTCAGAGTACAGTATTGGTCATATAATAAATTGTGTATGAACCAAAAAGTCAAATCAGGTCATTACCTCTCAACTTGTTGAGCATAGTCCCACTGTGTTAATTCATTTGAGCAGAATTGGTCAAATATCATACAACCACAGGATGTTGGTGGCACCTTAATGAGGACGGGCTCTTGGTAATGGCTTGAGCGAAATAAGTAGAATGGTATCAAATACATCAAACACATGGTTTCCATGTGTTTGATGCCATTCTATTCGCTCTGTTCCAGCCATTATTATGAGCCGAACTCCCTTTAGCAGCCTCCACTGCATACAACTACATAATGCATAAACCAGCTTTTAAAACATTTGCAGATGTAATCATATGTAGTGTAATTACATTTAAAAACATAGGTGTATCTACCTAGTTATTTATCATGAAAAAAACATGTTTTAGCATCAATTAAAACCTGACATATCACGCCACAGAATAGGAGACATTTAGTATCTCAACCGGCTTCCATTTTTTCAGTTGTGGCTTCTTTGCGCGATGTATTGTTGTCTCTACCTTCTTGCCCTTTGTGCTGTCGTCTGTACCCAATAATGTTTATACCATGTTTTGTGCTGCTACCATGTTGTGTTGCTACCATGTTGTGGTCATGTTGTGTTGCTACCATGCTTTGTTGTCATGTGTTGCTGTCTTGCTATGTTGTTGTCTTAGTCGTGTTGTCTCTCTTGTCGTGATGTGCGTTTTGTCATATATTTCATTTATTTATATATTTATTTTTCATCCCAACCCCCGTCCCCGCAGGAGGCCTTTTGCCTTTTGGTAGGCCGTCATTGTAAATAAGAATTTGTTCTTAACTGACTTGCCTAGTTAAATAAAGGTCAAATAAACAAATGAAAAATAAAAGACATTGGGGACATAAGCCCGAAAACGAACCTCTGACAAGACACAACACACATGACTGAAAACACCAGACACATCCTGGGTGTTAGGCCCAGTCATCATTCATCACCATGATAATCATTAACTTCTGGTAAAACAGGTGTCGGTCTATAGACATGTTCTAGTGTTGACTAGCATGATCAGTATGACATGGTAGATTTAGGTTGGGGGTTCACAGAATAGAGATGACTGGCTATCGTGTCATCATGATGTTCCTGCAGCTGTTGCTGTTGCTAATTGCCCCAGACAGCATATCTGACCTGGGCATGCTGGTGGAGAAGGAGAAGAACCATCAACATTCTTCGCAGTTTATACACTTTTGTTTTCACTTTTCCTATTAGCTTTTGTTATTTCTATCCAAGAAAGTTTGGGGTGAAGTTTGTCTTAATACGAGACCCTCTTCTGAAGCACCATCTCTCGTTTGACCCCCAGATCTGTGATGTCATAAAGAGCAGTTTTCAGAAGGAGAAGGTAATTGGAAGGAGACTTCGGATCTGTCCAACTAATGAATCCGAGACGGCTTAATCTACATTATTTAAAATAACAGGTTTGCAGACAGGCCACTTAAACATGAATCACCGTGACTTGCAACGCTGACTCACCCTGGCGTTCACTTTCCCACAGTCACAGTTAGGAAGTTAGGAGTTAAGATTCTCGCGGCCAACTTTTTATCGGCAGACTCCTAGCTTCCCTCCGCCCCTTCCACCCTCCACTCTGTAGTCCAACATTCCTTCATTTCTACCCTAGTGAGCTGGGAAATTCCAGTGAGAGCTGTTTCTTGAACGTTTGCCGGGAAAGAACATGGGATTTGGGAAAACCCTTTGCCGGCAGTTTATAAAAAGGACAATGGATCCCAATAGTTCTTCACTTTTCACTTTCACTTCAAGTGGATCTTACTGCCTCTTGACTCCTCACCTCTCCATCTCTCGCTACTTATATTCACGATGGCCTTCACACCAAAAGCCTGCAGTCTTTTCCTGGTGGTTTTGCTGGGAGTTTGTATACAGCTCAACGGAGGTAAGATTTCAAAGTCATTTCTAGCAATGTCAGCTACAATATATGGAATGTACAGTGCAGTGTGCATGCTTTTACTAGTTACCTGACTGACTAGGGATTTTGCAGTGACTAGGCTACTATACATATAGTGGCTGTCGTATAGCATAACATGAGTGTAGAATACTATAGAAATTGCAGTTATGTACAGTTTCTTCTCAGAACAAGCATTGTGCAAAAAATGCATTCATGTGAATTCTTATCCAAAATCCAATTTGAAGACATATTTGTCATAAAACAACTTTTCCATTAAAATGTTTGACCATGTTAATTGATGTTTATAACTCTCATTACAGCTCAACACGTTCCAGGTGCCAGATGCAAATGCCCAGGAACCATTATGCACACTCAGGAAATCATTGATGACTTTGAAATCATTGAAAAGACCCATTACTGCGACACTACTGAAATCATGTAAGTAACTGCATTAATTTAAGCAGAAAGTGGTTTCTCTCTCTTTTTTTGCTTGTTTCTTTCTGACATTTACTTATGACATGACAATCGCCTCCATCAGCCTTGTATCAGTTGTGTGACACAAGCATTAATTGTGTGTATGTGTGGTTTGTTGTTTTCAGTGTTACACTGGCGGAAGATGGAGCCAGACGGTGCCTGAACCCCGTTGGAAGAAAGGCCATGTTTTTCGTCAACTGCTGGAACAGGTAAGATAGATCAAATCATCAGACTCCTCACCACCATACTAAATCCTTGGCAGAACTATACTGCAGTTATGACAATGTAATAACTTATAGATCAACATTTATCACAATCTAATGACATATAGATCTAATGGTAAAAAAAAGAAGCTAAGTTACTGTAATTATAAACTTTACTGTAATTATAGTTTTATCACACCACTAAGTAGCAGACATGAGGCTAAAGCGTGCAAAAGCAAAAGACCTTAGCACATACTTTAGAAACATCCTATAGCACTTGACTTAATATAATCCATGTAACATTAGTCCTTTCTGAGAATAACACTCTTCTCCCTCCTTCCAAATAGAATAAACAAGGACGACAAGCAAAAGAAGAGGTGTCTTAAGAGAAAAGCAGAGTGAACGTAACGGAGGAGGGGAGAAGGGGCATGGAAAACCCAACGGCTGGATTTTCCCTGAAGTCATGTGACCAAACACACACAAGAAGAATGTTGAGGGCTGACACTGCACTTTAGAGAAAGAGAGAGAGCGGGAGAGAGAGGGGGATTTTCTATTTCCTTCGTGATTTTGTGGTACAGCACTGTATACAAGTATACAACACTAATTGTGAGACATTTGATGATATCATAAGTTAAAACTCTTTATTTATTTTTCTATTTGTTATTTAAATATGTGTATATTAATGAACTGATGAATATGATTTTGATACAACTGAAATAAAAATGTTTTTGATACAACCTAAAGATTCAACGTTCTCTTAATCATAACACTCCATTTGTTATGAACGCTTATACCAAGTCCTATAATGCAATATGGGGTAACACAAACATTATTACTGTCACAATTAATGCATAGGACCCAATACTCATGGTCTATAGAGAGAGCCATGGGAACAGCTCTTTTAACATTTTGGTTACAGAGTATGATACACTCTGGAGAGAGAGAGAGGGTCCCATGTATGGCAACACTGCAATAAGACCCGTGATCATGATTTTAAACACAGCTGGTCTCAACAGCTGCAGGGGTTGGCTGAGAAACAAAGGCTGGACTTCCAGGTCAGGAGAAAAATGTACTGATGCCATAGCGACCTGGGGTGAACCTCGACACACGTGACGTTTCTAAACTACTGGAATACATGAACTGATCACTCTAGGGTTAGACATATTACAGTCACTTGTAATAATCCTACATAATCTGGATTTATTGACGCAAAAGAAATGTGAAATAAACGTCAAAATAAATGTTCATGATCATAAAAATGTTGATTTCCAGCTATTACAATACTGTCAATGTGCACCATCTACTGGAGGACCTTAGTACCTAAACCCAGATAATCATTGACTTCTGTAATTACAGCGTTACTACACAAACATAAAGCAACGTAATATAAAGGTATAAAATCAACTTAATATAAAAGTATAAGATCAACTTAATATAAACGTATAAGATCAACTGAATGTAAAGGTATAAAATCAACTTAATATAAACGTATAAGATCAACTGAATGTAAAGGTATAAAATCAACTTAATATAAACGTATAAGATCAACTGAATGTAAAGGTATAAAATCAACTTAATATAAACGTATAAGATCAACTGAATGTAAAGGTATAAAATCAACTTAATATAAACGTATAAGATCAACTGAATGTAAAGGTATAAAATCAACTTAATATAAACGTATAAGATCAACTGAATGTAAAGGTATAAAATCAACTTAATATAAACGTATAAGATCAACTGAATGTAAAGGTATAAAATCAACTTAATATAAACGTATAAGATCAACTGAATGTAAAGGTATAAAATCAACTTAATATAAACGTATAAGATCAACTGAATGTAAAGGTATAAAATCAACTTAATATAAACGTATAAGATCAACTGAATGTAAAGGTATAAAATCAACTTAATATAAACGTATAAGATCAACTGAATGTAAAGGTATAAAATCAACTTAATATAAACGTATAAGATCAACTGAATGTAAAGGTATAAAATCAACTTAATATAAACGTATAAGATCAACTGAATGTAAAGGTATAAAATCAACTTAATATAAACGTATAAGATCAACTGAATGTAAAGGTATAAAATCAACTTAATATAAACGTATAAGATCAACTGAATGTAAAGGTATAAAATCAACTTAATATAAACGTATAAGATCAACAATGTAAAGGTATAAAATCAACTTAATATAAACGTATAAGATCAACTGAATGTAAAGGTATAAAATCAACTTAATATAAACGTATAAGATCAACTGAATGTAAAGGTATAAAATCAACTTAATATAAACGTATAAGATCAACTGAATGTAAAGGTATAAGATCAACTTAATATAAACGTATAAGATCAACTGAATGTAAAGGTATAAAATCAACTTAATATAAACGTATAAGATCAACTGAATGTAAAGGTATAAAATCAACTTAATATAAACGTATAAGATCAACTGAATGTAAAGGTATAAAATCAACTTAATATAAACGTATAAGATCAACTGAATGTAAACGTATAAGATCAACTTAATGTAAACGTATAAGATCAACTTAATAAACTTAATGTAAAGTGTTACCTAATAGTCAACTACACAGGTATAAGAGCAACTTAATGTCAAGTGTTACCAAGTAGTCAATGATAATACTAGAAAATGATTGATGCCAATATTTACCTTCTAAATAAATCAAGATAATGTAGCTTTCTAAATAAATCAAGATAATGTAGCTTTATCAATAAATCAAGATAATGTCGCTTTCTAAATGTGTCATTGAAAACAACAAAAGGCTCTAGGAGGTCTTGAATATAGAAATGTTTCTGAAACACTTACTGCTATACTGATTTGCTGCAGCGGCCTAGTTTCTTCCCTTTTAGAACCACCATGGATGCGTCCTAAATGGCACCCTATTCACTATATGGTGCACTTCTTTTGACCAGGACTCTCGTCAAAGGTAGTGCATTATAAAAAGGAATAGGGTGCCATTTGGGACGTACGATGTTTCTCCAGCGTGATGAGCTCCAAGGCAGCACGTCCTGCGTTTTGACCATTACTTTGCTGTGGAGATAAACTTTGCTGGAGGATATCAGAACTGGCCTTCACACTCTGGGGAAATCAAAGGGCTGGTGGTGGTCAGCGAGAGCCAAGGAGTGTGGGAGAGAATAGATCCTCCATAAACCTTCTTATTCCCAGACCAGAGTCCTGAGGCTGTGAGCACACACACACACACACACACACACACACACACACACACACACACACACACACACACACACACACACACACACACACACACACACACACACCCTATAATAAAACCTGCCGCATGAGATCATAAACCAAAAACAAAGCCTAGAAACATAGCAGATGAAGGGGTGCTTAGTCATATCTGCCTGTGGCATACCCTGCAGTATATACAGTATCTCCTGGAATTAAATCATCTGTTAAGACAGATATGGACAATATCTCAGTAAGGTTGTTGGGAGAAGACGAGGCTAATGTTGCATTGCTGGATCCCAAATGGCACCCTATTTCCTATTTAGTGAGCTAGTTTTGACCAGGGCCCATTGGGCTCTGGTCAAAGGTAAGCACTATGTAGGGAATAGGATGCCATTTGGGATCCGACCTTTATGAACTGCTGTCAGCATACTATTTGGAACACAAGATGGAAATGGATGTTTACTAAAATGATCATTGATAGATCATTGATCATCTCCACCTGAGGTTCAGTAGACGAAGGTTCAATATGGTTAGGTAAGTGGAAAACACTCTCCTTGATGTTAGAAAGACATCAAATCTGGTTGCATGCTGTTTCATTTGTTGCCTGATGTTCCTCACTCTAGCTGTCAGAACAGCAGAACCTCCGAATAAGAGAACCTTTCCTTAAGAAACTAGATCAACAAATACATCATCAATTTATCATCTGCATGTTGTCAACAAAGCAGTAGGATTTTCAATGGGTGGCGTTTCATGGTTCAGAAAAATTGCTACTAATAATTTGTCTGGCACTTTTGCAGAAGCCTCCCACTGATGGGTGTGTTTCATTTTTTTTACATTCTGCGGCAAAGGCACAAATCCTGAGAGAAATATTTTATTTCTATGATATGTGTTGTTCCCGCCTGCTTTAAAGCTTATATATAGCTTTTAAAAAAGGACTGGGCTGTCTCCCACAGTGTAATACTCTCCCGTACAGGAGAACAGCGGTGGCTGTTAGAATAAAAGTTGAGTGAGAGCTGCCACTGCCCGGCTTCTGTTGGAATCCAACAAACCCATACTGTTAAAAAAAACAATGTTTTTAAAAGTAATAATATTTTTTTTTAAATAAATGGCAACCCAATATTTTATTTATACATGTGGAGCATGCCCAATCGCTTGTTGATGTAGCTGTCAGACAAAGGGAAGAGGGTAAATTGCTCCTAACACGTTATCCCCATGCAATATTCATACGGCTACTGCTATAACATGGCTTTCATGAGTTCTCTTTGTTGCTCTACAGGCCGTGAAGAGAGTGGGCATCAATTATATGAAAATAGTCAAGAGAGAACGCTGTGAAGAACGGAACGACACACAAACAAATAAACAACTGTGCCAAGCGACTCTAGAGAAGCCCTGCTTTGACTATGTTGGCTATGGGTTCTCTTCAAAGAGTGCGTATGTCTGTCTGTCTGTCTGTCTGTCTGTCTGTCTGTCTGTCTGTCTGTGTGTGTGTGTGTGTGTGTGTGTGTGTGTGTGTGTGTGTGTGTGTGTGTGTGTGTGTGTGTGTGTGTGTGTGTGTGTGTGTGTGTGTGTGTGTGTGCGTGTCCGTGTGTTTTATGCATCTCCGTGTTTTATGTGTCGCTATGGGTATATGACTGAGGCTTTGGGGTTAGGAGGAAAGCCTCTCATGTCCCGTCTTGTCAATCACCCAGCCTCAACCCATAAATAAAGAATGACACACGCACCCAGCTACTCTCTCTCATTGTCTAGTGGGCCTGCCTGCCTGCCCAAGGCCCACCGCTCCCCAGATGCAGAGATGCAGATGTCATTTTCAGTGCAGAGAGAGGTTACTATACAGGCAGGGAGAGAGAACACATCACAGAGTGACTTGCATAGACAGAACAGAAGACCCACCAGGAGGTAACGTGGAAGGCAGCACACACCACAGGGAAACTCCATCTTAAATAAATCAAGCTGTTGCCCCATCAATCCCAACACTGAACTCTATGTGAAATGTAGATGAATCGAGGTGAATGATGTGAACATGGCATGATATGAAATGTCCCCTGATACTTCACCTTTGTTAGGCTTGAATAGTTGATTTGAGGAAAATACGTCAAAACAGGACTTTACTCTAACTGGTTTGGACAGAAATGTATTTGAATTATCGTTTTATTCATCGTGGTGATGGATCTTTGATTCAGATATCACACAAATGGGATTTCCTTCCACCTGATGTAGCTAACATTGACATCCAGAGTGAATGGTAGGGTTGTCATTTGCAGGAGAGAGTGAGAGACAAGCACACGGAAAACAGAAATACAAAAGCCTGTCTAGGGGATCGTTTCTGGACACCGGTTCAGGTCTTTGACTACTGAACGTATATGTCTGTCAAGTGTTGAGTTGCAGTGTCAGGAGCTTATAGACACACAAACATGGACACACACACACTGACACACACATGCACACACACTTTCTCTCTCACAGAGGATAAGGCTGGTTGCAAATCTGCATATGCTGCTCACTGACAAGATTACAGGAGGCTGAGAATGGAGTGTGATGTGATCTCACCACACAACACTGTAGTATATTCACACTTTGCTTGTATGCTAATCCTCTTCATATGGCCATAGAGCTGGGATTGCACTGTGCCATTCAATTATCACAAAGTCACTGGAACATTCGGCTGAGAGACACATCGCAAGGAATGAGCCAAACATCATATTGAAATGTATTCAGCCCCATAGCCCCAACGGTAGTTGCAGTAGGTACATCCACATTTCCATGTGGCGCAGTAGTTAGAATCAATCAGGAAGTTTAATTCCCACGTCGCAACAAGGGAACAAGCAATCAGCTAGTGGGTCGAACCTAAACCAATACATTAAACCGAACACAGACGTTGCTTAGTTGTTTTGCTTGTTTCTTGGAAATAAAGTAGACGGTTGTAGTTACAAATCTAAACCTACAGGTGGCAGCATATACACTCTGCTCTACTAGTCCTCCTTATCAGCATTCTGGAACAATCTCCTGTACCCACTGACTCCTGTTGTGCCCACTGTTAAGGAGGATACAGGGCTTACAGCAGTATTGAATTCATTAACCTTTTCTCCACTCTGGTCCAAAATGGGAGCAGGACCGCAATTGTTGGAAATAACCCCCTCGGCACTTTAAACAGTTTATTGAAAGGGTCATGGATGGAAGAAGAGGCTCTGAAGAGGGGGCTTGCCCCTATTTGTTACTTATCCGAAAAGTGTCATCTTGCATCAGGTGGTTAGTTATTTAGCAACTCACCGTGCGATAATAGGCGCGACTACGTCGCCCATTACCGTCCCCTTTACCTGCGCTTGACGTGCTACTTTTGGACAAGAGACAAATTTGACCGAAAACTTGGTAATTGTCTCACTGGAGACCGTCTGATGGGGTGCTGGAGTTGAGAGGGTGTGTTCAGCTAGCGTCTGTGTCAGGTTAGTCAGTGTAGCGTGGCATCATAAGGAGTAAGAGGCTCGGAGTCTTTTGTGTCTCCTAGAAGCAAACTTCTTCAACACTTGGTTCATCTCAATCGGTTTGGGCAATTGCTGTTGGCCGGATCACTTTGAGCATGACTTCTAAACAACAGGATGTTGCTCATTCCTGATGCGGCATGAAGTCTTTGAAGAACATTCTATTTGTATGAGATCATTAGATTGTATGTCCTATTCCGTCATCACTGACAGCTTCATACTGTATGTTAAAAATCTCAGAGTATCATATTGAAGGTGGTTCCCCACTCTTTGCCTACTAAGGGAAAGATAGATGGAGCTAGAGATCACTTAATCCAACAATGGAATATTCATAGAAAATCAAATATTATGTGAATTGTAAATTAAAGGTTTCCAAAAGTTAAAGCAGGGAGGCTTTAACTTTTTTTGGCTACCAATAACGAGCACCGATAACGCTGTGAAAGTTCAGATATTGACGTCTGATTTTGGCAGAACAGCAAGGCAGGAGACGATAATTTATACAATATCTGATCAACATTTTCAAGATAACGCTGAAATCTTCCAGTTCCACATGCCAAATGTGATGTGCAACAGCACAAGGCAGACCACTTAGATTGCCTGAGGGACATCTAAACACTTGTAGAGCTCGGCGCTCTGATGAGCAAGGAAGAGGACAGTGGCACAACTATTACATTGCAAGAGCCAAAAAAGCCAACTATGTTCAGTTTCAATGGTGAACTGTGGTAACCGAGTCAATATGACCCCAGGCATTTCAACCAGTGGTGGTTGGAGCCGTTTAAGATGAGGGAGGATGATAGTTTTTTCATGAACATGGCCTTATTTCTATTACAGCACATTGGATGACTGTCACTCATATTCCATTCATCCAGCTCAATGTAACATCAATAGGTTTAGGGTACTACATGGTGCTAACATTTTCCCTGTATCCATCATGAGGTTGCTACAACCTAGCCTATGAATAAAAATGTACAACATAGGTGCACAGGTCGAGATAATTTTGAGTAATCAAGGTGACAGACAGTGACACATTCAATACTGCATTGCACACTTTTGCCTGCATCTAGCTGATCTAGAGTGTAATCATTAGTCCAACATTTGCGAACAACAGTTTCTATTGGACAAAATCAGGTATGTTTATCCCTGTTTCATTCTGTTTTCTTCCGTTTAAGAAGTTGTTTTCAGCAGAATCGGCGCAATGAATACACCCCTGATCACTAGCCAACACAGTTCACTTTCATAGCAGTCACATACAAACAGCTCGTTGTATATATAATTCCTTCTCACATCTATCTACAGGCTCTCCTCCTCTCACCTTTCCCCTTCGCTTGTGGACTTAACTGCACAACACACCAGCTGTCTGTGACTAGGCAAAAAAACCTTTCCAAGCCAAACCTTCATATCATGACTGCTAACCGCTACACACAGCCTACATCATTGTCAAGTCATAGTCAATATAGATATGAGAACTAACACGTTAGTAAACTCTCTACAATCCTGCAGTGCAGTGTACAGTCAGCAGCAAGCAGTTTAGCAGATACACCGGCAGGCCCTGGTGGCAATAAATTAATAAAACCAAAAGCTTACCTTGACTTGGAAGAGTTCCAGTGTTGGATAGCCATAGCCTGCTAGCTAACATAGCATCCCTCTCTGTTTGAGTAGGCTAAACTAGCTAGCTGCATTCGATGCTAGCTAAGAAAGTGAAAGTGAAAATATACATACTACGAAATATAGCTAGCTCTCTCTCTTCTCCTAATTTGGAATTAATTAATTAATTGCAAAACAGTGTGTTTTAATCAATTATTTGGTAGCATGTGAATATATTTAGTATAGTATCTATTTTTTTATTTTTATGTTTCACTATTTTTATTTGATTGAAATTCACTGAAGAAGATGGTCCTCCTCTTCCTCCTCTGAGAAGCATCCACTGATTTCAACCAGAGCGGAGAAGGAGAGGAACCTCTGGTGAATGAGGGACATAGAGAAGAGAGTAGGAAGAGAGAGATCAGAAATGGAGTGCTAAGGGAATGAGAACAGAGTAGAAGAGAGAGATGAACTGAAGTTAGAGGCCAGCTCCAGAGTTAATAGGTAGGAACCTGCGAGAGAGAAAAGCATTTAATGAGCGAGGAGGAGGAGAGGAGTGAGAGATCAAGAAGGAGAAGACTCTAGGAAGCACCAGAATAGAAACTGTCCCTTTTAAAGTGAAACTTTTGGTTGGAATTCAGGGACTACTGTAGCTCATGTAGGGCAGACAGTCAACCAGATAGCTATATTCTATTATTATACTCAACTGTTAGATCTTAACTTAGAGAGTTTACACATTTACTTCACAAAAGAGACTTCAAAAAACAATCAAAGCCAATCTCAAAGGGAAAATATCGATTGGCTACCTGACAGCATTGCAGCCCTGCCCTCTAAATGAATCTCACTGAGTTGCTGGTAAGCAACAGACAGACTAAATATAGCAACACTTGTTGACTGACAAGTAAACCAAACCCATAATTGGTTTGGAGCCCCTCTGTGCCCAATTTACCACCTGCGGCTCCCTGAGCTGCCTATAGCTACTGGTACAGACTGTAGTATCAGGACAAGTACCAAGCATTGTTGGAGAGATACACGTACCATCTGTCTTCTAAACAACTTATTTGTATTGTACTATAGTACTTAAGACTCTGTAAGTAACTTCTAGAACAAAAACAAGCCAGAGCTTGGATAGTGGCCTGCTTGATGAAGTTGAATGAATGAACTGAGTGCTATACAATAGCTTGTGGCCGAACTTCAGATATGTGTGTGTAACCCCATTTCACTCCAAGCTCCTATTGACATCAATGCATTATTTGATTTACTGTACAGTATCCTATAATAGGATTCTGTGCTTAGAGCATCTGTGAATATAAGAAGCATTCAGAGCCAGGTGAACAAACAGTGCAGTATATCTTCAACACAAACAAAGTTGTTAACAGGAGGCTGGCGAAGCTGAACAAGAGGCCTGACTCCTTTACAACTGCAACAAGGGATGTGTCCCAAATGGCACCATATTCATTTCATAGTGAACTACTTTTGACCAGGGCACAAAGGGCTCTGGTCAAAAATAGGGCACTACATAACAAATAGGGTACCATTTGGGACGTAGGCAAGCATTACCACTGTGCCGTGCAATTACAATATAACAGACTTTTACAAGATGGCTATCAGCAATGAGAATTTGATTAATGCTATGGCCTCTGGACTCGAGTACTGCGGCAGACGAGGGCTGTGAAACACCCATTCTGAAGCCGCTAGCTATACCAGTCCCTAATCACCACCAGCAGTGTGATGGTAGTAATGGTGTGTGTGTGTGTGTGTGTGTGTGTGTGTGTGTGTGTGTGTGTGTGTGTGTGTGTGTGTGTGTGTGTGTGTGTGTGTGAGAGGGAGTGAGTGAGTGAGTGTGTATGCCTGAGTGTGTGTGTGGTTGTGCCCTGTATGTCTCCATCTGTGTGAGTGTGTGTGTGAGGCAGCAGTGAGCAGACATTCAGACATCACACACAAATTGCATGCTGGGGAGAGAGGAGTGTTAGTAGCGCCGTGGGCTAGCGGACCTAAAGCACAATTAATGTAATGTGATGGAGTGGCTCGGCCCACGTTCTGTTTTCTCTCAATCAGCGATCAGACACTTTATCTGTTCCACGTTTGGTAATCTAATCAACACAATGAATTGCTCTCTGTCTCTGTCTCTCTGCTGTATGGCTCCAGTGAGGGATATTTTTTTAAAGGCCTTGCTGTAAATCTAGAATTAAAGACAGAACACCTCATAGTGATTACAGTGATGTTCTGACCAAATGTATGATGTGCAATGATGGTATTTATTTATTTGACATTTTGCAGGATGAAATCTCTTGAGATCTCGTTTTCAAGTGTTAAAAAGAATGCATAACTGTCACACCCTGACCATAGTTTGCTTTGTATGTTCTATGTTTTGTTTAATTCGGGTGTGATCTGAGTGGGCATTCTATGTTGGATGTCTTGTTCCTGTCTCTGTGTTTGTTTGCACCAGATAGGGCTGTTTCGGTTTTTCCCGTTTATTGTTTTTGTATACTGTTCGTGTTTTCGTCTTTATTAAAGATGTTTACAAATAACCACGCTGCATTTTGGCCCTCCTCTCTTTCACCGGAAGAAAACCTTAACAGTAACAAGAATAATACTACTGTCTAATAATAATAACAATGAAATAATAATAACAGTAAAACAAATACTAAAAAACATACATAAACAGCATAAAAACACAAACTACTGCTACAACTACTAATACAACTAATTTGGGAGTTTGGGAGTGACATCCAATTTAGTGTCTTATAATGGCACCCAAGTATGAATCTGCAACGATTGTTATAAATGACATCTAATTTGCAAAGTAAGGTCTTGGTTGTGTTTTGATAGATGATGTCACCATAGTCTAGGATGGGATGCAGCAGTTGGGTTACGTAGGTCTTTCTAATGGATACAGTAAAACAATTCTTAGATCTGCATAGTAACCCAAGCTTATAGTATTTTTTACATTTTTATTATCAATGTGCTTTCCAAAAGATAAGTCAGAATCTATCCTCATGGACAGGTATTTCAAACAATCAAACACTTCCAAGCATTGTTTCCCCACTTGAATGAATTCTGAATTTGCCAGCTGTGGAGTTTATTCTTTGCCTTATACCAAACAGCATCATATTGTTTGATTCAAAACCAAATTGTTTGCTTGAAACCATGTTTTAAATGGTGTCAAAATAATCTTGTAGAGTTGCTTGTATCTCTATCATCAGTGTGTAAGTGAACATGTGTATTCTTACAAATTCATTTATAAATATAGAGAAAATAGTGGGGGGGGGGGGGGGGGGGGGGGGGGGGATACTGAGCCCTGAGGTACAGTACATCTCTACTGACTCCAAGAAGTTGTAATTTGTGTCCTTCTATGAAAACATGTTGTTTTCTATTGCTAAGATATGCATGGAACCAGTTTTGGGATCTGTTAGTGAAACCAATGTTTTGAAGTTTTCCTAGTAAGGTAGAATGATAATACTTTTGATAAATCAATAAAGATGGCACCAGTTAGTTTGAAGAATTTACATCATTAGTAAATTTCACTTATGCTGCAGTGGTAGAATAGTTGGGTCTAAAGCCAGATTGAAAGGGTGAAATGAAATGAAATGAATCTAGGTACTGATACATTTGGGAATGTTATTGAACAGATTATAGATATCTGTCTATAGTTATTTTTATTGAACAGATTATAGATATCTGTCTATAGTTATTTTTATTGAACAGATTATAGATATCTGTCTATAGTTATTTTTATTGAACAGATTATAGATATCTGTCTATAGTTATTTTTATTGAACAGATTATAGATATCTGTCTATAGTTATTTTTATTGAACAGATTATAGATATCTGTCTATAGTTATTTTTATTGAACAGATTATAGATATCTGTCTATAGTTATTTGGCTCTAAGGAGTTTGCACCTTTATGAAGAGGGGTCACTCGGGCACAGATCCTTACAAAAGGGGTTTCACCAGTCGTTAAATATCTGCTAGAGGATACATTCTAACATTAGCAGACCACTTTATAAAGTTGGGTTCCAGTCTATCTAGGCAAGATCCTTTGTAAATACAGTATTTATTTCATTGAGGAGAGGCAGTCTATCAGTTGCTTTAATCTTTCTAAAGTTAACTGTCTGATTTGGGGTGTTGGTTTCATGTAATACCTAGCATTGATGGAATTGTGGGTGAAATTATTATCATAAATGTAACAGATTAGCTAATAGAAGAGAAATGCTGATTAAAAACAGCTATGCTGGCTCCTGAATGACACGGTCATTTAGGATTCTTTACTGAATAGGTTGATTGTTTAACCTACTATGTTTAAAAGGTAATTTGCGTATTTCTAGAACTGCTGTGGATTTAAAAATATATATTTGTAAGACTATGCATATAGAACTAGGCTTTTGCACTTCTAGTTGTAGTTTTACTGGCGTTTCTTAATTTTCTATAGGACTCCAATCAGTTGGATCTTTGGTTCTATGATACTTAGTCCAGGCTTTATCCCTTTCTCTGAACAGATGTATTAAGGCAGAGTTAACCCAGGGCAGGTGGCGGCCCTTAACTTTCAATGTTCTCTGTCTGTGGTATGATGGTATATAGGTAAATACTGTGCACCTCAAATGTCAAAATGTTAACATTTGTACCTACATGTCTTCACCTTTACAATACATGATCTAAAGCAGTACAATTTACAGTCCATAGGGTTTTAATGTCTTCAAACCATTTTTTTTTAAAACATGGCTGATAAAAAGAGAGATAAAGCTCCTTTGGTCTGGTCTTAACCAAGAATGGGGTATTTCACAGGCAATTAGATGTGTAGCCACTGGACTGACCTTTCTCAAATATCACACCGTGAGTCAAGTAATCGGAGAGACCTTGTTTGGCCCTGTACAAATCAAATGATCTTGTAGCCATGCAACTGTAACATTTCTAGTAATACGATTCCCGTCGGAAAGTCTATCAAAACGTCAAACAGCATGACTTGAAATGGATCGCTGAAATGAGTGGATATTGTTTTAATATTGGGCCCCCCTGCTTGGGAGGCTGGAGCCCTGCTGCTTTGTTTGTTTGCGATATCGCAATTTTCCGACAACCACACAATATGACGTGTCTGCAAAGGAGTCAGTATCTTTTTTATACATGTCATCATTGGCGCTAAAAAAAACGATCCTCTTCTTCTTCTTTTCTATCCTCTTGTCTTTATTCATATTTGTTGCCGCAACGAAATCCCAACAGCCTTATGTTTTGTTGTCTAAGCATGCTCATGTGTGAGAGTTTATTTTATTCATAGACTCCCTGAAAGTGTGTGACGCTCCGTTCCATTCCCTGCCTCCCTTTTAAAAATGCCTTGGACCCATTCATGAATATTTTAAATCTTGTTCTCACGGAGGATTTACACACTGTTTTCAGTTCAGCCCTTTCACATTGTTCAGGGAAAAAGGGAGGAAGAGAGGGAGAGAGGGAGGAAGGGTAGAGAGGGTAGGAAGAGAGGGGAGGGACAGCATTCAAGGTTTCTTGAGGTTATGTTTCAAATCACAGTCGCGTGCCATTTTAAAGGTGCTGTGCATTATACTTGATTTATTTATTTATTTGACGGGGAAGTTTAATTTTGATGTTATGGGATTGCCAGGTGTAGGGAATGGAGGTTGGGTTGGAGTGAAATGACTAATGCCGTGTAATTATTCTAATCAAAAGGAAAGACTTTTAGATTTCTTCAAAACAATCCAACCTTTATTATTTAACTATTATTTAATTACTGCAGTAATGGAGCTTGTCAACAACCCACCCGTAGGGTGTTTTGTTGAGAGCCCGATTTGAGCGGATTTGAGCCACAGCATTTTATAGCAAAATACATCCTCCTGAATGTTCATGACAAACAACAGATGTATGGAATGGGTCACAAGGTTAGGATTTGTATGAAAGATACTAATAATTCACAGCAGACAGTATCTGCTGTAAAGACTGTTCTCAATGTGTAGAAACCACGATCTGGCCCTCAAAACAAAGTTCCTCTCATCATTATCCATACCGGAGCCATCTCTACCCTGGTACCTCCTGGCACACAAACACCAACTCATTCTATGGAATGTGGGCTCTGAGAGAGGAGAAGACCATCGTAAATCAGTTGCTAGAGTTACATCTCAGAAGCTCCTCACAGATCACACAGACACAATAGAGTTCTGAGAACCCTACTTTGTTGCATAAAACAACCATTTGATGCAATAACAGTATTATTAACATAATCTTGTATTTTCTCCACGATACGAACACTAGACTTTTAGGAGGTTTATAAAGAAAATCATAAACTGGCTGGATCGAGCACCCTGAATGCTGATTGGCTGGTACAGTTGAAGTCTGAAGTTTACATACACCATAGCCAAATACATTTAAACTCAGTTTTTCACAATTCCTGACATTCCTAGTAAAAATTCTCTGTCTTAGATCAGTTAGGATCACCACTTTATTTTAAGAATGTGAAATGTCAGAATAATAGTAGAGAGAAAGATTTATTTCAGCTTTTATTTATTTCATCACATTCCCAGTGGATCAGAAGTTTACATACAGTCAATTAGTAGTTGGTAGCATTGCCTTTAAATTGTTTAATTTGTGTCAAACGTATCGGGTAGCTTTCCACAAGCTTCCCACAATAAACTGGGTGAATTTTGGCCTATTTCTCCTGACAGAGCTGGTGTAACTGAGTCAGGTTTGTAGGCCTCCTTGCTCACACACACTTTTTCAGTTCTGCCAACACATTTTCTACAGGATTGAGGTCAGGGCTTTGTAATGGCCACTCCAACACATTGACTCAGTTGTCCTTAAGCCATTTTGCCACAACTTTGGAAGTATGCTTGGGGTCATTGTCCATTTGGAAGACCCATTTGCAACCAAGCTTTAACTTCCTGACTGATGTCTTGAGATGCTTCAATATATCCACATAATTTCCCACCCTCATGATGCCATCAATTTTGTGAAGTGCACCAGTCCCTCCTGCAGCAAAGCATCCCCACAACATGATGCTGCCACCCCGTGTTTCACGGTTGGGATGGTGTTCTTCGGCTTGCAAGCCTCCCCCTTTGTCCTCAAAACATAACGATGGTCCTCATGGCCAAATAGTTATATTTTTGTTTCATCAGACCAGAGGACATTTCTCCAAAAAGTACAATCTTTGTCCCCATGTGGGGTTGCAAACCAAAGGTTGGCTTATTTATGACGGTTTTGGAGCAGTGGCTTCTTCCTTGTTGAGCGGCCTTTCAGCTTATGTCGATATAGGACTTGTTTTACTGTGGATATAGATACTTTTGTACCTGTTTCTTCCAGCATCTTCACAAGGTCCTTTGCTGTTGTTCTGGGATTGATTTGCACTTTTTGCACCAAAGTACGTTCATCTCTAGGAGACAGAATGCATCTCCTTCCTGAGCAGTATGACGACTGCGTGGTCCCATGGTGTTTATACTTGCGTACTATTGTTTGTACAGATGAACGTGGAACCTTCAGGCGTTTGGAAATTGCTCCCAAGGATGAACCAGACTTGTGGAGGTCGACAATTATTTTTCTGAGGTCTTGGCTGATTTCTTTTGATATTCCCATGATCTCAAGCAAAGAGGCACTGAGTTTGAAGGTAGGCCTTGAAATACATCCACAGGTACACCTCCAATTGACTTAAATGATGTCAATTAGCCTCTCAGAAGCTTCTAAAGCCAAGACATAATTTTCTGGAATTTTCCAAGCTGTTTAAAGGCACAGTCAACTTAGTGTATGTAAACTTCTGACCCACTGGAATTGTGATACAGTGAATTACAAGTGAAATAATCTGTCTGTAAACAGTCATTTGTAAAATTACCTGTGTCATGCACAAAGTAGATGTCCTAACTGACTTGCCACAACTATAGTTAGTTAACAAGAAATTTGTGGAGTGGTTGAAAAACAAGTTTTCATGACTCCAACCTAAGTGTATGTAAACTTCCGACTACAACTGTATATCAGACCGTATACCACGGGTATGACAAAACATGTATTTTTACTGTTCAAATTCAAGTTGGTAACCAGTTTGTAATAGTAATAAGGCACCTCAGGGGTTTGTGGTATGTGGCCAATGGGGCTGTGTCCAAGATGCGTCATGCCTAAGAACAACCCGTAGCAGTGTATATTGCCCTTGTACCACACCCTCTCGTGCCTTATTGCTTAAATAAATTCCTAGCAGTTTACATTTGGTGCTTGTCAGCTTACCTTCTCTGGGTTTGAATACTATATCTCAGAGTAACAAGAATCCTAGTTAGGTCTACTTTCAGCAGCCTTTTTCAAATGACTTCTTAGATTGCTTGGAACTCGCTTCTTAGGGTTCTGGTAAATGCTGTTCTGAGATGCAGTATCTAATGACTATCTTCTTATATATAATGTAATAAAACAAATCACCCAGAGATCATACATTTTGGACATAAAAGTTCCCGGTTTCTTGGCAGGGAGAATGCCAGATGAGATAGTTTAGTGTGCCTGCAGCACCCTGACTTTTAAATGATTAAAGTCAAACTGAAATCACAGCAAAAGGTTGTCAAAGTACTACTTACTATACAATGGCGATTCACTTGAGATGCCTGTCAGATAGGAGCTTAGATCTTCTCTATAGTTTATTGATTTAAAGTTAAAGATGAGGATGTCTCATATCTCTCAGCCTGTTGAGGTCACTTCCCACTGTGGTATATTTGTTGGACTTTTTTGTGCTTGCAGATAGTCTTGAAATACTCTTTGAGAGGAATCCTTGTCTTGATATTTTCCCTTTGGCAAATCTGGTAATAACGCTATCCTCTTGATTCCTGCTTACAATGCAAAAACTCAAACAGGAAGTACCAGTGAAGCGCTCAATACAGAAGTGGTCCGATGAAGCGGATGCTAAGCTACAGGACTGTTTTGCTAGCACAGACTGAAATATGTTCCGGGATTCATCCAATAACATTGGGAGTTTACCTCATCAGTCATCGACCTCATTGATAAGTGCATCGATATCGTCGTCCCCACAGGGAGACACGTACATATCCCAACCAGAAGCCATGGATTACAGGCAACATCAGTACTGAGCTAAAGGCTAGAGCTGCCACGTTCAAGGAGTGGGGCACTAAATCCAGACGCTTATGTCATGACTGGCCTGTTCAGGTCAGGTTACCATGGACCACACTCCTACAGATGATATCTCTCACACCCACCAGAGGGGGAGAGATCAAGAGGTATGGAGTATGAATGTCGTTTTTGACACGTTATTAAAAGTAAAATGATGACGTTATAACAAAAACATTGTTTACTTGAAGAGTTTTCACAATATGTACCTGCTGTTTGCGTACTGTACGTTGTGTGGAAAGTGTCCAGATCAAAGAGAATGTTTTTGTAAAGATGAAATGTGAAATTAGTTGTCTAAATTGGATCTGAGTCAAATCCAGACCTTGCCTCGTAACTAGTTATGCCCAGAGAACTTGCCCTAAAGACGGAAACACCCATTTCTGACCCGAGGGTGTAAAACGTATGAGTTAAGAATTAACATCATGACTTGGGACCACGAGCTGCAGCCAAGGTCCGATTAGTTGTAACCCCAAAATGCAACACAAGGTAAAAGGAGACAAAGAACCTATTAACAATCTATGCTACGAATAGCTGTGTCTAAGAGGGTGAATTCAAGCAGGACCACCCGGTTATTCTCTCCAAGGAATCGTGTGTTTACACTGCTTTCTTTCCCACACTGGAACCACCTATAGGGCTGATTAGCTGTCCTCAGAAGACCCCTCTTTCAGAACAAGGGCGAGGAAACAGACCACTAAGAGAAAGGACACTGACATTGTGAGGACAAGCAGAGAGTTACACCCGGTAACCCAAGACGCACCGTTATCAGAGAAGGCGAACCCGGTCCACGAAGAGACACCCCATCGGAGACCTTCGACACGTAATTACATCGTTATATTCTGACCCACAAGAGCTTCAGGTCGGGGCAAGGTTAGGGTTAAACTAAGCATAGTTTAGAAACGTACCCAAGTGTGCTTTTCTCTCGTGCACTCTCTCTCTTTCTCTTTTGAAATCCCCATTTTGTGTAACACATGTCATATTGTGTTGGCCCACTAGGGATCTGTTTCATTGTACTAAGTTATAATTAATAGCCTAGACTGTGTGTTTGTGTATGTGTATCTTATATTATAATTTTAGCTTGTTAGGAAATAAATAATCATCTCAATTGGTGTGGTATGGACTTACTTAGTGAGACTCGGGTTTGTGCAGATTCCCAGATTGTGCGACGTTCAGAATGAGACTGTAGAGGAAAGTAATTCATTAGCAACAGTTGTAAAATCGATATTCTAATATTCTTTGAGTTCGTTTGGGAAATAGAAATTCAATAAAGCCAAAACTTTCCCATGGTGCCCCAAGTTAATGAGTTAATAATTACCTGATTCATTGAATCACTTACTTATAAACAGTTAATCATTCGATGAACAGCAGTCATCACATTAATCAATACAACATCCCGCTATGACTGCGGAAGAGCCATCAAACACACAAAGCATCAATACAGTTTAAATGTCATTGTTGTTCACATCACTAAGGAATTAACATGGTCCACTCACACCAACACAGTCATGAAAAAGGCACGACAACGCCTTTTTTCCCTTCAGGATGTCTACCTCAATTACCGTATACCCCTGCACATTGACTCAGTTCTGGTACCCCGTGTACACAGCCAACATATCGTTACTTGTGTACTTATTTCTCGTGTTATTATTTTTCTATTATTTGTCTATTTTTCTCTGCAATGTTGGGAAGAGCCTGTAAGAAAGCCTTTCACTGTTAGTCCAAACCTGTTGTTTACGAAGCATGTGACAAATGCAATTTGATTTGATTTTGATTTGATTTCTCACTTTAGTGTGAACTGTGAGGGTACTGCATTCTAACTTATTGACAACGAATAGCTCAAGGAATAGTACCTCATGCAAAGATCACAATATCGATGGAACACTTTCAACACACTTTTTGAAACTGTTCACAGTAAGTGAGTGCTAATTGTCTTTGGTAATTACTGTGGTCACATAGCAGATTACTTGTTTTGGTGCAAATCAATAAACTTGACCGCAACGTGTGACTCGAATTTAGAACGGCAGATGTAAATCTGAGTAATTACGTTGAAGGAATTATAATGTGAGATCCATTGATTCTACTTGACACCGCCGGAATGTAGATTAGGAAGAGGAGAAGCTGGAGTATTTCTCAGACAGACTACGGTAATTACGGCAAAAGATTGAGACATGGAATAGAAACAAGTCGACACGACATAGAAGGACATGCGGCATATCTGAGATTCAGTTCAATTCTGCATTTTGCAATATAGAAATCAAGAAAATAGCAATGCCTGTATCTGCATAAAAGGCGGAATTCAATTGTTTCATATTGTCTGATATTTCCCTTGGCACGTTGAAAAGTTGCATATTCATCTGCATCCAAGATGACTAAAAGAACCCACCACATAGACTAATCAAACTACATTTAGTCCCACGCTCAACTGTTTGCACATGGAGTGTGTGTGTGTGTGTGTTTCTCTCTCTCTCTCTGTGTGTGTGTGTGTGTGTGTGTGTGTGTGTGTGTGTGTGTGTGTGTGTGTGTGTGTGTGTGTGTGTGTGTGTGTGTGTGTGTGTGTGTGTGTATGTGTTGCTAGGCTGCCAGGCAGTACTGCCTTCTCTTAATAATAGCATGCTGCAGCAAACACCTGACCATGTTAGCTGCACACCAGAGGAGGCTGGTAGGAGGAGCAATCGGAGCACAGGCTCATTGTAATATGGCTTTACACACTACATGACCAAAAGTATGTGGACACACGAAGGGAGGCTTACTGGATATCCTATCTAAAAACATTGACCCCTAGTGGTTTGAATAATAACTTTGATCTCAGTCCCTTCTTATGAACAATTCTTTATTTTATGAGTCTTATAAATTGATATATTATATCTACAGCTTATCAGCGTACACCTAATGTGTTCCCCCTGTTGATGATGCTTATTATGCATTAAGGTTCAACCAAAATATGACATGTGACAAGTATGAAATGAAATACGAAACAATTAAATATGTGAAATTGAATTAAACAATAATGTATGTTGATGCTAATATTATGTACAATATTCAATTATGTTTCTATATGATAACAATATCCTTATATATTTAATATGCTATAATCTACTGTTTTAACAGTTTCACTCATTCATTCTAATGAACTTAATCATTACGACACAACCCTCACTATTGTCATTGGTTGCACTAATTGTACTGTTGGACTACATAACCTGGTTCAAGTATTCATGACATTATCCTGAAGAAGGCACAGTGATGCCGAAACGTTAGTAAATACCCAATAAATTACTGGGAGTTTATATATGGAGTGTGAGACTCTTTATTTTGATAGTTTACACCTGCTCGTCGAACATCTCATTCCAAAATCATGGGCATTAATATAGAGTTGGTCCCCCATTTGCTGCTATGACAACCTCCATTCTTCTGGGAAGGCTTTTCACTAGATGTTGGAACATTGCTGAGAGAACTTGCTTCCATTCAGCCACAATAGCATTAGTGAGATCAGGCACTGATGTTGGGTGACTAGGCCTGGCTCGCAGTCGGTGTTCCAATTCATCCCAAAGATGTTTGATGGGGTCGAGGTCAGGGCTCTGTGCAGGCCAGTCAAGTTCTTCCACACCGATCTCGACAAACCATTACTGTATGGACCTCGCTTTGTGCACAGGGGCATTGTCATGCTGAAACAGGAAAGGGCATTCCCCAAACTGTTTCCACAAAGTTGGAAGCACAGAATCCAGTCATTGTATGCTGATAAGATTAAGATTTCCCTTCACTGGAACTAAGAGGCTTAGCCCGAACCATGAAAGCAGCCCCAGACCATTATTCCTCCTCCATCAAACTTTACAGTTGGCACTATGCATTGGGGCACGTAGCGTTCTTCTGGCATCCACCATTCACAGATTCGTCTGCCGGACTGCCAGATGGTGAATCGTGATTCATCACTCCAGAGAACACATTTCCACTGCTGAGTCCAATGGTGGCAAGCTTTACACCACTCCAGCCGACACTTGGCTTTGCGCATGGTGATCTTAGGCTTTGGGGGCGGCCGCTCGGCCATGGAAACACATTTCATGACATTTCCTGAAAATCCCGAAGAACAGTTCTAGTGCTGATGTTGCTTCCAGAGGCAGTTCGGTAGTGAGTGTTACAACCAGAGGAGTTTTAGGCGCTTCAGCACTTGGCGGTCCCGCTCTATGAGCTTGTGTGGCCTACCACTTCATGGCTGAGCCGTTGTAGCTGCTAGACGTTACCACTTCATAATAACAGCACTTACAGTTGACCCGGGGCTGCTCTTGCAGGGCACTCATTTGACAAACTGACTTGTTGGAAAGGTGGCATCTTATGACGGTGCCACATTGAAATTCACTGAGCTCTTCAGTAAAGCCATTCTACTGCCAATGTTTGTTTATGGAGATTGCATGGCTGTGTGGTCAATTTTACAGTATACACCCGTCAGCAACGGGTGTGTATGTATGATACCGTTCCATTTTGGACATTACACCTGCCTCCACAGCTTCATGCCACTTGGTGCTGTGACACCCAAGGCTACAGAGAGTGGAGAACAGGTCAGTGGGCTGAATCATTACATCTTACTGCATACACTGGGCCAGGGGTGTTAGCAGGCGTGTGTTCACATGTGTGTGTTTTGTGTGTGTATATTTGTCTCTGTGTGTAAGGGAGCCAGGTGTATCAGTGTCTTTGAAATTATTTGATTGATTATTATATACACATATATATATATATATATATATATATACCCAGTACCAGTCAAAAGTTTGGACACACCTGCTCATTCCAGGGTTTTTCTCTATTTTTACTATTTTCTACATTGTAGAATAATAGTGAAGACATCAAAACTATGAAATAACACATATGGAATCATGTAATAACCCTTGAATGAGTATGTGTGTCCAATCTTTCGACTGGTACTGTATATACACAGCCTGGGGTAACAGACCATGTTATACAGAAAGAAACTACCGCAGCAACAGAGTCTGGTGGAGGCCAAGCTTCGAAGATGGTCTTTTACCGTGTGATTTGTTAGCTATGAACAGGAGACTGTATTTGACCAAAACTTAATGTCAGCTGTAATCTAAAATAGTATTTTCTCTAACAATTACATACAGTTGAAGTCGGAAGTTTACATACTGTAACGATCCTCTTCCTGTGAATGACTGGACCAAGGCGCCCCCCCCCCCCCAAAGGTGCGGACTCCGACTCCGGCCTGACTCTCAAGGGGAGGGTCTGGGTGGGCCCTCTTTACGGTGGCGGCTCTGGTGCGGGACGGAGACAGCTCCAACTCCGGCTTGGTCCACTTAGGTGGTGCCTCTGGAGCGGGGACCCTCGCAGCAGGCCCCAGACAGGAGGGCGACTCCGGCAGCTCCAGACAGGAGGGCGACTCTGGCAGCTCCGGACAGGAGGGCGACTCCGGCAGCTCCGGACAGGAGGGCAACTCTGGCAGCTCCGGACAGGAGGGCGACTCTGGCAGTTCCGGACAGGACACAGACCCAGGACTCACCAGGCTGGGGAGACCTACTGGAGGCCTGGTCCGTGGAGGAGGCACAGGATAGACCGGGCTGTGGGAGGGCACGTGAGATCTGGTGCGTAGCCTTGACACCACTCTTCCAGGCTGAATGCCTACTCTAGCCTGGCACATACGGGGAGCTGGAACAGGCCGCAATGGGATCTCCTGGCAAACTGGGGAAACCGTGCCTAGAGGCGGCGCGGGATATCCTGGCCCGAGGAGATGCACTGGAGGTCTGGAGAGCAGGGCTGGCACAAGACGTGCAGGGCTGGGGAGGTGCACAGGAGACCTGGTGTGTGGGGCTGGCACAGTCTTCACCAGACGGCTAACACGCACCTCAGGACGAGTATGGAGAGCTGACTCAGGTGACATCAAATCAAGGACATGCTCCGTCGGGTGGATGTCGTGCCTCATGCACCAACACAGCAACTCTCTCATTACTCTCTCCTCCAATCTCCCCATCAACTCCTTCACTGTCTCTGCTTTGCTTCCATCGCTCACCTCAAATTTCACCCTGACTTGCTCTGGTTCCATCCTCGGCTCCGCCGACCGTCCCGTGTACCCCCCCCAATTTTTTTTTATTGGGGCTGCCTCTCCTGGCCACGCTACTTGGTCCTTTGGTGGTGGGTAGTTCTGTAACGATCCTCTTCCTGTGAATGACTGGAACAAGGCGCAGCATGAGACGTGTTCATGATATTTTATTAAAATCAGAACACTAGAACAAAAAACAACAAAGAGGAAAACGAACAGTTCTGTAGGAAACTAACAATACACAAAACAACTACCCACAAAACCCATGTGGGCAAGAGCTACCTAAATAAGGTTCCCAATCAGAGACAACGATAGACAGCTGTCCCTGATTGAGAACCATACCCGGTCAAAAACAAAGAATGACAGCGTCTCTATTCCCCTGTATGTGGTTAGGTCCCTCCCCACAGAGACAAACCTTCCTCCAACGTGAAGCCAAACAAAAGAGTTGAGGAAGAAAGCAGTGGCACTGTCACATTTCTGTGCGCAAACAAACTTTTATGAAATATGATGAAATACGACAAATGACAGCTTTTGTGATAAAGTCATCATGTATTTTCGAAGATTGGATCAGTATTTTCTGTGGTCTTGATTTGGCCTTGGAAGCCGTGGGTGTTGTGTTTTTTTCTTTTGGCAAATAAGAAATCAATTCTCAATTCTCTGCTTCATTTGTCGCTGCCGGGTGAGCTGCCTCCCGTGGAGTCTTGAAATCCTGTTTAATAATCAAGCATGAAAAACATGTTCAAACCATGGATAATAGACTATTATGAGACATGATTACAAAAAAAGGAGATAAGCTCACACTGTAATTGAAATATCATTCACATCACACATACAGAAAACATTAGGAACACCCCCTTTTGCCCACAGAACTGCTGGTCCACGTTGACTCCAATGCTTCCCACAGTTGTTCCAAATTGTCTGGATGTCCTTTGGGTGGTGGACCATTCTTGATACACACGAAGAACTGTTTAGCGTGAAAAAAACAGCAGTGTTGCAGTTCTTGACACACTCA
This sequence comes from Oncorhynchus mykiss, assembly GCF_013265735.2. NCBI lineage: Eukaryota > Metazoa > Chordata > Actinopteri > Salmoniformes > Salmonidae > Oncorhynchus > Oncorhynchus mykiss. The sequence continues at coordinate 25,780,954 of NC_048581.1, read as the reverse complement.
AACTGATGCTGCTGGCACCTACCGGGATACCCCGTTCAAAAGCACTTCTTTTGTCTTTTCCATTCACCCTCTGAATGGCACACATCTCAAGGTTTAAAAATCCTTCTCTAACTTGTCTCCTCCCCTTCATCTACACTGATTGAAGTGGATTTAACAGGTGACATCAATAAGCGATCATAGCTTTCTCCTGGATTCACCTGGTCAGTCTATGTCATGGAAAGAGCAGGTGTTCCTAATGTTTTGTACACTCAGTGTACATCAGAACAGCTCTGTTTAGATCTGGAGTAGTGCACTGGGCACACACTGGTTGAATCAATGTTGTTTCCACACCATTTCAACCTTATTCTATTTAAAAACGATGAATTATAGAGCCTTATAATCCATGCTGTATAGTGTAACAAGAGATGTATTTTCTTCGTTTCATTTCAAATTAACATGGATTTGAAGACAATTAACTACTACAGTATGAGCTCTGAGGGACACATCTACATTTCTAGCATACAACCTTCTATCTGTCTACAGAAGTCCCTCTCTCCATCGCTCTCTCTCGTCCCCCTCTCTCTCTTTCTCAACAGTCACAGCAAATTCTCTTTTCACAAAATGTTGGTTCAAAATGGCGACTATATCCAACCTTGATTTCTTGTTTAATCCAAGGCCAAGTTTTTAGTGAACCTTCCAGTGAGCCTTATCTCCAGGAGACCTGAGAGAGGGAGAGAGAGAAAGATAGAAAGTGAAAACGAGAGAGATAGACAAACTGACAGACAGAGAGAGAGAGCCAGAGAGAGAGCCACACAGAGATAGAGAGAGATAGATAAAAAAGAGAGGGAGAGATACAGATCCCTCTGATAATCCCTGAACTCTCTCCCTCTCTCAGGGAGACTGCCTTTGAAGAGATAGATCACCCAAGTGTGAGGCTTGGGTAAGTGAAGTCACCGGGGGGAAGACAGTGAAGCCTGAAAATGATCTCTCCCCTTCTAGATCAATCATCCCCACACAAGCAGGATGGTAAGGTCCTGTCAATACGGCCCATCAATATCACTCAGCTCAGACTGGGAGTGAGGTAAGTAATGGCAACATCTTTTAATGGCCAGCTATACTCCTGGCCTGCATCCCAAATGGTACTATATTCCCTATTTAGTGCACTACTTTTAACCTGTGCCTGTACGGATCTGGTCAAAAGTAGTGCACTACAGTATATAAGAAATAGGGTGCCATTTGGATCACGGACCAGACCTTTATGATATGCATCTGCCGGACTTCATTTGCTTCCACGTCATGTCTTCCTTTGGCACCACCGACCAGCTGGTTGGCTGACTGGATGGCTGACCGAGTGGCTGGGTGTCTGGCTGGTACTGTTAGCAACTTTTCTTCAGTCTAGTCTGACTGTTTTTTACATTCTCTATCTGACAGTTTTAGAGTTCTTGAAGACTAGTTGGTCTTCATATTGCATGTTCCGAATTGTTTTAAACTGAATCTTCAGCTTACAGTATTGTTTTAACTCTTTTGAACTCTGTTCAATAACTGGTTAGAGGAAACAGAGGTTATGGTACTTGCGTAGGTGGGCACAATCCACAGTGAACGTTTGATTCCAGTGAGGAGATAAAGATGGAAAACTGAATTAAGGGAGCCATCTAAACCTATTTCATTTCATTACAGAAAGTAAGAACAATGGGAGGGAGTCCTGAGAAAGCCGAAACAAATTGGGTCCCAAGACATTTGTTCTTTGAAGACACAAGTCTCCACTGGGCACAGGCGTAAATTCAATGTCTAGTTTTGATTTAGTTGTCAACTAACATGAATTAAACGTGAAATCAACAAAAAAAATTCACCATGTCATTGGATTTAGGTTCAAAGTGGGGTGAAAAAGAGACTAAATGTTCTTACGTTGATGATTTTTTGCAAATCAAAAATCACTGTTCCACATTGAGGCAACGTCATCACATAGATTTTTGTTGTTGAAAGGACGTGGAAACAACATTGATTCAGCCAGTTTTGCCCACTGGGTCTGTTCAACCATTTAAACGTGATCTTATTTAGGTCAGACATGTTGTCTGCAAAATACAAATCTTTAAAACCAAGTTGTTTGAATCTTTCCTGACAAGTCTTGTGGGCTAAGAGAAATAAGCAAGACGTCTATGCTTGTGTATAGATAGGGCTACAAATATCGAAATACGTGGATAGATGAAGAAGCATCGCAGGTTTTCTTATTCACATTGAGTGGGTTGGCATGGAGAGAGAAAGACGGCGAGCGAGAGAGAAAGGCTTTGTTGTAAGAATTTAGATTTTGAAGCACTGGCCTTGGAACTGTTTTCATGTTGTGTCATAAAGCTATTCTGTCCTCGGTGCAGAGGAGCGTACTCCATGCCACGCGTGAGTAAAGGTATTTGCAAAGAAACGCATTGCAACTACCCAGTATATCAATCAAAGGGAAATACACTGAAATTAGATGTCCATATGCTACCTCAATGTTATATTAGTTATATGTTTACTTTCGGGGACATATCACTTATCTGTCACTACATATGTATAAATTGCAAAATACATTGTGTTTCATCAAATAGCCTAATAATTGTTGTGATATTACCTCAACCATACTTACCAGCCAATACTTATCATCCTCCTCCTGCAAATGACTTTGCAGCAATATGATACTCATTAATACGATTTCCCAATTCAAATGTGTGTATCAAGGCGCGGACGCTGAAATGACATTAATGGTTTGGATAGTCCTCAATCACCATAAAACAAGGACACATTAGCAATCACATTAGCATACTAATGTAATCAAGAAATAATTTGCAATGGTTTGAATTCTTTTGAATCGTCAACCACAAAATATGTTTTTGTGCAGATTAATGATTTGTAAATTGAGAGAGTTTTGCTCAGATTAAGACTGATGTCCAATGATAAACATTGAGTGAGAGACTTGCTATTAATACATCAGACCCCTTGACTTTTCTACATTTTGTTACGTTGCAGCCTTACTCTAAAATGGATTAAATAAATAAATAATCCTCAGCTGTCACGTGTGCACCCTCTCCGGCCTCTGGGTCACCAGGTTGCTCGTTATGGCTCACACCTGTCACCATCGTTACGCGCACCTGCATGTCGTCAGACTCACCTAGACTCCATCACTTCCTTGGATTACCTGCCCTATATATGTCACTCCCTTTGGTTCCTTCCCCAGGCGTTATTGTTTCGGTTTCTGGTCTGTTCATTGTTCATGTTTTCTTGTTTTATATTATGTTTATTTATTAAAACACTCACTCCCTGAACTTGCTTCCCGACTCTCAACACACATTGTTACATCAGCAATCTACACACAATACCCCAAAATGACAAAGTGAAAACAGGTTTTGCGAAATCTTTGCAAATGTATTAAATATAAAATACAGAGATATCTTATTTACATAAGTATTCAGACTCTTTGCTATGAGATGCAAAAATGAGCTCGGGTGTATCCTGTTTCCATTGATTCCATTAGTAAGATGGCACCGGAGAAGAAGGCAGAAGTTTTACGTGCCCTCAGCCTATTGCATTTTTTGTGTGATTATTTGCGTTGTTTGTAACTTATTTTTTAAACTTATTTTGTACATAATGTTGCCGCTACCGTCTCTTAGGACCGAAAATAACTTACAGACATCAGGACTGCGATTACTCACCACGGACAAGATTACTCACCACGGACAAGCAGAATCCTTTTTTTTTTTATTTTATGACTCTGGCGAGCCCGACGCAAAGGATATACTGCTTCTTCAGGAACAGGCCCTGATCCCCGTGATCTGCGTGGAGAGGAGGTGGAGATAGAGGGGCCGAAGGCTGGGCTTCCTTCTGAGAATTCGTAGGCGATCGAATAAAACCCCACTATCCTCCATTCTGCTAGCAAACGAGCAATCTTTGGAGAATAAAATCGAGTTACACGGAAGATTAAACTACCAAAGGGACAAGGGGTGGCGGTCTATGTATTTTTGTAAACAACAGCTGGTGCACGATATCTAAGGAAGTCGCCTGAGGTAGAGTAGACCACACTGCCTACCGAGGGAGTTTTCATCTGTATTCTTTGTAGCCGTTTACATACCACCACAGTCAGAGGCTGGCACTAAGAGAGCATTGACTGAGCTGTATTCCGCCATAAGCAAACAAGAAAACGCTCACCCAGAGGCGGTGCTCCTAGTAGCTGGGGACTTTAATGCAGGGAAACTTAAATCCGTTTTACCAAATTTCTATCAGCGTGTTAAATATGCAACCTGAAGAAAAATAACTCTGTGCAACCAGAGGGGAAAAAATTCTCGATCACCTGTACTCCACACAGAGAGACGCATACAAAGCTCTTCCTCGCCCTCCATTTGGCAAATCTGACCAGAATTCTATCCTCCTGATTCCTGCTTACATGCAAAAATTAAGCAGGAAGCACCAGTGACTAGATCAATAAAAAAGTGGTCAGAGGAAGCAGATGCTAAGTCTGCTAGCACAGACTGGAACATGTTCCAGGATTCCTCCGATGGCATTGAGGAGTACACCACATCAGTCCTTGCCTCATTAAGTGCATCGATGACGTTGTCCCCACAGTGACTGTACATACATACCATAACCATAAACCATGGATTACAGGCAGCATCCGCACTGAGCTAAAGGCTAGAGCTGTCCTCTCCCTGACCGAGTCCGTAATACCTACATGTTTCAAGCAGACCACCATAGTCCCTGCACCCAAGGAAGCGAAGATAACCTGCCTAAATGATTACCGCCCCGTGGCATTCACGTCTATAGCCATGAAGTGCTTTGAAAGGCTGGTCATGGCTCACATCAACAGCATCCTACCTGACACCCTAGACCCACTCCAATTCGCATACCCCCAGAACAGATCCACAGATGACTCAATCTCTATTGCACTCCACACTGCCCTTTCTCACCTGGACAAAAGGAACACCGATGTGAGAATGCTGTTCATTGACTACAGCTCAGCGTTCAACACCATAGTGCCCACGAAGCTCATCACTAAGCTAAGGACGCTGGGACTAAACATCTCTCTCTGCAACTGGATCCTGGACTTCCTGACAGGCCGCCCCCAGGTGGTAAGAGTAGGCAACAACACGTCTGCCACACTGATCCTTAACACTGGGGCCCCTCAGGGGTGTGTACTTAGTCCCCTCCTGTATTCCCTGTTCACCCACGACTGCGTGGCTAAACACGACTCCAACACCATCATTAAGTTTGCTGACGATACAGTGGTAGGCCTGATCACCGGCAATGATGAGACGGCCTATAGGGGGTAGGTCAGAGAACTGGCAGTGTGGGGCCAGAACAACAACCTCAATGTGAGCAAGACTAGGAGCTGATCGTGGACTACAGGAAAAGGCGGGCCTAACCGGCCTCCATTAACATCAACGGGGCTGTAGTTGAGCGGGTCGAGAGTTTCAAGTTCCTTGGTGTCCACATCACCAACAAACTATCATGGGCCAAACATACCAAGACAGTCGTGAAGAGGGCACGACAAAACCTTTTCCCCCTCAGGAGACTGAAAAGATTTGGCATGGGTCCCCAGATCCTCTACAGCTGCACCATTGAGAGCATCCTGACCGGTTGCATCACTACCTGGTATGACAATACCTGGTATGACAAGTGCAAACGGCCCAGTACATCACTGGGGCCAAGCTTCCTGCCATCCAGGATCTATATAATAGGCGGTGTCAGAGGAAAGCCCATAAAATTCAGTCACCCAAGTTATAGACTGTTTTCTCTGCTACCGCACGGCAAGCGGTACCGGAGTGCCAAATTTAGGACCAAAAGGCTCCTCAACAGCTTCTACCCCCAAGCCATAAGACTGCTGAACAATTCATAAAATCGCCACCGGACAATTTACATTTCATTTTAGTCTACTTGGTAAATATTTTCTTCTTCTTGAACTGCACTGTTGGTTAAGGGCTTGTAAGTAAGCATTTCACGGTAAAGTCTACACTTGTATTCGGTGCATGTGACAAATAAAGTTTGATTTGATTTGATAATAGGGGTTGACATAATATTTGAATGACTACCTCTTCCTCTGTCCTCCATACAACATCTGTAAGGTCCCTCAGTTAAGTATTGAATTTCAAGCACAGATTCAACTACAAAGACCAGGGTGCTTTTTGAAAGTCTCATAAAGAAGGGAAGTGATTGATAAATGTGTAACAATATCAAATCGGACATGGAATATCTCTTTAAGCATGGCCAAGTTAATAATTATGCTGTGGATTATGTATTTATCCACCCAGACACATCAAAGATACAGCCGTCCTCTGAACTGAGCTGCGGGATAGGAAGGAAACTGTCCAGGGATGTCAACCTGAGACCATTAGTGATTTTAAAATAGGAACGGAGTTCAATGTCTGTGATGTCAGAACACTGAGGAGGAATCAACAACATTGTAGTGACTCTACAATAATAACATAAATGACAAAGTGATCCAAAATACGGCAAAATAATACACTTTTTGGCCTAATGCAAAGCCTTGTGTTTGGGGAATATCCAACACAACACATGACTGAGTAACCGTCTCCTTATTTTTAACATGGTTGGGGCTGCATCATGTTATTAGTATGCGGACATGGGCAAAAACCGGGACGTTTTTCAGGATTAAAAGCAAGTTAAGCACAGGCAAAATCCTAGAGGAAGACCTGCTCCGGTCTGCTTTACACCAGACAGGCTGAATCAAATGCTCAAGAAAATAAATACTATTTATGAATCCAGATCATCAGTGGCCTCGATTCGAGGCCCTTAGTGGTGACAAGAGTTAGATGTAATCAAAGAGGAGCCACTAAAACTTCTTAGCATACTTTTGACATTTACCAATTATGACATCTAACTGGAGGAAGTAGCTCTCTAGCTTTGTAGTCTACTGATATACTCTATCCTCCTTCTCAGCTTTTGTAGGTCAGGACAGAGAGAAAAAGAGAAAGAAAGACTGAGACAGAGAGGAAGAGAGAGAGGAGGAGAGACAGAGAGAGAGAGAGAGAGAGAGAGAGAGAGAGAGAGAGAGAGAGAAAATGAGACCGAGGAAGAGAGAGAAAGACACACAGAGAAAGACTAAGACAGAGAGAAATAGAGCAAGAGAGAGACAGAGAGTCTGTCTGCCTGTTTATCTCCGTCTGTGCATAGCAGAGATTAGACTAACCGAAAAACAGATGCAGCCTGGTTTATCTGCCCCCGTTACTGGGACATGTTCATGGCCCTCGCACCTCCAGCTGAAGACACCCTCCACTGCTCTGGGTTGGAAGATTAGTGAGGGCCCCTCTCTCTGTAACCTGGTGACTCAGCCTTGGCTCTTTATCACACTAGCCGAATGTACTCCCATTTTGCAGTTTTCACTGCTGCCATCCCTTGTGTCTCTCCAATGATGCAGGGAGATTCACAGGTCTGCTGTGGTTAGGTTTGCTGGAGCTCTGTGTGACACTCCCAGAATAATGCCTTGTTTGTCTAAAGTGTTGAAGTTGAGAAACGGTGGTTGAGATTGCAACGGGCGGCCATCTCGATTGGAGTATACCAGTGACATGGCATGTTGACATGGCATGTTGACATGGCATGTCACAGGGATTTAACGCACCATCTTGACACTAGTTAGAGAGGAAAGAGACATTTATTTTGGTGGGTGTTGATTTTTTGTGCAATTGAAAAAAGTAATGATTTAATACAGTTGAAATGTTTAAAAATTAGATGCTCTGATCTTGCAAACAATGTACAGTATGTATAGATACGTGCAATCTAGGGCCAAGCATTTTGATTTTAAATCACGTGGGTATCTCTCTCTTGACACACTTGTTGAATTATGCAAGAGAACATGACAACAACAGGGAAGGTGAGCGCTGTTTTTGGTGGTTGAAGCCCTGTTCCACCCCTTCATGTTAATTTATTAATGTATTCAAATACACCCAGTATACACCTTCCTAATGTTGAGCTGCACTTCTCCCCTTTTGCCCTCAGGACAGCCTCAATTTATCGGGGCATGGACTCTACAAGGTGGCAAAAGCATTCCAGAGGGATGCTGGCCCATGTTGACTCCAATGCTTCCCAGAGTTGTGTCAAGTTGGCTGGATGTTCATTGGATGGGGAACATTCTTAATACAGACGGGAAAGTGTTGAGTGTAAAAAACCCAGCAGTGTTGCAGTTCTTGACACAAACCAGTGCGCCTGGCCTGGCACCTACTGCCATACACCGTTCAAAGGCACTTACATTCTTTGTCTTGCCCATTCACCCTCTGAATGGCACACATACACAATCCATGTCTGAATTGTCTCAAGGCTTAAACATCCTTCTTTAACCTGTCTCCTCCCCTTCATCTACACTGATTGAAGTGGATTTAACGGGTGACATCAATAAGGGATCATAGCTTTCCCCTGTATTCACCAGGTCAGTCTGTGTCATGGAAAGAGCAGGTGTCCTTAATGTTTTTATATTCAGCCATTGCCGCATTCACATACTAGTCGGAATTAGGAAACTCTGAAATGTCCGACTTGCTAACTGGTTGAAGTTATACAGTACTTATGCCGCGTTCACAAGTCAGACATTTCCGAGTTTCCTAGTTCCGACTAGATGTGTATTTAGTCACATGCACAGGGTCACAGATGTAGTTGCAGTGTACTTCAGCTCCGAGCTCCAACAGTGCAGGTGTGAATGAAACAATTAATAAATAATAATAATATGCACATATTTACAACTGTGACAGTGATAAATATAGATGTCCAATGGGGTGTGGGCAGGGTAATTGTCCGTTGAGAGGGTGGCTACTTAGCAGCCTGATGGTCTGTGGGTAGAAGCTATTAGCCAGTCTGTTAATTTTAGCCATGATGCTCCTGTACTGCCCGCATCTGAGTGATGGAAGCGCTGATGATCTTGTTGGCCTTCCTGCGACACTTGGTGTTGTAGGTGTCCTGGAGGCCAGGCAGTGTGCACCCAATGGTGCGTTCGGCTGCAGCGTACCATCCTCTGCCTTACAGTCAGCGGCAGTGGAGTTGTCGTACCAGGCTGCGATGCAGCCCGACAGTGTGCACTCGATGGTGGCCCTGTAGAACAGTGTGAGGGCCGTCTGGGAAAGGCATGTGGTTTGACCATTTCCGCTCCTCGGAGTTGTGTACGCCGAGGAACTTGAATTTTTTGACCCACTAGCCCTTGAACACGTCATATATCCAACTGAGGTGCATATACTATTCATTTTTGTATCACAGAGTATTTAAAAAATACCTGATATACTAAGACAATAGTATATGAATGCATCATAAGAAAAACAATTGATATTGTACCCTGAAGTGATAAATGTAACCCTGAATTCTTACCAAAACCAGTATAACAGGGAAAAACCAATGGCACAAGCTAGAGTGGGGAAAAGTCGCCAGAGCAAAAATGAAAGCAATCGACCCGGTGTGATTTAAGTGACAAGTGGATTTTGCGCCCCTTAAACACAGGAAATAGATGGCTGAAACACAGGAAATCAATGGCTGAAACACAGGAAATGTATGGCTGAAATACAGGGAATTGATGGATGAAAAGGAGAGATCCTCAGGTGGACGAGTCATGTGCGTTGCTACAGTACTTTCCAGGTGGGGATGCAATATCATTATCACATATCGTTATCACATTATCCTTCTCACATATCATTAGCACATTATCATTCTCACATGTCATTATCATTGTAACACATCATTATCACAACCACATATCGTTTTTTTGCATTATCATTATCACTGATCATGATCATGAAAAACATTACCATCATGATCACATATCCTTATGGGTATCATTACCTAGTTAAATAAAGGTTAAATGAAATGAAATAAAAATCACATATCGTTATCATGATCACATATTCTTATCATTAGAATTATCATGGGGATCCACATGCTGTAGATACTCTACACCACAGCCTACTGTATGGCTAGTAAATGTCTTAATGGAGTTTACTTGTGGCAATCGCTCATTCAAAGTGACAGATGAGCTGAGAACCAACTCATCCAGAAAGTAAAGGGACGGTGCAAGATTCTGGCAATTGTATACTTACCCAGAGTGTAAAATTTCATGCAGTTTGAAGGATCTGAAAGTGATACGCTAACTAGCAATAGCGCAAGTCTACCAGTAGACAGCTAGCGCTAACACTAATGCAAACTATCTTCAAACGGCTCAAAAAACTACCTTCAACATCCTTCAAACTGAGTTCATCTGACTCTGGGTAAGTAGAAAAATAGCTTTATTGCCAGAATCTCACACTATCCCTTTAAAGAGTGGACTAAAGAAGTTATGAGTGAAGGAATGAATGAAGAAAGGAAACTGGCCTTGTTGTCCATCAGTAACCCTATATGTAGACTCTTTGCCATCTTGTCATGATTAGCCCCATACAGATGAACTGAACCATACCACCCATTCCCAACATGTCCCAATGATTTACTATGCATACTCCAAGAATATAAAATCAATTCCCCTGCAGTATCTTTTGAGAAAATGTTTTGGTATCTGTTCTAATGAAAAATCTATGTTTGCTATTGTTTTTCTAATCTTGTTGTTTCTACGGCATTTCTGCATTCCATTGTTTGTTGGCCATACAACTTTTTGTTCTCAGGCCTTTGTTTGTTCTCTGTTTCTCCATAACACAGATATCAGGTGAGGAAAGACAAATACAGTATACCTCAAAGATACACTCAGGAAGTGAGGTTGCACATTTTACCTGCGAGGATTAGTAGCTAGGACTGTTCAACACTGTACTTTACTCACAGCACCTTACAACAATGCTGCCAACTCAAAAATCTATGGGTCCATCATGGGTGACCAAGTTGAAGGTGCACGATAGGACAGAAACCTTCCTGGTATGTCTGTCAGCAGCATCAATATAGAGCATCTCAAGTCTTAAGCCAGCCAACATTTGTAATCAATAGCCTCGAGGTCAGAGAAGCAGCCAAGCAACCAGAGGGTTGTCGGTATGAATCCCACTGCTGACGGGGAGAAATCTTGCGAAAGTCATTGGGTGCTTCACTTCGGCTGCTCCAGCCTCTTCAACCTTAAGTGTGTTTACCGAAGGGGTTGGGTAAAAGCACAAGACACATTTCCATCTTGTATGGATTAATAGAGTGTTCTTCACTCAACACAAAACTTCCAACAACTAATTCACTTGACAAAGAACTTCCCTCTCCTGCAGGGATGCATCATTTGAACTCACATCTGCCATCTTAAAAAGTTGATATCTATTTTTTCTCAATCCTTTGAAAGTACAAATCTGAGACACGGTTGGAGTAGGACATGATCTGCTGTCCCTACAGAACATTCCCTAGTCCCTACAATACACTCCCTACTCCCTACAATACATTCCCTAGTCCCTATAGTGCATTCCCTAGTCCCTACAATACATTCCCTACTCCCTACAGTACATTCCCTACTCCCTAAAATACATTCCCCACTCCCTACAGTGCATTCCCCACTCCCTACAGTACATTCCCTACTCCGTACAGTACATCCCCCTACTCCCTACAGTACATTCCCTACTCCCTACAGTACATTCACCACTCCCTACAGTACATTCCCTACAGTACATTCCCTAATCCCTACAGTACATTCACCACTCCCTGCAGTACATTACTCACTCCCTAAAGTACATTCCCCACTCTGTACAGTACATTCCCCACTCCCAACAGTACATTCCCTGCTCCGTTCAGTACATTCCCTACTCCATACAGTACATTCCCTACAGTACATTCCCTACTCCCTACAGTACATTACCAACTCCCTACAGTACATTCCCTACTCCCTACAGTACATTACCCACTCCCTACAGTGCATTCCCTACTCTGTACAGTTCATTCCCCACTCCCTACAGTACATTCCCTACCCCTACAGTACATTCACCACTCCCTACAGTACATTCCCTACAGTACATTCCCCACTCCTTACAGTACATTACCCACACCCTACAGTACATTCCCTACTCCGTACAGTACACTCCCCACTCCCCACAGTACATTACCTACTCCGTACAGTACATTCCCTACTCCGTACAGTACATTCCTTACTCCCTACAGTCCATTACCCACTCCCTACAGTACATTCCCTACTCCTTACAGTACATTACCCACTCCCTACAGTACATTCCCTACTCCCCACAGTACATTCATTACTCCCTACAGTACATTCCCTACTCCCCACAGTACATTACCCACTCCCTACAGTGCATTCCCTACTCTGTACAGTTCATTCCCCACTCCCTACAGTACATTCACCACTCCATACAGTACATTCCCTACAGTACATTCCCTACTCCCTACAGTACATTACCCACTCCCTACAGTACATTCCCTACTCCCTACAGTACATTACCCACTCCCTACAGTGCATTCCCTACTCCCTACAGTACATTCCCTACCCCTACAGTACATTCGCCACTCCCTACAGTACATTCCCTATAGTACATTCCCCACTCCTTACAGTACATTACCCACACCCTACAGTACATTCCCTACTCCCTACAGTACATTACCCACACCCTACAGTACATTCCCTACTCCCTACAGTACATTACCCACACCCTACAGTACAGTACCTACTCCGTACAGTACATTCCCTACTCCCTACAGTACATTACCCACTCCCTACAGTACATTCCCTACTCCTTACAGTACATTACCCACTCCCTACAATACATTCCCTACTCCCCACAGTACATTCCTTACTCCCTACAGTACATTCCCCATTCCCCACAGTGCATTCCCCACTCCCTACAGTACATTCCCCATTCCCCACAGTACATTCCCCACTCCCCACAGTACATTCCCTACTCCCCAAAGTACATTCCCTACTCCCTACAGTACATTCCTTACTCCCAACAGTACGTTCTCTACTCCCTACAGTACATTCCCCACCCTCTACAGTACAGTCCCTAAAGGTTCATTCATATCTAATCAGACTACATGACTCATTGTAGAATCCTCCAATATATGGTTAGGGTTAGTAAAATGAATAGAGAAACTAATTTCACTTTATGACATAGACCTGGTGTTCACATCGATACAGGTGTTGGATCTCAATTTGACCAGTTTCTCACAGCAGGACAGCAACAGGAACAGGAAATGAGAAGTATTGTGATAATTATAATTCATGGACATTTTTGTGGGGGTTGATATAGTTTTTTTGTTTGGGCAAATCATGTGTGACATTTGAAAGTGGAAATTACAAACTTTAGAAGCCCTTTTACACCTTGAATACACTACAAGTTTGCATTTCCTGCTGTGCATGAACATTCTCAGCAACAACAGGGGGATCCTACATCTGTAAGATCCTACATCTGTATGTTTTCTTATGCTAATATATCTTCTTACGTGTTAGGTTCAGAAGTATTTGGATTCCTTTCAGAGCTATGAGCATGCCATGCCCTCTCAAGATCAGTTAATATGACCTATGATGAGTTCTTCGGTCTCCCAGTTCACCTCTGACGAACTGACGTTCATGGTGTTATGATTGCAGCTTATTGGTTAGTCCTTGAGAGTCTTTAGCCATGAATCAACATGCACTTCATAAGTCTCTCCCACTTCCCACTGTGATCCTGCGGTGAAAGGTACATTTTCTCGGACTTCATCTCCATAAATGCACCTATTCAACTAAAAACCTGTAGAAACAGCTCACTTCGAGATCCTTTATGATCCTACACCTCTAACTTACCCTGATGCAGCAACTGTATCTATCAACTCTGAAAGGCTCCGAAAGGCCACCACTTCTGTGGCCTCTGGGGGGGAGGGGCACATGTTTTCCCCTTGTCAGAGCTCCCCCACTACTTCAGGATTGTATCCAAGGTGTCATTTTTCCAATAGATTCATCACCTTTTCCTGTACCGTTGAATATACATCAGGGCACACCTCTCTCTCTGGAGAGCAGTGACATCCTTCCCCTCACCTCTTCCCTTCCTCCTTCTCTGCTGCTCCGAGACTGTCTAAAGGCATAAAGCACCTCCACTCCGATGACAGATGGGAAATGTGTATTGAGAGTTCTGCTTGGTGGAAAGCCTTTAAGGTAATGGGAAGCAGTATCTTAAAAAGCGCTCTAATGCACTTTTGAAAACACTTACAAAAAGTCTCTGAGGGGATGACTATTAAAAGTTACAGGTTTGTGTGTCAAGTCTGAAATTAAATGAAGTAAAAATGCCTTTTTTTTGGATGTACCAATGTTGAGTTTTTGAGTTTTGGGGAACACATGGGAGAGAAGTTTAATTTAGTTAATTTACACCCGGAGTTAACTTTGTTCTATCCCCTGGCCACAGTCTCAAGAATTCATCTGCCATTGTATTCACAGACAGCGATACTGTAGTCACTGCATTATTATACACACTGCAAATGCTTTTCATAAATAATTTATCCAACAACTAGATTGCCTCTTTAATGCCATTTGTATAGGGGTTCAAAACTGAAAAGGTCGTCCTATCACACTCCATGACGTCCTACCACACTCTAATCAACCTGCAAAGTCAAGGCACTACAATGGGATCATTCATGACTCTAATAGGCTTTTCATAACAGGGCAGTACGATGGGATCCTTCATGACTAATCAGCCTTTAATAACAGGGCAGTACAATGGGATCCTTCATGACTAATCAGCCTTTAATAACAGGGCAGTACAATGGGATCCTTCATGACTAATCAGCCTTTAATAACAGGGCAGTACAATGGGATCCTTCATGACTAATCAGCCTTTAATAACAGGGCAGTACAATGGGATCCTTCATGACTAATCAGCCTTTAATACAGGGCAGTACAATGGGATACTTCATGACTCTAATCAGCCTTTAATACAGCGCAGTACAATAGGATCATTCATGACTCTAATAGGCCTTTCATAACAGGACAGTACGATGGGATCCTTCATGACTAATCAGCCTTTAATACAGGGCAGTACAATAGGGTCCTTCATGACTAATCAGCCTTTAATACAGGGCAGTACAATAGGGTCCTTCATGACTTTTAATCAGACTTTAATAACAGGACAGTACGATGGGATCCTTCATGACTAATCAGCCTTTAATACAGGGCAGTACAATAGGGTCCTTCATGACTAATCAGCCTTTAATAACAGGGCAGTACGATGGGATCCTTCATGACTCTAATCAGCCTTTAATAACAGGGCACTACAATGGGATCCTTCATGACTCTAATCGGCCTTTAATAACAGGGCAGTACGATGGGATACTTCACGATCTAATCCAGTGGTTCTCAAACCTCTCCCCGGGGACCCATCAGCCATTCCATGTATTTAATCTAATCCAGAGCTAGAACACGTGATTCAACTTGTTGACTATTCATCAAGCTCTTGACTAAGTGAGTCAGGTGAGTTAGTTCAGGGCTACAACAAAATTGTCTGGGGGTCCCCGAGGAGAGATTTTGAGAACTGCTCTAATCGGCCTATAACAAGAGGGTACTCCAATGGGAACCTTGATCGCTGTAGCAAGGTGAGAAAGCTAGAAAGCAAGAGAGCTGACGCTGGCTATCAGGGAGCCAATGGCCTTTGACCAAAACATTTAGGTGATCACAGATAAGCTTAATGAGCTATTGCTCCCAAAACGACTCACTTTAACGCCTCTGAGAGTAATAGCCTTCACAAGCACTTGAGGTTGGACATAACCCAATGTATGAGAGGGTTTTGACCAATGAGGAATTAAGACTGTGTCCGTCTATCAGTTTATGTAATTACCCCTATACTGGCTTACTGACTTAGCAGTTTAATATGTCCAAAATAGAAATCCTCAAAGAATCATCTGACTGATGAATAGAAATATAATACTACAACCATAGAAGACATTTATTGTATTAAACTGTAGACCAGAGGTGGCAAACCCAATCGACGGAGGGCCGCGTGTCTGCTGTTTCTTTTTATTTTAAGACCTAGACAATCAGGTGAGGGCAGTTCCTTACAAATTAGGGTCCTTAATTAATCAATTAAGGACCATCAAAGGGTGGAGCTAAAACCCGCAGACACTCGGCCCGCCGTGGAATGAGTTATTTGCCAAAATTATGCCAAAATTATTTAAAAACCTTGGGTACAGCTGTATTGGACATGTTCTTTCAATATGAGACCATTACAACCAGTATAAAATGGCGCCGGAAGAAATGGCAGCAGTTTTACGGGCGCCCAACCAA
The DNA here is from genome assembly GCF_013265735.2 of Oncorhynchus mykiss. NCBI lineage: Eukaryota > Metazoa > Chordata > Actinopteri > Salmoniformes > Salmonidae > Oncorhynchus > Oncorhynchus mykiss. The sequence continues at coordinate 25,764,822 of NC_048581.1, read as the reverse complement.
TTAGGCAACCAATTGTGCTATTATGTGTTTTTTTCTCATTATTTGTAACTTATTTTGTACATAATACAGCAAAAAGAGCTGCTGGATATCAGGACAGCGATCACTCTCCCCAGATTAGATAAAGATTTTTTCTTCAACACGCAGGACACACAAGACATTCTCCAAACACCCGACAAGGCCAACATTCCCGTTATTTGCAAGAGGAAGAGACGCAGATACAGAGGACACAGAGCTGGATGCAAACAACAGCTGGTGCACGAAATGTAGGAAGTCTCTGGATTTTGCTCGCCTGAAGTAGAGTATATTGTGATAAATTGCAGGCCACACTACTTGCCTAGAGAGTTTTCATCTATACCTTTCGTGGCTGTGTATTTACCACCACAGACAGATGCTGGCACTAAGACCGCACTCAGTCAGCTGTATAAGGAAATAAGCAAACAGGAAACAACTCACCCAGAGGCGGTGCTCCTAGTGGCCGGAGACTTTAATGCAGGGAAACTTAAATCAGTTCTACCAAATTTCTACCAACATGTTAAAGGTGCAACCAGAGGGGAAAAAAATCTAGATCACCTGTACTCCACACACAGAGACGCGTACAAAATGCTCCCTCGCCCTCCATTTGGTAAATCTGACCACAACTCTATCCTCCTGATTCCTGCTTACAAGCGAAAATTACAGCAGGAAGCACCAGTGACTCGGTCTACAAAAAAGTGGTCAGATGAAGCAGATGCTAATCTACAGGACTGTTTTGCTATCACAGACTGGAACATGTTCTGGGATTCTTTCAATGGCATTGAGGAGTACACCACATCAGTCACTGGATTTATCAATAAGTGCACTGAGGACGTCGTACCCACAGTGACTGTATGTACAGTGGGGCAAAAAAGTATTTAGTCAGCCACCAATTGTGCAAGTTCTCCCACTTAAAAAGACGAGAGAGGCCTGTAAATTTCATCATAGGTACACTTCAACTAGGACAGACAAAATGAGAAAAAAAAATCCAGAAAATCACATTGTAGGATTTTTTATGAATTTATTTGCAAATGATGGTGGAAAATAAGTATTTGGTCAACAACAAAAGTTTATCTCAATACTTTGTTATATACCCTTTGTTGGCAATGACAGAGGTCAAATGACAGAGGTCATATTTTGGCCCATTCCTCCATGCAAATCTCCTCTAGAGCAGTGATGTTTTGGGGCTGTTGCTGGGCAACATGGACTTTCAACTGCCTCCAAAGATTTTCTATGGGGTTGAGATCTGGAGACTGGCTAGGCCACTCCAGGACCTTGAAATGCTTCTTACGAAGCCACACCTTCGTTGCCCGGGCAGTGTGTTTGGGATCATTGTCATGCTGAAAGACCCAGCCACGTTTCATCTTCAATGCCCTTGCTGATGGAAGAAGGTTTTCACTCAAAATCTCACGATACATGGCCCCATTCATTCTTTCCTTTACACGGATCAGTCGTCCTGGTCCCTTTGCAGAAAAACTGCCCCAAAGCAACAGTAGGTATGGTGTTCTTTGGATGCAACTCAGCATTCTTTGTCCTCCAAACACGACCAGTTGAGTTTTTACCAAAAAGTTATATTTTGGTTTCATCTGAACATATGACATTCTCCCAATCTTCTTCTGGATCATCCAAATGCTCTCTAGCAAACTTCAGACGGGCCTGGACATGTACTGGCTTAAGCAGGGGGACACGTCTGGCACTGCAGGATTTGAGTCCCTGGCAGCGTAGTGTGTTACTGATGGTAGGCTTTGTTACTTTGGTCCCAGCTCTCTGCAGGTCATTCACTAGGTCCCTCCGTGTGGTTCTGGGATTTTTTGTCATGTACTGTCATGTTGTGTCTTGTCTCTGTCCTTTCCCTTCACCCTGTCTCCCTCTGCTGGTCGTTGTTAGGTTACCTTTTCTCCCCCGCTTTTCCCCCAGCTATTCCTTGTCTCCTCTGACTACCCATTCACCCCGTTTCCCACCTGTTCCCTTTTTTCCTCTGATTAGGTCCCTATATCTCTCTCTGTTTCTGTTCCTGTCCTTGTCGGATTCTTGTTTGTTGTGTTTCATGCCTGAGCCAGACTATCGTCATGTTTGCTGTAACCTTGTCCTGTCCTGTCGGAATCTGCCGGTCTATCTGAGCCTACCTATGTTTGGTTATTAAAGAAGCTCTGTTTAAGTTAGTTCGCTTTTGGGTCCTCATTCACTCACCTTAACAGAAGAATCCGACCAAGAATGGACCCAGCGACTTCGGATCCTCTCCACTCAGCCGTCGGGATCCAGGGAGCGATGCTAGGCAGACACGAGCAGGAAGTGTCTGCTGCTCGACATGCCGTTGAGACCCTGGCCACCCAAGTCTCCAACCTCACAGAACAGGTTCACCATCTCCGCCTCGATCCACCGGCCACTTCCAGGGCTTTCGAATCTCCGGAGCCCAGAATCAATAACCCGCCGTGTTACTCTGGGGAGCCCACTGAATGCCGCTCGTTCCTCACCCAGTGTGATATTGTGTTTTCTCTCCAGCCCAACACTTACTCCAGGAGCACTGCTCGTGTCGCCTACGTCATATCTCTCCTTATTGGACGGGCTCGTGAGTGGGGCACGGCAATCTGGGAGGCAAGGGCTGAGTGTACTAACCAGTATCAGGACTTTAAGGAGGAGATGATACGGGTTTTTGATCGATCTGTTTTTGGGGAGGAGGCTTCCAGGGCCCTGTCTTCCCTATGTCAAGGCAATCGATCCATAACAGACTACTCTATTGAGTTTCGCACTCTTGCTGTCTCCAGTGGCTGGAACGAGCCGGCCTTGCTCGCTCGTCTTCTGGAGGGTTTCCGCGCAGAGGTAAAGGATGAGATTCTCTCCCGGGAGGTTCCTTCCAGCGTGGATTCCTTGATTGAACTCGCTATTCGCATTGAGCGACGAGTTGATCTTCGTCACCGAGCTCGTGGAAAGGAGCTCGCGCTCTCCGTCGCCTCCCTCTCCGCATCACTACCATCTTCCTCTGCCGGCTCGGGTGCTGAGCCCATGCAGCTGGGAGGTATCCGCATCTCGACTAAGGAGAGGGAACGGAGAATCACCAACCGCCTCTGTCTCTATTGCGGTTCCGCTGGTCATTTTGTCACTTCATGTCCAGTAAAAGGCCAGAGCTCGTCAGTAAGCGGAGGGCTACTGGTGAGCGCTACTACTCCTGTCTCTCCTTCAAGATCCTGCACTACCTTGTCGGTCCATCTACGCTGGACCGGTTCGTCAGCTTCCTGCAGTGCCTTAATAGACTCTGGGGCGGAGGGCTGTTTTATGGACGAGACCTGGGCTCGGGAACATGACATTCCTCTCAGACAGTTAAAGGAGCCCACGGCCTTGTTCGCCCTGGATGGTAGTCCTCTCCCCAGGATTCAGCGTGAGACGCTACCTTTAACCCTCACTGTTTCTGGTAATCATAGTGAAACCATTTCTTTTTTAATTTTTCGTTCACCTTTTACACCTGTTGTTTTGGGCCATCCCTGGCTAGTTTGTCATAATCCTTCCATTAATTGGTCTAGTAATTCTATCCTCTCCTGGAACGTCTCTTGTCATGTGAAATGTTTAATGTCTGCTATCCCTCCTGTTTCCTCTGTCTCTTCTTCACAGGAGGAGCCTGGTGATTTGACAGGGGTGCCGGAGGAATATCACGATCTGCGCACGGTGTTCAGTCGGTCCAGGGCCACCTCTCTTCCTCCACACCGGTCGTATGATTGTAGTATTGATCTCCTTCCGGGAACCACCCCCCCCCGGGGTAGACTATACTCTCTGTCGGCTCCCGAACGTAAGGCTCTCGAAGATTATTTGTCTGTAGCTCTTGACGCCGGTACCATAGTCCCCTCCTCCTCTCCCGCCGGAGCGGGGTTTTTTTTTGTCAAGAAGAAGGACGGGTCTCTGCGCCCCTGCATAGATTATCGAGGGCTGAATGACATAACAGTGAAGAATCGTTATCCGCTTCCTCTTATGTCTTCAGCCTTCGAGATCCTGCAGGGAGCCAGGTTTTTCACTAAGTTGGACCTTCGTAACGCTTACCATCTCGTGCGCATCAGGGAGGGGGACGAGTGGAAGACGGCGTTTAACACTCCGTTAGGGCACTTTGAATACCGGGTTCTTCCTTTCGGCCTCGCTAACGCTCCAGCTGTCTTTCAGGCATTAGTCAATGATGTCCTGAGAGACATGCTGAACATCTTTGTTTTCGTTTACCTTGACGATATCCTGATTTTTTCACCGTCACTCCAGATTCATGTTCAGCACGTTCGACGTGTCCTCCAGCGCCTTTTAGAGAATTGTCTTTTTGTGAAGGCTGAGAAGTGCACTTTTCATGCCTCCTCCGTCACATTTCTCGGTTCTGTTATTTCCGCTGAAGGCATTAAGATGGATCCCGCTAAGGTCCAAGCTGTCATTGATTGGCCCGTCCCTAAGTCACGCGTCGAGCTGCAGCGCTTTCTCGGCTTCGCGAACTTCTATCGTCGTTTCATCCGTAATTTCGGTCAGGTGGCAGCTCCTCTCACAGCCCTTACTTCTGTCAAGACGTGCTTTAAGTGGTCCGTTTCCGCCCAGGGAGCTTTTGATCTCCTCAAGAATCGTTTTACATCCGCTCCTATCCTTGTTACACCTGACGTCTCTAGACAGTTCGTTGTCGAGGTTGACGCGTCAGAGGTGGGCGTGGGAGCCATCCTTTCTCAGCGCTCCCTCTCTGACGACAAGGTCCACCCATGCGCATATTTTTCTCATCGCCTGACGCCGTCGGAACGTAACTATGATGTGGGTAACCGCGAACTGCTCGCCATCCGGTTAGCCCTAGGCGAATGGCGACAGTGGTTGGAGGGGGCGACCGTTCCTTTTGTCGTTTGGACTGACCATAGGAACCTTGAGTACATCCGTTCTGCCAAACGACTTAATGCGCGTCAGGCGCGTTGGGCGCTGTTTTTCGCTCGTTTCGAGTTCGTGATTTCTTATCGTCCGGGCTCTAAGAACACCAAGCCTGATGCTTTGTCTCGTCTCTTCAGTTCTTCAGTAGCCTCCACTGACCCCGAGGGGATTCTCCCTGAGGGGCGTGTTGTCGGGTTGACTGTCTGGGGAATTGAGAGGCAGGTAAAACAAGCGCTCACTCACACTCCGTCGCCGCGCGCTTGTCCTAGGAACCTTCTTTTCGTTCCCGTTCCTACTCGTCTGGCCGTTCTTCAGTGGGCTCACTCTGCCAAGTTAGCCGGCCACCCTGGCGTTCGGGGTACGCTTGCTTCCATTCGCCAGCGTTTTTGGTGGCCCACCCGGGAGCATGACACGCGTCGTTTCGTGGCTGCTTGTTCGGTCTGCGCGCAGACTAAGTCCGGTAACTCTCCTCCTGCCGGCCGTCTCAGGCCGCTTCCTATTCCCTCTCGACCGTGGTCTCACATCGCCTTAGATTTTGTCACCGGACTGCCTTCGTCAGCGGGGAAGACTGTTATTCTTACGGTTGTCGATAGGTTCTCTAAGGCGGCTCATTTCATTCCCCTTGCTAAGCTTCCTTCTGCTAAAGAGACGGCACAAATCATCATCGAGAATGTTTTCAGAATTCATGGCCTTCCGTCAGACGTCGTTTCGGACAGAGGTCCGCAATTCACGTCTCAATTTTGGAGGGAGTTTTGCCGTTTGATTGGGGCTTCCGTCAGTCTCTCTTCCGGCTTTCACCCCCAGTCTAACGGTCAAGCAGAACGGGCCAATCAGACTATTGGTCGCATCTTACGCAGTCTTTCTTTTCGTAACCCTGCGTCTTGGTCAGAACAGCTCCCCTGGGCAGAATACGCCCACAACTCGCTTCCTTCGTCTGCGACCGGGCTATCTCCTTTTCAGAGTAGCCTCGGGTACCAGCCTCCGCTGTTCTCATCTCAGTTCGCCGAGTCCAGCGTCCCCTCCGCTCAGGCTTTTGTCCAACGTTGCGAGCGCACCTGGAAGAGGGTCAGGTCTGCACTTTGCCGTTATAGGACGCAGACTGTGAGGGCTGCTAATAAGCGTAGAACTAAGAGTCCTAGATATTGTCGCGGTCAGAGAGTTTGGCTCTCCACTCAGAACCTTCCCCTTAAGACGGCTTCTCGCAAGTTGACCCCGCGGTTCATTGGTCCGTTCCGTATTTCTCGGGTCATAAATCCTGTCGCAGTTCGACTTCTTCTTCCGCGATACCTTCGTCGCGTCCACCCGGTCTTCCATGTCTCCTGCATCAAGCCCGTCCTTCGCGCCCCCGCTCGTCTTCCCCCCCCCCCCCCCCATCCTTGTCGAGGGCGCACCCATCTACAGGGTCCGTAGAATTTTGGACATGCGTCCTCGGGGCCGTGGTCACCAGTACCTCGTAGATTGGGAGGGGTACGGTCCTGAGGAGAGGAGTTGGGTTCCCTCTCGGGACGTGCTGGACCGTGCGCTGATCGAGGATTTCCTCCGTTGCCGCCAGGTTTCCTCCTCGAGTGCGCCAGGAGGCGCTCGGTGAGTGGGGGGGTACTGTCATGTACTGTCATGTTGTGTCTTGTCTCTGTCCTTTCCCTTCACCCTGTCTCCCTCTGCTGGTCGTTGTTAGGTTACCTTTTCTCCCCCGCTTTTCCCCCAGCTATTCCTTGTCTCCTCTGACTACCCATTCACCCCGTTTCCCACCTGTTCCCTTTTTTCCTCTGATTAGGTCCCTATATCTCTCTCTGTTTCTGTTCCTGTCCTTGTCGGATTCTTGTTTGTTGTGTTTCATGCCTGAGCCAGACTATCGTCATGTTTGCTGTAACCTTGTCCTGTCCTGTCGGAATCTGCCGGTCTATCTGAGCCTACCTATGTTTGGTTATTAAAGAAGCTAGTTAGTTCGCTTTTGGGTCCTCATTCACTCACCATAACATTTTTGCTCACCGTTCTTGTGATCATTTTGATCCCATGGGGTGAGATCTTGCGTGGAGCCCCAGATCGAGGGAGATTATCAGTGGTCTTGTATGTCTTCCATTTCCTAATAATTGCTCCCACAGTTGATTTCTTCAAACCAAGCTGCTTACCTACTGCAGATTCAGTCTTCCCAGCCTGGTGCAGGTCTACAATTTTGTTTCTGGTGTCCTTTGACAGCTCTTTGGTCTTGACCATATTGGAGTTTGGAGTGTGACTGTTTGAGGTTGTGGACAGGTGTCTTTTATACTGATAACAAGTTCAAACAGGTGCCATTAATACAGGTAACGAGTGGAGGACAGAGGAGCCTCTTAAAGAAGAAGTTACAGGTCTGTGAGAGACAGAAATCTTGCTTGTTTGTAGGTGACCAAATACTTATTTTCTACCATAATTTGCAAATAAATTCATAAAAAATCCTACAATGTGATTTTCTGGATTTTCTTTTCTCATTTTGTCTGTCATATTTGAAGTGTACCTATGATGAAAATTACAGACCTCTCTCATCTTTTTAAGTGGGAGAACTTGCACAATTGGTGGCTGACTAAATACTTTTTTGAGACTGCTATTCATTGACTACAGTTCAGCGTTCAACACCATAGTACCCTCAAAGCTCATCACTAAACTAAGGATCCTGGGACTAAACACCTCCCTCTGCAACTGGATCCTGGACTTCCTGAAGGGCCGCCCCCAAGTGGTGAGGGTAGGTAGTAACACATCTGCCACGCTGATCCTCAACACTGGAGCCCCTCAGGGGTGTGTGCTCAGTCCCCTCCTGTACTCCCTGTTCACCCACGACTGCATGGCCAGGCATGACTCCAACACCATCATTATTAAGTTTGCAGACGACACAACAGTGGTAGGCCTGATCACCGACAACGATGAGACAGCCTATAGGGAGGAGGTCAGAGACCTGGCCGGGTGGTGCAACCTATCCCTCAAAGTAACCAAGACTAAGAAGAGGATTGTTGGCTACGGGAAAAGGAGGACCGAGCACGCCCCCATTCTCATCGACGGGGCTGTAGTGGAGCAGGTTGAGAGCTTCAAGTTCCTTGGTGTCCACATCACCAACAAACTAGAATGGTCCAAACACACAAAGACAGTTGTGAAAAGGGCATGACAAAGCCTATTCTCCCTCAGGAAACTAAAAAGATTTGGCATAGGTCCTGAAATACTCAAAAGCTTCTACAGCTGCAACATCGAGAGCATCCTGACTGGTTACATCACTGCCTGGTACGGCAATTGCTGGTACGGCCTCTGACTGCAAGGCACTACAGAGGGTAGTGCGTACGGCCCAGTACATCACTGGGGCTAAGCTGCCTGCCATCCAGGACCTCTACACCAGGTGGTGTCAGAGAAAGACCCAAAAAATTGTCAAAGACCCCAGCCACCCCAGTCATAGACTGTTCTCTCCACTACCGCATGGCAAGCGGTACCGGAGTGCCAAGTTTAGGACAAAAAGGCTTCTCAACAGTTTTTACCTCCAAGCAATAAGTCTCCTGAACAGGTAATCAAATGGCTACCCGGAGTATTTGCGTTGTGTGCCCCCCAACACCTCTTTTACGCTGCTGCTACTCTCTGTTCATAGAGAGTATATATATGCATAGTCACTTTAACTATACATTCATGTACATACTACATCAATTGGCCCAACCAACCAGTGCTCCCGCACATTGTCTAACCGGGCTATCTGCTTAGTGTCCCGCCACCCACCACCCGCCAACCCCTCTTCTACGCTACTGCTACTCTCTGTTCATCATATATGCATAGTCACTTTAACCATATCTACATGTACATACTACCTCAATCAGCCTGGTGTCTGTATGTAGCCTCACTACTTTTATAGCCTCGCTACTGTATATAGCCTCGCTACTGTTATTTTTCACTGTCTTTTTACTGGTGTTTTATTTACTTACTTTTGCACTATTGGTTAGAGCCTGTAAGTAAGCATTTCACTGTTGTATTCTGCCCCCGTGACAAATAAACTTTGATTTGATTTGAACCACTCATCATGCTTTTTCCAAACCAAGAATCAAAGTTCCATGGCTTTTATTTATTATTCAAATTGAACAGCTACAGTAATGAATACATCAGTGACACGGTCGGAGTAGGAAGTGATCTGCTGTCCCTACAGGACATTTCCTACTCCCCACAGTACAGCCCCTGATCATTTAAATTTGAACAGACAATATTATACAGAATGCACAATCGAGAGCATCCTGTCAGGCTGTATCACCGCCTGGTACGGCAACTGCTCCGCCCATAACCGTAAGGCTCTCCCGAGGAAAGTAGGGTCTGCACAACGCTTCACCGGGGGCAAACTACCTGCCCTCCAGGACACCTACACCACCCGATGTCACTGGAAGGCCAAAAGGATCATCAAGGACAACAACCACCCGAGCCACTGCCTGTTCACCCCGCTATCATCCAGAAGGCGAGGTCAGTACAGGTGCATCAAAGCAGGGACTGAGAGACTGAACAGCTTCTATGTCAAGGCCATCAGACTGTTAACTTATCTAGGGTAGGGGGCAGCATTGGGAATTTTGGATGAAAAACCTGCCCAAATTAAACTGCCTGCTACTCAGCCATAAAATAATCTAGTAGAATATGCATATAGTTAGTCGATTTGGATAGAAAAAAAATCTGAAGTTTCTAAAACTGTTTGAATGATGTCTGTGAGTATAACATAACTCTTATGGCAGGCAAAAACCTGAGAAAAAATCCAACCAGGAAGTTGGAAATCTGAGGTTTGTAGTTTTTCAACTCTTGCCCTATCGAATACACAGTGTCTATGGGGTCATATTGCACCTCCTAAGTTTCCCACTAGACGTCAACAGTCTTTGGAACCTTGTTTGATGCTTCTACTGTGAAGTGGGGGCAAATGAGAGGGGAATGAGTCAGAGGTCTGCCAGAGAGCCACGAGTTCAGTCTCGTGATAGTTAGCTTGCCTTCCATTGCAATTCTACAGACAAAGGAATTCTCCGGTTGGAACATTATTGAAGATTTATGTTAAAAACATCCTAAAGATTGATTATATACTTTGTTTAACATATTTCTACGGACTGTAACGGAACTTTTTGACTTTTCATCTGCTCCTAGTGATATCGCGTCATGAATTTGGAATACTGGGCTGAACGTGCTAACAAAAAGGAGGACATAAATGATGGACATTATCGAACAAAACAAACATTTATTGTGGAACTGGGATTCCTGGGAGTGCATTCTGATGAAGATCATCAAAGGTAAGTGAATATTTATAATGCTATTTCTGACTTCTGTTGACTACACAACATGGTGGATATCTGTTTGGGTTGTTTTGGTCTCTGAAATCTGACACAGCGGTTGCATTAAGGAGAAGTGGATCTAAAATTCCATGCATAACAATTGTATCTTTTAGCAATGTTTATTATGAGTATTTCTGTAAATTGATGTGGCTTTCTGCAAAATCACCGGATGTTTTGGAACTACTGAACATAACGCACCAATGTAAACTCAGATATTTGGATATAAATATAAATACTTTACCGAACAAAACATACATGTATTGTGTAACATGAAGTCCTATGAGTGTCATCTGATGAATATCATCAAAGATTAGTGATTCATTTTATCTCTATTTCTGCTTTTTGTGACTCCTCTCTTTGGCTGGAAAAATTGCTATGTTTTTCTGTGACTTGGCTCTGACCTAACATAATCGTTTGGTTTGCTTTTGTCGTAAAGCCTTTTTGAAATCGGACACTGTGGCTGGATTTACAACAAGTGTATCTTTAAAATGGTGGTAAATACTTGTATGTTTGAGGAATTTTAATTATAGGATTTCTGTTGTTTTGAATTTGGCGCCCTGCAGTTTCAATGGCTGTGGACGAGGTGGGATGCTAGAGAGGTTAGAGAGGTTTTAAACAGCTATCACCAACATTGAGTACCTGCTGCCTAGTACCTACTGACTCAACTCCAGACACTTTAATAATGGAAAAATGGATGTATTAAATGTATCACTAGCCACTTTAAACAATGCCACTTAATATAACGTTTACATACCCTACATTACTCATCTCATAATTATATACTGTAATCTTTACCTTCTACTGCATCTTGCCATCTTTTTGTAATGTATCACTAGCCACTTTAAACTGTGCCACTTTTATATGTTTACATACCCTACATTACTCATCTCATATGTATATACTGTACTCAATACCATCTACTGCATCTTCCCTATGCCGTTCTGTACCATAACTCATTCATATATTTTTTGTATGTACATATTCTTATTCATTCATTTAAACTTGTGTGTATAAGGTAATTGTTGTGAAATTGTTAGGTTAGATTACTCGTTGGATATTACTGCATTGTCGGAACTAGAAGCACAAGCATTTCACTACACTCGCATTAACATCTGCTAATCATGTGTATGTGACAAATAACATTTGATTTGATTTGAGAATGAGTTACAGTAATGAGGTCATTTTCATACTGGCCCCCATTGAGAGTCAAATCCACAACCCTAGTGTTGCAAGTGCCACGCTCTACCAATTGAGCTACACAGGACTGAGCTAATCCCTACAGTACAGTCCCTGCTTTCTATAGTACAGTCCCTAGTCCCTAAAGTACAGTCCCTACTCCCTACAGTACCTAATCCCTACAGTACAGTCCCTACTCCATACTGTACAGTCCTTAATCGCTACTGTACAGTCCCTACTCCCTACAGTACCTAATCCCTACAGTACCTAATCCCTACAGTACAGTCCCTACTCCCTACAGTACAGTCCTTAATCCCTACTGTACAGTCCCTACTCCCTACAGTACCTAATCCCTACAGTACAGAACCTAATCCCAACAGTACAGTCCCTACTCCCTACAGTACAGTCCTTAATCCCTACTGTACATTCCCTACTCCCTACAGTACCTAATTCCTACAGTACAATCCCTACTCCCTACAGTACAGTCCTTAATACCTACTGTACAGTCCCTACTCCCTACAGTACCTAATCCCTACAGTACAGTCCCTAATCCCTACTGTACAGTCCCTACTCCCTACAGTCCCTAATCCCTACTGTACAGTCCCTACTCCCTACAGTACCTAATCCCTACAGTACAGTCCCTAATCCCTACAGTACAGTCCCTAATCCCTACAGTACAGTCCCTACTCCCTACAGTACCTAATCCCTACAGTAAAGTCCCTACTCCCTACAGTACAGTCCCTAATCCCTACTGTACAGTCCCTTGTTCCTACAGTATTCAGGTACACTGTTCCAAGAGTTCCACTACAGTAGTGAAGTGAATGAGGCTGCGGCTGCAGTAGCGGCTGAGGCAGAGTAGGTGTGGCAGTAGCCTGTACTTTCCCTTGAGGAGCTTGGCCAGATGTGTGTGGTGAGGTCTCAATTATGTGGGGAGATGGAGGATTCCCCCGCTGGACGACAGATGTTTTGCTATGCAGAGGAAGGAGGGGTGCTGGGGGATGAGTGGGGGAGAGGGAGAGGATGGAGGGCTGGTGGGGTGAGGGTGAGGTGGGAGGGGTGATGGGGGAGTTGTAGAGGAGGGAGGCACAGGGAAGAGAGGAGGAGTGTTGACTGCTCCTGTGAACTGTGCCAAAGCTTCTTCTGAGAGAGAAAGACAGACTCCAAGAGATATGGGAGATTAGGGTATCAACAGAACATGTGTTTCCTGAAATAAAGAGAGTCATTTTAAAAAGTAAAAAATAAATAGCCTCAAAGAACAATACAGGGAGAACACAACTACGATTTTTCATGCAATGTGTACCGGTACTGAGAGCTTTTTGATTAGCTGAAGTATGATGTACTGTAGACGTTTCAAAATTCCAAGTACTCATTCACTGACGGACAGACAAGAGGCAAAACAACAAGTGGAGTGTTGTGCAGAGAGTCTATCTAGTGCAGAAACTCTTTTTTTTACGGGGGGGGGGGGGGGGGGAAATATGAAAAAAAATCACCACCCTCTCCAAGAGCTATAGTGGTTGCCATTCTAAAAAATGTGTGTATAGCAGTTTGAACTCTTGTCTCCCAGAAAGTTATATGTCAATGTGTGAAGGCTAACCTTAACAAACTGTCTTATAAAAAAATACAGTGGGTATGCACCAAATGGCAGCCTATTCTTTATGTAGTGCAATACTTTTGAACATACAATGCATTCAGAAAGTAGTCAGACCCCTCGACTTCTGTCCTCAATACAAGAAAACTGTTTTCGCTTTGTCTTTATGGGTTATCGTGTGTAGATTGATAAGGATTTTTTTTTTAAATACATTTTAGAATAAGGCTGTAACATAACAAAATGTGGAAAAAATGAAAGGGTCTGAATACTTTCCGAATGTACTGTAGATATGCCCTGGTCAAAAGTGGTGCAAGATAAAGGGAATAGGGTGCCATTTGGGATACAGTTAGGGTTATTTCAGGCTGCTGCTGTTTGGGATTACAGTCAGGGTGATTTCAGGCTGCCGCTTTTTTGGGATACAGTCAGGGTGATTTCAGGCTGCCGCTTTTCAGGATACAGTCAGGGTAATTTCAGGCTGCCGCTATTTGGGATACAGTCAGGGTGATTTCAGGCTGCCGCTATTTGGGATACAGTCAGGGTGATTTCAGGCTGCCGCTATTTGGGATACAGTCAGGGTGGTTTCAGGCTGCTGATATTTGGGATAAAGTCAGGGTTATTTCAGGCTGCTCCTTATATGAAAAGAAACAGACTGGCAAGTTCTCTCACAGTGATTGATCAAATCAATGTGACCACTAAGTTTCTTGATCATAGCCTCTGTCCCGTCGTGACATGAGCATGTGGAAGAAGCAGTTGCCCCTCCGTTCTCTTTCCCCCTACGTCCCTGCTGGTTTGTGGATATAGCTCATTTAGTAGGGCCGTTGGAAATATCTGCCAACACTGCTGCTCTCTCCTCTCTTAAAATAACCTCTGAAGCCAGGCGAAGCAACGTGAAGGGCCTCACTTCATTGTTCAGGGCTACAAAAGGTAGGTTGTGTCTTTTCCTCTTAAAGGAAAAAACGGACAATTTAAAACCCATGGGGTGGTTGTCAACAGTGGCTATCCATCCAATGAATACACAGGAAAATGGTGGCCAACTGAAAGATGTCCCTTTGAACAGCTAGTGGCCCTGAAAAGCAAATAAACAAATAAAATAAAATGTTATTGTTCACATACACATGGTTAGCACATGGATGAACGATGGCCGAGCGACATAGGCAAGCTGCAATAGAAATCAAATCAACTCTAATTGTATTTGTCACATACACATGGTTAGCAGATGTTAATGTGAGTGTAGCGAAATGCTTGTGCTTCTAGTTCCGTCAATGCAATAATAACCAACGAGTAATCTAACCTAACAATTCCACAACTACTACCTTATACACACAAGTGTAAAGGGATGAAGAATATGTACATACAGATAAATGAATGAGTGATGAGTACAGAACGGCATAGGCAAGATGCAGTAGATGGTATCGAGTACAGTATATACATATACATACGAGATGAGTAATGTAGGGTATGTAAACATAAAAGTGGCATAGTTTAAAGTGGCTAGTAATACATGTATTACATAAAGATGGCAAGATGCAGTAGATGATATAGAGTACAGTATATACATATACATACGAGATGAGTAATGTAGGGTATGCAAACATTATATTAAGTGGCTAGAGATACATTTTTTACATACATTTCCATTATTAAAGTGGCTGGACTTGAGTCAGTATGTTGGCAGCAGCCACTCAATGTTAGTGGTCGCTGTTTAACAGTCTGATGGTCTTGAGATAGAAGCTGTTTTTCAGTCTCTCGGTCCCAGCTTTGATGCACCTGTACTGACCTTGCCTTCTGGATGGTAGTGGGGTGAACAGGCAGTGGCTCATGTGATTGTTGTCCTTGATGTTCTTTTGGGCCTTCCTGTGGGTGGTGTAGATGTCTTGGAGGGCAGGTAGTTTGCCCCCGGTGATGCGTTGTGCAGACCGCACCATCCTCTGGAGAGCCTTGCGGTTGAGGGCGGTGCAGTTGCCGTACCAGGCGGTGATACAGCCTGACAGGATGCTCTCAGTTGTGCATCTGTAAAAGTTTGTCAGGGTTTAAGATGACAAGCCACATTTCTTCAGCCTCTTGAGGTCTTCTTCACTACACTGCTTGTGTGGGTGGACCATAACAGTTTGTCTGTGATGTGTACACCAAGGAACTTTCCACCTTCTCCGCTACTGTCCCGTCGATGTGGATAGGGGGAGTGCTCCCTCTGCTGTTTCCTGAAGTCCACGATCATCTCCTTTGTTTTGTTAACGTTGAGTGAGAGGTTGTTTTCCTGACACCACACTCCGAGGGCCCTCACCTCCTCCCTGTAGGTCGTCTCGTCGTTGTTGGTAATCAAGCACACTATTGTTGTGTCGTTTGCAAACTTGATAATTAAGTTGGAGGTGTGCATGGCCACGCTGTCATGGGTGAACAGGGAGTACAGGAGGGGCCTGAGCACGCACCCTTGTGGAGCTCCAATGTTGAGGAACAGCGAATTGGAGGTGTTGTTTCCTACCTTCACCACCTGGGGGAAAGAGAGAAAATAAAGAGACGTAGAGGAAAAACAGATGATCCCAAATCATAGCGGTTGGGGGAAGTACAAGGTAAAGAATAAAGGTAATTTAGAAGAGAGCAGGATAAAGTGGACTAGAATGTTCTGCTTCACCAAGAGTGGAACACAGATCATGGAAAGTTGAATAGTTGAATAGTTGCATGTTTTACTATTTGTGGTCTGTCTTTAGAAATGTTCTCTTGAACACCTTAACAATGGAAACCTGTGAGAGTGGCTATTTATATACATTCTATTGATAGCTAGATATTTCAAGGTTATTGAACTGTAGAAGGAAAATATGATTTCAACCCATCGGGAACATCTGGTTGAAATAAGTTGCCATACTGCCATTTCAAGCCCAGTAGCACAGGGACAAACCATACCTTGTACAAAATTGAAAAACAAAAGAGTGAATTGAATGAATTCATTCCAATAATAAACTGATCCTTTGCGCAGGGAGATACACACAGACATCATTCAGTGTGTCTAAGTCTGCTCAGGCCCTGCATGACATTAGATAACTCATGTTAGTAACAATGTTCCTACTGGGAACACTGTCGCCCAGCATGCAACAGACTATGAAACATGTTTTGTCATTTCACGCTAATTAGCATTGCCAATCACTCTCTACTGAAAAGGACACAGGAAAGTTCACTATGACCCTATGAATATCCTTGACATAATGCATTATCTTATAACTCTTTATAAGCTATGTATGATGTATTATAATTCATGACATAATTACCATACTATTATTTTCAATAATAATAATGACTTAGCAACTCTGAGAAGAGGGGGTTAGAAGATTGGTAACAGTTCTCAGAATCTAATTATATTTAACACCTGAAAATGAATGGCAAACCCCCAGCTCCTGAACTCCTGTCTCTCTCCTCACTTCGGCATATAGATGAGTTCCCCTTGTCTGCTTCTAATGCAGCGGTTGCATCTGCCTCGGTTTTGTTTACCTGTCAAATAAGAACTAATCTATGCCAGGGTTTGGGTTGGCAATGTTATGTTTTGAAACGGCTCACCTTTGACTCATGTACGCCTGCTACATGTTTCTGTTTGGAGTTGAATATATATTTATATTCTCGATGTGTACAAGAGGTTGCAGATGTTTTTGATCTAAGACAATGTGGCTTCTACTCTGGTCAATAATTGATGCCAAGGATACATCAATAGGACTGATATCTCTCTCTCTCTCTCTCTCTCTCTCTCTCTCTCTCTCTCTCTTTCTCTCACACTCTCTTTCTCTATCACACTCTCTTTCTTTCTCTCTCTCCCTCCTTTCTTTCTCTCTCCCTCCTTTCTCTCTCTCTCTCTGTTCTTTAGGAGTTACTGGAGATGCGACAGATCCTCTCTCTGGTGACACGTTTCGGTGGTTTCCCATCAAGCAGAACCCCAGTCAGTCAGATAGGGATTAATATAACTACCTACCTATGGAGAAGCTCTTCTTTATTTCTCTTTAATGACTAATTGCGTTGGAGCTGAATCAATGTTTGTCCTATGAGACACAATCGGAGGCATGAACGTGGAATAACACTGTCACATAAATTAACTGGGAAAGTGCATCAACCCCGACAGGTGCCAACGTGATTCATCTCGGGGAAAATACACGATACATTTAAACAATTTAATATATAGCCACGATGATATATGAGTCCGGTTTTAAATGCCACATCTATGTAGGCACCGTGTGCATCTGAAACACACCGGCACTGCCAACCACCATTTTTCTCTATAATAATCCTGGTCTTTACAGCATTAGAGAACTTGTTATTATCATTATATTTCATGTACGTATATATGTGTTGAATCCCAAGGCCTTGACATTTGCATGTTGTTTATTAACATCTCATTGAACTAAATGGGAACCCGGATGAAAACATTTCTAATCTTTTCATACCATCGTGCTCCCCTGAACCAACCTGCATGACTTGCATATCTTCTTTTCACATTGTCCTTTCCAGCATGGCCCATGCCACCATGGTGGATGCGTAACCATGCCAGCAGAGTATAGCTCAGCTCAGCTCAGCTCAGCTCAGCTCAGCTCAGCTCAGTGGCGTTAAAAGGTTATTGGCTATCCAGCGAACAAAGGACATATTCTACAGTACAGTTAGACACTCATCATCAACAAATCATAGGCTGTGGGCTTTGAGGTCGACCCTTTCTGGCTGGCTTACTCTTTGTCTACCCCAGTGCTGTCATTCATGTGGTGCTCAGGACAGCACACACCAGCACACACAGCACACTCTGCAGGCTTCAGGAGCGAGGGAACATGTGGATAACAGATTCATAACCGGCTCCTAAGGGGGACTCCAGTACTTGGACGGATTACCTTTTTAAATGGAATTAGCCCTGTGCATCATCAAATGGAGGGAGATGCAACATATTGCGCCTTCTCCCTTAAACCATGGCTTAATCTGGTATTCAGGCGATGCAATGAAATACAATAGCGTCCCTGGTTTTAGTTTATACTTAATATGGTTGTAAGAAACTGATACGTGTAACCCGGAGGGTGAAAGTGGTTGAAATGACGTCATTGGTTGTCATGATATAATCTCAACCTGCTTTGCCTGCTGGGACGTCATATGTCAGTATAATCTCTAACCTAGTTCTTAACCTAGTGATTAAAAAACTAACACTAAACATGCTTTAAAGAGATTCTCCGGTACTTTTGTATACTTTTTAGCCAGTAGTTCTGAAAGTAGGCCCCACGAGCCAAAAGTGGTCCCCGAAAATGGCCTACTACGTTACATCACTCGCTCTGCTGTGTGTGATTCTTGCAAGTTGTCACTCAAATGGCAAGGGGCTTCATCTCATTGACTGGAACTCAAATTGGTAGGGGGCTGGCCCGCATGGGTGGGAGTGGGGTGGGGTGGGGGGTGAGGGGGGGGGGGGGGGGGGTGAGGGGAAAATGTCCGTACAGCTTCCAGAAAACAGTCTCTTTCAAACTAGGGATTTCGTGGCTAATTATGAATGTACAAACTACACATTGACACAAAGCAGGAGGTTTAAAAAATACTTACCAGTCGCCAAAGTACCAGAGCATGTCTTTACGTGTATGACCTCTAAGGGTCATTGCAATGCCTGTTACTCGCTGAAGGCCAAAAAGCTGTTTGTGCCAAAACATACACACTTTCCTGGCCAGGATTCCAGATAAACCTCACAATTGGCAGACTTACGTGGCCCCAGGACGCAACAAGGAGGGGGAGAATAGAGAAAATAATTTGGGTTGATACTCATCATCGCTCATCGCTGGTGGTGCGCTCGGCGAACAGATGCCTGGCAGAAATCAACTTGATGAGGCATACACACACACTTCCGCACGCACTTCTGCACTTCCGCACGCACGCACACACACACACACACACACACACACACACACACACACACACACACACACACACACACACACACACACACACACACACACACACACACACACACACACACACACACACTTGATGAGGCTAGTCCTGCTGGAGGCAATTAGGTGTCAACATTCTCTGGTTATGTTCTCAGGGAGCTGAGACAACCTGCTACGGAGGGGAGGGGGAGAGAACACTCATCCATCCTTCCTATCCCTCCCGTCTTCCCCCCATCCTCCTCTCCTCCTCCCATCATCCTCTCAGGCTCTCGCTGGTCAATTGCAGAGTCCAAATGTGAATATAATAATAATAATAATATAATAATACTGAAACAGTCAAACCAAACACCTCTCGGATAAAACATTTTCCGAAAGTGTAAAACCCAACAAATAATAAATTATCTCTTCAGTTGTTAAGTCAGGAAATCTCTCCCCAACTTTGCACATTTTGGTCTAAATAGAAGACCACTTACAGGTGTTAGAGATACCTTCGATAATTGAGTGCTCCAAATTAAAATGAGGGCTCTAATCGAGCGTTACCGTGGAGATATAACACTTAATGAGTCTTCATCACGCCCTTCCCTCCCCTTGTAGAGAAGACTATCATTAGACTATCATTCAAAACATCCCCTTGTCCCGTGGGAGCTTTCCTGTCACTTTGTTCAAAGACTGATCAGAAGACAAGCTGCGCTGACAGCTCATTTGAATAAACCTACACCGCTGAGTACCGCACCGTCCTGCACTCTGACTCCAGCCCAACCCCTGGTGCACCTACTTATTCTCATGATCATATCAACTGAACCCCTCCTTTGTCTACCGTAACACCTGTCTGTCTGCAATTGTCTCTAGTGGTGTCGTGGCAATTTCTGTAACTTCAGGAAATAGTGTGGGCGACTCCCTTTAAGAAAGCTCAAGCCTCGCAGTAAAAAAGGGCTTTGACTCTCGTTACGACGACGGTCGGCGACAGCAGCGACAGAGTCCCCTGCAACCATCCATAATTGGACTTAAGGTTGCCTCTATTATGTGCTTGTGGAACAGCAATCTAACACTTTGCCATCTGTTTGCGTTAGTGTTAATCATACCCATTCTCCTCCCGTTATTGTTCCAGATGGCTTCCATAATTGCGTTGTTTCTTCGTGCAGATGTTTTATGGAAACGGTTTAGGAGCGCCGCCAGTGCTCGGGTCGGGTTGAGAAAACGCTGGAGGGGTAATGGGGAAAAAAAATCAATTTTCACAGGCAGGTTCCAAGTTGTTATCAGTAGCTGGCTACAGTTGCGTAAACATTGTAAAATTCGCGCAATAGCCCCGAGTCACTTGGTGGAAAACTGGGTCTGTAGTAACATGTCCTGAAGAAGCAATTCAATGGTGGGAGAATAAATGGGCTGCCATGTGGTCTGGAGTAAGACTCCCTTGTATATTAAGAGAGAATCTGTCATTATATTGGGAAAACTGCAGCATGTACTATACGTAACAGCAGCTATTGTGGCAGTAACTTAAGTTCCGATACTTAATGGCTTGTGGAGCTTAAGTCAATATGTCCTCTTGACAATACTGTACATACAATGCTTTAATAACCATAGATGACTATGTCTATGTTTTATATAAGGAACAATGCAACAGAGGTCGCAGTTTATTGCCACAGGTTAAAATGTTCTATGCCAACCAACATTACATGGTTACTAGGTAGACTACAATACCAAAGTTCAAAAACCTTCTACTGCAGTATGCAAAATCCTTTGTCACACAGAGGGTTTCTTGGTCATCTAAAACCAATCTTCTTTGAAGCAAAAGTATACACCTCACACACACGGTTAGGGGTTAAATAAAAAAAGAAGACACTTGAACTATGTCAGATATAGAGTAAAATGTTAAAGTATTTAGTATACATCCCAATATTACACTTTATATACATCACAGAAGACTGAAATAGAACAAAACCGTTTGGCATAGAAAACAAAAAAATTATAATAAGTAATTATGAAATTATGAAAGACATGAATAAAATGACACCAATGAGGCCACTAGGTCATTTGACTGCAGGAAAGGGCTACTAGTATCTAAGGTGTTATTCATCCTAACCTGGCTCTACATTTCCTTTTCAACCAGGTAGAAAGTGACAATATTCCCTAATCATCTGCACCCAACAGCACTGCTGATTTGATATGAATTTGACAAATTCCGCTGACTAGAACACGGCGGCTTCTCATCCTACATGGCAATTTGAAAATGCCCTCATTTTCCCCTGTCATTGTGTTTATAGCAATACTTCCCGCTGCAATGCAGTGAAATCACATTAGCAGTGCTGATGCTGTGGCGTTGGTAAAACGGCAGCCAGGGGAATGGGGGTCACCCACACTCCCCCGCACTCTGATTCATCTCCTCAGAAAAGGGTCAAAGGTCAGATAATGAGGCCTGATATCATTGCAGGTAGCTTCCCCAGCGAATGTGGAGGCAAATTAGGTCCAGAAATATTTTGAGGAGGTGGTTCCATTTATAACAGGTGTTCATGTTTATAAGCATTTAGACTAAATATATGCATTAGCACTCTAGTCACAATATTACCAATATATTGTAGCTTGTGTGTGGGATGAACGTTGCACAAGTGCTCATGTATTTGTCTTTTTGTGATATTTGCCCTCTTGCTCTTTGGTTGTTTTGTGACCATTGTTTTCATGTTAGACTCTTTCTTTCTTTCTTTCTTTCTTTCTTTCTTTCTTTCTTTCTTTCTTTCTTTCTTTCTTTCTTTCTTTTTTCTTTCTTTCCCTCTCCCTCTCTCTCACTCTCCCCCTTTCTCTCTCTCTCTCCTTTTTTTAAGACAAACTTAAATTTGTTTAAGCATTACAAATATCATCAATTCGCTTATGTCACCCAAAACAAACGTATCACACATTCCATTCAACATACATTGTACATCATGTTGGTTCTCCTGCCACAACTTTAACACATGAACACATTTATATGGTCTCTTCTTCATTGTATAAGTACAATTGGATTGAGCTATTATTGTCCCATTAAGAATCCCAATGACAACAGCAAACGGCAATGTATTGAGCTTACACATCAGCAGTGTTAGCTCATCTCTTACTCTGACAGTCATTTCCTTTGTGTTCCTGAATCAATCTGGAAATCAATTAAACGAAATAATGTATAATTCACGACCTATACCCACCTCTGCTATTTGCATGAAGCACAATTGCTGTAGTAGGCATTACATACAAAGAGCAGTCTAAATGACCGACCTATCAAAGAAGGATAAATCCGATGGGGCACCATGCAGACAGAGTTTTCATTATGATGCTAATGAGACAATGGAATTTCTTGGGGGCGGATGTGAAAAAAAACTGCATAGCATATTCTCAATGGGGGAGGCTGCAGAAATGTAGCAGATTGCAAACACACATGGTTTTGCAGCCAAATACAGTATACCTGCAGCAAATAGTCATTCAGATGTCTCTAGTTACAGTTTAGAGGCTAATGTAACTACATACATGCATACGCATGCAAACACACACACACACACACACACACACACACACACACACACACACACACACACACACACACACACACACACACACACACACACACACACACACACACACACACATAGGACTGCTGGGGGTACAGTTATGTTCAGTGTCAGTGTGGTGATTACACTTCAAGCCACAGAAGGAGTATTTCCAGACCTCATGGCCACACATGTCAAGTTTTCATACCACAATCAGGCACATGGCGGAGGTGAAAAGCCCTGTGAATAATAGCCAGGATTGGCTTTCATGAGCTGAAATAAAACAGATTGGAACGGATTGAGGAGTAAAGAGAGTGGGGGCACAATTACATTATAGAGAATCTGAGTATCTGCAATGGATCAGGGCACATGAAATGGAGAACCACTAATCATTTGGAATACTACGGTTCCCCGAGAGAAGTTTTGTCTTCATTTGGAATGAAGAGTAGCGATAAGAGGAGGGGGGGGAGAGGTGTAATGTGCAATAGCAGCTGTGGCATGGTGATGTGTAATGTGCAGGAATGGAGGGAGTGTGAAAATGGAGGACTGACCTCCACATAGCTCCCTCGTAACCGTAATATGGGTTCATGGACACACGTTTATATCATCACACACAGACAATGTGGGTTAGTAAATTGTAGTTTTGAAAGAACAGGCTCATGAAGAAGTCATGGTACATTTTATAGCCTACTGCATATTTTCACGCACTGGAAAACAGACTGTTTTCCTCTGTCTTTCCCCTAAGAACCAAAGGTTGCTACTTTGGGTCCAATTTGGCCAGATTATTCCTGATTCAGCCTTTTATATTTCATCACCTGAACAACCTGCTGTATTTGCCTTTTTTCCACCAATCAGAGCAGGGGCTGAAACATGCTTACGGTACTACTTTTAAATCACTTTATCGTATAGTACGCTGCGAAATGTCAATACAATTGTTGTCAGAGTAATGTAGTTACATGGATTTGGCTCGGAAAACAAGTGAAAACCAACAGAGTATAACACCGGGGGATGAAAATTAAAGGGGTGTTACACTTCGAGAATATTTAGTTGTCGATTAGGAATGACTCAAATCCAACTTTCGAGACAGTGTTTTATTGACAGTTGGTTCACAAGGTCAACGTTCAGTTTAAAGTTTTTCGATTTCACAGTTAAAACGTGGTTCCTTGTCAAGGTCATTGACACGCCTGTACAACAACCCTATTCTAACCCACAGAGAGACCTTGAGAATACGTATCACCTGAAATCACTGTCATTGTGAGGAACATGTGTCATACCCTGCTTTTACACCACATATTACAGACACTAAATGCCATTCACAATTAGTTCAATGTTTAATTAATGAATTACTCCTAGAGATTTATCAACATGATTTAGTATCCATAATGACCTCCGTGGCTACCCACAAGCCACCAGGAGGCTTATAGTAACCATATGCCATTAATGTCTCTGAGCGGTCCCACTGTCAAACTGAACTGTCTAGTGCCGCACCTCGATGGACACCCTTCCATGACGTAAAGTATCCCATACAGGCCATTTCTTATTGGTCAACACATATAGGCCCGATCTGATTGGTCAAGTCATACTGCAGTACCCAAAAGGACTTGGCCTGGTCCTAACATGGCTTATAGGATGACGTCTATAAGAAGAACAGTGTAGTATGCAACTCATAGATCGACATTAACCACCTCAATAAAAAATAGAGATGGGTCAGCTACAGTACAGTAAAACACGGAAGTGATTTATGACATGTTTATGTTCCATACATTGGCTGAGGCAATGGCACTTTGATTGCTATTGGCAGGACAGTAGAGAGCCAACTGTTTTATTAATGATAAAATATGGATTTTTTTTAAATGAGTGTGTGTAAATCAGTACATTCTGTCAATGGTTCTCACGTCAAGACCACAGGGCTAAGTCTTGTATCAGCTTAAAGCTATTGGGCCTGGAGGCAGGCTCTAGTTTTGCAATATGGCCAAAATGCTTTTATTGAGTAGTTATTCACACACTGATAAATGGAGAGTGTATTGAACATATAGTTAATATACACTTAATGTTAAATCGGGTAGACATTTGGAGATGGACCACATTTACTGGGTGGCAGGTAGCCTAGCGGTTAGCGCATTGGGCCAGTAATTGAAAGGTTCCTGGTTCGAATACCTGAGCCGTCAAGGTGAGAAATCTGTTGATGTGTCCTTGAGCAAAGGGACTTAGCCTTAATTTTCTCCAGGGGCACCGTATTATTATGTCACAATAAAACCTCTTTCTTATTTCATTTTTTTTGTTGTCGTCAGAAGGTCAGCTCTTGCACTGTAGCTAATTGAGGTTGTTAAAAGTTGATCGTTTCAATTATTTCACATTTCCTATTGATCGTATTCACCTCACTGTATCCTTTATCAGTTTGCTTGTTTTTACTCACACCTCGTTATTCAGTTAAATATCTTATTTTCAGGGTCTACCAACCAAATGTAGGATGGCAAACACATTTGTATATGATAACATTTAATTTCATTATGTTAGTTGCAGTGTGTTACTTTCTACCCCATAGTTCATTAAAAGTGAAATGCAAACTAGAAAGCTATTTACACTCACTGATGAAGAAGAAGTAGAAAACGGTTTAAAAGCCTACATTCACAAATACTTGCTTAAGGGATAATGTATTGGTTTTTAAGAGTGGTTTCCTCTGTGGTACTGTATTGGTTTTTAAGAGTGGTTTCCTCTGTGGTACTGTATTGGTTTTTAAGAGTGGTTTCCTCTGTGGTACTGTATTGGTTTTTAAGAGTGGTTTCCTCTGTGGTACTGTATTGGTTTTTAAGAGTGGTTTCCTCTGTGGTACTGTATTGGTTTTTAAGAGTGGTTTCCTCTGTGGTACTGTATTGCTTCTAAGGACTAAATTTCGGGTGACTATTTTTAAAGCCAATTTAAATATTTAGATTTTTTCTCTTCACCACTTTCCTTTGGACTGTTACACAGACAACCCACTGGGCACAGACGTCAATTCAATGTCTATTCCACTTTGGTTCAACATTGATTCAACCAGTGTGTGCCCACTGGGAAACAACTGAGCTGGTAAAATCAATCTTGAAACTAATTTCTTTCAGCTAGATTATTTAGATATTTTGCAAAAATGTTTTATTTCTTGCTGGATTTTGGGACTTACTGGAGGACAAAAGCATTGTTGCACAACTAAAACAGAAACTTGATTTAATTTGAGAGACTGAGTCTATACATTTGAATTGATTTTGTAGAATTTTGGTTTAATTCTGCATACCAGCTGAATCATTTGGGAATACACATCCTTCTTGAATGTACATCATTCTTTACATGACATTTGTGCCATCCCTTGTTCTTCTATTAGAGATGTTGGGTTTAGTGCTAACTGACCGTAGGGCTGTGAAGGTCATGGAATTTAACTGGTCAGCCAAATGACCGCGGTCACTGTTATAGTAATTTGAATAACAAAACACATTTCCTCCTTTCTTCCGCACCTGACTGCATGTGCTGCTGCAGGGAGGCGTTGCCTAGGCAACCAAAGACTCGTTTCAGCAAAGAGCAACAATGTTTAATCTAATCACTTTGTAATGAGTCCATGTTACCGCGGCAACGGACTCAATCGCATGAATTGCCGACTGTCTTCAGTCAGCTGTTTGTTCCACAACAAAAATGATATATACAGTATATATGTTTTTTTTTAAATGATGGTCTTCATTCATAATAGTGCCAGCCCGGGGACACGATTATTGCTGGCACAATTAGCACGATTAATTGCGCCAGCCGTAACTGACCGTTATACCTCTCAAAAAGACTGGGAAATAAACCCGTATGGAGTTCAAAATGGCCACCAAAATATTTCTCATTATATAGTTGCATGTTAAGCTAGTCGCTAGCCAACATGGACCTCTGAGTCAATTGTGGGAGAATAGGATGAAGCGTTTGTGGGTTTCTAAATTAGCTTATTAACACCGGGGTCATTAGCAGGCTCAAACACAACCACCTTATTATAAAGCAGCTGGACCACTCCGTAAAAAAAACCTCGGAGACTTTAGTCTGACCTCATTAGTATAAGCATATGGTGGCAACCTGCGTGTAAGCAAGCAGGGCAGCCATCCAAGAGTGGGTACGTAGAGAAGGGAAGAGTGACCTAGCTCCCTCCTGTGAGGATTAATATTGGATCTGTAGGATGAACTGTCATGATTTCTTCTTAAATACTGTACCTTAGCAGAAGACAAAGTCCTCAGGGGAGTCAGGATAGCGGTTCAGCTTGTAAGTGAGAAAAAGCATTTATTTTTCTTTCACCGAAATTCATGCAGTCTTAGGAGAGTGAGTTTTGTTTTACTGCACCGCATTTAATACATTTATAAGCTACAATTTATGCAGGTGTATGTTAAATACTATTAGCATCAAAGTTACAATTCCTGAATAATCACTTGTGCAGAGAGAATCAATGTTGGGGGACCTGTCAAAAGAAATTCCAGCTTGTTGAACACAATATGATGAGACTGATGACATATACAATTGCATTGTAAAGCTAACTAGCTCACACATTAGTTTCATTGCTAAATACATAGTTATTTTCTACTTGCTCATTTCAAAATCCCACCATTTTTTAGGCTACACTTATACAGCAGAGTCAAGCTAAACTGTGGTGTACTGTATGTTTCGTCATTGTACCACAGGGGAAATCATTAGTTAGCAGTATTACGGTTGGAGCTTAACTGTTCTGACAGTAACCGGTGAGAATGACATACACGAAATAAGCCTTCAGATAAAGACAGGGTCGGCATGGAAACAAGATGTGACTCCCATTACTACCTGCTGCGCCTTAAAAACTGCCCCCAAAGAACAGCCATTTTCCCAGCTATCATTGCTGGGAAGATAGCCTGGAGATTGGTGCTCGGCCCGATGTCAGATCTTCCTTGACATGCTTTGATGAAGGCTAGAAATAGGGCTAGCTACAGGACTTCTGGGGAGAAGAAGAAGGAGGGGGGCTTTCAAAGCTCTAAATTACAGATTATTAGAGGACTTACAGTATACAGGCCTCCAGACTGTCTGGGAAGGGGGAGAGTCTTTTAATTTTTCTGTGAGTACAAAGCCATGTCATAAGAAGTCTACTTGGGGTGTCCTAAAGTTTTTGTACAGTTAGTTAAGACCAAGGACAGGAGGTTGTGAATTCCACCTTGTGAATAGACCAGGAAAATCTCTAGTTGCTGGCATGTACCCTAAAACTAAGGTCCAGAGTTTTTCAAAAAATTCTGTCCGTGGTCTTAACAACTATACAATACCTTCAGGTCACCTCAAATTACCTTTCTCATAAAGTCTCTTTCCGCTTGAGGCGACTACACTCCCTGCATATCAAAGTAGATTTACCTAATATTCAAGTAGATTTACCTGATAGAGAGTGCTAACATAATGCCACAGTGTTTGCCTAGGTTTCTTTGCCTTTTTGGTTTAGTCAGAGAGTCATCTAGTTGATTCAGCAAAGGCAAACAGTGTGCTACTGGAGAGGTGGGAGATAATGTATAATTTACTTGGGACTTGAATATTTCTTCTTTCGCCTCTCTCTTTTTTGCTCCTTCTCTTGCTCCCCCCCTTCTTTCCCCTTCCCTCTCCTTCCTTCCTTCCTTCCTTCCTTCCTTCCTTCCTTCCTTCCTTCCTTCCTTGATTCCTTTCTTCCTCTTTCTCTCACTCTCTCCCTCTCCTCCATTGCTGACATGCACATGCACAGTACCTCATATGTGGAGCTAATCATTTTCAAGGCAATGATTTACGGTCTCCCTTTGCTAATAAAGAGTGAGTAACAAGCTGTCAATGAGAGCCCAAGGATATTTATGAGCCTTCTAAAGGAACATTTCTCTCTCTACCCTGACAATAAGGTTTATTTTTTTGGCTGATGTTATACAAGTTCACCCAGGAAGGCATGATAACGTGAATAATGATGGGGGTTTGTGATAGCTTCTAATTTTCTTTTTTTCTCATTCAAAAGTGACAGAGAATAGGATGTGACTCAAAGGACGTCTCAAAATAGAGGTACATTTTGAATAGTTTCATATGCAAATGAAACCAGCTTTTCAAACAGCAAGACCTTGGACAGTGGCATTGTAAATGGTATAGCTCCGGAATCTAAACCGATAGTCATGGAAATTGAATATTTCTTGGAATATTTATATTTCTGTTATATTTTCAGATGTGAAAGTTTCCAAGTCATTCATTGTTGTTTGACTTCTTGGTGTCTATCTTAGGACAGTTTGGATTCTCTTTCACAAAGGTGCTATCTAGAACTTCAGCTGTCCCCATAGGAGAACCCTTTAAAGAAACCTATTTGGTTCCAGGTAGAACCTTTTTGAGTTCCATGTAGAACTGTGTCCACAGAAGGTTCTACATGCAACCTAAAAGGGTTCAACCTGGAACCAAAAAGGGTTCTACCTGGAGCCAAAAAGGGTTCTACCTGGAGCCAAAAAGGGTTCTCCTATGGGTACAGCCGAAGAACAATTTTGGAACTCTTTTCCTAAGATTGCACTCTCACTGCTGGAGTGGCTTCAGTCTAATGAGGGAACAAAGCACACTCTGGAGCAATCGATGCACTTGTCATTCACAAGTATGTTTAGATCTCCAGAAAGGTCACGAAGCCCAAAAAACGTTGATTGTCACATAAAGTGCGAACAAGTCTCAAGTATCATGCCTGCGAATCATCATATCTCAGTAAATCCAATCGGAGAACTCTGACTTTAAAAGTCTCATCACCTTCTGCAGGTCATTGTCACGTTCGTGTGGAGAGACGGATGTTGAGTTTCAGCGGATGTTGAGTTCCACATATTTATTATAAAGTGAAACTTAGCAAAAACAAAACAATAAATCAATAAACTAACAACGAAACGTGACTACGTGGTGCACATGCACAAAACACAAAATAATATCCCACAAACACAGGTGGGAAAAATGCTACCTAAATATGATCCCCAATTAGAGACAACGATTACCATCTGCCTCTAATTGGGAATCATACAAATCACCAAAATAGAAAAATAAACTAGAACACCACATAGAAATAATAAACTAGAATACCCCCAGTAATGCCCTGACCTACTACGCCATAGAGAAACAAGGGCTCTCTATGGTCAGGGCGTGACAGTCATAGAGTACATAATGACACCTTTGTAACCTTTATGCAATTGATACATCTTTAATCATGACTTAGATCTCTGTAATTCCGCTGGACGCGCTTAATCAGAGTTCCCATGGATACGCGGCCAAACGTTTTTGTGCCATTTAGCACATATCGGAGATATATTACTATAATGAACCCAATGACATGAATTCAATATTTGCATTAATCTTTCATTAAGTTATGGCTATGGCAAAATACGTCTGGGAGGCAGTTTCAAATAAAGCCGCATTGTATTATTGTAATTAAATGCATTTTCCGGTGATTGTTGAAGATGAATCACGGGTAATGCTTATAGCCGACCAGCACGGGGTCAGGACATTTTGCGAAGCTTAAGGAGACATATTTCACTCTAATCCACTCATCTCTGTAAGACAGAGGAGTGTGATTCACTCCTCTCTCCGTTTCACATGGATCACATGGAGACAGATCTAGTTTTAGAATTCGGTTGGTGGTTGAACCTGAAGGACGAATGGATGAATTACTTCAAATCATATCAAATCAAATTGTATTGGTCACGTACACATGGTTAGCAGATGTTAATGCGAGTGTAGCGAACTATAGTATTCAATAGAAAGGAGAGGATCTGGTTTGGGTTTTGTACTCTCGTCCCCTGTTGTGCTTTTGATACAACACTGGAAAAGAAACAAGCCGTATAAATAACAACACCCCAAACCCCAACGATGCTACAGTATATCCCGGATTAGGATTCCTGAACAACTCCTACATTTTCATGCTGTCCGTGGAAGTGTTGAATTGGAATTTGCATCGGACCATTTTCCCAGAATCCCGGGAATATTTTTAGAAGATGTTGGGGGGCGAACATTACTCATCCCTAAGATAAACATTAGACTAGAACAGTCAGATATAATAGTCCAAAGATGTAGATCCACCTCTGTAGGTGGCAGATAAAGGGAGAACACTTGCTGTTCGCAGACTCTGCTCTGAATTAAATTAGAAACGATAGACAGGGAACCTGCGGGAGCTAAACGGAAGGAAGACATGGCCTCAGTCAGAACAAGAACAGAGAACAAGAGTGTTGCTGAACTGGAACAAGGAAACAAGGCAAAGCCTCAGACAAGAATAGAGAACACTAACTTTTGTCATTGAACCTGATATCCTACATCTCAAGACAAGGCCTCAGAACAAGAAGAGAGAGCGGGAAGAAGGATAAGACTGAAGACACTAACTTTTGTTATTGGACCTGATTTCGGTTTCAATAAATTCCCTGGGTTTTCCAGAATAATTGGTTGGAGGGTTCCGGATTTCCTGCTTACAGTATTCCCTCCTGATTCCGGGAACTTCCAACAGGGATTTCGTGAAAACCAGGGAATTTATTGAAAGTTCCCTGAATTTTGAAAGCCTAATCCTGATACATCATTCACTCTTAATGCCCCCATGCAGTCTTTTTAATACATTTTTTAAATCATCACTTTATGTCTAATAAATAACTGTGTTTTTTTATTTTTTATTAAGAAATTCAAAATATAATTTTTAGCATTTATTTCCCTGAGCCTGTGTGGGCGTGGGAATACAAATTGGAATATATTTAAATATACAGCCCTGATTGACTGATAGAATCATCTAGAGCCCACCCCCTTACCCCTAAAAGCAACAATAGAGGCACATGGTGTGTAGGCTATTTTGTTATGTCAACAGAACGAAAAGCATGCTCCATGCATGTTAATTTCCTATATCATTGTTGTACTGTTTTCAATAGGTCACCAGAAGATGAAGCAGGTCACCAGAAGATGAAGCAGGTCACCAGAAGATGCAGGACTAGAACAGCCTGTTTACATGGTGGAACATCCTGGCCTATACCTTGTCTGTCATCTGTTAACTGCAGAATGCCATGATTATCTACAGGGCAGCCTATAGGTCACCGCGTCTCAGAGGCCTAACACACTAAGTACTACTAATGCGAAATAGACTTTGTAAAGATACTGGAGATTATTACTTATTAAAAATGTTCTAATGAACACACATTCTTGAATTACACATTTCGGAAATGTTTTCTGTTGTTGAATGTAAATAAATAAACCAGACTGAAATGAAAGGTTGTAGTCTTTGTCACGGCTGTTGGAAGAACTGGACCAAGGTGCGGCGTGGTGAGCCTACATATTATTTTATTTAGAAAGGACGCCAAACAAAATAAGAAACACTACAAAACAAACCATGAAGCTACAGGCTATGTGCCATAAACAAAAGTCAACTTCCTCACAAACACAGGTGGGAAAAAGGGCAACCTATGTATGGTTCTTAATCAGAGACAACGGTAGACAGCTGTCCCTGATTTAAAACCCTACCAAAGCATAGAACTACACAACATAGAACATAGAATACAGCCCAACACACGCCCTGACCAAACCAAAATAGAGACATAAAAAGGATCTCTAAGGTCAGGGCGTGACAGTCTTCATAAATTCTCTTGTCAGTTATTTACATAACAGAATAAACAGATCGTAAACAACTTTTCAAGTTCTTGTTTTACAATTCATGCTCTGGAAGGTAGAACTCACAGTAAAACGTATTTCTTTTCTAATCCTTACCAAATAAGGAAAACCTGCTTTAGTGACTGAAGGTACTTAAAAAAAAAATAATTATGTAACATTTTCTGTGATCAGACACTTTCTTATCAGGATGGTAAATTAAAAACATATATGCACCAAAACAAATTACAGAAAGTATTGAGTCTTACATATGATAAGGAAAGACATACACAAGTAATATAATATGAACAAAACAATAACTTTATTGAAAGAATAGGGTTAGGGGAATTCATTGTCTCATTCAAACCTGAAAACAAAGTGCAAGTTACATCACTATCATAACCATAACCTCATACACAATTGCTTCAGGTACCACACAAGCAAACACCGTCATATTCTCCTTTCTATCTCTCCTGTAACAAAGCCAACACTTTCTAGGACCCAGATTAAGCGTAATCCTGCACTAAGAAGCATTTTCAATGGAAGTGTCTGGTAAACCACTTAAAAATGTACTCAATTCATTATACATCTTATCATGTTCATTGTCTGAACTCCGTGCACATGTTGAATGCCAAGATTACGGCCAGGAGTTGTTTTTTTTGGCTACATGTTGCGCTTTCTCCCCAACCCCCATTTAGGTAAAACAACAGCCTACCTGTTGATTGCTCGTTGTAGCCTACTATTTCTCATTTCGCAAACTTTTAAATCTGTAATTTTATTCAGTCTTGCATTGTGTTAGTGAACTCTCACTCCATTTGCTACACATGGAGCGTCTTTGCCACTTGGATTGGCGAACATAAACAACAAGGTACACACGTGAAGGCTACTTGTCAAATCTACATTGAAAAGTTAGTTGTCTTATTGAATTACTCATTTGAAATGTCATGGTATATCATTGTATGTAACAATGTCACATGGATGTTTTAATTTTATTTAGAAAAAGCCTTTTCGGTGTTAAATAGGCCTGTACATTTATTTTTTGTGATTCCCCCCCCCCCAAACAGCTTACACAGAAAAGGCTTCATCATCATTTTCACAATTTCAGAGGGTTTGTCACGTTCTGACCTTTATTTCCTTTGTTTTGTCTTTATTTAGTATGGTCAGGGCATGCGTTGGGGTGGGCAGTCTATGTTCGTTTTTCTATGTTTGGTTTCTGTTTCGGCCTAGTATGGTTCTCAATCAGAGGCAAGTGTCGTTAGTTGTCTCTGATTGAGAATCATACTTAGGTAGCCTGGGTTTCACTGTTGTTGTTTTTTCTTGCAGCGCCCCTTTAAAAGGTCAGGTCAGAGCTAAACGGTTAAACAGCTACTGTGACCTGACACGTCACCCTAACATCCCCTTTAATTCTTCCCTTCTGCAAAACACGGTACAGCCTTCTGAGCTCGATTTTGCCTCAATTGGTTTTCAAAAAAGGTTCAAATTAATGGTAAGCAAAACGCTCTTCAATCTGTAGTAGAGGAGAGACTGCAGAGAAATTGATATTCTGCCAGGCGTGCTTAAACATTTGACGCATACACAGGTTTTAATTGCAGGAAATACAGAACGTTCGTTCCCTGGGTATTTGGTCCAAAATAACAAACCCCTGAGCGCATGTAGATAATAGATTTGTGTTTGCTGAAGTCAACACAATGCAAGTTCCCTTTGTTTGTGCGTTGGCTATGGAGCCCAGAAGATCACTCGCGTCAGGGTCTTTGAAATCAGAAATGTTTCAAGCTAAACACATCCACATAATCACATTTTGAGTGGTTATTGAAATGCAAAACCCCTAACGAATGTGAGACTATTTGGGGAACAGAAACTAGGTGTTAAACTGGATGAATGGCATATTAACTGGGGAAACTTTAGGCAGTGATGCCACGTGGAAACTTTTTGTGCAAGCTTAATGGAGATGGTTCAAAACCATGCTTGTTTGATGAGTAACCTTAGCTGAGACCTGAAGACTTGCGTTAGCTTCCCGAGCTAATGCCTAGGCTTTAGCTCAGTGGGCTAACACAGTCTTGTGGTGTGCAGGAGACTCAGGTTTTAACCGGATCAGTCACAAGCACAGAGTTGGTCTGACACAACAATGATGGTCTGGTAAACATCTGAATATTTAAGAGATTTCCAACGAGTGATCAACAAAGCTTTAGATAAAAGCTATGCAACATTGGTTGAAACTTTAAGACATTTTGTAGATTCATACAGTAGCTTGTGTTAATTGAGACAATTTATTCTCGCCCCTGTACGCCCGTAAAATAAACCCAAACTGAGAGAGACGTAAAGAAATGTGGCATATAGCATATGTGTTTTATCATGCAAATATACCGGACTTGTCATTGCTTGTCATGGTGTAAATCAGACTCTGAGGATTAAAGTGAATTGAATACTGTATCTCATTTGCAAAGTTCAGGCTAGCACAGCTGCATGGAACACACACACACACACACACATGCACACACAAATTCTCTCTCTCTCTCTCAATATCTTAACATCAGTAAATCACCATCAGAAAAAGTGCCAGAAATAACATGCCCACTGGCTTTGAACAACTTTTCTAAAATAATATCACATTATCTACACCATGATTAGGCAAATGTAATCAAGATTTGGATTAAAAACAACCTAAACGCAGCTAGGAGTCCTTGTTAACAAGGACTTAAATAAACATAATAAATAACAAAAACAATGCATTATATTATTTATGTTTATAAATTGGGTGGTTCAGCCCTGTTTGTTTGGTTACCATGGCAACTACTGTAGCTATCGAGTAAACGTACTAGCTACTTCAGTGGATGTTGAACACATTTCTACTGGCAAATTAAAACATTTCTAGCGGCAAATGGTTTAAATTATAGGGAAAATCAACTCGGGGCTCTGCGCTCTCTGGAAAATAATTCAACTCCGTGGAAGGTCAGTCCCCACTCAGCTAGAACATCGTGGAGCACACCTTCCATGTCCTTCATTATTTTCCATAGAACGCATACCCCTTGATGATTCTCCCTCACAAAGGTATTGGTCGAGTCACGACACCATAACCATAATACAGTATGTCCAAGCGATACTATTGGGGATATTGTCTCTCGGATCTCACACACACGCACGCACACGCACACACACCAAATTGTCCTGGCAGAATCCTAGTGGACCATGAAATTAATCTAGCGTGATAAATTATTCATTATTTTAGTCTCCTCTTTTTATCCCCAATCTATCTCTGGAGGAACCCTTGAGAGCATTCATGTTGACAATGCGAACAGACCTGGACATGGTGTTAGCTGCTTGTGTGTTATCCTTAGAAACATGAACCTTGACACTGTAGTACTAAGTGACCCTAAGGCTGCAAGTGTCATCATACTGTAACTTATACTATGATAATATTTCCCAAGGCCTTTATATGTGATATTCAAACTGTACCTAGTGATAGTGGTGAAGGCCGTCTCTGTGATTTATAACACTGCAAGGTGGTTTGTTTGTTTCATCCCTCAATCTCTGAGGAGGAGGGTTTTGTTGGATTTATCTGGGAATAGAATGTAATAGAATAGAATAGTTATACACCAAGCTATTTCATAATCTGTTATTCTTAGTCAGAAATTGGTCAGAGAAAGGATCAGGATATGTACTAGGAAATGAAATCATGTCATACAGTATAATACCAATTAGAATACGATTTCAAATCGTGTTTTCACACACTGTGCACAGCTCTTATAGTAACCATTTTTTTAAAGAAACATATTTTTAAAATATTTTTTTAACCTTTATTTAACTAGGCAAGTCAGTTAAGATGACACCATAGGAACAGTGGGTTAATTTGTTCAGGGGCAAGAACAACAGATTTTAACCTTGTCAGCTCGGGGATTTGATCTTGCAACTTTTCGGTTACAAGTCCAACACTAACCACTAGGCTACCTGCCGCCCCATCCCATAAGTGAACCACAATTGAGGTTTCAAAGCTACTAGTAATTTTCCAAAGTTACCGGAATCTTGATACATGTCTGTCATTGAACATACCATAATTAGATAGTAGTTCTTTAAACAATACAAGTTAATTTATCAACATTTCTGGAACTCTTTGTAACAAATTTTGTGCACAAATTAGTTTACATACCTGTTAGTGAGCGTTTCTCCTTTGCCAAGATAATCCATCCACCTGACAGGTGTGGCATATCAAACAGCTGATTTAACAGCATTATTATTACACAGGTGCACCTTGTGCTGGGGACAATACAAGGCCATTCTAAAATGTGCAGTTTTATCACACAACACAATGCTACAGATGTCTCAAGTTTTGAGGGAGTGTACATTTGGCATGCTGACTGCAGGAATGTCCACCAGGGCTGTTGCCAGAGAACGGAATGGTAATTTCTCTGCCATAAGACGCCTCCCACGTCATTTTTGAGAATTTGGCAGTATATCCAACCAGCCTCACAACTGCAGACCAAGTGTAACTAAATCCACCTAGGACCACCACATCCAGCTTCTTCACCTGATGGATCTTCTGAGACCAGCCACCCAGACAGCTGATGAAACTGAGAAGTATTTATGTCTGTAATAAAGCCCTTTTGTGGGGAAAAGCTCATTCTGATTGGCTGGACCTGGCTTCCCAGTGGGTGGGCCTGGGTCCAAAGTAGGTGGGCATATGCCCTCCCTAGCCCACAGGTCGCTACGCCCCTGCCCATTCATGTGCAATGCATAGATTAGGGTCTCATGAATTTATTTCAATTGACTGATTTACTTACATTAACTGTAACTCAGTAATATCTTTGAAATTATTGCATGTTGCGTTTATATTTTGGTTCAGTATAAATGCTTCATAAGTGTCTACATACTAGATGTTATAACATGGCGTTATATAATGTACCAATCTCTGTGTCACATTATTACATTGAATGGAATGATGGGCGTCATAACAATGTCATATGTTGTTATAGTGTGAACAGACACCTTAAGTAAAGTGATTAATTGGAGGTGTAAAACCATTTTAATGTGTCTAATATCACAGCTGAGAGTATTATAAAACCATTCAGGAGCTCCATGAAACAATTGGCAAATTGGAGCACAGATGTATTTAGGATTTATTTTATTTAGGAAACAAGACGATAAACAAATTGGATCAAGTTCAGATATACAAAATATACATTATTATAAAAACATGAACTTGCCATAAAGCAAAAATACATTGAAGTTGATATATTTTTAACAAAGTTACAACAGGGTTTGTGAAAGCGGAGAAAAAAAAGAAAGATTTGCAGACGACAGTAACAATGACAGATACATGTTTATTATTTATTTGTCACATGCTTTGTCACATGCTTCGTAAACATCCATGGTCGTTTTCCAACAATGCAAAGTTAAAGATGAAAAAATAAATAAATAGTGACACAATAAATAAATACACAGTGAATAACGAATAACAAGTAAAAAATAACTTGGCTATTGTCACAACTTCCGCCGAAGGTGGCTCCTCTCCTTGTTCGGGCGGCGTTCAGCGATCGACGTCACCGGCTTTCTAGCCATTCTTATTACAACTGGACCTCTTCCTGGCCACTGTGCACCCAGCTCCCTCGGGAAGGGAGAGAGCTTCTGCCCTCGTCTCATGCCTCTCAGGAAGAGCTCTGGAATTTTTTTTCATTTTTATTTTACCTTTATTTAACCAGGCAAGTCAGTTAAGAACAAATTCTTATTTTCAATGACGGCCTGGGAACAGTGGGTTAACTGCCTGTTCAGGGGCAGAAGGACAGATTTGTACCTTGTCAGCTCGGGGGTTTGAACTCGCAACCTTCCGGTTAGTTGTTACGCTCTAACCACTAGGCTACCCTGCCGCCCCGAATGGGCAATGGGCAAACGCCGTGTGGAGTTCACCCGTCGCTTCCGGGCCGTCTTCAACCATCCGCCCGAGGGTAGAGGGGTGGGGGAACGGCTCTTCCATTTAAGGCAGGGGACGAGGAGCGCCCAAGATTATGCCCTGGAATTCCAGACCTTGGCCGCCGGAGCAGACTGGAACGACAGGGCCCTCATCGACCACTACCGGTGCAGCCTGCATGAGGACGTCCGACCTGAGCTGGCCTGCAGGGATGCCACCATCTCCTTTGACGACGCGGGGGGGTCACGAGGAGAAAATTAGTCTCTTTCTCATTGACACGTGTATCCCCTGTCGCAAGTGGAGACAGTGGCTATGGAGAGATATGTTTCTTTTTACATTTTTTAATATTTTATTTTTGCATTTTCCAATTAAGAACATTCAAAACAAAAGTGAAAAGATATTAGACAACGATAGGACAAAGTGACAGTAACAGACGAGCGTAACAAAAAAATAATTATAATTATATACACAGACATGCAATACAAAAATAAAAATAATTATGAGACATTGGATCATATGGTCACCTGCCGTAGGCTACATATTATACATTACGTGTGAAACATTATGTGAGGATTATATAGAGATTCAATCATTGTGATGTGGGGGGAGATTCTCCATATAGTCAATAAAAGGTGGCCAAATTCTGTAAAATGTCTTTAACTTATTCCTCAAGCAGTAAGTGATTTTCTCCAGTGGGATACAACTATTAACTTCCGATAGCCACATTGCAACTGGCAGGGAGGAATCCAATTTCCATTTCAAGGCAATACATTTCTTGGCAATCGCTAGCAACATTTCTGTTAGCTTTATAGTATGGCTTTGCCTAAGATTGGCGTTAGTAAAGTTACCCAGTAGACAGACCTCCGGGTCTAAAGGGAATGCAACCCTGTGAATTGAGGATATGGTATCGCAGACCCCCTGCCAGAAACCGTGTAGTTTTGGACACTGCCAAGTGGAATGGAGGAAGGTTCCTTCATCTGAGCCACATCTAAAACATAGGGAGGAGATATCTGGGTTGAACTTGTGCAGTCTAGATGGGGGGATATAGAGCTGATGGAGGAAATTAAACTGAATCAGTCTGTATCTGGAGTTCAATGTGGATGCAACACCATCCCTGCATGGGTCACGTCATAGATCCTCATCAAGATCAATACCCAGATCTTTCCCATCTAAGTCGGGGTTTATCTAGCTCAGGCCGTGTTAGTCCTGACATAAGAGCATCGTAAACACGGGAAATGGTCTTGAACAGTGGTTGGTCTGCGTGGCAGAGGTGTTCAATAGGTGACATCTTAGGTAGGTTCCATTGTCCCTTGAGAGTCACCCTAATAAAGTTTCGTAGTTGTAGGTAGCTAAAGAAGTCCCTGTTGGGCAAGTGGTATTTCTGTTTCAGTTGATCAAAAGACATAAGAACTCCCTCCTCATAACAATGTTCCAGAAGAGTGATCCCCTTATCTGACCATGGTCTAAAGTTACTATTCTGGAAAAACATAGGAATCAATCTATTGTTCCATAAAGGGGTTTAAGGGGAAAGGAATCCCCCTCGTCTGAACAGCTCATGTAGTTTGCACCATGTCAGGACAGAAAGTATGATTAAAGGGTTGTCTGTGATGGTTTTTATAGATTTTCTGTCCCATTTGTAAAACAATTCTGCCCCAGTGTCATCATTTACCTCAAGCTTTTCAATGTTCAACCATGAGGGAGAGGGACCATTGTCAAACCTCTGAGCCAGAAACCTAGACTGTGCAGCCCAGTAGTACATTCTAAAATTGGGTAGGTTTAAGCCCCCTTGACTGTAATCAAGGGTCAGTTTATCCAGGCCAACCCTAGGGGTTTTGCCGTGCCAGATAAACCGTCTGGTCAGCTTGTGGAGACATATGTTTCTGAATCCCTGCGTCAGGGGTCCTCCACTTCACCCGCCTCCTCAAGTTTATTTTTTGTAAAGAAGAAGGACGGAGGTCTACACCCATGCATTGACTATAGAGGTCTCAATCAAATCACGGGTACAGTTACAGTACGGTACAGTTACCCGCTACCTCTTATCGTCACGGCGATTGAGTCAATGCACGGGGCGTGTTTCTTCACTAAACTGGATCTCAGGAGTGCATATAACCTGGTGCGTATCCGGGAGGGAGACGAGTGGAAGACAGCGTTTAGTACCACCTCAGGACATTATGAGTACGTAGTCATGCTGTATGGGTTGATGAACGCTCCATCAGTTTTCCAATCGTTTGTAGACAAGATTTTCAGGGACTTGCACGGGCAGGGTGTAGTGGTGTATATCGATGACATTCTGATATACTCCGCTACACGCGCCGAGCATGTGTCCTTGGTACGCAGGGTACTTGGACAACTGTATGTATGTCTGTATGCCTGTATGTCAAGGCTGAGAAATGCCTGTTCTTTCAGCAGGCCGTCTCCTTCCTAGGGTATCGCATTTCCACATCAGGGGTGGAGATGGATAGTGACCGCATTGCAGCCGTGTGTAATTTGCCGACTCACACCATGGTAAAGGAGGTGCAGCGATTTTTAGGGTTTGCCAATTATTACCAGAGATTTATCTGGGATTTTGGCCAGGTGGCTGCTCCCATTACCTCACTGCTGAAGGGGGGTCCCGTACGGTTGCAGTGGTCGGCTGAGGCAGACAGGGCTTTCGGGCAACGAAGAGCTCTGTTTACTTCGGCTCCCGTGCTGGCCCATCCGGATCCCTCTCTGGCGTTCATAGTGGAGGTGGACGCATCCGAGGCTGGGATAAGAGCCGTGCTCTCACAGCGCTCGGGCACGCCACCAAAACTCCGCCAATGTGTTTTCTTCTCGAAGAAGCTCAGCCCAGCGGAGCGTAACTATGATGTGGGGGACTGGGAGCGGTTGGCTGTGGTTAAAGCGTTGAAGGCGTGGAGACATTAGCTTGAGGGGGCTAAACACCCTTTCCTCATCTGGACTGACCACCGCAACCTGGAGTACATCTGGGCAGCGAGGAGACTGAATCCTCGTCAGGTAAGGTGGGCTATGTTCTTTAACCGTTTTGTGTTTACCCTGTTCTACATACCAGGTTCCAGAATACGAAGGCAGACGCACTGTCCCGGCTGTATGACACAGAGGAGCGGCCCATGGATCAGACTCCCATACTCCCGGCCTCTTGCCTGGTAGTGGCGATCGTGTGGGAGTTGGACGCGGACAGTGAGCAGGCGTTGCATACAGAACCCGCTCCCCTCCAATGTCCAGTCGGACGTATGTACGTTCCGTCTGCTGTCCATGACCAGTTGTTCTATTGGGCCCACACGTCACCCTCCTCTGGTCATCCGGGGATCGGTCGGACGGTGCGCTGTCTGACTGGGAAGTACTGGTGGTCCACTTTGGCTAAGGACGTGAGGATCTATGTTTTCTCTGGCTCTGTGTGTGCCCAGAGTAAGGCTCTAAGACACCTGCCCAGAGGTAAACTACATCCCTTAACCGTTCCACAATGACCTTGGTCACACCTGTCTGTAGATTTTTTAACTGATCTACCTCTTTCACAGGGAAACACTACGATCCTGGTCGTTGTGGATCGTTTCTCTAAGTCCTGTCGTCTCCTCCCTCTGCCTGGTCTCCCTACCACCCTACAGACTGCGGAAGCCCTGTTTGCTCACGTCTTCCAGCACAACGGGGTGCCTGATCATATAGTGTCTGATCGGGGTCCCCAGTTCACGTCGAGAGTCTGGAAGGTGTTCATGGAACGTCTGGGGGTCTCGATCGATCAGAGAGTCAACTAGGACGTGGGCAGGTTTCTGTGGTCCTATTGCCAGAACCGGCCGGGGGAGTGGGATGCGTTCGTGCCCTGGGCCGAGATGGCACAGAACTCGCTTCGCCACTCCTCTGCTGACCTCTCCCCGTTTCAGTGCGTATTGGGGTACCAGCTGGTTCTGGCGCCGTGGCATCAGGGTCAGACCGTGGCTCCTGCGGTGGACGACTGGTTCAGGCGCGCGGAGGAGACATGGGAGGCTGCCTGTGTACACTTCTAGCGAGCCGCGCTTCTCCAGAAAACCAGCGCGGACCGTCACCGCAGTGAGACCCCGGTGTTCGCACCTGGGGACAGGGTCTGGCTCTCGATCCGAAACCTGGCCCTCCGCCTGCCCTGCTGGAAGCTGGGTCCGCGTTTTTTGGGGCGAGGAGGGTGAACGAGGTATGTTACAGATTACAGCTTCCCTCTGATTATCATATTAACCCCTCGTTCCATGTGTCTCTCCTCAGGCTGGGGGTGGCTGGTCCGCTCCAGAAATCTGAGGTGCAGGAGGTCCCTCCACCCCCTTTGGACATCGAGGGGGCCCCGACGTACATTGTTCGTTCCGTCCTGGATTCGAGGCATCGGGCTGGGGGCCTTCAGTACCTCGTGGAGTGGGAGGGGTACAGTCCGGAGGAGAGGTGCTGGGTTCCGGTTGTGGATGTTTTGGATCCCGAACTGCTGCGGGAGTTTCACTGTCGCCGGCCGGATTGCCCTGCGCCTCGCCCTCCAGGTCGTCTCCGAGGCCGGTGTCGGCGCGCCGCTGGAGCTGCGCATCAAGGGGGGGGGGGGGGGGGGGGGGTACTGTTACGACTTCCCCCGAAGTCGGATCCTCTCCTTGTTCTGGGCGGTGTTCGGCGATCGACGTCACCGGCTTTCTAGCCATCGCCGCTCCATTTTTCATATGTCCATTTGTTTTGTCTTGTTTTCATACACACCTGGTTTTCATTTATCCATCAATCTACATGTATTTAGTCCTCTGTTCCCCATCATGTATTTGTGTGTAATTGTTCTTTGTTTATGGTGTATGTTCACGTGCGATACTTTTATAGTTAATGTTCTGTGTTTTTGGGCACTTATGTAATTTATTGTTGAACGGAATAAAAGTGTGCATGTTTACTCTACTCTGTTCTCCTGCACCTAACTTTGCCTCCCTTACACCGCCTTAACAGCTATATACACAGGGTATCGGTACTGAGTCGATGGGCAGGGGTATGAGGTAGTTGCGGTAGCCATGTACATATAGGTAGGGGTAAAGTGACAAGGCAATAGGGTAGATAATAGACTGAGCTGTAGCAGCAGCGTACATGGAGCAGTGGCAGCAGCGTATATGGTGAGAGTGAAAGTGAGTGTGTGTGTGTGTGTGTGTGTGTGTCGTCACTATGCATGTGTGTGCATGTTATGTGTGTGTGGGCGTGTGTAGTGTGTGTGTATGTGTGTGTTGGAGTGTCAGTGTATGTATGTGTGAGTGATTGGGTAGAGTCTAGTGTGTCTGCAAGAGTTAGTTAAAAAAAAGGGTCAATGAAGATTGTCTAGGTGGCCATTTTGATTAGCTATTTAGCAGTTTAACTCTAACTAGCTAATGTTATTATTATCCATGTTATATGCTGTGGCTGGATTTGCTAACCGACATATGCCATCTCCCGGGAGAAGAAAGATGCCAGCTCATGTAGCAAATCTAGCCACAGCAAATAGCTAATGTCAAAGTGAATTTTAAAAACTCACATTTTGGTCAAATTCATTGAAAATTAAATACAGAAATATCTCATTTACATAAGTATTCACATCCCTGAGTCAACACGTTAGAATCACCTTTGGCAGTGATTACAGCTGTGAGTCTTTCTGGGTAAGTGCTTTGCAGACTTGGAATGCACAATATTTGCACATTATTCATTTTTAAATTCTTCAAGTTGGTGGTTGATCATTTCTAGACAGCCATTTTCAAGTCTTGCCATAGATTTTGTACGCATATTTAAGTCAAAACTGTAAGTAGGCCACTTAGGAACATGTAATAATCATCTCGGTAAGCAACTCAAGTGTTTATTTTGCTTTGTGTTTTAGGTTATTGTCCTGGTGAATTTGTCTCCCAGTGTCTGTTGGAAGCAGACTGAACCAGGTTTTCCTCTAGCATTTTGCCTGTGCTCAGTTTCTTTTTGTCCTAAAACACTCATAACATGAAGCAGCCACCATTCTTGAAAATATGAAGAGAAGTACTCAATGATGTTATGTTTGATTTGCCCCAAACATAATGCTTTGTATTCAGGACATAAAGTGAATTTCTTTTCCACTTTTTTTGCAGTTTTACTTGAGTGCCTTATTGCAAACAGGATGCATGTTTTGGAATATTTTTTGTTCTGTATAGGCTTCCTTCTTTTCACTCTGTCATGTAGGTTAGTATTGTGGAGTAACTACAATGTTGTTGATCC
The DNA here is from genome assembly GCF_013265735.2 of Oncorhynchus mykiss. NCBI lineage: Eukaryota > Metazoa > Chordata > Actinopteri > Salmoniformes > Salmonidae > Oncorhynchus > Oncorhynchus mykiss. The sequence continues at coordinate 25,720,816 of NC_048581.1, read as the reverse complement.
ATCCTCAGTTTTCTCCTATCACAGCCATTAAACTCTCTAACTGTTTTAAAGTCACCATTGGCCTCATTGTGAAATCCCTGAGCTGTTTAACTCCGCTCTGGCAAATGAGTTAGGAAGAACACCTGTGTCTTTGTAGTGACTGGGTGTATTGATGCACCATCCAAAGTGTAATTAATAACTTCACTATGCTCAAAGGGATATTCAATGTCTGTTTTCTACCAGTAGGTGCCAATAGTTGCACTTCTTTGCAAGGCATTGGAAAAACCTCCCTGGTCTTTGTGGTTGAATCTGTGTCTGAAATGAACTGTTCGAAAAACAGACCTGACAGATAATTTTACGTGTGGACTATGAAGATGAGGTAGTCACTCAGAAATCATACTAAACACTATTATTGCACACAGAGTCCATGCAACGTATTATGTGACTTGAGCAAATGTTGTCATGACAGACAGGTTGAATAATTATTGACTCAAGACATTTCAGCTTTTCATTTGTAATTAATTTGTAATGAAGAAAATTCCACTTTGACATTGTGGGGTATTGTGTGTAGGCCAGTGAACATATCTCAATATAATCCATTTGAAATTCAGGCTGTAACACAACAAAATGTGGAATACTTTCTGAAGGCTGTGCATTGTGGGTTAACACTTTTAATGCGGGGATGAGTAGCCTAAAAAGATTACCCATGTTATTATTCACCGATAAATAAGAGGGGGGAGGGAGAGGGACTGTGGTGGGAGAAAGAAAGAAAGCAAAAATATTTTAATTGCCTTGCTTTGCCAAGCACCCACTTTGTATCAGATTATTGGACTGGCATGCTACTCTGTATATCACACTTAATTCATCACATCCGAGACCTTTAGAAGAGACATGATCAAACAGAATAGACTCAAGGCGTACACATGACCAGACAGACAAAGAAATTGGAATTTCTGAGACATCTTCTTGCTTCTGATCTTAGATTACCCCGACAAAATGGTCTGGCATTACAAAATAAAACTGAAGCGTGGTATTTACTGTGACCTATCTCAACTCCCCGTTGAGGTGTCACTCTCTTGACGTGTGTCCATAATGTTTAGACACCAACCAGGGATCTCAGACGTCAATGCACTCACAGCAACCGTGATCAAAATTACGCAACTAGAAAGGAGTAGCTGGAAGTATACCGTGATCAAAATTACACAACTAGAAAGGAGTAGCTGGAAGTATATGTCGGCCTACAAGGAGTAACTGCATAGAATAAGCTGCTAGTAGAAGTTGTAATAGCTAAATGTAAAAGTACAGTAGCAGCAGAAGTGGTAACCAGTGGTAACTAGTAGTAGCACGATTTGCTATCAAACGTTTGGTGTTCAAAAGGACAAGTTGAAGGTCTCCATGTTTCTCAACATCGTGGCTACCTTCCATTTGAACTCTCACCTCTAGAAAACCCTTTCTGAGACATTCCTCTAAGCCCCGTGTCAGCGGTTATAGGGTGGCTTGGCTCGATACACAAAAGCAATTAATCTGGCCCTGTATTCCTCTGTGTGTGATTTGAAGCCTGGGTGACCTTCACCAGTAAATTGACCGCCAGAAAGACCTCTTTTATAACCTTACATGGCAGTCTTGAACCACGTGTCGGCATGAATGATCTGACTCTGGGTTCGTTGGACTGAAATAGTGTTTCTGGAAAAGGGGGGTTGGAGAGCGCACTGGTGGTGGTGAGTCATGGTTAGTTGTTTTCCGCTAAGGATTGTGTTATGGCAAGATCACACTGGTTTGATCTACAATGAACAAGAAGATTAATACATTTACATTATGGCAGAGGCTCTTATTCAGAGAGACTTACAGTGGTGAGTGTATACATTTTCATTAATACTGATCTCTTGTGGGAATCAAACCCATAACCCTGGCATTGAAAGTGTCATGCTCTACCATCTGAGCCACATGGGACCTGCAACATGTAAAGTGCTGGTCCCATGTTTCATGAGTTGAAATAAAAGATCCCAGAAATGTTCCATACGCACAAATTAGTTGACATACCTTTTAGTGAGCATTTCTCCCTTGCCAAGATAATCCATCCAACTGACAGGTGTGACAGCTGATTAAACAGTATGCTCATTACACAGGTGCACCTTGTGCTGGGGGACACGAAAAGACCACTCTAAAATGTGCAGTTTTGTCACACAACACAGTCAACTGGCATGCTGACTGCAGGATGCCAGCTGACTGCAGGAATGTCCACCAGAGCTGTTGCTAGAAAACTGAAAACTACCAACGTCGTTTCAGAGAATTTGGCATTTCGTCCAACTGGCCTCAGACCACGTGTATGGATGAGCGGTTTGTTGATGTCAACCCACTGAGTGGGTAAAACACCCCAACTCAGTAAAATCTTTGAAATTGTTTTTTTATTTTTTGTTTTTTTATTTTTCCCCTTTTTCTCCTCAATATCCAATTGTTTTTTTATTTTTTTGTCTCATTGCTACAACTCCCGTACGGGCTCGGGAGAGACGAAGGTTGAAGGTCACGCATCCTCCGATACACAACCCAACCAAGCCGCACTGCTTCTTAACACGCGCACCAATGTGTCGGAGGAAACACCGTGCACCTGGCAACCTTGGTTAGCTCGCACTGCGCCCGGCCCGCCACAGGAGTTGCTGGTGCTGGTCGCTGGAGAGAAGATCCCTACCTTAGTAGCACATTTATATACCTACATTCGCACGCAGGCCAGGTAGCCTATTGGCCTACATCTATCCTTACTCCCTAACCCAGATGACGCTAGGCCTATTGTGCGTCGCCCCACGGACCTCCCGGTCACGGCCAGTTACGACAGAGCCTGGGCGCGAACCCAGAGTCTCTGATGGCACAGCTGGCGCTGCAGTACAGAGCCCTTAACCACTGCACCACCCGGGAGGCCCCTAATCTTTGAAATTGTTGCATGTTGCGTGTATATTTTTGTTCAGTATATTTCTTGTGTAACTCAATAGCTGTACGTTTGTCATTGCCTCAAAATGGTGGCCTACCATAATGGACTCATCCAACCTAATGTGGATTTCCCATTTGGCAGGCAAACGCTATTGATGTGTCCGAGCCCTAAAGTGGAGATAAGATAAGATCCTATTCCCTAATTAACCAATTGCTCTTTTGAATTGAGACAACTGCTTTTGCACAATAGGCAGTATCTTTACATATACAAAACATTGATGATAATAATTTTACCATCTCCTTGGTTTTATCTATGGATCTCTACAGACAATGCAACATACATTACATTCTGGATGAAGTCATCACAATTGACTAAGGTTGTCCAAAGACAATATTATCACCTAGGTCCCTTTGCTCAATCATTATTCTCCCTCCATCCCTATTTCTCTGTCTGTCTCTCTCACTTTTTTTTCTCTCTACTCTCTCTGCAAACAAAATGGCTTATCCTGTGTCCCATCTGAATGACATGGAGATAATTATCGAAGGAAGGCCTCATCGGAATTCACCAGAAGCCCTCTCTTTCTATGAGACAATGTTACTATTGTGCTAAAATCCCTGTCAGCTATTTTTATCATATCAGCAGCCAGATCTGGTTGTCACTGAATTCATAGCAGAGAGTAATGAGTTTATATGCTCTGGAAAAATAGGGCGGTGGCAGTTGACAGCCTGAACGAGAGGAGTTTCTCGATAAACCAACCAACACCCTAGGGTTGTCTGGCAACTGAGGGGAGGGACGGAAGGATGGTGGGGGGGTGGGGGCAATGAGAAATATAGTTATAATCAGGGGGAAGAAAATGAGATGAAGAAAAATATTGCATGATTACTATTCTGTCAAATGAGTGTTTAATGCGAGGAAACAAAATGACGGATGGCGGCTGTGATGAGTGTGATTAAGTCGTAGTCCCTGATCGAATTAGAAGGCGAGCCACTGTGCATTAGGTCGGATTGTGGATTTGGAATTGTGCAAATGACTTGTCGCTGTGTTCTGGTTGGGGAAAACATCGAGAATTTGTGTCCTTTTATGGCAATGTTTGGAAACTGTGGTCTCTAGAACAGTGGTGACGACATTTCTCATGAAGTTCATGTACAGTATCTGTCATTACAACGTAATTGTCATGCAACACTGGGACTGTGCTTTTTTGGCTGTGATGTTTTTGATAGTTTGGTGGCTTGAAGTAGGCCCCAAACTCTAGGCCCTACTCATATAAGCATCCAAAGAGACACAAAAACAGCAATGGTGTTATAAGTAATGATAACTGACCTTAAGCTATACGGAATCACCAGTGCTCGACTTGAACTGAAATAGGTGCCGGTACTCATTTTGGTTGGCGGTACTGTTTACATTTAGTTGCAGGAGCTCCACACTGCTTTCTATAAGAGGAACAGGAGTTCAAGCAGTAGATAGTGTGAATTGCCGGTACTCAGCTCCGGTGAGCTCCTGCCCAAGTCAAGTCCTGAGAATAGCATACCTTTATGGTTGAAAAGAACAGCCTCACGTTCACTACAAAAACGCAGAGGAATGATTCAGTCTGTTTTATTTCCTCGCAACCCGATCCATCACCATTCCGGTGAGACACTTTTTTAATGAATCTGGATCACGCCAAATGATCACATTCATCATGTAGACACGTGCAATTCGCCAAATTGTTGTTTGAAATGGAAAGAGGGACAGACAGGAGACATATTCCCCCATCAATCGTGACTCCATCCTGGGACTAGAATAGATTTGAGAAGTGCCGAATAATAATGTTTTGTTCTCCCCATAGACACATACCTAATGAAACGCGCTTTTGGAAATGTCATTTTGTAAAGTAGCATGGAGTAGTCTGAGTAGTGCTTTATTCTCTCATTCATCAAGCTGAACTGTACGTGGCTACTACAGAGGAAGACAATGAACAGCACAGGTCATCAAAATCCAACCAGGCTAACATTTAGTCGTGCAATTAATGAGAGGAAGCTTAAATACAAAGGAATGTTGATAACAGGACACAGATCATTTATTATGCAGCAACCTCCAAGGATGATTGGGTGGGAAAACATGGCACAATTGCTAAGATTATTTGAAAAGAATCCCCAAAATGACATCTAGAACCTAATTAGCCTCAACACCACTACAGTAACTCCCAATATATCACAGCATTTGACCACTGTGGCATGACACTCAAATCAAATCAAATTTAATTTGTCACATGCGCCGAATGCAACAGGTGTTGAACGTACAGTGAAATGCTTACTTACAAACCCTTAACCAACAATGCAGGTTTAAGAAAAATACCTAAAAAAAAACAAGAAATAAAAGTAACAAAAACTAACAGTCTACACCTGTCTCTCGCAAACGTCAACATGAATAACCCAGACACCTATCTGCGTCCTATCAACTGGTGGCAGTATGAGGCAGTACAATCTCGTCAAAGACTTCCTTGTTTTTCCATGGTGGTACCAATGATCCAACGGTCCGAAGCCCTCTCCATCTTTCACAGCCCAATCAGAGCTTCCCATTCTGGAGGCGTGCCAGGTGAGAGAGTTGGTGAATAACCAGCTAGGCAGAAGACCACCCAGTGTTTATTTAGTACTGAAAGAGAGAGAGAGAGAGAGAGAGAGAGAGAGAGAGAGAGAGAGAGAGAGAGAGAGAGAGAGAGAGAGAGAGAGAGAGAGAGAGAGAGAGAGAGAGAGAGAGAGAGGGTTTTTTTGGCAGGGAAGATGGCATCAGGAAGATTGATGAGGTTGCTGGATTTAATTACTTTTATTGGTGTTTTTGGCACAAGGTATCTTTGAGCTGTTTTTAGGGAATACAAATCACAGGCATTGCAGGATTCACAGAATGGGCTAATCTCTCTTCTTCTCTCTAGCTTGTCAGTCATCATACCTGGAGAGAGACATATGTAAGACATACGTTCCTCTCTAGGAGGTGTGGAAATATCAGTGAAGTACAAAGGTTTGGGAGAATTTCTGATACGCTTTGTGTCTGTTTGAGGTGTCAGGATAGAATGAGCAGCTGTCCTTACATGCACCCAATATAGACCTCCATAAAGTTTTAGTACAACATGATGTTGCCCAATAAAAACACACCGTAATATTGATATCTAGTGGTCATCTCTTTATTATGACAGATGTTACGCCCAGTGAGTCAATGGACAGATGTTGAGAGAGAGAGAGAGAGAGAGAGAGAGAGAGAGAGAGAGAGAGAGAGAGAGAGAGAGAGAGAGAGAGAGAGAGAGAGAGAGAGAGAGAGAGAGAGAGAGAGAGAGAGAGAGAGAGAGACGCACCAAGGGATAGAGAGAGGGAGAGAGACAGAGAGACAGAAAGAGACAGAGAGACAGAGAGACAGAAATACAGGGACAGAGAGGTATATTGTTGAAAGGAAAGGTATATTGTTGAAATATGTTGGCTGGTCATTATTTAGCCATATTGTGTGGGAGCAACGGTGAAGGATCTCCTCAGGTTTCTCAGCTGGCAGGAGATAAAGAATAGTTACATTAGAGGAAATTCATTGGGTTCCTGTGTGTGTGTGTGTGTGTGTGTGTGTGTGTGTGTGTGTGTGTGTGTGTGTGTGTGTGTGTGTGTGTGTGTGTGTGTGTGTGTGAGTCTAGAGAGCCTGTGTGTGTGTGCGTTTGGTCGGTCTAGATTTGGTCTATCTAGAGAGCCATAACCTTCAGAAGACTGGTAAATCCCCCCCTTAGCTGTCGGTAGTTGAAGAGACACTCAGTACATGAGTCTCTGTTGATGAGGTGATGACTGATGACAATAGGTGTTGTTCTGAGGTGTGGATTGTACAAGCAAAGAAATGGTAAGGGGATTGTATGACTGTATCCACTACTAGATAAGTCTTGTTTATGGAAATGATGGCATGTGTGTGTGTGTGTGTGTGTGTGTCTGTGTGTGTGTGTGTATGTGTTTGTATGAACTAAATATTCAGCACATTGTTTTTGATAAGACCGGATATATGAGGTCTCTTAGGAGCCACAAGTACTGCAATGTTTTATTGACTCGATAGAGGATTGTGAAACTCCTGTCAGATGTGGAGAGGACGAGCAGAAACAAAGGAATGAGGCACCCACGAAGAGAGATAAATAAGAAACGACCTTCTGTTATTAGTGTTCATTTTGTGTGCTGCTGGAGTCAAAGCGTAAATTATTACTTCACATGAACATCCTGATGCCCTGAGGGCAGTTCACTAATTCCAGTTTGAGGCAAATGTCCTCACTGTCAGATTCCAGGACTGTATCCCTCACCTTGCTCAGCTAGCATAGCAAGTATGATGGAAATGTGGAAAGTCAGAGTTTATCAGGAAATAGCAATCCCCAACCTCCAATTCCAAACAAATGCATGAGATTACAGTGATCTTTTTATTGTTAGAGTGAAGTAATGACAGCAGGGAGAAAGAGCTTCAAATGAGACAACATGGACTGTATCACAGAAAAACTATTGAATATGTAACATATTAAATCAGGGAATGTGGCCTCTTAGTTTACATGTTAATCTCCTGCAAACAGTCAGACACACACATATAGAGTACAGAGCCAAAACAACCAGAAATGTGTCACTGTCCTACTACTTTCAGACCTCAGTATATAACCACCTGTTTAACTGCGTGGCCATACTGCTTACTAAGTATTGTTTGGTAAGGACAAAACATAGCATCCCTGAGGCGTTACTGTTTTCAGTGCATCAGAACCAATCTGCCTTGCTCGATACTGTCTGTCACCACATCCCTTTTCTTTTCTCCTCGCAAAAAAAATATAGGGTGCGTCCCGAGTGGTACCTTGTTCACTTTTAAGTGCACTTGGCAACACGTGCCCCTGTGGACCCAGGTCAAAAGTAGTACACTATATAGAGAATAGGGTGCAATTTGGCACACAGTCTAGTCCTGGGTCTCCATTAGTGATGAAACACTGCAAAAGAGGTAATTTGCAACAGATTTGTACCTCAAGGGCCTAACCATTGTCACCCAATTTCAGCTGTATTATTCTGCACCCCTGGAATCAAGTGACCTGTCCTCTGCCTCCTCTCCCTTTTCTCCTAATCATTTGCTCTAAAGAGAGAGGGATAGACATGTGAAGAGTTCTGTTTGGGAGGTTATTTTGTCCTGGCTGGTGATTACATAGGCCCCAGATAGTGTGTGATAGTGTGTGTGTGTGTGTGTGTGTGTATGTGTGTGTGTGTCCAACTTGAAGTGGCCCTTTGGCTGATAGCGCCTCACAGGACGCCTGCTCTCTCCAAGAAACGTGCAAGTTTTCCAGTCTTCAACAATATCCCTCCCCTGAGGAAAAGTCATTGTCATTTCTAGTTGTTTGTCTGCTCAGTTTTGAGGACGGCTACGTGTTCATCAGTCCCAGTTCTGTTTAGTTTGACACTTTTCTGATACCTCTGTGTGTGTCGGGTTCCTGGAGAGAAAACGGGAAATCGAAAAGGATCCCCATGTAAGACAGTCATAGGTCTGTATGTTTGATAATGAGTGTCGGGGAGTAAACCTGGCAAGTGCACCGAAACATAGGACAGATTGATGAGGCATTACGTGATGTCTTCTGGCACAAAATGGCAGAACATCGACAGATTGATGAGGCATTAAATTATGTAATTTGGCACAAAATGGCAACCCTGCTTGCACCTGAGACTATTTCTCCCAGTTTCCCTAGGGACCACTGATTGATAGGTGTCACAGTGGTGGTAAGGTTTGTCCAGAGTACCGCCCATTAACCTGACTAGGAAGAGTTATTCACCTCAACTTCAGTTTAGAGAGATGGAGGAGCAGGTCAGAGGTATTGAAATAATAAGCACCTGAATATAAAGTTGATAAAAACTTTAAAGGCCTCAACCTACCACAAAGTTTTCATTGAATAACTTGAACTATGTTGATTTTTTCTGTTCGAAGAAGATTGGTTCATGCCTTGTGGGTATATTTACTGACTGCTATTGAGAGTTACAAGACTGATTAATTGAATGCATGTTTCCAGATCCGCGAGACTAAGTTGCAGTAGGTCAACAGGAATATTCCATATACTTTGAGGGAAGAGGTCTTAAATTGTCAAAGTGTTCTTGTCCTAGCCAATTGAAGGATTAAGCTGGAGGGATCAAGGAGTGTGTGCATGCATGAATCAAAGGTATTGTTCAAATACACCCTCTCTGTTTGGATTTCAAATGAGTTGAGGCATCAACTACTTTGATAATGCGTATAGGTTTTTTTCTTCTACTTTCACTTTGCATTTCAAGGACTTTTGCCGAAGTGTACATTTCACTTGGCTACACTTGCAAAAAATAGTATATCTTACAGATGACAGAGAAAAAAATATGCTTTGCTTTCAGATGTCAGGTTCGCTCGTGAAGTGAAAAAGATTTGTTTGCAGGTGAATTTGTTCTTTGACTGTGACAAGGCTGCGTTTCTGAAAAACATGTCCTGATCATAAACTAATCTGATGACAACTGTACAGAGGCACAGGCAGAAATTGTCATATGGCTGGGCCTTAGTTAAAGTGACTGGGCCAACATTTTCGAGCCAAAATACAGCAAAAATACCCAAACATCAGTCGTGTAGTCGTGGTGCATGGAGAAGTGGGTATACTCCAATTTTTTCCCAACATTTCCCAAACGTCGACGTCACTGGCTTTCTAGCTGTCACCGAACCATGTTTCATTTTTCCTTTTGTTTTGTCTTACACACCTGGTTCCCATCTCATAATTATGTTCCTTATTTAACCCTCTGGTTGCCCTTTCTGTTTTGTGAGTGATTGTTTTTCGTGTGTTGGAGTTCGAGTCCTGTTTTGTCCTTGTTTTGTAACGGTATTTTTGTTACGTTCTTGGATTGAGTAAATACAGTGTTTTTTTACTCTTACCTGTGTCCTGCGCCTGACTCCTTTGCTATCTTCTAGGTAGACTCTGACAGAATCACGCAACAAATACATGGAGACAGCAGGTGCAGCCAGCCCTCCGCTTCAAATGGAGGAGCGCATTCAGCAGCACACGACCATGCTGCAGAGTCTGGGTACAGCCATGGATCGTGTGCTGCAATCCATGGACCGATGGGAGAGAGCACCAACTGTGGCCGCAGAGGGCACACTGCTGGTCGGTGCTGGGGGGATTCCCCAGGAGGTAGAGGTAGCAGGCGGAGTGCTGGTGGGTCATCCCAGGTATACAACTCACCCAGAGCTCCCAGTTGCACACATGTGGTTGTGGTTGTCGATTGAATTTCCCGAGTTTTCCCTGCATTCCCAGCATAAGGCGCTAGTAGATTCAGGCACAACTGGGAACTTTATCGACCGTTCCTCTGCTATGAGATTAGAGATCCCTATTGTGTCTGTTGATGTTCCCTTCCCTATACATGCCTTAGACAGTCGTCCTTTGGGGTCGGGGCTAATTAGGGAGGTCACAGCTCTGCTCACTATGATAACGCAGGAGAGTCATAGGGAGCAAATTAGTCTCTTCCTAATCGACACTCCTGCGTTCCCTGTTGTGTTGGGGATTCCCTGGTTGGCTTCGCATGATCCCACTATTTCGTGGCAACAGAGTACTGTCAAGGGATGGTCCCGTCAGTGCTCAGGGAGGTGTGTAGGTGTTTCCTTAGGTGCCACTACGGTGGAAAGTCCAAACCAGGTCTCCACCATGCACATTCCCCCCGAATATGCCGATTTGGCACTCGCCTTCTGTAAAAAGAAGGCGACTCAATTACCACCCCATCGACAGGGGGATTGTGCGATAGATCTCTTGGTAGAAGCTGCACTTCCCAGGAGTCATGTGTATCCTCTCCTCACAGGAGGAGACGACGGCTATGGAGACATATGTCACCAAATCTCTGGGACAGGGATACATTCGGCCTTCCATCTCACCTGTCTCCTCTAGTTTCTTTTTTGGGAAGAAGAAGGATGGAGGTTTGCGCCCGTGTATTGATTATCGAAGTTCAAATAAGATCACGGTAAAATACAGTTACCCGCTATCGCTCATAGCCAGTATGACCGAGTCATTACACGGAGCGCGCTTCTTCACAAAATTGGACCTCAGGAGCACTTATAGGAGGTGGACGCGGACATCGAACGGGCGTCACGGTCACAGCCCACTCCTACCAGGTGTCGAGTAGTGCGTAAGTATGTTCCGTTCGATGTCCGCGATCGTTTGATCTGTTGGGCCCACACTTCATCCTCCTCTGGTCATCCTGGCATCGGTCGGACAGTGCGCTGTCTTGCTGTGAAGTACTGGTGGCCCATGTTAGCCAAGGACGTGAGGGTTTATGTGTCCTCCTGTTTGGTGTGCGCACAGTGCAAGGCACCTAGACACCTGCCCAGAGGGAAATTATAACCCCTCCCTGTTCCACATCGACAGTGGTCACACCTCTCGGTGGATTTCCTGATGGATCTTCCACCCTCGCAGAGTAACACTACGATCCTAGTCGTTGTGGATCGATTTTCTAAGTCCTGCCGTCTCCTTCCTTTGCCCGGTCTCCCTATGGCCCTACAGACTGCGGAGGCCCTACTCACCCACGTATTCCGGCACTACGGGGTGCCTGAGGATATAGTTTCTAATCGGGGTCCCCAACTCACGTCTAAAGTCTGGAGGGCGTTTATGGAGCGCCTGGGGGTCTCGGTCAGCCTTACCTCAGGTTTTCACCCCGACAGCAACGGGCAGGTGGAAAGAGTCAACCAGGAGGTGGGTAGGTCTCCCCTGGGCAGCGATGGCTCAAAACTCCCTCCACCACTCCTCCACTAACCTGTCACCTTTTCAGTGTGTGCTAGGTTACCAGCCGGTCCTGGCACCATGGCATCAGAGCCAGATCGAGGCTCCTGCGGTGGATGAATGGTTTCGGCACTCGGAGGAGACATGGGACGCTGCCCCCATGTACGTCTGCAAAGGGCCATCAGACGACAGAAGATGAGTGCCGGCCGCCACCTCAGTGAGGCCCCGGTGTATTCTGGCTCTCTTCCCGAAACCTGCCCCTTCACCTGCCCTGCCGGAAGCTGGGTCCGCGGTTTGTGGGGCCATTCAAAGTCCTGAGGAGACTGAACGAGGTTTGCTATAGGTTACAGCTCCCCTCTGATTACCGTATTAATCCCTCGTTCCATGTGTCTCTCCTCAGGCCGGTGGTGGCTGGTCCGCTCCAGCAGTCTGAGGTGCGGGAGGTTCCTCCGCCCCCTCTGGACATCGAGGGGGCCCCGGCGTATACAGTGCGAGCCATCATGGACTCAAGACGTCGGGAGAGAGGCCTTCAGTACCTCGTGGAGTGGGAGGGGTACGGCCCGGAGAAGAGATGCTGGGTACCGGTGAGGGGAATTCCTGGACCTATAGTTACTCCAGGAATTTCACCGCCCTGCGTCTTGTCCCCCGGGTTGTCCCCGAGGCCGGTGTCGGCGCGCTGCTGGAGCCGCGTGTCAAGGGGGGTGAGAAGCATCTCAAGGTCCTGGAGTGGCCTAGCCAGTCTCCAGACGTGAACCCAATAGAAAATCTTTGGAGGGAGCTGAAAGTCTGTATTGCCCAGCCCCGAAACCTGAAGGATCTGGAGAAGGTCTGTATGGAGGAGTGGGCCAAAATCCCTCCTGCAGTGTGTGCAAACCTGGTCAAGAACTACAGGAAACATATTATCTCTGTAATTGCAAACAAAGGTTTCAGTACCAAATATTAAGTTCTGCTTTTCTGATGTATCAAATACTTATGTCATGCATTAAAATGCAAATTAATTACTTAAAAATCATACAATGTGATTTTCTGGATATTTGTTTTAGATTCCGTCTCTCACAGTTGAAGTGTACCTATGATAAAAATTACAGACCTCTACATGCTTTGTAAGTAGGAAAACCTGCAAAATTGGCAGAGTATCAAATACTTGTTCTCCCCACAGTATGTTCCTTATTTAACACTCTGATTTCCCTTTCTGTTTTGTGCGTGATTGTCTTTTGTGTGTTGGAGTTCGAGTCCTGTTCTGTCCTTGTTTTGTAACGGGATTTTTGTTAAGTTCTTGGATTGAGTAAATACAGTGTTTTTTTTACTCTTACCTGTGTCCTGCGCCTGACTCCTTCGCTATCTTCTAGATAGACTCTGACATGTACAACTTTTCTAGGCTGTAGTCTTTGCCACATGATGTCTGTCGGCCTAGGCTATTTCCTCTATAAGAGAAATGGTGATCGCTACCGGGTCAGGGCCCTGGCCTAAACCTCATAGCCTGTCCCAAAAGCTCTTCTATCGAGAAGCAAAATAAAGAGGCTAAACAGTAGAACTCGTGAGACATGGCAATAAATGCACAACTCTCTTTTTGGAATGTGAATATTAGGAGTCAGAGAACAGAAAAGAGTGCAGAGCTGTCCAGTTCTGAAATCTTTGATCTGATTCTCGTGGGCTCAGCCAGCACCGGCCAAGCCACATTACCTGCCCATGTGGCTGAATAATATAGGCCTATGCTATGGTTTCACACTCACACTTTTCAAACAAACACACTCGCGTTGTTTGTAACTTATTATTTTACTTATTTTGTACATAATGTTGCTGCTACCGTCTCTTATGACCAAAAATAACTTCTGGACATCAGAACAGTAATTACTTACTTCGAACTGAACAAAGATTTTTTTCTTTAACGAGTCCAACGTGAAGGATGTACTGCTTTCTCGAGAATGGGCCCAAATCCCTGTCATTTGCGTGAAGAAAAGACAGAGAAACAGGGGGAGGAGGTCAGGCTCCCTTCTGAGAATTCGTAGGCAAGTGAGTAAACCTCCACTACCATCCGTTCTATTGGCCAACGTGCAATCATTGGAAAACAAAATGGATGATATATACAATCAAGACTATCCTACCACTGTAAACTCTCCTTCCAGACCCACATTAAGCATCTCCATTCCAAAATTAAATCTAGAATCAGCTTCCTATTTCACAACAAAGCATCCTTCACTCATGCCGCCAAACATGCCCTCGTAAAACTGACTATCCTACCGATCCTCGACTTCGGCGATGTAATTTACAAAATAGCCTCCAACACTCTACTCAACAAATTGGATGCAGTCTATGACAGTGCCATCCGTTTTGTCACCAAAGCCCCATATTCTACCCATGACTGCGACCTGTATGCTCTCGTTGGCTGGCCCTCGCTTCATACTCGTCGCCAAACCCACTGGCTCCAGGTCATCTACAAGTCTTTGTTAGGTAAAGCCCCACCTTATCTCAGTTCAATGGTCACCATAGCAGCACCCACCCACAGCACACGCTCCAGAGGTATATTTCACTGGTCGCCCCCAATGCCAATTCCTGCTTTGGCCGCCTTTCCTTCCAGTTCTCTGCTGCCAATGACTGGAAAGAACTGCAAATATCGCTGAAGCTGGAGACTCATCTCCTTCACTAACCAGCTATCAGAGCAGCTCACAGATAATTGCACCTGTACATAGTCCATCTGTAAACAACCCATCCAACTACCTCATCCTCATACTGTATTTATTTATTTTGCTCCTTTTGCACCCCAGTATCTCTACATTCATCTTCTGCACATCTACCACTCCAGTGTTTAATTGCTATATCGTAATTACCTCGCCACTATGGCCTATATATATATATATATATATATATATATATATATATATACACACACTTATTTTTTTCAACTGTATTATTGACTGTATGTTTGTTTATTCCATTTATAACTCTGTGTTGTTGTATGTGTCGAACTGCTTTGCTTTATCTTGGCCAGGTCGCAGTTGTAAATGAGAACTTGTTCTCAACTAGCCTACCTGGTTAAATAGGTGAAATAAAATAAAAATAGGACATAAAAAAACTGTAATATCTTATGTTTCACCGAGTCGTGGCTGAATGACACAGATAATATATACAGTGCCTTGCGAAAGTATTCGGCCCCCTTGAACTTTGCGACCTTTTGCCACATTTCAGGCTTCAAACATAAAGATATAAAACTGTATTTTTTTGTGAAGAATCAACAACAAGTGGGACACAATCATGAAGTGGAACGACATTTATTGGATATTTCAAACTTTTTTAACAAATCAAAAACTGAAAAATTGGGAGTGCAAAATTATTCAGCCCCTTTACTTTCAGTGCAGCAAACTCTCTCCAGAAGTTCAGTGAGGATCTCTGAATGATCCAATGTTGACCTAAATGACTAATGATGATAAATACAATCCACCTGTGTGTAATCAAGTCTCCGTATAAATGCACCTGCACTGTGATAGTCTCAGAGGTCCGTTAAAAGCGCAGAGAGCATCATGAAGAACAAGGAACACACCAGGCAGGTCCGAGATACTGTTGTGAAGACGTTTAAAGCCGGATTTGGATACAAAAAGATTTCCCAAGCTTTAAACATCCCAAGGAGCACTGTGCAAGCGATAATATTGAAATGGAAGGAGTATCAGACCACTGCAAATCTACCAAGACCTGGCCGTCCCTCTAAACTTTCAGCTCATACAAGGAGAAGACTGATCAGAGATGCAGCCAAGAGGCCCATGATCACTCTGGATGAACTGCAGAGATCTACAGCTGAGGTGGGAGACTCTGTCCATAGGACAACAATCAGTCGTATATTGCACAAATCTGGCCTTTATGGAAGAGTGGCAAGAAGAAAGCCATTTCTTAAAGATATCCATAAAAAGTGTTGTTTAAAGTTTGCCACAAGCCACCTGGGAGACACACCAAACATGTGGAAGAAGGTGCTCTGGTCAGATGAAACCAAAATTGAACTTTTTGGCAACAATGCAAAACGTTATGTTTGGCGTAAAAGCAACACAGCTGAACACACCATCCCCACTGTCAAACATGGTGGTGGCAGCATCATGGTTTGGGCCTGCTTTTCTTCAGCAGGGACAGGGAAGATGGTTAAAATTGATGGGAAGATGGATGGAGCCAAATACAGGACCATTCTGGAAGAAAACCTGATGGAGTCTGCAAAAGACCTGAGACTGGGACGGAGATTTGTCTTCCAACAAGACAATGATCCAAAACATAAAGCAAAATCTACAATGGAATGGTTCAAAAATAAACATATCCAGGTGTTAGAATGGCCAAGTCAAAGTCCAGACCTGAATCCAATCGAGAATCTGTGGAAAGAACTGAAAACTGCTGTTCACAAATGCTCTCCATCCAACCTCACTGAGCTCGAGCTGTTTTGCAAGGAGGAATGGGAAAAAATGTCAGTCTCTCGATGTGCAAAACTGATAGAGACATACCCCAAGCGACTTACAGCTGTAATCGCAGCAAAAGGTGGCGCTACAAAGTATTAACTTAAGGGGGCTGAATAATTTTGCACGCCCAATTTTTCAGTTTTTGATTTGTTAAAAAAGTTTGAAATATCCAATAAATGTCGTTCCACTTCATGATTGTGTCCCACTTGTTGTTGATTCTTCACAAAAAAATACAGTTTTATATCTTTATGTTTGAAGCCTGAAATGTGGCAAAAGGTCGCAAAGTTCAAGGGGGCCGAATACTTTTGCAAGGCACTGTATCTCTTAACACCATCCATATCGAATTTCTATTTGCCATGTATTTTTCAAATGTGCTGTGCCTTTTCACAAAAGTTCTGAACCTTTCTGTTCTCATTGCTTTACAGATTGTAAATTGAAAATGTATTTTTTTGTTAAAAGTATTATCATACTATTGATCCATTGACTATGACTTTTCAGATCACCCAGTATTGCTATCTGCAGGGTTAGCTCCAGGTAAATATTGCAATTCTTCAGCGTTTCCTGGAACTGTGACGAACAACACACTACATATGGACAGTACCAAAACAAATGATCTTATCATTCTGTCTCTTTGCAGCAAAATCTGCAGAACTGGGACAGTTGTATCCCCATGTAAAATAATTTAAATTGAACAATTCTAAGTTTTGAATCCTGCGTCATTTTGTGTATCAGTTCATAAACCATGTGCCATGGAATCGGTACGTCAAAAATCTCTTCCCAATTATTCAGGCATACTGTCTTGTGTGTTTCAATGCGTAGACACATAGGATTGGTGTTGAAGATGGAAATTATTTCATGATAGTCCAAAGGCACTGAGTTCCCTTTCAAGTTTCAAGTTTTATTAGTATGCTTGGCATACAGTGCATTCGGAAAGTATTCAGACCCCTTGACTTTTTCCACATTTTGTTACGCTACAGCCTTATTCTAAAATTGATTAAATATTTTTTCTCTCTCCCTCATCAATCTACACACAATACTCCATAATGACAAAGCAAAAACATTTTTATTTATTTACATTTTTGCTCATTTATATTTATATATATATATATATATATATATATATATATATATATATATATATATATATATATATATATATATATATATATATATATAATATATAAAAAGGAAATATCACATTTACATAATTATTCAGACCTTTTTCTCAGTACTTTGTTGAGCACCTTTGGCAGCGATTACAGCCTTGAGTCTTCTTGGGTATAACGTTCTTCTCTGCAGATCCTTCAAGCTCAGGTTGGATGGGGAAGGTCGCTGCACAGCTATTTTGAGGTCTCTCCAGAGATGTTTGATCGGGTTTAAGCCTAGGCTCTGGCTGGGCCACTCAAGGACATACAGAGACTTGTCCGAAGCCACTCCTGCATAGTCTTGGCTGCGTGCTTAGGGTTGTTGACATTCAGGCCAAAGATTTCAATCTTGGTTTCATCAGACCAGAGAATCTTGTTTCTCGTGGTCTGAGAGTCCAAGCAGGGGGAGAAAAAGAAAATTAATTCAAAAGAATAAGGCTGTAACAAAACAAAATGTGGTAAAAAGTGAAGGGGTCTGAGTGCTATCTGAATGTACTGTATATACCTTTCATAATATTTCCCCTAACATTAATAGCCTACCTCCTCTTTCTCTCACTATTGTTGCTTCATTCCTTCCTCGCTTTCAACATTATCATCATATATAGGACAATAATTATATGCAAAAGGCCTTCACTTCTCTTCAAAGATTGAATGGTTATGGGGCTGAATAAATAACTGCTATAGCCTATTGCTCTTCTTTCAAACTACCCGTGTATCAGGGCACAAGGCAAGACCCAGGTGCAGACACAGGAGGCAGATGGTCTTAGATGTTTATTGATCCAAAAAGGGATAGGCAAGAGAATGGTCGTGGACAGGCCAACGGTCAAAACCAGTTCAGAGTCCAGGAGGTACAGAGTGGCAGGCAGGCTTGAGGTCAAGGCAGGCAGAATGGTCAGGCAGGCGGGTACAGAGTCAAAAAAAAGGCAAGGGTCAAAACCGGGAGGACTAGCAAAAAGAGAACAGAAAAGGCAGGCGCACGGGAAAAACACACTGGTTGACTTGGACATACAAGACGAACTGGCACAGAGAGACAGGAAACACAGGGATAAGTACACTGGGGAAAACAAGCGACACCTGGAGGGGTTGGAGACAATCACAAGGACAGGTGAAACAGATCAGGGCGTGACACTGAGTTCTATTGGCTGCTAAATATAACATTCAGCAAAAAAAAGCTTGCGTCCCTGATCGAATATTCTGTGGGTATAAGAAATGCAAAAAAAAAAAAAAAATGTGTCCATCAAGCTATTCTGGTCTAGCTTTTCCTGCATGGGACTCCAAGAGCTAAGGAGCATTTTTTAAGGAGAGGCCAGTGGAGCACAGGTGCTTGCTAATTGAGCAAGAGACATAGGCTTTAAGTTAGAACCTTATTATTTATAACCCATTATTAATTAGCTTGATATAAGGCTAATGCTGCATTGAAACATATTACCTAAAAGAGGTTAGGATATCCATACAATGCTTTGCAAAACTATTCACCCCCTTGGCGTTTTTCCGATTTTGTTGAATTACAACCTGCAATTTAAATGGATTTTTATTTGGACTTCATGTAATGGACAAACACAAATTTGTCCAAATTGGAGTCTGCAACAACACCAAGCAAGCGGCACCATGAAGACCAAGGAGCTCTCCGAACAGGTCAGGGACAAATTTGTGGAGAAGTACAGCTCAGGGTTGGGTTTTAAAAAAATATCAGAAACTTTGAACACTCCACGGAGCAACATTAAATCCATTATTAAAAAATTTAAAGAATATGTATGGCACCACAACAAACCTGCCAAGAGAGGGCCAGCTACCAAAACTCATGGACCAGGCAAGGAGGGCATTAATCAGAGAGGCAAAAAAGAGACCAAAGATAACCCTGAAGGCGCTGCAAAGCTCCACAGCGGAGATTGGAGTATCTGTCCATTGGACCACTTTAAGCCGTACACTCCACAGAGCTGGGCTTTACGGAAGAGGGGCCAGAAAAAAGCCATTGCTTGAAGAAAAAAATAAGCAAACATGTTTGATGTTCGACAAAACGCATGTGAGAGACTCCTCATACATATGGAAGAAGGTACTCTGATCAAATGAGACTAAAATTTAGCTTTTTGGCCATCAAGGAAATGTCTGGCACAAACTATGTCTGGCACAAACCCAACACCTCTCATCACCCCGAGAAAATCATCCCCATAGTGAAACATGGTGGTGGCAGCATCATGCTGTGGGGATGTTTTCCATTGGCAGGGACTGGGAAACTGGTCAGAATTGAAGGAATGATGGATGGAGCTAATTACAGGGAAATTATTGAGGGAAACCTGTATCAGTCTTCCAGAGATTTGAGACTGGGATGGAGGTACAACTTCCAGCAGGACAATGATCCTAAGCATACTGCTAAAGCATCACTCGGGTGGTTTAAGGGGAAACATGTATATGTCTTGGATTGGCCTAGTCAAAGCCCATACCTCAATCCAATTGAGAATCGGTGGTATGACTTAAAGATTGCTGTACACAAGCAGGAACCCATCCAACTTGAAGGAGCAGGAGCGGTTTTGCCTTGAAGAATGGCCAAAAATCTCACTGGCTATATGTGCCAAGCGTATATAGAGATATCCCAAGAGACTTGCAGCTGTAATTACTGCAAAAGGTGGCCCTATAACGTATTGACTTTGGGGGGTTGAATAGTTATGCACACTCAAGTTCTTTTTTTCTTTTTTTTATTTCTTGTTTGTTTCACAATAAAAAATATTTTTCATTTTCAAAGTGGTAGGCATGTTGTGTAAATCAAATGATACAAACCCACCAAAACTCTATTTTAATTCCAGGTTGTAAGGCAACTAAATAGGAAAAATGCCAAGTGGGGTGAATACCTTCGCAAGGCACTGCACATAGGGCTATATATATCTATATCTATATATATCTATATCTATATATCAATCTAGAACAGGATTATCTGTTTTGGGTGCAATTTTTTTATGGAGTTGATGGAGAGAGAAAAAGACTGAAAGAGAGTTCTTGCTCGTGCATTGATTTAAAGGAACGATATTCGAGTTATAGGCTGTTTTAAAACTCTGCAGCTGCAATTAAAAAAAGTATTACCTTTACAATTAAAAAACAAGATGACTCCACACCACACCACCCGAATTGAAAGGCAATCCAGGTGACTACCTCATGAAGCAGGTTGAGAGAATGCCAAGAGTGTGCAAAGTATCATCAAGGCAGTATACTTTGAAGAATCTAAAATGTTTTATATTTTTTGATTTGTTGAAACCCTTTTTGGGGTTACTCTATGTTTTGATGTCTTCTCTATTATTCTACAATAGTAATATAGTATAGTAATAGTAATAATAAAGAAAAGGCCTTGAATGAGTAGGGTGTGTACAAACTTTTGACTGGTACAATACAATTCGACAAGAGACACTGTTTTCTCTAAAATGTGTAGACATTGCCCTGAGGTCACTATGGAAGGCTCATTTTGTTATGAAAGGATATGAGGATTGGAAGCACCTTTGTGTGTGTGTGTGTGTGTGGGGGGGGGGGGGGGGGGGGGGGGGTTTGGACAGCTGCAGCCCTGACATTTTCCCTAACAACAATAGACTACTAACGGCCATTGTCATCCTTCCTATGACTTCATGTACTGTTCAGACACTCTTCTCCAGTACTCTCAACCTGCTTCATGAGGTAGTCACCTGGATTGCCTTTCAATTCGTGTGGTGTGGTGTGGTGCCAGGACAACAACCTCTCCCTTAATGTGAGCAAGACAAAGGAGCTGATCATGGACTACAGGAAAAGGTGGGCCGAACAGGCCCCCATTAACATCGACAGGGCTGTAGTGGAGCAGGTTGAGAGCTTCAAGTTCCTTGGTGTCCACATCACCAACAAACGATCATGGTCCAAACACACAAAGACAGTTGTGAAGAGGGCATGACAAAACCTTTTCCCCCTGAGGAGACTGAAAAGATTTGGCATGGGTCCTCAGATCCTCAAAAAGTTCTACAGCTGCACCATCAAGAGCATCCTGACCGGTTGCATCACCACATCACTGGGGCCAAGCTTCCTGCCATCCAGGACCTATATAATAGGTGGTGTCAGAGGAAAGCAAATAAAATTGTCAGAGAACCCAGTCACCAAAGTCATAGATTGTTTTCTCTGATACCGCATGGCAAGCGATACCGGAGCACCAAGTCTAGGACCAAAAGGCTCCTTAATTAACAGCTTCTACCCCCAAGCCATAAGACTGAACAATTAATCAATTGGCCACCCCCACCACCCCTGTTTAATATCTACGCATAGTCACTTTATCCCTACCTACATGTACAAATGACCTCAACTAACCTGTACCTCCGCACACTGACTCGGTACTGGTACCCCCTGTGTATAGCCTCGATATCTTTATTTTGCACTGCTGGTTACGGGCTTGGAAGTAAGCATTTCACGGTAATGTCTTCACTTGTTGTATTCGGCGCATGTGACAAATACAATATGATTTGATTTCAATTAACAGGTGTGCCCTGTTAAAAGTTAATTTGTTGAATTTCTTTCCTTCTTAATGTGTTTGAGCCAATCAGCTGTGTTGTGACAAGGTAGGGGTAGTATACAGAAGATAGACCTATTTAGTAAAAGACCTTGTCCATATTATGGCAAGAACAGCTCAAATAAACAAAGAGAAACGACGGTCCATCATTACTTTAAGACATGAAGGTCAGTCAATACGGAACATTTCAAGAACTTTGAAAGTTTCTTCAAGTGCAGTAGCAAAATCCATCAAGCGCTATGATGAAACTGTCTCTCATGAGGACCGCCACAGGAATGAAAGACTCAGAGTTACCTCTGCTACTATCCTCAGAAATTGCAGCCCAAATAAATGCTTCACAGAGTTCAAGTAACAGACACATCTAAAAATGAACTGTTCAGAGGAGACTGTGTGAATCATGCCTTCATGGTCGAACTGCTGCAAAGAAACCACTACTAAAGGATACAAATAATAAGAAGAGGACAAGAAGAAGAGACTTGCTTGGGCCAAGAAACATGAGCAATGGACATTAGACTGGTGTAAATCTGTCCTTTGGTCTCATGAGTCCAAATGTGAGGTTTCTGGTTCCAACCGCCATCTCTTGACGCAGAGTAGGTGAACGGATCTCTGCATGTGTGGTTCCCACCCTGAAGCATGGAGGAGGAGGTGTGATCATGTGTGGGTGCTCTCCTGGTGACACTGTCAGTGATTTATTTATAATTCAAGGCACACTTAACCAGCATGGCTACCACAGCATTCTGCAGCGATATGCCATCCCATATGGTTTGCGCTTAGTGGGGCTATCATTTGTTTTTCAACAAGACAATGACACAACACACCTCCAGGCTGTGTAAGGGCTATTTGACCAAGACGGAGAGTGATGAAGTGCTGCATCAGATGACCTGGCCTCCACAATCACCCGACCTAGACCCAATTGAGATGGTTTGGGATGAGTTGGACTCCAGAGTGAAGGAAAAGTGCTCAGCATATGTGGGAAATCATTCAAGACTGTTGGAAAAGCATTCTATATATATGTATATATAGTTGAAGTTGGAAGTTTACATACACTTAGGTTGGAGTCATTAAAACTCTTTTTTCAACCTCTCCACAAATTTCTTGTTAACAAACTATAGTTTTGGCAAGTCGGTTAGGACATCGACATTGTGCATGACACAAGTAATTTTTCCAACAATTGTTTACAGACAGATTATTTCACTTGTAATTCACTGTATCACAATTCCAGTGAGTCAGAAGTTTACATACACTAAGTTGACTGCGCCTTTAAAAAGCTTGGAAAATTCCAGAAAATTATGTCATGTCATTAGAAGCTTCTTATTGGCTAATTGACATCATTTGGGTCAATTGGAGGTGTACCTGTGGATGTATTTCAAGGCCAACCTTCAAACTCAGTGCCTCTTTGCTTGACATCATGGGAAAATCAAAAGAAAGCCAAGACCTAAGAAAAATAATTGTAGACCTTCACAAGACTGGTTCATCCTTGGGAGCAATTTCCAAATGCCTGAAGGTACCACGTTCATCTGTACAAACAATAGTACGCAAGTATAAACACCACGGGACCACGCAGCCATCATACCGCTCAGGAAGGATACGCTTTCTGTCTCCTAGAGATGAACGAACTTTGATGCGAAAAGTGCAAATCAATCCGAGAACAACAACAAAGGACCTTGTGAAGATGCTGGAGGAAACAGGTACAAAAGTATCTATATCCACAGTACAAAGAGTCCCATCAACATAACCTGAAAGGACGCTCAGCAAGGAAGAAGCCACTGCTCCAAAACCACCATAAAAAATCCAGACTACAGTTTGCAACTACACATGGGGACAAAGATCATACTTTTTGGAGAAATGTCCTCTGGTCTGATGAAACAAAAATAGAACTGTTTGGCCATAATGACCATTGTTATGTTTGGAGGAAAAGGGGGAGTCTTGCAAGCTGAAGAACGCCATCCCAAATGTGGAGCACGTGGGTGGCAGCATCATGTTGTGGTAGGTGCTTTGCTGCAGGAGGGACTGGTGCACTTCACAAAATAGATGGCATCATAAGGCAGGAAAATGATGTGGACATATTGAAGCAACGTCTAAAGACATCAGTCAGGAAGTTAACGCTTGTTCGCAAATGGTCTTCCAAATGGACAATGACCCCAAGCATACTTCCAAAGTTGTAGCAAAATGGCTTAAGGACAACAATGTCAAGGTATTGGAGTGTCCATCACAAAGACCTGACCACAATCCTATAGAAAATCTGTGGGCAGAACTGAAAAAGCGAGTGCAAGCAAGGAGGCCTGCAATCCTGACTTAGTTACACCAGCTCTGTCAGGAGAAATAGGCCATAATTCACTTGTGGAAGGCTACCTGAAACGTTTGACCCAAGTTAAACAATTTAAAGGCAATGCTACCAAATACTAATTGAGTGTATGTAAACTTCTGACCCACTGGGAATGTGATGAAAGAAATAAAAGCTGAAACAAGTCTAATCTAAAACAGGGAATGTTTACAAGTATTAAATGTCAGGGATTGTGAAAAACTGAGTTTAAATGTATTTGGTTATGGTGTATGTAAACTTCCAACTTCAACTGTGTGTATATCTATATATATATATATATATGCCATCTTGATTGGGTGGGCCCTGCCATGGCTTCGCCTCTGCAACTGTGTAAATGTACTGCAAAAATGACTGTATTCTGATTTTAAACCATATTCTCAATTTCTAGCTCTCAGCAGTTAGCAACCAATTTCACATAGAGCAAGCACACTCTTACAATATGTTATCCCTTTGTTAGAAGAGACATTGTACAAAGCGTGTAATCATGAAAATCACCATTATTTAGTGAAGTTTACACATTACCCTCTTCATTTGGCTATATAAAACAGACTTCACACGAACATGAAAGATTTTGCTGGCTTATGATTATGAATGAGGTTTTAAATGTTCAATAATGTTGTTCCTAGGAGATAAATGTATTCCAATAAAGCAATCTCCACTAATCGTTTTAATAATCACCTTGGCTGAAGCACACTTCAGGAGCGGTAGCTACTCCTACGTATTGTACTCAGGCTTCATGTTGAGAGGAGCACTTGTACAAACACCACAGGGACTCAGCATGGTTGAGAAAAGACAGCAGTCACTAGATTCTATGATAGGTATTTCTCTCTTATATACCAACCTGAGTCATTACACAATAGCTTGAAGAGTCATTTTCTCTGGCAATATCTTACCAGTAAATTTGGATATTTTCCATTCTGTTTGGATTCAAATCCTGCACTTTTAAGAGTCTACTAGGATTTTTAGAACAGTTTGCCTTATTATGACAATTTAATATAGTCAGCTCACTATAGCACCCCAACATGATTGGTGAGTTGATTGATTGACCCATTGGAAGGTCTCATCAACTGTCTACGGTCCTTTCCCTCTATCCTGGGTAGGAACTGTTATGTTAGCTGATGAATGATTGTAAGGACGCTTGCGATTCCATTAGAGTATTGACTATAGCTACTGGATCAATATAATCCACAAGTGGACATTAGATGCATTTGCATGTTGATTGGGTTGATCCGCATTGATGGACACCCATTCACCCAACCATGGTTCATCCACCCTGACCACATGACCAATCCCTCTGTCTATCAATCAATTAGTGACCAGTTGAAACTAGTATTTCTCACATATACATTACCGGGGGGGGGGGGGGGGGGGGGGGGAACACAATGCAAACAGTCCAGGTAGCCATTTGATTACCTGTTCAGGAGTCTTATGGCTTGGGGGTAAAAACTGTTGAGAAGCCTTTTTGTCCTAGACTTGGCACTCCGGTACCGCTTGCCATGCAGTAGTGGAGAGAACAGTCTATGACTGGGGTGGCTGGAATCTGACAATTTTTAGGGCCTTCCTCTGACACCGCCTGGTGTAGAGGTCCTGGATGGCTGGCAGCTTAGCCCCAGTGATGTACTGGGCCGTACACACTACCCACATAAGTGTTCCTTTTGTCCAGGTGTGAAAGGGCAGTGTTGAGTGCAATAGAGATTGCATCATCTGTGGATCTGTTTGGGTGGTATGCAAATTGGAGTGGATCTATGGTCCAAGCAATTTATTATATGACTTGTTGCCATAACAAAGGGCTTGAATACTTATTGACTCAAGATCTTTTCATTTTTTATGAATTTGAAAAATAATTGAAAAACATCATGGGGTATTGTGTGACAAAAAAATCTCAAAGTAATTCATTTTAAATTCAGGCTGTAACACAACAAAATGTGTTAAAAGACAAGGGCTGTGAAGACTTTCTGAAGGCACTTGATAAAACAACATGTTTGGCGAAATCGCCATTAAATCGGGACATTATCACCAGCATTGATCTGCGGCCAATTTGTGAATCAGCAAAAAAAAGTGTTGGGTGAGGGGAGGGAAAAACCAATCGGCCCCCTGCCCGCCATGATATTCACTCGTTTATGAATCCTCGGAGGTTGTAAAGGTTAAGAACTGTCATCAGATTAGCCATTGATTTCAATTAGTGCTGCCTGCTACTGAACAACCTTTGTCTGTCTGCGATCACTGCTCAGGTATTGATTCGCCAGGCTTGTTCCATTACGTTTGATTGCTGCCGGGGCACTGTCAGTTCTGAGAACCTGATTACCGTCTTTTCTCGCTCCCTCACATTTCTCGCTCCCTCACATTTTAGATAGATCCATGAATAAAGGTTTATAAAGGTTGCTAATAAGTTTAGCCCACGCACTGCTTTCATATAGGTATTCCGAAAGGTCAAACAGAGATATTATGGCTGTGGTAAAGGAAACAAAAAGGCTAGGAATGGCTCATTATGGACCGGGTACAGAGAGGCCTGGGTAACTGCCAACAGCACAGTCAGGTCAGTCAATACACTATATACACTGGCTGACTAAGAATAAGGACACAATACAAATGGTCTTACAGCAGTGTTATAATAGGACAGTAGCTTGTTCAAACACATAGTTGTAAAAGTGATAACCCAGTTTCTGGTTTCAAAACATTTTTTCGGATAATTCTGATTTCATGTAAAGATTTTGTTATATTATTGAAGAGCAAGGGTAAAACATTTCACCATTTCTCCAACGAGAGAAAATATACTGATTTCTTTTCCCACACAAACTGAAGTTAATTGATTGCCCCCCCCCCCCCACTGATCTACAGTACGTCAATATTTTAGCCTATTCCACCATAGCCTATACTCAGTGGCAGCCATGCTAGTACAGGGCATTCCAATTGGAACTGAGCTTAGTCTCAAAATAGCTGCATCTCTACAAATGTCATCACCCCTCTGCTTGGTTAAATTAAACGCATTTCAGGCAATTAATGTCGTATAAATGTCTATTACCATTCTGACGCTTGGAAGTTATGGAGTTTTGTGAAACTAGTTTGAAATGAGTTTATTGATCCTCTTTGTTCTACCTATAACCCCCTTCTCTCGTCGAAATAAGTGTTTTCTTGTGTGTTTTTTCACTTGGTTTTGCAGCAGAACTTGGTTAATTGAATACCAATGTAATTATTATTTACTTGTCTAAGTCAACGATCGTTTTAATACATCTGTGTAAGTGTACATGAAATTATTCGTTTTTTACTCTGTGATCTGTGCCACGGTGTTACATACACCAAGTGAATCACTAATTAAGGCTTTATAACTTCCAGAAAAATGTTTTTTTTTTTTTTTTACATTGTCAGAACACTTTAGCAGAAGAGGAATGCTTTTGTCCGACCACACCCCCACAAACTCCCCCAAAATGGAAGCATGACTGTCACTTACAAGTGTTCAAGCCTTCACCCACTTTCTAGCTGCCCAAAATCAATACTCGAACGTCGCTAATTGGCCAGTCATTTTTTGAAATTCCAGGTGGATTTTCAGAGACGAAAATGCATGTTAATTGTACTGTACAGAATCAATCAAAAATAATATTCTATAAAAATACACACATTTTCCTTTATTCGTCATTATTAAGGACCCATGAGTTCCAAAGAAAAAGGAATACTTCATACAAAATTATCCATCTGCCTACCAGGCCACTCATTGCTGCCCGTTCACTGGGCTCTCATTTGAACTAATTATTAGCTCAAGAGAAGTCGGGGTAAGGCATGAAGAATACCAATCAATGGCGATATTTTTTTTCAGCTTTCGCTCTTGTTAAAGAACAAGAAACGACTAATGAGCTAGTCTGGAATCCCTGGAATCCCTGGGAATCCATGGTCTCTTCTGAGGTCTGGCATGACACAAAGATACAGTTCAAAAGCTCCTCCATAGCTCAAAACCATTTAGTAGCCACCAGTCCCTTGCACAGATAAAGAGGACGGTAATTCAAATCGAGAGGGATAATCAGGATTTTTGACATGTATCTTTTTATTTGATTCTCTACAGGCCATGGTGTTATAGAGGATAGAGGACATTCCAGTACAGCTATACACAGGAGGAATTATGTAACCCTAGAAATGTCATCCTCTTAATCACCCTTACCCAAGCCCCAAAAATGGAAATCAGCATTGTTACACAGTACAGCAGTAGCCTACAATCCAGATATAGTCCAAGTCTTACACATCCAATGAATAAGGTTTTGCTTTGAAAAGCCTCCATGACAGAGGAGGACGCCACAGACTTGTTACACCAGAGGACTGTCTCTCTCAGTGTGCCCGTCCATTCAGGTCACCCGCTGGGGAAAAAAATATGAATGTTTTTCTCATCCATATTAAAAGTGCTCTCTGTAACTCTCTTTGGGGGAGTGCTTCACCCCTTCAACTCTGCGGTGGGAGAGTGGTTAGTATTCCGATTGATAGATTACAAGGCTATAATCTCGCCTCTTGAAAGGCACACAGTGTTGTTGGGATGGGATGCCACAGTGGGAGATAAAAGGATCTAGAGCATTGGGCTGATTTAAACATAAGCAATGCTAAAACACAAAGTAGAATAGAGATGAGTTGAAGAATATATTAATTTTCAAATATGGGCAAAATATAGCCTATCCCATTGTGACCAGTTTCGGCCCAGTTTGGAAAACACGTTTTTTAAATATCTGAATAAGTCTAGGTTGGCTCTGTCTTGTTGTTAGGTAATGCATTAATACTAAGTATAGTTAATTATAATAAATTGAGTCCAATAAATTGAGTCAATAAATTGAGTCCATGTTTTTTTAAGGGTAAACAGAAGAGCAGATTATACAGTATATTAAAAATAAATCTAAGTATAGTCGTTTTTTTAAATCAAAATCTTATTGTTAGATCTTGTAAATCATATTAATATGATTGAAGATTAAATTAACATTATTCATTATTTTAAAATGAAAACAGCTCTCTATATTGTCTTAACTGGTGAACGAACAATAGCAGTATCAAAGGCAGTGAAGATAGCTTCACAAATCATATTTCAGGGCTGAAATATTTGAGTCCAAATTTGATACATCCCATTGAATTATTTGTTTCATAGGTACCTACCTACCTATAGGCCAATATGAAGTCATGAGTTTTAACCAAGACATTCATTTGAGTTCTCTCCTTTCAATCCCACTCCCATTTACTGACAAGGGAAGTCTAGGACATGTGTCTGTAATTAGCTTGTGATTTTACATATCGCACAAGTAAGGATGTTTGATTTGCAACTCCAAAGTCTATCAAGAGATATTTACGCCTAGTTGATTTAAGACATCTGTAGTGCTGTAGCAGCTATAGGGTTGCTTCCCAAATGGCATCCTATTCCCCATATAGTGCAAGGGCCCAATGGGTCCTGGTCAAAACTAGTGGACTAAATAGGGGAAATGATGCCATTTGGGATGCATATGAGGATTTCTAGGAGTAGGAGGTAAAAGAGGCCAGATTTATGGCATAAATTTGCCAGTTCCAATGTTCAGCCCTTTTCAGTAGATCTGAAGGATTAGCCGACAGCTAACGCATCTGCTCAGACATAACTACATCTATGACTACATCTGTATGGAATCAATATCTCATACTTTTGTGAAATTGACTTTGGGAGCGAGTATGGAAGAGATGCTGAGATGGCCAGTTATTGGAGAACTTAGAGAATGTGATTTCACCCACAAAGGGGTTGGAAGAATTAAGATTCTTGTTTCTTGTCATTGTTTCTGTCTCCTTTTTATGAAAACATGCTTAGCATTTTTTAACTCGATAATCGCCTTCATAAGAGTCAAGCATGCTACACAGGTATTTATTGTTGATACACGATTCCATATATTCCCATGCTGTTCTTGACTAGGTATAGGTACAGTATAGGCACTACATTTTGGGGGGATTATTCAAATACAATTCATGCAACAGTACAATACAATAACACCAACATGTCTCAACCCTCCTACTTACTGTACCCCTTACCGTAATCTGGTCAAGTTTCATCATCGCAATCTTCATACTGAATACTGATAGACCCGTTTACCAACACACATAGTGTAACATCCATTCCATTTCATGTCTGAAACAAAGTATGAAAACGTATGCATTCGTTACTGCAAGTCGCTCTGGATAAGAGCGTCTACTAAATTACAAAACAAAATGGGGGCACTGCAGATAAACCGGCTCTGAATGATCTGCACTTTCTTTTCCCAGTAGGACAAAAATGACATGAGAATCCTCTCAGACTTCTAATCAGCGCAGTGGCTTTGGTCTCTGCATGGAAAACACATGGGCAGAGAGATCTACGCTTAAGAAGGATGGATTGTTAGATCATAGTGACACATACAGTGTGCTGTCTAAAATTGATCACTCTCTCTGTTGTCGCAGAGAATTCTAAAATGCAAACGTGTAATGTATTCCATGTTTAAAAAAGGCTTCTAGAGTTTGTCATTTAAAATTACAGATTTGATTTGCCCTAACGAAAAAATGTATCAACACCTTCAAACATTATAATTCACCACACAATGAAAATGTCCTGTTCTTGCAGTTATTTTCCTGCTGTGAGAAACTGATGAAATTAAGACATACTACGTCTGTGATATAGGACTAAGCAATACAATTATCAGCAAACTCGGAAGCATTGTTGCTATACAGTCTGTTATTGTTGATCAGGTAAAGTCCCCTCCCATATGTTACAAAACCAGCCAGCCATCCTGTGAATACATCTACTCTTGCTATGTCTTAGGGTCCTAGGCTTGCCTAGCTATGCCTTAAAGCAGTGTTTCAAATCAAATCAAATTTTATTCAAATTTTCCCAAACCTGGTCCCCGTGTACCACCCCAACAGTACACATTTTTATTGTAACCATGGACAAGCACACCTGATTCAACTGGTCAGCTAATCATCAAGCCCTCAATGAGTTGAATGAAGTGTGTTTGTCAAGGGCTACAACAAAACTATACCCGGCTGGGGGTACTCAAGGACCACGGTTGGGAAACATTGCCTTAACCTGTCTGAATGGGTGCATTTGTATTTATTTAATCATACATCATTTCCTTATCCATTCAACTCTTTTAGGATTTTCTGAATACCGGTATGCATTAGGGCAACAGGGCTAAACATTTTGTTCAACAAGTGACTTAGTTTGACAACATTTGCCCTTGTAAATACATCTATAATGTATTCAAATTGCACCGAAAATGTCATTGCACAACCCTCCCCTCCCTCTAAGTGCTCGCCAACTGCTGATTTGTAATTCTAATACAAGGCGGAAAAAAGCGGCGTTGTTTTCCTGTGCGATGTCTAGCTGGAGCAACTGTGATTTAGTTTGCTCCGATACCCATCTCATTATAATGACAGCAGCTCTTGCAAAACAACAGGGACTAACCGTCACCTAACTATTAACTCCAATTAGTCATTTCATGCAGACTTCTCAAGCCTCTAACAGCCATGTTCATATCAGAGCGTCTAGATCCGTCAACATACGATACAGTATGTTACACATGTAGGACATGATAATACAATGTTCTTCTCATGCTGCTTCGGTCCCCGCCTGTCACAGGAACGATTATCTCTCACACTAACAGCACACACAGTAGGGTTCCCCGTTTCCTTTGCTCATTGACAGAGGACAGTAATGAGCCTTATTCAATTTTCTAGCATGTTGTACAGTACATTAAGGCTGCGGGAAGAGCTTCAGCCCCTTTATCAATGTTCTTGGACGTTAAGAAGGTTCACACGTGTAGTGTTAATGTCTTTATGATAAACTCTGCCACCCTGTAAACCTTCAACCTTGTAAACTGGAGCAAAAATAAGTCCAACATGTATCTGCATTCATCAATTCGATCTAATTCTGATGAAGAATTTTTGATTGCTGGATTACTATGTAACAACATATTACTGGAGTGGTCACACACAGTTCTTGCACAGGTATATGAACTTAATGTAAAATATAAAATCAACTTAATGTAAAGGTAGAAGAAAAGGTAGAAGAGAAAATTAATGTAAAGGTACGAGAGAAACGTAAAGTATAAGAGAAACTTAATGTAAAATGTTGCCCAATAGCATCATAGTTTTGACATGTTTTCATATGCTAATTAGGAACCATGGCCTTCTCCACTTGCAATCTTACTGGCAAGAAGCCTACATAGCTCTCAAGTCTTTTCACACGGATGAATAAATGACAACAATTCTGCCGTTCCTTTCAAAATCCCCTGCAATATCTTAATTCACCCCCTTCTCCTGGGATTTGTGTGAGCAGCAAAGGGCTCATGACTGGCTTCCTTCTTGTCTTATTAAAGGGGAACGCGCCAGGTAGGCTCCCCGAAGCCTTTCACCTGGCCTTTATTAGAATCTTGTGCAAACACAAGCCACACAGAGACGGATAAATGGTTGTATACACAGCCCTTACCTGCATCAAATGACCTAGTGGCCTCTTGGGTGGAAGGTTATTCCTATTTTTCATAGCTTCATAATTAATAAACATAAAAAAATATATGAAATAAACACCAACATTTCTGGTGTTTCTATGTCAAACAGTTTAGTTATAGTTCAGCATTCTGTACAGTATATAGAAAGTGTAGTATTGGGAGGCAAACCCAAAACTGACTGCATTTCAACTCTATATCTCACATGGTACAGGTGTCTTCTTTTTTTGTAAACCATGTGTGTGAGGTGTATACTTTAGTTTCAAAGTTGATTTGTTTAGGACTACCAAGAAACACTCTGTGTGACCATGATTTAGCCCACTGCAGTAAAAGGTTAGGTGTTTTTAATTCTCTCTGTTGTTCATTAAGGGTATATACTACTGATGCATTATACGACAAGGCTTAGAAGATGTTAATAGGACTCGTTATGTGAAAGTTTAATGAATTATCACAGTAAATTGACTGAAATAACAACAAACGTACAAACACGGAATTCCTTTCAGTTATATTATGCACATTGTCATTGATTCAATCATCAACTTGATTTTTGGGATGATAAATGCAATTACAATTTGGACTTATTGTTCCTATCCAAGAAAAAAAAATTTGGAGCATTTTCCTTCCACTTTCTCCTTCTGTTCTCTTGATCTGTCTTGAGGCTTCTTAATGCAGCAGTGATTTGTGCGCTCCACAGACGAAGACAGGGTTGATGGACTCCCAGCAGCCACCCTTCTATAACACCCTTCTGGTTCAGTAAAGCGTGTTGGTTTAACAAGTTCAGGACAGCCAATGTTCACGAATTCAATCCCTCCGGGGAGGCAACAGAAATATCAAAACTTTTCCCTGTAGCCTCGGTTGTGTGTATCTTACCTCACACGCACTCATGCACGCACACAGAGACGAGCACATGCACACACGCACGCACACCCACACACCACGGCACTTCTAGGCTAACAGTAGAGAGGCAGTACATACAGTAAGCAATCTTAACTGACACCCCCCCCCCCCCCCCCCCCCCCCTCCCACCTCCACCTCCATTAACGCTCTTGGCTGCGCTGGCAGATTTCTTCTTCATGGGCCCTATTTAAAATAACGCTGACGTGCTAACAAATCTGACAATTAGCTCTTTTTCTGTTTTAGTAACTCCACTGCAGTAACAATGAGTTCATATTTCCTTCTACTCCACCACACGCCGAGGAGGAGGGTGGGAACCTGAAGGAGAAGACGGCCCCGGAGAAGAGTTAATATAGACGTCTCGTGCGCAGGTACCTCGGCTTCGCCCTGCGACAGGCGCTAAAAAAAAATGGTGGTTATTAAACACTACCAGTGAGAAAAATCACTATCCATAGCACGCGCCTCCGACCACACTATTAGCAGTGCAAAGCAAGACCTTTCTACAGTGTCCGTGTGTATCATCAGTGGGCGTCATTAACAATGTTTATTTGACACTTTTGTCATTGAGCAGATAATCTTATCCAGAGCGACGTACAGTAGTAGGAAGTAGATACTTTTTCATACTGGTCCCCCATGGGAATCGAACCCACAATCCTTGCATAGCAAGCGCCATGCTTCACCAACTGAAAGAGCAAGGGATGTTGTGTTAACATGCTCTCAGCCTGGCCTACTGTGGAGGTATATTCTGTTGATGTACTGGCTACTAGAGCCTACTCATCCTTCCTTCATTTGACTCCCTGTGCTGTAGTACATGTGTGTTTGCATTATCGTCGGGGATCTGGACGTCCGCGAGGGATGGCAGACAAAGGCATTCAATTATCTTGACGAGTGAATATTTAGTGTTCATTGCAGGCCCAGCTGAATGGACCGGGTCCTTTTGAAGAGAAATCCTTCACAAAACGGTTCTACTGTCTCCATGCCTCCGCTTGGTATTTATTTTCATCAAAATGATGTTTCTGACACTGCGAATATAAGCAATAATTGAAAACCGTCTTTGAAGAGGTTTCTTGCAACGTTGTGCAAAAAAAAAAATGACCATGATGTATAGGCCTACAGTGTCACTCTCTAACAAAAGGGCATTGTGCTAATGCATCTAAGCTACAAAAGTCACATTATAATATTTATGATTTGATCTAATTAGTTGGGCAGAGGCATGCCATTGGCTCTTGGTAACGGTTGCTGTGCTTCTGTCTTACTGGCACATGCTAATTTCTGTAATTGTGTGAGCGGAACAAGTCCATTAATGGGCGCTCATTTTTAAAAACAAATGAAAACAGTTGTTACGTGGTACCTTCTCAACGAGATACATTCATTTGTTAAGGGTCAAACGTTCATTTCAGTTTATGTGACTGGGAGAACCCTTGGCCTAGCATATTCCACGTTGTATTAAGGTGTCCCACGCCTGTGTAGTTACACTGTAATTAGTCTAGTAATAACATGTTAATAGCTGTGACTTTGACGTGATGGTCCGCTCACATCACGTGCATAACGTGATAAACTATTGGTGAATATTTGATTTGCCTACACCACCTCCACATCTACAAAAGGTAACTCTCCCATATACAGTCAGGATGGTAACCATTCACAAGATACCAAGATACCGAAGAGTATTAAATTAATACAATATAAAGAGCTCTGATGATACAACCGGGAGAGTACTTTTTCAAGGACGACATAAAACATATTTCATTTACGTGGTTTTTAAAGATAGTGGATATTAAAAAAGGTATAAACGAATCCAATCAGAACAGGCTGACAAAGAGCTTAATATTTCACTAAACGTCAAAGCCTCAAAGAGCCTGCGTTCGGGTTTGATGCTGAAAATAAACGTTTTTCAAGATACTGACTATGTAATTTCTGAATAATATGCCAGTGCAACCTTGATGTGTTGGCCACATAGATTGTTTCAAAGAGGGCTTTGAGCTAAAGCTCTGTTTTTTCTTCCTGAAGGCAATTTCGTTGTTAAGAATCTCCTCGTCGACAAGATAATAGTCAACAGTGTCAGGGTAGTTGTCGGGCTTGAGATACAAGGAAGCGGACATGTAACTGGTCACTGGTGATGACCAGAATCACTTGGTCTCTGATAACCGTACTAGGTCATGTAAGGGTCTTAAAGGGAAGTTCAGTGTTTTATAACATAATGTTGGATGGTTCCTCACATTAACAGCAATCTATTGGCCTGGAGAAACATTCAACCATGGTTTGGTTTTCTTCAAACAGCCACTGCCATGTCAACTACCAGGTAAGGTAAGGTGCTTAATTCAGTTGTATGCCAGCATTGCCTGCAATGTGTTACCCAAAAGTGTGTTATCCAAAAGCCTATACAAAACAAGTGTGACCAAAATGTGTTTTTCATCAATGGATTCTCAACTTATGTCACTTAAAACCATTTAAATGCCTTCAATCTTAATCAGCAAAGTGGTCCGTCAAGGAGCAGGAAATACGTGCCAAATTCTATCTTTCACACACGAGCAGTAAAGCATGTCGACTAGTCTAGTGGCTGTCTTAATATTGGCAGACGAAGGTGAAAGCGCTTTTGAGACTAAAGAAAAAAAAATGTCTCTCGAGAGTGTTATTGTCTGTGACAACTAATCTCCATGCATCTCTATGCATTATTAAGAGACTAAACCAGAGAGTGATTGAGAGGAAAGAGAGAGAGAGGAAGGAGAGAGAGAGAAAGAGGAAGGAGAGAGAGAGAAAGAGGAAGGAGAGAGAGAGAAAGAGGAAGGAGAGAGAGAGGAATGAGAGAGAGAGAAATGAGAGAGAGGGAGAGACAGACTGGAGAGATAGAGAGGAAGGAGAGAGAGAGAGAGAGAGAGCGGAAGGAGAGAGAGGAAGGAGAGAGAGAGAGAAAGGAGAGAGAGCAGAAGGAGAAAGAGGAAGGAGAGAGAGAGAGAGAGAGAGAGAGAGGGGAAGGAGAGAGAAAGGAGAGAGAGGGAGAGAAAGGAGAGAGAGAAAGGAGAGAGAGGAGGGATAGAGAAAGAGGAAGGAGAGAGAGAGAGATGAAGGAGAGAGGAAGGAGAGAGGAAGGAGAGAGGAATGAGAGAGAGGAATGAGAGAGAGGGAGAGACAGACTGGAGAGATAGAGAGGAAGGAGAGAGAGGGAGAGAGGAAGGAGAGAGAGAAAGGAGAGAGAGGAGGGAGAGAGAGAGAGGAAGGAGAGAGAGAAAGGAGAGAGAGAAAGGAGAGAGTGGAGGAAGAGAGAGAGAGGAAGGAGAGAGAGAACGGAGAGAGAGAGAGATGAAGGAGAGAGGAAGGAGAGAGAAAGGAGAGAGAAAGAGAGAGAGGGGGAGAGAAAGGAGAGAGAGGGAGAGAGAAAGAGAGAGAGAGGAAGGAGAGAAAGGAGAGAGAGAGAAGGGAGCGAGAGGAAGAGAGAAAGGAGAGAGAGCAGAAGGAGAAAGAGGAAGGAGAGAGAGAGAGAGAGAGAGAGAGAGAGAGAAAGAGGAAGGAGAGAGAGAGAAAGAGGAAGGAGAGAGAGAGAAAGAGGAAGGAGAGAGAGAGGAATGAGAGAGAGAGAAATGAGAGAGAGGGAGAGACAGACTGGAGAGATAGAGAGGAAGGAGAGAGAGAGAGAGAGAGAGCGGAAGGAGAGAGAGGAAGGAGAGAGAGAGAGAAAGGAGAGAGAGCAGAAGGAGAAAGAGGAAGGAGAGAGAGAGAGAGAGAGAGAGAGGGGAAGGAGAGAGAAAGGAGAGAGAGGGAGAGAAAGGAGAGAGAGAAAGGAGAGAGAGGAGGGATAGAGAAAGAGGAAGGAGAGAGAGAGAGATGAAGGAGAGAGGAAGGAGAGAGGAAGGAGAGAGGAATGAGAGAGAGGAATGAGAGAGAGGGAGAGACAGACTGGAGAGATAGAGAGGAAGGAGAGAGAGGGAGAGAGGAAGGAGAGAGAGAAAGGAGAGAGAGGAGGGAGAGAGAGAGAGGAAGGAGAGAGAGAAAGGAGAGAGAGAAAGGAGAGAGTGGAGGAAGAGAGAGAGAGGAAGGAGAGAGAGAACGGAGAGAGAGAGAGATGAAGGAGAGAGGAAGGAGAGAGAAAGGAGAGAGAAAGAGAGAGAGGGGGAGAGAAAGGAGAGAGAGGGAGAGAGAAAGAGAGAGAGAGGAAGGAGAGAAAGGAGAGAGAGAGAAGGGAGCGAGAGGAAGAGAGAAAGGAGAGAGAGCAGAAGGAGAAAGAGGAAGGAGAGAGAGAGAGAGAGAGAGAGAGAGAAAGAGGAAGGAGAGAGAGGAAGGAGAGAGAAAGGAGAGAGAGGGAGAGAGGAAGGAGAGAGAGAAAGGAGAGAGAGAAAGGACTCACACTATTTGACACAGAGGTGAAATACCTGCTATATGCTGATGACTTGGTACTTCTATCACCAACCAAAGAAGGTCTTCAACAAAACATTAATATTCTGGAGCAATATTGCCATAATTGGGCCCTGGCAGTAAATTTCCAAAAAACTAAAATCATGATTTTCCAAAAAAAACCCAGATGTCAGAAACACAAATGTAAATTCACCCTGAACAACACCTTAATTGAACACACAAAACATTACACCTACCTTGGTCTGACCATATCTGCATCGGGAAACTTTAATATGGCAGTGAAGGCACTCAAAGAAAAAGCCCGCAGAGCAATGTATGCAATAAAAATGAAATTATTCAAAATCAACATCCCAATTAGAATTTGGACTAAAATATTTGACAGTGTAATCCTACCAATAGCACTTTATGGAAGTGAGGTTTGGGGGCCACTCAATAAACTGGATTTTAAAATGTGGGACAAACATCCAATTGAAGCCCTACATGCAGAATTCTGTCGGAAAATTCTACAAGTCCAGAGAAATACACCAACTAATGCATGTAGGGCAGAATTGGGCCGTTTTCCAGTAATAATGAAAATACAGAAAAGATCATTAAAATTTTGGCTACATCTAAATTCAAGTCCAAATTCGAGTCTGCAATTTAAAGCACTTCAAGCCCAAGAGCTGAGCCCAGAAACGAGCCCTCTCAGTCAGATGGTGTTGGACCTCACCAACCAAGCTGACGCCAGCACTGCTTCAAAAGAAAGAATTCCAATAAGCAAAATCATGAACCAATCAAAGGAATCATATTTACAATACTGGAAAAACGAAACAAAATCCCAAAGCCGACTAAATTGCTATCTGACCCTAAACAGAGAATATGAATTGGCTGATTATCTCTACTCTGTCAGAGATACGAAGCAGAGACAGATCCTTACCAAGTACAGGCTAAGTGACCACCGATTGGCAATAGAAACCGGCAGACATAAAAAGACATGGCTACCCAAAGAGGAGCGTGTATGTGGTCACTGCATGACAGGGGAGGTAGAGACAGAGATGCACTTTCTCCTTTACTGTGATAAATATTCCTCACAAAGAGATTCATTATTCACAGAAATGACTACATATATTCCAAATTTTTACAAATTGAACCCAGAGGAAAAACTAAGAATACTCATGGGCGAAGGAGCAATGGCTCCTCTTGCAGCCAAATATGTATTTTCCTGCCATAGCCTGAGGGACACTGAATAATAACATCTGCATAGTAAACAGTAACTTACTTATTATTACTATTATTGTTATTACTATAATTATTAATGTTTACTGTAGACTGTTACCATTTTATTGTTATTATTTTTGTATTTAATTTTGTATTATTATTTACTACCATTTTATATTATTATTTGCTATCATTTATAATTTTGTTACAATGTATATTGTATACATTGTTGCTTTGGCAATATTGACACAATGTTTTTCATGCCAATAAAGCAGCTTGAATTTGAATTTGAATTTGAATTTGAAAGGAGAGAGAGAAAGGAGAGAGAGTGAGATAGGAAGGAGAGAGAGAAAGGAGAGAGAGAAAGGAGAGAGAGGAGGGATAGAGAGAGAGGAAGGAGAGAGAGAACAGAGAGAGAGAGAGAGAGAAAGGAGAGAGGAAGGAGAGAGAGGAAAGAGAGAGAGGGAGAGACAGACTGGAGTGATAGAGCGGAAGGAGAGAGGGAGAGAGGAAGGAGAGAGAGAAAGGAGAGAGAGAAAGGAGAGAGAGGAGGGAGAGAGAGAGGAATGAGAGAGAGAACGGAGAGAGAGAGAGAGAGATGAAGGAGAGAGGAAGGAGAGAGAGGAAGGAGAGAGAAAGGAGAGAGAAGGAGAGAGAGGGGGAGAGAAAGGAGAGAGAGGGGGAGAGAAAGGAGAGAGAGGGGGAGAGAAAGAGAGAGAGGAAGGAGAGAAAGGAGAGAGAGAAGGGAGCGAGAGGAAGAGAGAAAGGAGAGAGAGCGGAAGGAGAGAGAGGAAGGAGAGAGAGGAAGGAGAGAGAGAGAGAGAAAGGAGAGAGAGCAGAAGGAGAAAGAGGAAGGAGAGAGAGAGAGGAAGGAGAGAGAGGAAGGAGAGAGAAAGGAGCGAGAGGGAGAGAGGAAGGAGAGAGAGAAAGGAGAGAGAGAAAGGAGAGAGAGGAGGGAGAGAGAGAACGGAGAGAGAGAGAGAGAGATGAAGGAGAGAGGAAGGAGAGAGAGGAAAGAGAGAGGAAGGAGACAGGAATGAGAGAGAGAGG
Source organism: Oncorhynchus mykiss (assembly GCF_013265735.2). Classification (NCBI taxonomy): domain Eukaryota; kingdom Metazoa; phylum Chordata; class Actinopteri; order Salmoniformes; family Salmonidae; genus Oncorhynchus; species Oncorhynchus mykiss. The sequence continues at coordinate 25,680,840 of NC_048581.1, read as the reverse complement.
AATGAGAGAGAGAGGGAGAGACAGACTGGAGAGATAGAGAGGAAGGAGAGAGAGGGAGAGAGGAAGGAGAGAGAGAAAGGAGAGAAAGGAGAGAGAGGTGGGACAGAGAGAGGAAGGAGAGAGAGAACGGAGAGAGAGAGAGAGAGAGAGAGAGGGGGAGAGAAAGGAGAGAGAGGGAGAGAGAAAGGAGAGAGAGAGAGAAAGGAGAGAGAGGGAGAGAGAAAGGAGAGAGAGGGAGAGAGAGGAAGGAGAGAAAGGAGAGAGAGAGAAGGGAGCGAGAGGAAGAGAGAAAGGAGAGTGAGCGGAAGGAGAGAGAGGAAGGAAAGAGAGGAAGGAGAGAGAGGAAGGAGAGAGAGAGAGAAAGGAGAGAGAGCAGAAGGAGAAAGAGGAAGGAGAGAGAGTGAGAGAGGAAGGAGAGAGGAAGGAGAGAGAAAGGAGAAAGGAAGGAGAGAGAGAAAGGAGAGAGAGAAAGGAGAGAGAGGAGGGAGAGAGTGAGAGGAAGGAGAGAGAGAACGGAGAGAGAGAGAGAGAGATGAAGGAGAGAGGAAGGAGAGAGAGGAAAGAGAGAGGAAGGAGAGAGGAATGAGAGAGAGAGGAATGAGAGAGAGAGGGAGAGACAGACTGGAGAGATAGAGAGGAAGGAGAGAGAGAGGGAGAGAGGAAGGAGAGAGAGAAAGGAGAGAGAGGAGGGAGAGAGAGAGGAAGGAGAGAGAGAACGGAGAGAGAGAGAGAGAGGGAGAGAAAGGAGAGAGAGGGAGAGAGAAAGGAGAGAGAGGGAGAGAGAAAGGAGAGAGGGAGAGAGAGGAAGGAGAGAAAGGAGAGAGAGAGAAGGGAGCGAGAGGAAGGAGAGAGAGGAAGGGAGAGGGAGAGAGAGAGAGTGAGATACGAGAGAGAGGAAGGAGAGAGAAAGGAGAGAGAGAGGGAGAGAGAGTGAGGAAGGAGAGAGAGAGAGAGAGAGATGAAGGAGATAAAAAGAAAGAGAGAGAGAGAGAGAGGAAGGAGAGAAAGAGAAAGAGAGAGAGAGAGAGAGAGAGAGAGAGAGAGAGAGCGCGAGAGAGAGAGAGACAGGAAGGAAGGAAAATATGCAAGCCATGGCCCCAGATTTTGATCTGGAGGACTTGTGTCAAAAACGGTGACATAAACGATGTATCTCGCAGGGCCCATCAATAACTCCCAAAGAGCTCCTAATGGAGGTATAAAACTGGACAGATAAGAAGTTTGGCCAGGAGCATCCATAAATCACCACCTCAGAATGACCTATATAAAAGTGAATGGCCGTGACAGGCGCACATAAATTACAAATGGATACTGTATTATAAGAAGTATTACTATTATTATAATTATCAAGGAGCCATGGACACCTTAAGTACATATAATATATTAAATATTTGGGGTAAGTGCTGCGGGTTACAGCACATTGAGGCCTATGCTATAGTGATTGATTGATTTGTCCTATTAATATCAACACTACAAGTGTCATTTTTGGTGTTAGATATCTGTTTTTGCATGACCATTATCTCTGGACAATTTCCTCGAACAACTATATGTCTGGTTTACCAAATACCAAATATCCTTTGTAGAAGGATTTATAACTAACCAACTAACTAACTAACTAACTAACTAACTAACTAACTAACTAACTAACTAACTAACTAACTAACCAACTAACTAACTACTCCCTGTTGTTTACATGTGGCTGTACTTGTTTGATTAATCAGCCAATACAGTTTGATGAGTGAGGATCAGGAACATTTCTATCATGACCTTGAAAAGATAATGACTGCGGTTTAGAGTTGAATCCCTGGGGGATACTCCATTTTGAGGCTCCAACCTATTTGACATATGAGGTATATTATCACCTACCTCTTCAATCTAACAAGAACATGACCTTTCAACATAACATAGAGTTGGAGATGAGAATGAGAACCATGTACACTGCCTTCGTACATCAACCTTCACATCTTGCCTCAAGCCACCACTCCAAACCCCAGACAAAATGATGTCTGAATCTTCACTGTGGAGCCAAACATGGAACGAATGCCGTTTGTGATGAAATTCTACATGATCGGTTTGATCTCACAGTGCATTACTTCCCTGTTCTTTTAATCTTTCATCAGCATCAACCCCTTGAAAAGCTCCAACCGTACTGTCCCAATCACTATTACTGTAATGAAGAATGCTCCAGCCGGCCTATTTATGACTACAGCCTACATCAGCAGTATGTAACTGAGTCAGACAGTAGTTGCAGTGAAGCCAAGGCTTTAATGCTTCCTACTCCAGAGCCTACATCAGCAGTATGGAACTGAGTCAGACAGTAGTTGCAGTGAAGCCTTGGCTTTAATGCTTCCTACTCCAGAGCCTACATCAGCAGTATGGAACTGAGTCAGACAGTAGTTGCAGTGAAGCCTTGGCTTTAATGCTTCCTACTCCAGAGCCTACATCACCAGTATGGAACTGAGTCAGACAGTAGTTGCAGTAAAGCCTTGGCTTTAATGCTTCCTACTCCAGAATAAATAAATCTGTTTTTTAGTCAGAAAGGCTCATTTCCCAAAGACGACAGGTTAAAACCTTTTGGATGTGCCAAAACTCCTATCAAACCCTTCTTCCCCATTCCCCAATAAGATGTCTGGGATTTGCAGGAAATTCAGCTGAACTGCAAACTTGAATCATTTTCCCCGTCCTCTAGCATAGGCCCGGCAATCAAGTGGAACTGGTTGAGACAGCTCTTCCACCTTGCATTGCTAACAGAGCTGAATGAAAGAGTTCTGGCTGCTGACTGGTGGGTGAAGTAGTTTGTCCCGTTCTGTAACAAGTTCTGTCCAATGCTTGAGCAATGGGAAAGGCAGCTGCCTTGGAGAACGAGAAAGGGAGTGAGAGATGGAGAGACCGAATAAGTGAGAGAGCAAGAATGAGGAGAAGGAATGACAAAGAGAGAGGACAAGACAGAACACCAGAGAGCGAGAGAGTTAAAGAGAGAACAAGAAAAATGTAGAGAAAGAGAGAGAGAGAGAGAGAGAGAGAGCGAGAGCGAGCGAGAGCGAGAGAGAGAGAGAGAGAGAGAGAGAGCGAGAGAGAGAGAGAGAGCTGAAAATCATTTAAAGCTAAATGGCAACTAAGAATAGACTTTGAATCAATCAAGCACAGCTGTCTGGTGGCAGAATTAATATGTCCCTTAGAAAGCAACGCCTTCCCCCAAAGTCTGCAGCCTATGCCAGACATGCCTTTTCTCAGCACATCGTTGAAATATTAGCATGGTCAAAAGACCAACATTTTTCTACTTCTAGAGCTTCACTTTTGTGAACCATGTAAAATGAAATAACAAATTGGGCATTTCTGAGGAAGATGATTACTTTCGAAACTATGAAATGGTCGAGAAACAGATAATCTCTAAAATACTAGCAGTCAAAGCACAACAACAAAAAAAAACATATTCTGCTTCACTTCTGTGTCAAGTATCAAACATGTAAAACACAATATCCTACACAAATTGTGATTAAGTATCATTAAAGAAGAGTATGACTTGGTCGATAAAAGACGAGAACATTGTGTTTTGTTGATTCCTGTTGCCTTTTAGCATGCCTCCAAGCACGTTTTCACCAGATACAAATACCTGGATGAAAATAACTTTCTAACACATTCTATTTTTGACCACTTATAAAGAACATGAAATCCATCATACTGCAACTGCATTGAAAATGTCCCTCCAAACAGCTCCCCTGCCTTTGTACCAGTATGTCAGTTACTGGTCTTGTGTTCTTGCTTTGATTTAACAACCCAGAGCTGCCAGCTACCTATCTCCTGAGAGTTAGAGTGACCTGTCTTGAAGGACCACTGTGATTCCAAGCCTGTGTGATGGACTCACTGTATCCCTTCTCTCCAACAAAAAAGGTCCCTTTAAACTTACAAGCTAGTTGGAGCCCTGCAGCTTTGCACATTTCTCAGATGTATGTTGTGGAATACGGGTCTAGTTTCTCAGCACTTACAGTTATTGAGAAAGAAGCCACAAGAAGTCCTGGAGTCTAGACACAGTGATCTGGTGTGACATCTCTGTTACGTGTCAAATAATAAGATATTCACATGTGCAGAGGTTAACGCCATTAGTTCATTGCATGCATAAAGCCATGAACATTAAAGACAACACAGTCTGCTCCTTAACTTGTAGAAAGACACTTTTTGCATGATGCTCTCAGAGAGCTACATAGAGTTTTACAAATAATACCTAAGCCTCCTTCCACTTGTGCTTGTGAAAAGCTCATCACTGCCAACAATGATGTAATGGATGTCAAGTGAAACTCAGGCTCGCAAAAATCGGCACGTCCCCATTTATCACTCTAAATAATTTCCTGCAGATTTCTCAAGACTACATTTATTGAGTGCATCTATCTTTCTCTTGCTGGAGCTGCAGACAGAAATGGATGGTCAAGGAGCCTGGGGATTAAAGGACTACCCTAGCCCTACAGAGCAAGGTTGACCGTTCCTAATTATTCTAAATGCTAACCACTGTTTATAAATCAGGCACACATTTTGCCAGCACACTCACACACAGACACATATGACTTGAGAGATAAAAGTGAAATGGCTGTATATTCAACTCTGTTGATTGGAGTGCTTGAGATCAACAATGCTTGTTTTTAGTGTTGTGAAATGTGAAGTGCTTAGAACAAATCAAAGGCATGTCCTGTCGCCTACTGTAGTAACACAGCTGCAAATTGCAGCTCATCAAACATTGATTACATTCTGCTAACTTTAGGTTACCATGAATAGCTGTGACAGGTTAACACCAGTACAGAAACAACATGTGTGATGCTATGCTTTGTAATTTAAAGTCAGCTTTAAGATAGTGTTTAACACAGCACTGTGCCACCTCGCACCCTCTCAACCCGCACCCTCTCAACCCCCCCCCCCGTAGAAATCGTTTCCTGCTTTTGCATGTGACCAGCCAAGAGGTCGCGACCCTCATTAAAAGATGGAGCCGGAGAAGCGGAGAGGGGCCTTTTTTTTTTAGATTGCTGAATAGACTGCGGCCGAATTAGAATAAAGCTTTGAAAAAGGTTTGCACATTGAGCTGGCTGCTGAGAAAATGTTTCCTGTTTCGCCCGCAGTACCATTTCTATACGTAATCACTTAGCTCATGAAAATTGCAAAGGCAGCGGTGAATTATTTAAAATGCCTAGCGTTGAAAATGATGTGTTGCACAGTGTCATAACTATCTATGGTGGTCCAGAGTAGACGTGGGAGTCAAAGAAGCGAGGGGAGTAGATAAAAAGAAATCTTCGTAACTGATTTTTCTTTCTCATTCATTTGTAGTGCTTACATTTGGTATTCCTCTGTTCTCAATATTTCTTTATCGGTACTCAAGGGGCTTTCTTAAACCGAGCCAGGATACTGTAGGACTCGAGAAGAGATGGAACGAGGAGAGAGGGAATGGAATAAGAAGTTGGAATAAAAACATATATGCATATTTGACATTGCTAGAAAGGGGTATTATATACTTATATGTTTCCTAAGGGTTATTCGTGTCCAAGATTGTTTACCATAGATACACTACAAATATGTTGTTTTTTATCTCATTATAACATATTCATTAACAGTCCATGAGTTTCTTGTTTTCTTTCCGCTGACCAAAAAGGAGGCACAGTCATTAGGAGAGAAAATATTGAAAATGGTTTGGTGTTTTACACCAGGGGAGTTCTGGGCTGATATGAGATGATTAACTGCAATCTTAATGTAATCCTTCAGGTTTCTGACCTCTTCCTTGTTATACAACCTTTTGCAGTAAGAATATAAATAGGTAGGAGTCAAGCTAGGAGTAAATTAAAACTATGTTTCATATTGTGTTAGTGCAGATATATAGGTTATTAACTACGAGAGTAATGATGCAATGTTTTATGATATAAGGTCATGGCTATATTGTGTAATCGCGACAGCTATCAAACCAAGCCAGGCGTGCATTAACTATGGGTTGATTCAAACAATATTTATTTGTAATGAGCTCATAAAGCATTATTGGTCATAAAACTGTGCATATCTGACCCAGTGGTTCTTGTGCTTGTTGAGTCATGCTTAGGTCCTCATAATTCTGGTGGCTTATGAGGTCGGTCCTTATAATGCTGGTGGTTGATGAGGTACTTATAAATACATATTAATCACTGAAATATGAATCACTTTCTGTCTGCGATGACAGGGAAGAGGATGGAATGGGAATCTGGCATTTTAATGAAGGTACACTACAGGCTAAAATTCATGACCACTGCAGCAGAGGGGAAGTACCTTAGGTCTTGGATTTGGTTCCCCTAGCAACCTTTTCCTGTCTTTTCAATGCAACTAACGACTCACAACCAAATAAGTCAATTAAGACCTAGTTCATTCACAATGATGTCTTTAAATACAGTTATGGGGTTTGGCCAGGAGAATAAGTGTGATGACATTATATTTCAACACAGATATGTAATTAGGAAATGACCTTTTTATGCTGTCTGGTGATTTTATCTGTTGTTTTCTTCCGGCGAAAAGATATTCTAGTCAACTCACTGCAGCTACGGTGATTTGCTTTCCCCTCAGATCTAGTCACTCAGCCCAGGGTAGCAACTGGCCTCGCATAATCACTGACTCATGGGCATAGCCTTCACAGCATTTATATGCAGATTGCTTGTTAAACATTTGAAGACCGAACACTACCAGTGCCTTGGCAATTTCCCAACCCCCCCTAATGTCAAATGCAGTGCGCGTTTTAAACGGAACCTTCACCAATTCCAGAGTATCTATTTTTTCTTACAGAAATCTTTAATGAACTTTCCATAATTACCTAATAAAATGGACAAACTTTGTCAACTTCTGCCACCTTTTCCCCTGCTTCATTAGTGAAAAAAAAAGTGTCACTTTTTTTTTTTCACTGCCCAAATGCACATTTGCATGCTTTAATTAATTTGGCTTTTTATGATAACAAGACACCTGAAATATTATCGGTGACATAATCCATTTAAACAATGACCCTATGGTGACGTATGTCTCATTCGGAAGTCTTTGTGATGAGCCATTTTCCATGCAATATACGATCTGAGAGTGTGTGTTTGTGCGTTATGAATAACCATCCATCTCACTCCCATTTAAAAAGCCAGTTCCCCAGCGGTATTCTCAAATATATTTTAATACTGCAATGGATGAATAAGAGGTATAAATTGTGCATAATGGCTCATATTTCATGGCAACCCTGCAAAATATTAATGGCTGTATACCGAGGTGTTGCCATGCCGTGCACATCAATAGTGGAATCAACAAGCAAGCAATCATATTTCTTGAAGATGTATAAACAGTAGTTTCTGTGACAGGGTTACTGGAATGCCTGTTTTGCATTGTTTTCCCTAAGGTTTAATTTTGGCTACTACATGACGGTTAAGTTTTGCAGAATGATGATTGTTCAAAACAAATATTTTGTTTCCCCATTTGCTTTTAAATGTAGGTTGTGCCTCCCGAGTGGAGCAGCGGTCTAAGACACTGCAACGTAGTGCTAGAGGCATCCCTACAGACCCGGGTTCGATCCCGGGCTGTGTCACAACCGGCTGTGATCGGGAGTCCCATAGGGCGGTGCACAATTGGCCCAGTGTCATCCGGGTTAGGGGAGGGTTTGGTCAGGGGGCTTTACTTGGCTCATCACGCTCTAGCGACTCCTTGTGGCGGGCTGGGTGCCTGCAGGCTGATGTCGTCTTCAGTTGAATGGTGTTTCCTCCAACAAAGCTGGCATCCGGGTTGAAGTGAATGGTTTGGTGGGTCATGTTTCGGAAAACGCATGACTTGACCTTGACTGTTAGGGAGTTGCAGCAATGAAACAAGATCGAAATTAGGGATTTTAAAAAAGGGAGTAAAATACAAAAATGAAATGAAAATTACAAAATTGAAATTTAGGTTGTAAACCATTATCCTCTGAATGTCTAAAAGTAGGACGTTTTAGGTACTCAATGGCATATAGTGAATGACTTGGAAACACTATTAAGTCATAACGGACTTTTCTGTGATGCAGATCCTTCTGGTCTTAAACAGTTGATCAACTCAAACCTCTACTAGTTGTTGCAACATGTTGGCAGCAGCACCATGTAGCACACTGCAGATTCTAAGAATACTAAAATAACGGAATATATCTTTTGCTCCATTCCAAGTTCTCTCAAATTCAAGTCTGTCGACACCTGTGTTTAGTCAAGGTGTCAAACCCACAGTACGCTGCATTTTCTACCTCCTCATTACCCATCATCCTTTGCTCCCTTAGCTCCTTCTCAACCCACACATTACAAAACAAAACAACAACCAAAGCAACAACCTCGATCTGACAAAACCCTATTTAGGCTGACACAGTGAAATACGCACTGACACAGATTTGGCACCTTGCCCTTCCAACCAATTTGATTAAATATAATCTCATTGTCCAGGCCGGGCTAATGAATGAGTCACCTTTGTCCAATAAACAGTACAGCCGGCTAGAGGAACATGATCTCTTGAAAATGCATCCAATCTGATGATATATCAGCCAAACAGAATGATTGATTAACTGTTTTGCTCACCAAAGCCCTTTTATAAAGCCATAGATTTAGCCATAGATTTAGATTTAGTTTTAGCAGCCTTACCAAAAACAACGATCCCCGCTGATAAATCGTCCAATGCCGACCGACAGGGCGACTATTTAGTCATAAATATGCATAGTGGACTCAATCACTCAGCATGTCATATATACACCACAGCCCTGGCCAACAATCTAAGCCTCTGCGTTAACAAATGTGTTATTTATTTAGGTTCATGTGTGGGTGTGAAGACGTTTGTAGTGTGAAATGTTATGATCAGCTGTTTTCAGGTGATTTATTTTTCTACTGTCTGTATTTTGGGCCATGTTAATATGGCAAGTGTGTACAAGCTATTTCCATGACTGAAACTGTTCTAGTTATGGCCCTACTGGAAATAGAACACTTAGTTGTTTCTCTTTAAGGAACTAGGTTCCTTCCATCATGTACACACTGCAGTATGTGTATCTAGCGTGTTGGGTTTTCAGACGATTTGGTAGTAAACTAAAACCAAAATGCATTTAATATGTACAGAGCTCCGTCTGCTTTAGGGAATAAACACATTACCAACACATTGAAAATTCCGAAGCACAAACTCTCTGAGTGAATTCATTAGGAGGAGCATGGCCATGAAGATGCCCAGGAGACCCAGTACTACTGCCCCTTGATGAAACCAAAGGAAACCCCAAGTGAGTGGATCTAAGTGTATTGGTAACAGCCTGACTCTGGGTCTGAGCTAGATAGCTTACGGTCACAGAGCTGTGGAGCTGGGTGCTGCGATGCAAAACAAATCATGAGATCTCTCTACAGGCTACTAGCATTTTCACCTCTTAATTACCAGACGCATTAAACCTAAATGTTACATGTTGACAATCTTGCATAGTAAACAGGTGGGGTAGTCGGCATCATTAACACTCTGGAAATTCCTCCCTTAGACATTAATATTGATACATCCACTTGTTCTATTAATTGAGTTAATGTGAAATGACACAGTCCAAAACATTGAGGGATAATTTTGTGATAGTTTCTCACATTGGTGGTCAAAGAGGGACTAAAGGTGAGAATGCTGTGACGGCAACAATAATATTCGACTAGCTTCTCTGTGCAATTATTCACCAACGCATCACAACAGGGGATCACTGCTAACAGTTTGTGAGAAGTAAGACACATCTCTTATTAAATGTTTTTCTCAGACTGGCACAACAAGAACACCAACCGTGTTGCAATTCAATTCTGGCCCATGCCTCATATTAGTGCTTAATTAAACTTTTCACAATTATATAATTTGCAAACTCTTCCCCGGGTCAAAGTTGTCAGGGTGGCGAGGGGGCAGAAAGTTAAAGACATCATTATCTCGGTTCCACTAATAATTATTCTCTCAGGCTGGTGACTCTGTTCAGATGTGAGGTCAATTACAAATATACTGCATAGAGGTGCGTGCAGTAGAGGATGCATATTCAACCTGACGAATGACGACATTGCTACCCTGCTGCATAAATTCCTCCATTGAACACGTTTGGTACGTGGTAACAGGAGGTGGTGTGTGTATGGACCAACTTGGCATATTAGCTCAGTTTTGTTTTTAGTCAATACATTTACCATTTCTGTTTAAAAGGCTTTTTTGAAAACTAGTTTTCAATCGCCTCGCTGTAAATATGGACTCCTGCACAATCGTCACTTGCTGTAAATAAACTTCCAGGCCCTGGTATTTCAAGGATCTGTCGCGTGCAGGGTCTTCCTATCAGATTACCTACCAGCGTTGGATATCCTCACTCCATTCACATGCAGGTTGAAGCTCTTGGATCGTGATCCATTGATCTGCTGGTTTAAGAACAGCCAGTGGTCGTGAAAAATAAAGACGTCACTCTTTCAGCTCCAACAGGGCACTGAAACACTGTCACAGTGTGTAGGATAGCAGACCCAGAGTAGCCCGATGGAGGTGATAGGCGGGAATGAGGAGGACCCGTGGTTGCAGAAAAAAAATTGTATACATTTATTGCACAGTTGGGATTTTCAGGAAGAATGGCTTGGCATGAAAAACAGTTGTCCATAGCAACTTTCAGGATACAGGAAACTCACAAGAATGACAGATGATGGCGAGTCTAAAGCTCAGCCTCTCAATTAGCTAGAAAAAAATATTGCCTAGTCAGACCATCATTAATCTGTTCAAAACAAATCAGATTGTATTTGTCACGTGCACCGAATACAACAGGTAGACCTTACTGTGAAATGCTTACTTACAAGCCCTTAACCAACAATGCAGTTCAAGAAATAGAGTTAAGAAAATATTTACTAAATAAACTAAAGTAAAAAAATAACACAATAAACAGCTGATAGGCCTTATTATGGACATACTGTTAAGAGAAGCACAGAGAATTTTCGACCAACCTTTAATTGGCGATACTTCCTTAATTCCCAACTTCGAATACATGTCATTCTAAACTTCCATGGCTAGTTAAGGAGTTTGTTTGAATTTACAAATTGCTCCATGAAGTACAATGCATTTGAAAAGTATTCAGACCCCTTCTTCTTTTCCACATTTTGTTACGTTACAGCCTTATTCTAAAATGAATTAAATATATAGTTTTTCCCCAACAATCTACACACTTTACCCCATACTTACAAAGCAAAAACTGTTCTTTAGAAATGTTTGCAAATTTATTGAATATAAAAAATGGAAATATCTAATTTACATAAGTATTCAGACTCACTCAGTACTTTGTTGAAGCACCGTTGGCAGTGATTACAGCCTTGAATGTTCTTGGGTATGATGCTACAAGCTTGGCACAAGTATTTGGGGAGTTTCTCCCATTCTTCTCTGCAGATCCTCTCAAGTGCTGTCAGATTGGATGGGGAGCGTTGCTGCACAGCTACAGTATTTTCAAGTCTCTCCATAGATGTTTGATTAGATTCAAGTCCGGGCTCTGGCTGGGACACTCAAGGACATTCAGAGACTTGTCCCGAAGCCACTCCAACGTTGTCTTGGCTGTGTACCTAGGGTCATTGTCCTGTTGGAAGGTTGCTCAGTTTGGCCAGGCGGCCAGCTCTAGGAAGTATTGGTGGTTCCAAACTTCTTCCATTTAAGAATGATGGGGGCTACTGTGTTCTTGGGGAACTTCAATGCTTCAGACAATTGTTGGTACACTTCCCTAGATCTGTGCCTTGACACAATCCTGTCTCAGAGGTCTACGGACAATTCCTTCAACCTCATGACTTGGTTTTGATCTGACGTGCATTGTCAACTGTGGGACCTTATATAGACAGGTGTGTGCCTTTCCAAGTCGTGTCCAATCAATTGAATTTACCACAGGTGGATTCCAATCAAGTTGTAGAAACATCTCAAGGATGATCAATGGAAACTGGATGCACCTGAGCTCAATTTCAAGTCTCATGGCAAAGAGTCTGAATACTTACGTCAATACGTTTTTTCTGTTTTTGATTTTTAATAAATGTGCAAACATTTCTTAAAACCTGTTTTTGCTTTGTCATTATGGGGTATTGTGTGTAGATTGATAAGGATTTTTGTATTGAACATATTTTAGAATAAGGCTGTAACGTAACAAAATTTGGTAAAAGTCTGAATACTTATACGAATGCACTGTAATCCAACAATGTGTATGCCGCCATCTTATCTATTTAAACTCTTCTCGTATTGATCAACAGAGGCGAGTGTCATGACATGCAATGCTTTCAGGCACCCCCCCCCCCCCCCCCCCCCCCATAGACAAGATGGTGTCGTACACATTGTTGGACTATATCATGGAGCCAAACATGTATTTTATTTAATAACGGGGCAATTTCTCAATTCTACTGCCCTGCAATTTGACAACATCACCTACCTAATAATGCCTTCCAACCAGCTGAAACAGTAATAATCGTAGGCAATATTTAATAGCTCCCACTCAATAGGGTTCCTACTGCAGTGAAGACTAGGCCTCAACACTAAACAGCATAACTAGGAATTACCACTTTTCCAGCTCTAAAAAGAGCCTACTGTAACTCTGACCGTTACTCGGACTAAAGAGTCAATCAGGACAGCTAAGGTCAACATGGAGACAGTTGTAAAATGGAGTTCAATCCTGAGCTGAGAGAAAAGGACAGCATTTCTATCTTTGCTCCTAAAGCTCAACACAACGATTAACAAATGAGAATGTACATTTAATTAGCTGAACTTTACATTGTTAATTAGACAAGGCAATACTGTAAAAAACTTGATTTAAGTTTATTGCATTCATTACTTTAAATTACCATACTTAGTCAAGTACACTTTGTACATAGACATAGAGCTGCATAAAATAGAACGATTAGAGCTACTACTTAGGTACACTGAAAGCAAGACTGAGCTGCACACTAATTATCTAACTCACCACACCTGTGAAATCAACTTGGTAGCAAACAATAATGTAAATAAACCCTGGATTACAGATGGAAAGTATTGGCCAATGAGAGGCTTAGAAGCCACCAGTCAACCATATTGGCACTCCCAAGAAGAAACAGTCCTCCATAGGAATGTTTCAAGGACAACATTTAATGTGTTTAGGTCGTTTTTTGTTGTAGTGGGGACAGTAACATTAGAACTTTCAAAAAACTACACTAAGGGAAAATCTTTTTTTTATATTTATATGTTTAGTTCACATAATATGATTTAAAAGTATGCATTAAGGTGTCTGTAACAAAACAAACATGGCAAAAACAAATGCATACAGAAATATATGCATTTCTTACGCTTCCAAAATATTTTTTATTATGGTGAGGAGTGCCAAGATGGAGGCACATTGCCTTCAAAACAGAGCCACCAGTTAGCAATCTAGTGTAAATATAAATCATTGGTAGCAAACAATAAAAAAATGGTCTATAGCCAGCAATCTGTATATAATGATGAGGTGCTCATGTCTCCACTCTAACAAGGGGAGTCGTTGTCCCAAATGTACGAAGGCAGAACGTCACTAGTTACCACAGCCACAAAGTCATAAACCCTGCCCAGTTCTACAATCTTTGAAAGGACATCCCAGCATCAGTGCAACAGAGCAAGAGACTGATGTGCCTATTGAAATAAAAGCATCTGTCCTATCATTTTTAAAGACACTTGATTCTTGAAAAAGTCATCAGAGGAGCAGGGTTGAGGTAAACAATTCCAAAAAAGTCACAACTGCAAGATCTGAAACTGTGATCCCATAACAGATTGTTCTGTTCTAGTCTGGTGAGTCCAAATTTGAGGCTATGCTTTCCGCTTTCAGTACAGTGGGATTCTTCATTAATAATTATCATTGCTTCACTCCGAAGACTCCCGGTAATGTTCAGTCTGCAGCAAAATATTAATATTTCAGCCCCGGTAGTGAAAGCTTTTAAAGTAGTCGCTCATCTAATCCCTCAAATGGATTAAGAGTGATATTTTTCCCTCTCTTACCTGGGCTCCTCCAAAAAAACTTTTCAGCAGCAGATGATGTTGATGAGAGTGCTAGGAAGTTTAGTCTAGAGCTGTGTTGACAGACTGCTTTTTTTTTCTGATGGTGGATGGCTCATCTTCAGTCCCTTTGTTCTTTCTTGTTAGCAGGGCACTTCGGAACTGAATTAAGTTGAACTAAATCAAACTGAAATGTAAGAAGTTGAAATAAATACAACTGAACTGTAATAAGTTGAACTAAATGAACAACCATTTACAATGGCAGCTCTATAGTCCAATTAAGCACCCTGAAAGAAAACATACATTTGGAAGCTTAAGTTGATTAAGGAGAGTACAATAAGGGCTTGATCATGTACAGGTGGGTTGCTCCTGAACTGCACAGTGTGGCAAAACGAACCTTCTTCAAGATCACCCAAATGTGAAAAATTTAAACAACAACAAAAAAGTATCTTTCCACAAGGTAATAAAAAATAAAATAAAAATATCTGGTATTCTAACACCATTCAGTGTGTTGAACAAGAATGTCTCTCGGATGATATATTCTATTGGCTGGCTTCAGTGGGTCCTTGTTGTAAAAGCTACGGTACATATATCATTTTTATGACTGAGGCTTTGGGTTTTAGCTGGATGACATCATTGCTAAGCTCTGGCTTGGTTCATTAGGGGAGATCTCTCATTGCCATAAAACCTGGGTCTCTCAGTTCTGTTTAAACGGATAATCCAATTATCCACGTCCCAATGTCTCACTGTATTCACCAGACATTGGGGTCGATTCAATTCAAACTGAGCCAATTTAGAAGAAAGGAATTGAAATTTGAATCATGAATTGGAACGGGGGGGTGTTAACTTAACCACCCACGGTCAAGCCTACTTTCGTGACTTTTCATTCATAGCAATTGGGCTTCTGATTCTCCCAAAGTCTGACTTTGGGTTTGAAACCTCATATTGTTATGGATGGACGGTCGGGCAATTAATCTTTCCAAGAAACAAACATCCCAAAACAGTGGAAATTGAAAGTGTTGAACTCTGCTGTTGAACTCTTCTCAATGAGTCACTGCCAACTGATTGCTCCTGACCTGATTATTGAACCCGGCTGAGCCCCACAGAGGGTGAATACCAAATAAAGGCTGTAATACGGGAAACATCTCCATTCAATAGAACTCTCTGTTTGAGACTCCACAAAGTGGAAAGAAAAGAACCATTCACTTGATCTCTTGTCTTTTCTAGCTTTTCCTGGAGCTGGAGACTTTTGATTTTTTCCCCCAAGACTTCAGTTCTTCCTTTTCCCTTTATTCTAGTCACCACTCCCCTTACCCCTTTAGAAAAAGATCCATCTGGCTGTGTTTAGACAGGCAGCCCAATTCTGATCTTCTTTTTAAATTTTTTTTTTAACTAATTGGTCTTTTAACCAAAATATCTCATGTGATTGGTCAAAAGACCAATAAGTGGAAAAAATATTGAAATTAGGCTGCCTGTCTAAACGCAGCCTATATGTAAATCATGTATTGGACAACTTCCTTTTTCGAGAGCTACTTTTATGAAGGGAATGTTTTGGCAGATACTGTAACTATATAAAAAGCCATGGCTTTTCTAGATTGTGTCTGGCGATTTCAATGACTTGTTTGTGTTGGTGTTGCAGGCCTGTATAATAGAGCCTAGGGTTTTTATGATAGGCTATCTGTGGCTGTGGTGTTGAAATGTGGCCCTGGGAGCTTCACTAGGGAAATGCAGGGATGCAGTAAAACAAATTGAATCCCTAATGTATGAGTAAAAGTTGTATCTATGTAGCATGGAGGCCCAGTTGATCATCTGTCTCAGAAACTTCTAACCAGAAATAACAATTATAGCCTAAAAAGGGTTCCGTGACTAAGTTACATTTCAAGGAACAATTTGGATTAGACATACATTTGCTTGTTTTTGAAAGAGTCCTTCAGTGAAGTTTTTTTTTATTGTATGTCCTTCATAAATCTTACTCAACATATTCAAAGGGTAGTCTGAATCACCCACACTTGACACACCTCTACAGTCACCTTCTGTCAGATGGCATCTTATACTTAACCACCCTCCTTATGCGTCATGATACTGTACCTCCTCTCTCCCAGTCCCTCTTTCTGCGTGACTCATTGACCTTGTCGTGCATTCATAGTCCAAGTGCATACTAGTACACTACAACTGGGTACAAATCAGACAAGGTAGGGTCTGAATATCATATTCCGCAACATCCTCCAAATCAATTTCTGCTATTGACAGGGCATTGATTCTATGTGAATGGATGGCGTGTCCAGACTTGGATGTGAGATGATGGGGTGTGAGACTGTACCACACACACACACACACGCACGCACGCACGCACGCACGCACGGACGCACGCGAGCACGAAACACATATCCACGCACTTGCACACATGAAACACATGCCCACACACGCATGTACGCACACACACACTCTCAGCCAGGCAGCAATCTCCTCAATCACTCCCAACATCATGTCTATTGCTGTCTGCCTCAGTGTGTGTGTGTGTGTGTGTGTGTGTGTGTATGTGTGTATGTGTGTGTGTGTGTGTGTGTGTGTGTGTGTGTGTGTGTGTGTGTGTGTGTGTGTGTGTGTGTTTGTGCCTGTGTGCACACTGGGGGAAGAATGGTGTGATAAGTGTCTTCCAGCCACGTGGGGCCTGCCCATCGCAAGACCATTAATCCAATCCAAAATGTCTGCTTAATGCAGTGTTCCACAGAGAGAGGCAATACTTAATATATTTTAGGTCTATGGTAGGACGTTAGGGGATTTAACCCTTTAGGCCACCAAGAGAGGAGAAACATCCCAGTACAATGGGAATTCTATACCAATGACGAGAATGAAAAGTTAAAAATACACATTGGGAATTGGATAGCCTACCACTGATCTAAAACCTTAACAAATACCATTAGATCTGTTTTTAATCTGAGGCCGATGTTATAGGCTATTTGGATGAAAGCCAAGAAAATCCATATTTTTATATCTCCATTTATTGTATCAACAACTCCATGTTCTGAATATTAAAAAACAACTATCAACGTGATTTGTGTTCATTTGTATTTCCCTCTATGCATTTAAATGCTCATCAGCGCAACAATTGTCGCATACATAATACATAGCGTATCACGTCATTAAAAGGCAGAGAAAAACAAACATTTCTACATTTACTACATTTCTGGAGTGTTTGTGTTCCCCCCCAAGTTACTGACATTGTATCATGTAGGCTAGTGAACGACCTCACATTGTTTATGATGTTCTCACATTGCATGTAGAGAGATAAACTAAAGCAGTGGTTTCAAACTCATTCCACGGAGGGCCGCGTGTATGCGTTTTTTTTGGGGGGTTGTTCCTTTCAACTAAGACCTAGACAACCAGGTGAGGGGAGTTCAATACTAATTTGTGACCTTAATTCATCAGTCAAGTACAAGGGTGGAGCGAAAACCCGTAGACCCTCGGCCCTATGGAATGAGTTTAATACATGTGATCTAAAGTATTGTAGCAACCCGCACAGACAGCTGTGTGTTATGTGTTAGGCTAGTAGGTGGTTGTGTTGTACTTACCAGTACCCAGTGTTCGCGGGGTCCGACATGCCAATCAACCTGCTATCTGCCAATCACGGGAATGCCTGGAATGTTCTGATGCCGGGCATCCTGGCGGTTAGCGGAGTGGCGTGGAGGGGGGTTGGGCAGGGGGATGGAGCATTGGAAGTTAAGACCAGGTTTAGCCTTTGTTCTCTCTCTTACGTCTGGCCTTCATAGGAGAAGGTCACGGTTGGCTTGGTGGGTATCTTTCGTTTATTTGGCGTGGGCTACGGCCAAACAGTAGCCTGTGTAAAGTTGGGTTAATAAACCGTCAATTCGTAAACTCAACCCTCTGTCTGGACAATTGTTCCTTTATGATCTAGTCAGGTCATTACATTGGTGTCAGAAGTAAAAACGTTGATACAAGTTAGCCAGCTAGCTAGCTGACTTCTGTGGCTAGCTACCGTAGGTGAGAACGGGGGCTGACAATGCTTTGAGGGAATCCGAAAGTGAACGTGGAGGTAGGGGACGATTATGGCCAAGGAGGTGCGTGTGTATGGACGTCGGAGGATCTGACTGAGGAGACCGCCAGGGCGTCGGAGCCCAGAGGCCGCTTGAGGGAGGACATAAGAGTGATGGCGGCTGAAGTGGGCATGAGTCCTTCGTCGACTGTGTTTCATTGCGGATTCTGGTGGGCGGACCGAAGGGGTGACGTTGACGCGGCGGGACGAGGAATCTGGGGCTCAGGATGTAAACAAACATGGTGGCGCCCAGTTCTTGGCTGCATCCGTATCTGTTAAGACCCCGAAGTATTCCGGTAAGGCGGATTGGGAAGCTTTTCATGCTCAGTTTGAACTGTTAGCTCATTTTAGGGGGCGGTCGGATGAAGAAAGGGCACTGCAGTTGGCTTTATGCCTCACGGATGATGCTCTGGCCTGTTTGATATTGATTAGCCCAGAGGACAGACATGATTATGGTGCTTTAGTTGGAGCACTGAGGAGGCGCTGTGGACAGTGTGTACAGCCCGGGCTGCTGCGCTCCGAACTGAGTAATAGACGCAGGCAGCCTGGAGAGCCTCTACGGGTGCTAGCTAATGACATTGAGAGCCTCTCTCTGCGGGCATATGCTCACATGCCCCCCTCCGTGCAGAGCGAGCTAGCACGGGACCAGTTCATACAGGCGCTCTCTCCTACGGGGCTGCGCATATAGACCCAGTTGGCTCATCCTGAGTCATTGCAGATAGCCTTGGAGATGGCTTTGGAGAGGGAGCTGGTGTGGGCTGGGGCTTCAGCTGGGGCTTTGGTGGGGGTGCAGGGAGACAGACCCTCTGTGCGAGCTGGGGGGCAGAGCAGTCCGGAGCCGGAAAAGCCTGCATGGGTGGCTGAAATGACAGAACTAATTTGTGCTGTGTCGCTACAGGCTGCACGAAACACATGCCCTGGTCCCAGGGTCTGCTGGGGTGGGGTTGTGGCCAACCAGGCCATCTGCGCTGAGATTGCCCCATGTCCCCCAGAGCTCAGGGAAACGGCTCGGGGTCCGCATAGATCGGGTAGTGCGGACCCCTGGCTTTCTATCCCAACCACCATCTTCTTCAGGAGGAGCCCACCGGCACAGAGGGGAAGCAAGGCTCCACTTCCCACAGAAGCAGACGAGGGCAAGCGGATGCAGCCTGTTGTTGTGGTGGGCCGGACCTGTGTTGGGGACTTTTGTCATGTCCCTGTCACTGTGGAGGGGGTGCCCTGCTCTGCCCTGGTGGACACTGGGTCCACAGTAACCCTGGTGAGGCCGGATATTGTGCCAGGTTGGACTCAGTGTGAGCCCACAACTGTGCAGCTCCGCACAGTCACAGGTGAGCTGGCACCCATGAAAGGAAAGGGAATAATGACTGACAGGTCTGTGCGTCATCCTGTGTGGTTGGTAGCTGTGCAGGACCCTTGTATACTGGGGTTGGACCTTCTTAGGAGCACAGGCTGCCAGTTAGACCTAAATGGGGGCACACTGAGCTTCCAGGGAGGGCCGGCAGTCACCATGGCACCCCCCTAATGTCACATTCACACAACCCAACAAACCCTTTACTCCAACAGTTAAAGCAGCAGAGACTCATGGCTGCCTCCCCCTCCCCCACATCTGTGTATGACTTTTCCCCAGCCCCCCTGTCACCTACGGCTGTGTGTTACATTCCCCCAGCTACCTCCACGACACAGCCCTCTGTGAGCCCGGGCCGCACCCCCCCAGCCCAGTTAACCCAGATGGGAGAGGAGAGGACACTGTCTGCAATGAGTGAGATATGAGGGAGGAATGGTGTTGGTCTTGACCCCGAGCAGCAGGAACGGTTGTGGCAGTTGCTGTTTGAATTCAGAGGCAGCTTTGCGCTGAGTGAGGAAGAGGTGGGTCAGACTCATCTGGTGCAGCATGAGATTGACACAGGTGACGCTCGACCCATCAAGATGCGTCCCCGCTGTATCCCGCTGGCACGTCAGGAGGCGGCAAACAAGGCTTTGTTGGAGATGCAGCGATCAGACTTCATCGAGCCCTCAGACAGCCCCTGGGCGGCGCCAGTCGTCATGGTTCCGAAGAAGGGGGGCAAGCTGAAGTTCTGTGCGGACTACAGGCAGCTGAATGAGGTAACCAGGAAGGACCCATACCACGTATCGATGAGTAGCTGGACCTGGTTAGGGGGTCCTTCTGGTTCTCCTCATTAGACCTCCGCAGTGGCTACTGGCAGGTACCCCTCTCCCCAGAGGCCAGAGCCAAAACTGCATTCTCCACTAACAGAGGACACTGGCAGTTCAAGGTCCTGTGCTTCGGCCTGTGCAACGCTACTTTGAGTGTTTGATGGACAAGGTGCTGGATGGCATCCCCCGACAGCAGTGTCTGGTATACCTCGACGACATCCTGGCCCATGGCAGCTCCTTCCAGTCAGCCCTGGAGGCGCTACGGTGTGTGCTGGAGAGGGTGGCTGCCGCAGGTCTGAAGCTCCACCCGAGAAGTGCCACTTCATGAGGAGAGAGGTGTCCTTCTTGGGCCACCAAGTGGGGAAGGAGGGGATCAGCACCATGGAGGACAAGGTGGGGGCTGTCCGAGACTAGCCCACCCCCACCGACCAGCGTCAGCTGAAGAGCTTCCTGGGCTTGGCCTCGTACTACAGGAGGTTTGTACGGGGCTTCTCAAGCCTCGCTGCTCCCCTGAACCGCCTGCTGCCGAAGGACAAGGCTTTCACTTGGACAGTGGAGTGTGAGGAGGCGTTCAACACCCTCAAACGTGCACTGATCGAGGACCCCGTGCTCACCCCCCCTGACCTCACCTTGCCCTTTATCCTGGACACACACGTGAGCAATGTGGGCATGGGTGGGGTGCTGGCCCAGGTGGGGCCAGAGGGGGAGAGAGTGGTGGCGTACTTCAGCAAAACATTTGACAAACATGAGCGCCGCTACTGTGTCACCCGGCGGGAGCTCTTGGCTGTTGTGGCTTCCATCAAACACTTCAAGTACTACCTGGGTGGCCTGCCCTTTTCTGTAAGGACTGACCACTCTGCTCTCCAGTGGCTCATGTCTTTCAGAGAGCCAGAGGGGCAGGTGGCACGCTGGTTGGAGGAGCTTCAGCCATATGACTTCGCAGTGGTGCACAGGGCAGGGGCACACCACTCCAACGCCGACGCCATGTCCCGTCGGCCCTGTACTGCAGACGTCTGCCTCCACTATGAGCGGAGAGAGGGACGGGAGAGAGAGCTGTGTGCAGAGGAGGGGGTCTGTGCCACAGTGTGTCGGGCGAGCGGGCCTGTCTGCTGTGAGCTGCAGACTGTCGACGTGGCTGAATGAGAGGAGCAGCAGGGACGGGACACAGACCTACAGCCAGTGCTACAGTGGGTAGAGGCGCAGGTGAGGCCACCATGGGAAGAGGTGACAGCGCTCTCACTCGCGACCAAAAGGTTGTGGTCAAAGTTTGAGAGACTGTGGCTGGCTGATGGCGTAGTACAGCAGGCATGGAAGGAGTCAGCTACGAGAGAGGAGACGTGGCAGGTGGTGGTCCTAAAAGCATTGCGGGAGGCTGTGCTCCAGAGTACTCATGGGGGGGGGGGGGGGCGACGACTGGACACTTTGGGGTCACAAAAACACTCCGCTGCCTCTGTCAGGGCTTTTACTGGGGGCAGCACAAGAGTGATGTGAGGATTTTTTTGTCACCGCTGTGACAACTGCACAGCGAGAAAGGGCCCCCCAGGCCGCTCTCATGCTCAGCTCCAACAGTTCCCAGTGGGGACTCCCATGGAGAGGGTGGGAGTGGATGTAGTTGGGCCGTTCCCCACCACAGACAGTGAAAACCGCTGGGTGCTCACGGTCATGGACTATTTCACAAAATGGCCCGAGGCCTATGCTCTGCCTGACCAGGAGGCAGAGACCATCGTCGACACCCTGACAGTGGGGATGTTCAGCAGGTTTGGAGCTGCAGAGTCCATCCACAGCGACCAAGGCAGAAACTTTGAGTCCCGTGTGTTTGCCACCATGTGTGAGAGGCTGGGTATGCACAAGACCCGCACTACTCCTCTCCATCCTCAAAGTGATAGCCTTGTGGAGCGCTTCAACTAAACGCTTGGACAGCAGCTGGCCATCGTCTCTTCCAAACACCAGCGTGACTGGGACAAGCACCTGCCTATGGTCCTCATGGCATGCCGCTCCACTGTCCAAGACTCCACCTCCTGCACGCCTGCCCTCCTCATGCTGGGGAGAGAGATCCACACCCCTGCGGAGATGGCGTTTGGTCGGAGTATGGATAGCCCTCATGTTCCCCCGGGGCCGGAGTATGCCTGGAGACTCCAGGACCGCCTGGAGACAGCCCAAATCTTCGCCAGAGAGCAGCTGGTGAATGCAGGTGTGAGGCAGAAGAGGAACTATGACGTGCACACCCGGGGAAGGCACTTTGTGGCTGGGGAGCTGGTCTGGGTCTACAGCCCCCTAAGGAAAAAAGTCAGATGCCCCAAGTTGGACAGTCACTGGGTGGGACCCTGCAAATCAAATCAAATGTATTTGTCAGATACACATGGTTAGCAGATGTTAAGGCAAGTGTAGCGAAATGCTTGTGCTTCTAGTTCTGACAATGCAGTAATAACCAACGAGTAATCTAACTAACAATTCCAAAACTACTATCTTATACACACAAGTGTAAAGGGATAAAGAATATGTACATAAAGATATATGAATGAGTGATGGCACAGAGCGGCATAGGCACGATGCAGTAGATGGTATCGAGTACAGTATATACATATGAGATGAGTAATGTAGGGTATGTAAACAAAGTGGCATAGTTTAAAGTGGCTAGTGATACATGTATTACATAAAGATGCAGTAGATGATATAGAGTACAGTATATACGTATACATATGAGATGAATAATGTAGGGTATGTAAACATTATATTAAGTAGCATTGTTTAAAGTGGCTAGTGATATATTTTACATCAATTCCTATTATTAAAGTGGCTGGAGTTGAGTCAGTGTGTTGGCAGCAGCCACTCAATGTTAGTGGTGGCTGTTTAACAGTCTGATGGCCTTGAGATAGAAGCTGTTTTTCAGTCTCTCGGTCCCAGCTTTGATCCACCTGTGCTGACCTCGCCTCCTGGAGAGGGTAGGGGACGTTGTCTCCCAGGGGGAGAAAGGTGACACTGCACCGGGACAGGTTAGACCCATACAGAGGGGCCTCTTCTCCCCAAACCCCAGGGACCCCCACAATTCCCCTCTATGGCAATGACATTCTCCAGGCACCCACCCCCAGGTGCTGCAGACAAGGCTCCAGACAGCCCCCCTGTGTCACCGCGTGGTTCCCCAGAGCCACGGACTGTATTACCCATTCCCACTTCCTTGTCCCCCATATCCCTTCATCCCCTGGTTCCCAGAAGGGCACTCTGCGACCATCACGGCCACGCAGGCAAAGGAGGCCTCCGGATCGCTTCAGAGACTTTGTTTGTTCCCTCTGGGACGAGGGACTTTGTGGTGGGGGGGCTGTGTAGTGACCCGCACAGACAGCTGTGTGTTATGTGTTAGGCTAGAAGGTGGTTGTGTTGTACTTACCAGTACCCAGTGTTCGCAGGGTCCGACATGCCAATCAACCTGCTATCTGCCAATCACGGGAATGCCTGGAATGTTCTGATGCCGGGCATCCTGGCGGTTGGCGGAGTGGCGTGGAGGGGGATGGAGCATTGGATGTTAAGACCAGGTTTAGCCTTTGTTCTCTCTCTTACGTCTGGCCTTCACAAGAGAAGGTCACGTTTGGCTTGGTGGGTATCTTTCATTTATTTGGCGTGGGCTACGGCCAAACCGTAGCCTGTGTAAAGTTGGGTTAATAAACCGTCAATACGTAAACTCAACCCTCTGTCTGGACAATTGTTCCTTTATGATCTAGTCAGGTCATTACAGTATATATTCTATAATAATTGTCATGCCCATATAGAGGGTAGTTAAATCTTAATGATTGCTTAATACATCATACCTCTGTGATCCGTGACATTATGCATAATTGGAGTTTAATATGTTCTAATTTCAGAACCCCCCCCCCCCCCTAGAGCAATATCACGACTATAACTTTAAAGCAATTAGACAGATTCATAATATAACCATTATCTTTCATCTTCTGAGAAATGTGATTGAGCAGTTGACTCTTATGCACCTAGGCCTACTGGTAGATACAATCTACAGCTGTTAGGGATATTGTTAACAAGACCATAGTAATAGCCAACAACATTGACAAAGGAATCATATAAGCAATAGCATTTAAAGAGAGAGCAACTAAGATTACATACGTACGACAAATGCTTACAAATTATTTAATGCGAAATTATTAATGCGTCGTTCTTGGTGAGGGGAAAAAATACAGACGCAAGAAGAAATCTCGTCTATTTTTTTCCCTGGATTCTGCCAGCTCCTCCCCCGCGCGCGCAGGGCTTCATTCGATCAAATCCTTCATCTGGGACCACTCGCCGAGTCGTACTTTTTAACACCGCAGAACAATTGGACGAGCCACAATTTGAGAGGAGTTCTGTTGCTTAACATCAATTACAGTCACAAAGGAAAGAGAGTTTAAAAAAAGTATTGTATCCAGACTGAGCATCTTTCTTTGCCACCAGCTATGGAGAGGGTTGTCAGATTATGCCCTATTTGGCACAATAACGTTTTTTGGTTTATGCTTTTGATAATCATATATTTCTTTCTAGCCGCTAAATCAGAGCTAACTTGCAGATCATGTCAGCCGGGAGATAAGGGGCGTATTAAGGAATTACTGCTTAAAACGGACACACGAGAATTCGCAACAGGGTACGGAGAGGAAGTTATTGGAAATGGAGACGGGGCAACTGCTTCACGGAGTTTAAATTCTGCAAGTGCCGAAACTCAACAGCTTGATTGCGCAGCTGGGTCGGATGCATGCATCCAGGGGAAATACATCTACTCAAGGCGAAAACGGAATACTGACATGCTGTTCCGTTCCAAGAACGCACTACTCGATGGAGGAATGCAATACGGTGGTGGTAAACAGAGAAAATTCACCCCGCGCGGTGAGTACAAAGTTTCCAACCTGAAAATGAACCTTCATGCAGGAAATACAGATGTCGGGAAGGCTCGCGCAGATTTAATTCCCGGCATCACACACAAGCACCGAGTTCGTAGGAACAGCCCGAGAGCTAATATTGGGGACGATAAAGTGAAGTCCTCCGGCTCACCCAAGAGAAGGGAGACGCTGCCTCTGAGTTACTCTCGAGAGGGCATCACCTCACCGGCTGGGCGCAGCAGAGTGACACGGTCCGAATTACGATGGAGCAACGAGGACAGGAGAGCGGCCAGTTCGAGGCAGGACGAACTCAAACTCACCAGTTCAACCTTCGCTTTGACCGGAGATTCCGCTCACAACCAAGCCATGGTGCACTGGTCTGGGCAAAACAGCAGTGTAAGTGAATACTTGTACAGTTGTCTTTAAAATAATATTTGGTGTATGTGCGCATTCACGCAGCGCATCAATGAAGAGAAAATGTACCCACCAGTTTGACTTGCAGGAAATTGCCAATAAATTAGGCCTACGAAAGGTGTGTGTGTGTGTGCATAGTGTGGGATTCACAGGATTCATTCCGTGGCAACAGTGTGTGTGTGGTCACCCCCAGTATAATTGCCAAAGCCTATTCGACATGCATCTCTTTTGTTAAGTGATATCATCAAATGACTGAACAATCATCTGAACAAATCATGGCAGAGACACTCAAGACATAACACAATCACCTCAGCTTTTGCTTGAGAGACAGTTTCCCCATGCTTTTCAGAGAATCTCTGACCCATCTCCCCATTACCCACACTTAGTCCTGTCTGTAACGAAACTGATTTAATTTCAACACATCACCAGCTCTCATGCCCCCAGTGTTTCTGAGGGGGCTTGAACAACCAACTTCCAAAGTGTGACCTGATGCATTTGAGGTGGGGGGATATCAAATACACCAACAGTATGACCTATTTCTTCTGAAGCAGTAGTTAAATGGTCATCCTAGTCTCTTGTCAAGGGTTTCCTAATACACAGTGGTGCACATTTTTGTTTTTACCCAGGGCTAACCCACTCTACTCTACTGTACTGAACTGTACACTGAACTGTAGTGTACTGAACTCTACTCTATACTGTAGTGTAATTAACTGTTCTGTGCTGTACTCTACTGTGCTGATCTTTGATGTCCAAACTTATGAAACTTAGACATCTATGATTGGTTCAGATTTTGTCGAGTCTGGAGCAACCACATTTGGTCTTATTTGGGGGCAGAGCTCATACAAATAATAGCCAGTGTGTAGAGTTATACCCAGGGACCCATGACCCATGAATGTAGTATGCTTAGTGGTCATAGTATGGATAGAGTTAGTATGCCAAAAGTTCCCAGATGTCGTACTACATTCATCAAAATATGAAGTATACACACAGTGGACACTTTCTGTACTTTTAGGGCCCTTAATGCAATTTTTCAGGAAGTGGGCATGGCTTTACAACCATTTTCAGATATGAAGAAAATGGTGGAAAATATGCAGCTGAAGTCCCAACGAGAGCAGATAAAAATGAATTGCTTTAACTAATTATGACAAATGTTGGTTGAGCAATGTAATAAAGTAATGACTTCAAGTAAGCTACACGTTATGTTGGCTGACAATGTGTTGGCTACGCTATCCTTTCGAACCACATCATTACACCAGTAGGTATTAGAGGTCGACCGATTAATCGGAATGGCCGATTAATTGGGGCCGATTTCAAGTTTTCATAATCTGTATTTTTGGACACCGATTTGGCCTAATTTTTTTTTTTTTTTTACACTTGTTATTTAACTAGGCAAGTCGGTTAAGAACACATTTGTATTTTCAATGACGGCCTAGGAACGGTGGGTTAACTGCCTTGTTCAGGGGCAGAATGACAGATTTTTATCTCAATCTTGCAACCTTACAGTTAACTTGTCCAACGCTCTAACCACCTGATTACATTGCACTCCACGAGAAGACTGCCTGTTACGCGAATGCAGTAAGAAGCCAAGGTAAGTTGCTAGCTAGCATTAAACTTATCTTATAAAAATCAATCATAATCACTAGTTAACTACACATGGTTGATGATATTACTAGTTTATCTAGCGTGTCCTGCGTTGCATATAATCGATGCGGTGCGTATTTGGGAAAAAAAGGACTGTCATTGCTCCAACCATAAACATCAGTGCCTTAAAATCAACACACAAGTATATCTTTTTAAACCTGCATATTTAGTTAATATTGCCTGCTAACATGACTCGTTGCGAACTGTGAAGACTTTCTTCCTAACAAAGACAGCCAATTTCGCCAAAAGGGGGGTGATTTAACAAAAGCGCATTTGCGAAAAAAAGCACAATCGTTGCATGACTGTACCTAACCATAAACATCAATGCCTCTCTTAAAATCAATACACAGAAGTATATATTTTTAAACCTGCATATTTAGCTAAAATAAATCCAGGTTAGCAGGCAATATTAACCAGGTGAAATTGTCACTTCTCTTGCATTCATTGCACGCAGTCAGTGTATATGCAACAGTTTGGGCCGCCTAATTTGCCAGAATGTTACGTAATTATGACATAACATTGAAGGTTGTGCAATGTAACAGGAATATTTAGACTTATGGATGCCACCCGTTAGATAAAACACGGAACGGTTCGGTATTTCACTGAAAGAATAAACGTCTTGTTTTCGAGATGCTAGTTTCCGGATTCGACCATATTAATGACTTAAGGTTCGTATTTCTGTGTGTTATGTTATAATTAAGTCTGATTTGATAGCGCAGTCTGAGCGGTGGTAGGCACCAGCAGGCTCATAAGCATTCATTCAAACAGCACTTTTGTGCGTTTTGCCAGCAGCTCTTCGCTGTGCTTCAAGCATTGAGCTGTTTATGACTTCTAGCCTATCAACTCCCGGGATTAGGCTGGTGTAACCGATGTGAAATGGCTAGCTCGTTAGCGGGGTGCGCGCTAATAGCGTTTCAAACGTCATTCGCTCTGAGACTTGGAGTGGTTGTTCCCCTTGCTCTGCATGGGTAACGCTGCTTCGAGGGAGGCTGTTGTCGATGTGTTACTGGTTCGAGCCCAGGTAGGGGCGAGGAGAGGGACGGAAGCTATACTGTTACACTGGCAATACTAATACTACTGAATCGGACCAAGGCGCAGCATGGTATGTGTACATTGTTTATTGTTATAAGAATGAACACTGAACAAAATAACAAAACGACACGAGTGCTGACAGGTGCTGACGCACATAGACAAGTACCCACAAACACCAAAGGGAAATGGCTACCAAAATATGATCCCCAATCAGAGACAACCATAAACAGCTGCATCTGATTGGGAACCATATCAGGCCACCATAAACATACAAAACCCCTAGACAAAAACTAGCGTATCCACCCTAGTGTCACCCTGACCTATCCAAAATATAAAGAAAACCTAGATATCTCAGGTCAGGGCGTGACAGTTTCATTATTTATTTGAGGCTAAATAGATTTTATTTATGTATTATATTAAGTTAATAAGTGTTCATTCTGTATTGTTGTAATTGTCATTATTACGAATACATAAAAAAAAAAAAATTGGCCGATTTAATCGGTATCTGCTTTTTTTGTCCTCCAATAATCGGTTGACCTCTAGTAGTTAATTAATGGGCTACTAATACATTGAACTTGCCAGTATATGAACTATATGCTAGCTAACTAACTACCCAACGTTTATTGACTTGATTATTCACGTCATTCTTAGCTATGTGGTAGAGTCGTTGTGAGTTCTCAGTGGACATAAATTCACTCTAGCGATCTACTCCGATTTCAGAGCACTCTCATCTGAGTGTACCAGAGCGAGAATAACTGATGAATTTACGACCGCTCAACACCTGTTGAATATGGCCGGTGTCAGTAAACATCAGCAAAAAGCTATATTAAGTTGTTGCCAGCAGGACAGTTAGTCACCAACGCTCTGGATTGCATGACAACAGCCCAACCAGCTCTGCTGTGGCGAGGAGTAAAATGGTCAGAGTGAGGTGTTCTCATTTGTCTCTGGAAGTAGCTAGCCAGTTAGCTTGTGTGCTTGACTGCAGTGCCGTTGTGATGGTCAGAATACTTGGATCAACCCTACCCCTTGGCCAGTGTGCGCTCTGAACGCTCAGAGAGGGGAAACAAAAATGTCTAGCTAGTAATTTATGCCAACAAGCTTGCAAGAGGTTGCGTAGCAACAGAATCAACTTCCGGTAGACAGGCTTAATCTAGTATGCTCAACTGAAAGGATTCCTTTAGTTTACAGTATACTAAAAGGAACTAATAGTATGTAGTGTGTATGTTGGTATGGGTATTCGAACACAGCCAATGTGTCATGTCATAGCTGACACCCCATTCTTTCTGCAGACATCGTTGAATCTTAATTCGGAGCAGATATTTACGATTTTTGGGTAAAACGTGGACCCATTAAAAAATGAAGGGAGATTTGACAAGTTTTGTTACCAAACTTTGCATCTGCACAGTTATTCCAGTAAATGTGTTGGTTTGTTGAACTTTGAAATCAATGTTTTTTGTTTGACATGCATTTGAACAGAACAATTTGAGGCTCAGGATAATTCTGTTACCATGGAATTGCCCAGCAGCATCACCACCATATAGCCATATGGAACTTGTGCTCTTTTGTGATATGAATAGATTGGGTTCTAATTGTGTGCAACTGTGAAACAATTCCCCCCTCTCTTCTCTCTTGTGACGCAAGTAACTTTGTAATGAGCAAGAATAGATCTCCTGCATTAAATATGTAGAGTTGTTGCTGTATGCAGAAATAAATGGAGACTCTTAGATTTTTCCCATCTGAGCACTAGTGCAAATAAACAGATGAGTTGACAATGCTTTGTGGAGCAGAAATGGAAGTGTCTGTGTCTGTCTGTCTTTTTATGGGATGTGTGCTGCTGCTGTATGTCTAGTCTATTGGGCATTTACATAGTTAAGGGTATTAATGATCCCATATGCTGTCTGTGTGTTTGTGCCAGATTGGAATATGAAAGAATATGCCTTCTCATAATAGCCCAGGAGACAGTGGTGGATTAAGAGATGGAGGGATGGAGTCATGCAGTAGAAGAGATGGGAGGTGTGTGTGTTAAATACTGTATCATTTTACATGTAGATGATGGATGATTCAAATGTTTGCCTCAAAAAGGAGCTGAGATAATTTGTACATTCTGATCATTGTTTGGAGAGACTTTGGGACAGGCTTGGGATTTTAAATCTCACGGAAAGGTTACAGCAAACACGCCAGAGTCCCAACTGGGGATATGTGGCAATGGCATATTCCTTGCATGCACATAAAAGTATGCCAGGAGACTGCATATTTACATTATTGAAATGTCAGGGCATTAAATACTTTGCTTGTCACTCAAGATAACAAGATGCAGCCTGACACAGTCAATTCATGTAGCAAGTTTACTCCACATCTTTGGACTGCCTCGGAAGATATAGAATGTCCCCACCTGCATCATGGGTATTAATATGGATTGAGTGGTACGGAAGTCAACGGCCCAATGCCGAATCGACCCCTAAGCCCTTCGCCTTAAGCACTTGTGGAGATCTGATAGGTTAGGTAGAAGTTTAAACTACATTGCTTACACCAATCAAATTCTCTCGGATCTCCACAAGTGTGTAGGGCTTAGGGGTCCATTTGAGATTGGGCCAACATAGCTTTGAAGCTTCATCCTTCAATTCATGTTGCCATACTATTCCTCAGTATCGGTATTGCTCAAACTTCTTCACTTTAGTCAGGGCAGATCTGGGTTTAAATAGTATTTGTTTTCTGTGTGTGCTTGACTGAGCTTGCCTGGTGCAATGGAACCAATGGAATAGTCCCAAAAGTGCCAACCCCGCCCATCTGCGATTCCATGAACCCATGTCTGAGTCATATCAGAATCAATGAACCAGAACCAAAGCCAGACTTGAACCAAGCTAGAAGCCATACTCTGATTCCATTTTCCCAGTTGAACTTCCCAGCAGTTCTTTCTTAAGACAAAACCCATACTGAAAATGAAATGAGTTTTTAGCCATACAATGATCAAACGTACTTCGAAACAAAATAATTTGTCAGATAAGTTTATTTTTGAGCCAAACAGAAGAAAATCAAACGTTTTAGTAGCCAATTAGTGAGTGAGTTGATCACAAAGTTGGTGGAGAAGTGTGTTGTGAGAAACCAGCTCACACCAGCTGTCTCGGTTTGACGATGGTCTCACTCTGGCTGTTCCTATGTGTTGAGGGAATCTATTTATGGTTCTATACAGCAGTTGTCTTATACAGCAGTGAAGGCACATTTACAGCAAAAAAGAAGAAAGTACTCTTTCAAACTAAGATCTGTTTTTCTACCACATCAAATGTTCTGTATTTTGCTCGTTTTCCAACAATTTGATGGTGTCAACGCGTTCCGCTTGCAGTAGTGGCCATGGCGTAGCCAGTTGTGTTTATCCAAGCACATTTACAACCTGTTATCCAAGATGTCTGAAAATCAGACAATTGAAATGTGCCGTATGCTAAACTGACAGACCCACACAATCAGGGCCACAGCAGTTAAACAAGAGAACACAACCATTGAAATGTACTATTACATATTCATTGGGCCTGGCAGAAATGGCCAGAGAGTAGTTTGTGTTTTCTATTGCTATTTATTTCCAGTCATTTGGCACTTTATTATCCTGCACCACCAACTGTGCTGTTCCTGTATTCCCACTCCTCACACCCCAACTCCCATGTACAAAACAGTGAGTCACAGAGTGATATCACTTGAATACGAACAACAATAACAGCAGCCTAACAAAGGCACAGTGCAATCCATTCTTTCAATTATCCACCATCTCCAAAAGGAAGTATTGATAGAAACTAGAGGTCGACCGATTCTGATTTGTCAACGCCGATACCGATTTATTGGAGGACCAAAAAAGCCGATACCGATTAATTAGCCAAGTTAAATAATAATAAATACATTTGTAATAATGACAATTACAACAATACTGAATGAACACTTATTTTAACTTAATATAATACATAAATAAAATCAATTTAGTCTCAAATAAATAATGAAACATGTTCAATTTGGTTGAAATAATGCAAAAACAAAGTATTGGAGAAGAAAGTAAAAATGCAATATGTGCCATGTAAGAAAGCTAACGTTTAAGTTCCTTGCTCAGAACATGAGAACAAATGAAAGCTGGTGGTTCCTTTTAACACGAGTCTTCAATATTCCCAGGTAAGATGTTTTAGGTTATAGGACTATAAAACTATTTCCCTCTACCATGTGTATTTCATTAACCTTTGACTATTGGATGTTCTTATAGGCACTTAAGTATTGCCAGTGTAATGGTATAGCTTCCGTCCCTCTCCTCGCTCCTCCCTGGGCTCGAACCAGCAACACAACGACAACAGCCACCATCGAAGCAGCGTTACCCATGCAGAGCAAGGGGAACAACTACTAGAAGGCTTAGAGCGAGTGACGTTTGAAACGCTATTAGCGTGTGCTAACTAGCTAGCCATTTCACTTCGGTTACACCAGCCTCATCTCGGGAATTGATAGGCTTGAAGTCATAACCAGCGCAATGCTTGACGCACAATGAAGAGCTGCTGGCAAAACGCACGAAAACGCGCTTCTGCCTACCACAGCTCAGTCAGATACTTAGATACTTGTATGCTCAGTCAGGTTATATGCAACGGATGACACGCTATATAATATCTAGTAATATCAACAACCATGTGTAGTAAACTAGTGATTATGATTGATTGTTTTTTATAAGAAGTTTAATGCTAGCTAGCAACTTACCTTGGCTTACTGCATTCGCGTAACAGGCAGTTTCCTTGTGGAGTGTAACGAGAGAGGCAGGTCGTTATTGCGTTGGACTAGTTAACTGTAAGGTTGCAAGATTGGATCCCCCGAGCTGACAAGATAAGAATCTGTCATTCTGCCCCTGAACAAGGCAGTAAACCCACCATTCCTAGGCCGTCATTGAAAATAAGAATGTGTTCTTAACTGACTTGCCTAGTTAAATAAAGGTATAAAAAAATTGGCGCCCAAAAATAGCGATTTCCGATTTGTTATGAAAACTTGAAATCGGCTTTAATTAATCGGTCGTTCTGATTAATCGGTCGACCTGTAATAGAAACACATTTACTTGCATTGCAA
The DNA here is from genome assembly GCF_013265735.2 of Oncorhynchus mykiss. Taxonomy (NCBI): domain Eukaryota; kingdom Metazoa; phylum Chordata; class Actinopteri; order Salmoniformes; family Salmonidae; genus Oncorhynchus; species Oncorhynchus mykiss. The sequence continues at coordinate 25,647,663 of NC_048581.1, read as the reverse complement.
TGGGATTCCCTCTGATCTACAGTGGCAAAGGGGCTAATGATACTACTGAGCAACTGGTAAATATCTGGTCATATTCTATAATAGATACACATTTGTCATAATGTGCTACATTCAACAGCTGGTTGGTGGTTATGGTACTGTACACACTAATATGTATGTCTGTCTATATAAATAAAATATTGTGATAACTACTGTATCAATGCCATATGATTGGCTTATCTTACTGGAGAGCATTTCCCAAGCTCTATTCTCCCTCCACCCCCCCCCCCCCCCCCCCCCCCCCCACTGGCAGGATAGTTAACTCTGGTGTCTGTGTCTGTCTGGGATAATTGAGCCGCAGGGTATGTGCTGGGTCAGGCACTGAGCGGAGGCCGTCACGGTCCACTAGCCAGCGTTTATTTACTGGTCTGGCTAACACAGCCCTCCCTCGTTTGCCTGTAAACAAAACCCACCAGGCCCAGGTTTGCTCTTCGCTTCTCACTTTTCTTTCTCAGACAACTCCCAGAGGATTATTCACAAATAATAAAGATGGCCTGAGTTGGAAAACCTTAACAAAATCTAGTAGCGATATTGAAAGAGTCAGCTTTCCTTGTTGTTATAGAGCCCCAGACTCTGCATGCATGGACAAATAATAAAACCGAGTTTATAAGTAATGTACCTGGGCAGCACTCTAATCCCACCCTAGGAGGCCTCAGGAGTGCACACTTCATTTCAGTAAGTGCCCTTTTCCCCTACCTTCCACCCTCCTCCACTCACTGTTGGATCCTATCGCAGTCATATTTTGATGATTTCATCATCTTTCATGTTTGCTTGCCCTGGACAATATTCCAGGTCCCTATAGTGTTAAGTGAAGTAGATTTAGTTATTTACCAATCGAGATTGAATCAAGTAAAAGCCAACTGGTAGATGATGCTTGCTGAGAGCTTGGGGGTAAATAGATTGCGGGGCTGGTAGTTCAATTTCAAGGTTTATCAGTGTAATGCTATGTTCTTTCCAGGGGATTGTAGGTGAAATAATTGTTTTACATGCATGGTTTGGTGTCAAGATGTTGGACAGCAGGGATGGGAAGCCATTGGAGCACATTACTGCTAATAAACATACGTATCTATCCTATCTGTCATTAGCTATACAACTTATTTAATTCAAACCCATTCATTTTGAAAATGTTTACAGATTTGATAGTTTTCACCAGCCAATTCCGCTGAAATGAACAACAAAACATTTGTCATATTCCTTTTTGAAAGTACCCCTAGTTTACCTTTTTGACAAATGTCGGTTCATTCAGATAACTAACTCGCACTCAAATAAGTCAGTGGTGCAGTCATACAAGTGCTAGTTCTCCCTCTCAGCACATCACACATCTGGATGGATTTCCTCTTCATAATATCCAGTGACACGTCATATACCAGGCAGGTGGTGGTGGCATATTATCCTCTCTAGTTCCCCTCTCCTGCTCAGTGGTGGCATTTATTTAAAGCCATCTCACATACACACTGAGGCAGACGGCGATGGACATGATAATGGGAGTGATGGTGATTGAGGAGCTGGCTGTGTGTGTGTGTGTGTGTGTGTGTGTGTGTGGGAGAGATGAGAGGTGTGCTTAGCAGGGCCATGCCATTAGAGGTGCATTGAAGCGCTGTGCAAAGGCCTGGCTTCAAGGTGGAATACGATCAGGCTCTGTGAGAATTCATCAGTGTTCGGATATCGGCATATGATTTATGTATGTACTGAAGAGTAGGGAGACATCTGAGGATGACTAAAATATGGAAGGTTTTAATCAGAATGACTGAATTATGAGTCAGGTTTTTCCTTCAGGAAAATACTAAATTACTTGTCAATGAGTGGGAAATAGTAATATGTATATTTTGTTGTGATGGGTGTAATGGTTGGTGTCATGCATCAGGTTAGACAAAAACCCTGTTGACTTCTGGTAGAAAAGTTGTGTTCACTATAATGTGGATACTGTTGTCCACACCTGTTTCAAAACTGCAAAAAGGCACGGAAAATATGAATCATTGTTCATCATTCACTTAATATTCTTACAATTACTTGAGCAGGGAAAGAGAGAATGCATTTTGTGTATCTCAAGTGTTGGATTTCCTTGATTGCCATGTTATTGAGTTGATTATCTTCAGTGTTCTTACATCTCTGCTCTCCATATGGAATAGACCGGGGCCCAGTGCAGAGTTTTCATATTAGATTTGTTTGGTCAGATGTATTTATTTCTCATTTCAGATTTGATTGTAAATGTTGAGTTTCACATTCAAGGCCGAGCCACTTTGGCGGTGAGTTGAACCACTCATGTTCATAGCTCCAGTAAGTGGAGTTTGTCCTTTTAACCAGAACTGGACAGAAATAGTAGAGGTCCCAACCTCCCAGTAGGAGGATGGTTGAGTATCTGGACCGTACATATACTCACACATCGTGCTAATCCCATTGACATTTTGGACATTTGATACAGCATGAGGAACATTTTGATACATCAAGCCACTTTTCCACGTCCATCTTGCTAATCATATCGAGAAATTGAACGTTTTATATGTCCATCCAGCAACATTTCCCCCAGTCGCGAGATAAGGTGTTTGAACGACAGCTTTGTAAAGCAATCCACGGGAACAGCTGCATGATTCCAGATCTGATGATTATGTCCCTTCAGTAAATAGCTACAGAAAGATCGCGACGGATGGAGAAGAAACAAGATGAACGTTTATGGAATAGGTTGTGTTGTAACACACAGAGATGCAACACACTCCTCCAGACACATGCAGTAGGCCCTACATCAAGATGCCAGAATGGGTTCAGCTTTCAGCTAGTCGTCTTCTCTTTCCTCTTAATCTCAGGCAAATAGGAATGAATTGGGATGAATCGCCGTGCACAGAGTGTGTACACATTAGTAGTTTCCTCGGAGCTCGTAGCAGCTCGTGTCCCCTTTCGCCATTCAGATTGACAAGGATGATTGTTGGCAGCTATTGAAAGACAGTCGGATGTCCTCTTTAGGCAGCCAGACAGTCCCATCTAGGCCCATCTCCGCACTGATCAGGTGCAGAATTGTATGTGGCACAAATTGAATGCCAGGCAATCTGTGACCCCGAGGAGTATGGCTGAAAGCGAAGATAAAAATGATTTTTTTTTTCAATGAAGAAACGCTGGGGAGGCAGATGGGGTGAAAGAGATGAGGTGGGATGAGATGACTGGCTCCAGTTAATTGACCAGGCCCAGATAAAGCAAGGAAATCGAGAATTGTAACCCACCCCCCAAAAAATATAGAATGGCATTTGCTCTCCTTAGGAACCATCAGCTGACATGTTTCTCCTTTCAATAAGCGGCTGGTTATGTCTGGCGCCGTCTATGGGCACTGCGACAAAATCAAACTCGAGATGAACCTTGTTTTTGCCCCACTTACGCTCTGGAAAACCGAAATCTCACAATAGAAGGGACTTTTAGATTCAAAACCAAAACACGATCGGCAAAGTTCTCTCCTTTTCTACCACACCCACTGGAGGTAGTTTTAATAGATGACAACGACTCTGTCTATGAGGACAGATAGGATTACTGTGCATTAATATCTATACATTCCCCTCTGTACGTGACTTGGCTCTGTATCAGCTTCTGCTCAGAGCTTTTTAATTGTGGGCTGAGAAATGACAATGCTATTATATAGAACATTATATACAGTTTTTATTTATGTCACCCATTTAAACGGAAAAAAACTATTTTTTTTAATATTCCACCGGTTAATTAAGTCCACACACTATTTCACCAGCTGCACGGGAGAGCGAGAGACAAATCAATCTTACATGTGTAATTGAAATTCCCCCTAAATGTTATTAAACATGCAGCTCGCTTTTGCCCAGAACAAACGGAGAATTCTAGTTGCCTGTTTCCGCCGCTACCCACTGACAACATTAAACAACGGGGGAAAAAGGTTTACCACAGTGGTGTGGTTGCACACAAAAAGGCCTGAGTACCTGCTATTGGTTACAGTGCAATACTGGATTGTGTCAGCGAAATAAAGCCCGATTGAAACAAGGAAGAGGAAATGAACTAGTTCATTTAGATCTCAGCTGTTAAAGTGAAGAAGAGAGAGGATGAATATGCATAGGTAAAATCATGTTCATTTGTTGACTCTATCTGTAGATAGGATGTAATTACATACCATACTCTATCTGATGTTAGATGAAAAAGCACATCGGCTGTACCTGGCACACATCATATTCCCTTGGCAACATAGATATTGGACTAACTCTACTTACAATTTCATTATACAATATTCCCTTGAGAATATTGCAGATTGGACTGTGAAGAACTAACACTTTCAGCTGTCCTTTTGTGAACCTGTAAGGACTCAATTCTTCCCTCGGTAGCTTTAGATATTCTAGTCAGGTGAGTGGTGGCCCTATTAGCAGATTGAATAGAGGTATTAATATTAAATGAGGATTTATGGAAGAAAAAAACCTGCCCTAGAATGCAACATCAAACAGCTGTGAATGTGGAGAGGAAGGGCCCCCTGTCTTGATAAGGTGAGAGACATATCAAAGGCAGGTGTGAATTAATATATTAAATAAATCATGCCCAGAAAATGTTAATTCCTTTGAATCTCTAAGCTGGTACGTGCATATGAAAATATACATAACTTTGAGGTGCAAAAACAAACCGATATCTAATCTCATTGTTTACACATTAAGATAATGTTTGTTCAGTAAATTAGTTTAGCATGTTTTTTTTGGGTGTGAGAAATCTGAGACTGACTCCGCTGATTTGGTAGATCTGGAAACCGGGTGGCAATTTTGGTTCTGTCTTTGAGGTAAGGAATGGTTTGGATGCAACTGGCAGAGATAAGCCTGGTGCTTTTGGCAGCTCCCATCTGTGTGAAACCTCATTGAAAGACACGTCGGAGACTGATGAAGACATCTGAAGATACTACCTGCCACATCTGCCTGCCACAACCACCCGCATCCAAATGTGTTTACCTCAACGGGCCTCATCACTGCCGAATTACCATGTAGCCTTCAGATGACGCTTTGATCGGGCCGCTCTCCATGTCGCAGCTCCTGGAGCCAACCGTCAACCATCAGTCTCCATTAGCTGCCACCAAAGTTCCGGTTTTGACACCACACATAGGCTAGGCTACAGTAGAGGCATCCTGACTGGACTTCGGCTTTAATCTCTATTCTCATACACTAGAGACCGGATGTGGATGTCCGTTTCTCCTGTTGTTTTTCCTGGTCGTTGTCCCCATGTGTGTAATTGAACCGTAGGTGTTCAGTGGCTTTGAATCCCATCACCATGGGCTAATCACCATCATTCACCAACCTCCCGGTCATCTCCATCTCACCAATCTGATTTCCTGCATATAAATGTTACATACTGAATGTGCCTAGAATATAGTTGCATTAAAAGGGATGCTTTTTGGTTTCAATGTAGAGTTGTAGAGGGGGACAGTGGGAGTGCAGGTGGTGGTTGATTGATAGTGTCTGACTACAGCGGGGCTTAGCTCATTAGTATTTCTGGGCATTCGATTGGTGCACCAGGAAACAGGGGCTTAATTAGTTCATCCACTCAGCAGCGATATGCTCCTGGGGTTCACCGAGCCTAAATAAAGGCTTCTACCATTCAGACAGAGATGAATTCTCAGCCCTCTTCGTTGACGTGGAGTTCAAAAGAAATCACCCAAGACTAGCTACAACGTCTGGCGGTCTTGGTCAATTTAGTTCTGTCTCTGTGTATTACCCGTTTCATACTTCTTTGTAATGCCAAGATGCTCCAGATAGATGGGAGAGACGAGAGGGACGGGATAGGGTTATCTACCTTCACTCTTTCCCAAAGACCTTCATGGAGGAAGCTTGAGTGAGTCCTCTTGCGAGATTAGGCGATACTGTATTAGATTATTTTAGCATGAGTTGCGATAGAGAAGGCACATAATTCAACCTGCCAGAAGGGGGCTCATGGGAGCCCTGGTGGTGCGACACTGTATTACCTCCCAACTGCCTCCAACGCAGAGGTGGAGGATTGAAATGAGTTTATTTGTACATTCCATTATTCATGAATCAGTCATTTATTCATTATACATAGGTGGGGTTTTTCTAAAGCAGGTGGGCCTTTTTGATGTTTAAATTATGTTTTTTTAGAAATGGGATCCGGCCTTTATTTTGATTGAGGAAAAACAACATAACGTGCTTGACCAAACAGTGTTTATTTGTTTGGTACTCTGGGTGAGTGCTTCAATGACTATCTTTTCTAGGGATGTTTAAGAGTCAAAACCAGACCAATATTTTCAGTCATTTTAACAATGTACATCGCCAAGTCTGTTTCATGCCCTTTCTTACTTATCTGAAGATTGGATCAATTTACACAACCACTGTATTATAAAACCTTAATGCTATTCACCGTTGTAATATAATTATGCTAATTTCAAGTCATTTTGTAATTTTAACAGTTAAAGAAGATTTCATCCATTTTCATTTAATTCTATAAAAGCAGACTGAACCATAATCATAATCAGTCATTTTGTAATTTTCAATTTGACAACTGGTTAAGATGTTTTTCACACACTGCTAATTAACATCTACTTTTTGATCAAGTAATTATCTAATTAAGGGAACTTTTGAATCTAAGTTAAAAGCCTGTGCTAGCAGACATTAAACCATAATGATTACTTCTAACACACGATATGATTATAACTTAGGTCTTTGGAAATGAAATCACTCCTACACATACAGTACAATGGTCCATTCAATGCTTCCAAATCCAACTTTTATGTGGTATTCCCCTTTTAACAGAGAAATACAGAGGCATATGTACACCGGCAACCAGTAGGAAGTCACCTTTGACCTTTCCTCTCTACTTGGTACCCTTCCAGTCAGATGGTGCCATACTGGGATGTGCCATCCAAATCAAGTGGACTCTTTCCTCCTCTGGCGGCCTGCCAGATCCTACTATGCCAGGTTTGCCAGGTGCTCATGGCCCCGATGCAAGGACCCAAGGCAGGTAGCCCTCCCCATGCCAGATGGCCCAACCCTGGGGCTACGTCACAGAGACCTCCTCCTGGGGCCGTCTGCCACTGTTCGCTGGTCATCACCACCAGGGGTGCCAAGAAAACCCATAACCATCCCATTTTAAATCAGAGAGATCAAAGAATCAAGAAACTGAGCTTTTAGTGAACTTAGGTAACTGATGGTCCCTCAGAGTAGTCACTTTCCCAGCACTGCGCTTCCTATGTCTTTTATCCTGCCCTTTGTGATTTAGCTCACAGAAGGGGCAATCAATGCGGGTTTCATCTCGAAATGACTTTGCCATTAACCTTAAAGCTTATCAATGTAGGATAGCAAGGCAGAGGACTCTAGGCTTTAAACATACTGTACCAGCAGTGCTTTGATTGTCCGTGGCTTGATTTACTTGCAATCAAGTAGAAATAATACAATAGTATGCAGAGGATGGCGAGAGGAGCTCAAAGCAAAACTGTCCAGTCTTTCCACAACGCACACATCCCTCCAGCCTTGTCCAAGGTCGGCCGGCAGAACTGACTGCAAGCATATCTATTCACTTCATATCTGTAAAAACCTTGACTGGTTGTCTCATGCGAAATTACCCAAGGTCTGCAGAGCTGTTGCCGACAGTGGCATCTCTTTAGATGAAGAGATTGTGGAAGCAGAAAACAAGTTTTAAAATAATGTTTATACAAATGCGGATAATTCCCCGAGACGATATGGGTTGTGTTTAAACAATCCCACAAACACCACACTTTGAATGTTGAATGTGATTCGGAATAATTGTTTGACTACCAAACCGTTTGCACAAAGACAAAAGATTAAATTGAATTTAATCAATTATGCTGACATACAAACATACTGAATAAAAATATAAACACAACTTGCAATAATTTAAATTTTCCCTTCTAAAGGGCTTTATTACAGCTGTCCGGGTGGCTGGTCTCAGACAATCTCACAGAGAAGAAGCCAGATGTGGAGGTCCTGGGCTGGCTTACACATGGTCTGCGGTTTTTAGTCCAGTTGGATGTACTGCCAAATTCTCTAAAACGACGTTGGAGAAATTTACATTCAAGTTCTCTGGCAACAGCTCATTCCTTCAGTTACAGCATGCCAATTGCACACTCTCTCAACTTGAGACATCTGTTGTCATTGTGTTGTGTGACAAAATTGCACATTTTAGTGGCCTTTTATTGTCCCCAGTACAAGGTGCACCTGTGTAATGATCATGCTGTATAATCAGCTGCTTGATATGCCACACCTGTCAGGTGGATGGATTATCTTGGGACGGGTGAAATGCTCACTAACAGGGATGTAAACAAATTTGTGCACAACATTTGAGAGAAATAAGCTCGTATGGAATGTTTCATGAAACATAGGACACACACTTTACATGTTGCTTTTTATATTTTTGTTCAGTGTAGTTTGTAGGATATTGATTGCACTTTTCCATTTTGTCATTAAATTTTTTTATTTAGCTGGATAAGCTATGTACAGAGGTGGATGACATCTTACCAGGGAATAGTACCATCAACTCAACGGCGTTGTCTATGGGGATTAACGATAATATTAGAGACCAGTAAAGGTACTACTACAATATAGTAAGTAAAGGTACTACTATGTATGTACAAAAAAGGTTTCCAAAAGGGTTCTTTGGCTGTCCCCATAGGAGAACTGTTTTTGGCTCCATGTAGAACCCTTTCCCCAGAGGGTTCTACATGGAACCAAATAGGGAGTACCTGGAACCAAAAAGGGTTCCTCAAAGGGTTCTCCTATGGGGACCGCCGAAGAACCCTTTTAGGTTCTAGATAATGCCTTTTTTTCCCTAAGATTGTATGGTAGCTCTTGTATTCCTCTGTTGATCGGCGAATGAACAATATTTGCTTTGTGTGTTGCCACCTCAATGCCAGATCTCTCTGTCTCTCTGTCCTTTCTCTCTCTCTCCCCTGTCAGATTTTGACTGAATTGGGTTAGACATGTGAGGCACAAAAACAGAAGCATCACTGATGAAAATGACAATGCATCTGTCGTGTTGTTATATTGAGATGTAAAAAAAATAATAAAATACCTTCCAAACAACAGCAACTTATGTAACCCTGGCTAACCACAAACTTCTGGGACAGTTGTGTTGCTTACATACATACAAATAATACTGAATATACATTGTGAAAAAAGTTGATCGCTTATAATAATAATATAATATTCAAATATGGAATGGCTATGATAAACTATTTGGCACTAAAAGAGAAAATCCACAAACTATCTAGAAAATGAAATGCATAACAGTTTGGGACTGTATCAGACTAATTAACAAAAACAGAATTCAATATATATATTTTTTACTAAACCCTATGGATATCAATGCCTGATAGTGTGCTGCAGACTAATATATTCAAAGTATATTCTGTTTGGAGTGGTAGTGTGGCATCTGTATTCAGTGTTCAAATTCCATGGATCGTGGTGTCGTGCACAGGGACCTGTCTTGTCTGTCTCCTTGTGTGTGTGCTGGTGAGTAGACAGGGCCTGAATCCTCCATGTTTTCTCTAGTTTCCCTGACTGCTCCTTCTCCATGTTGTCTCTTGTTTCCCTGCCTACTCCTTCTCCTCCTTCCTGGTTTATCTTTGCCACATGCTTTCCCACCTCCCAGAATAAATGTGACAGCTAGAAACGACATTGTGCCAATGTGTAAGATGCCTAAGATATACTGCTGAACATGTTCAACTGTTAAACACTGATGCTCTGAATCCTCTGACAAAGGTAGATGTGAAGAAATACAAATAAATGGTGCATTTGTTTCAATTTTGAGCTAATATGCTTCAGACGTCTGGGCTCCATCTTGAATTTGTGTTTTATGACTCATGCCAGAGAGCTGATTAGATTGCATCATAATACAGTCTGCTGTACAGCGTAGTTTACTGACTTAGCAAATTTCACCATCCAGATATTTGTTTGTAAACAGGCAATACATTCAGCCGGCATTTTCATGTGAGACTAAGTTATTGCATCGGATTTACTTCTCACTACTGGAGATTAATTTAAATATTATGTTAGATGTCTCCAACAAGGGTGTGTGTGTGGGTGTGTTTTTTTGTGTTGGTGGGATATCTTCCCTTTGCGATCCTTGAGCATTCACAAAGTCTGGACTTGTTTGAAGTGATCTATTTTTATCGGAGGGAAATTTGTTTGTGTGCCTCGTATGCAAGCGCTTCCTCCACCTGGGACTCTTAAATATTGCTGGTTTGAGCATTTTTACTTTTTAACAAGCAAATTTGCAGTTGCTGCAGCTTTTTTTGTGCCTCTGTTTCCACTGCTGCTGAGGTCTTACGAAGCACTCGTTCCCTCGCGCTGTGTGTCTTAGGTTTCCCTCTCCTCTCGCTACAACTCTTCATCTGAATAACTCCTTAAAACCTGAGTACTTCAGCTTCCCCCAACACCTATGGCAGGGCCCCGTAGATAGAGAACAGGTATGCTTCCTAATGAGATTTCCTCTATCTTTACCCCCTTGCCCGGGGGTCTGCGAAACGAAAGTCTGCTTAGTTCAAACGGGTAGCTACCTTATTAGCGTATTCCTCAGTCGAAGGACTCCTTCAGATTCACACCTCAAGGAAATTCCCATCGTGTTTGATCCGTCAGCCACGGCTGAATTGATCTGAGGTAAATCAAAGGTGCTGTACTCCAGCAGCATGAAAGGGAGGAGACACGCTGCGCACCACAAGTCTTCTACTTTGGCTTTCCAAGCTTTTTAAAATTAATTAGAAAAAAAAAATCTATAGATTAACGGTTACGTTTTGGTCAGATCTAACAAAGACGTTGGCTCGTTAGACAGTAGTCCATATGACTGTCATTTTTGATGGCATCAAGTCGCTGTATGTAGGGTAATTACAGTAGAATAGTTTGATACTTTTTCATCACAAGCTAAAGAGTCTACATACATTGCTGGCATTGGGATAGCACTGATTGATAAATTGACACCTTCAAGATAATAAGAAGTTATGGTTGGATTGAGTTAGGTCAGTTTTCCATCCATTAATATCATGGAATTCTTCAATTGAGCACTTATAATAGGCGCCTATCATATGGTGAGGTCTTTGCCATTGGATAGCACCTGTCGGATCTTTTGTACTGTACAATACTTTGACATAGACTTCAACACTTCAACCCCAATGCTCAAAGGATGGATTTTCTGCTCAAGGTTTGGATTATTTTTCCCATCCAGAGGAAATCTGGGAAGTCAGGATTGCCAAACAGATGACTTAACATATTGGGGAATTCTCTGATAAGTCTTTGGCATTCCTTAGTTATTCATGATGTTGTTATGGCAGTAGTATTAGAGACAACGTTAGGATTCATAGGAGAGAGAGTGATGTCTCTGCTAATGGAATCTGCTAATGAATAGAGTGAGGGCAGTCTTTTCATGACCATCAATCATTTAATTGTTAATTTCAATGATTAATGTTGGCTTCAGTTTCATCCAACAGAGTTGCCTGTCTGTCGCTGCACATATTCTGTTCGTATGATGATTTCAAAGCCTGTGTAACTTGGAAGGGATCCACAGATCGCACTCCAATGCAGTGCTATGTGTTTGGTGGTACAGTACATGGAGTTACACAGTGATGGAATGAATATGAACTTATGACCAATGTCGACTAAAGAGGGAATACATTTTTCCATGTACTAAAAGTTAAGTTTAACTGGATTTATTAAACATGAGATTGAAAACTCATGAATTTATTGATGCAGCTACAAGACAAGACGCTATATATACAAAAGTATGTGGAAACCACTTCAAATTAGTGGATTCGGCTATTTCGGCCACACCCGTTGCTGACAGTCGAGCACACAGCCACGCAATCTCCATAGACAAACATTGGCTGTAGAATGGCCTCACTGAAGAGCTCAGTGACTTTCAATGTGACAGCGTCATAGGATGCCACCTTTTCAACAAGTCACTTTGTAAAATGTTTGCCCTGCTAAATCTGCCCCGGTCAACTATAAGCGCTGTAGTTGTGAAGTAAAAACGTCTAGGAGCAACAATGGCTCAGTCGCGAAGTGCTAGGCCTCACAAACACACAGAACGGGACCACAGAGTGCTGAAGCGACACTTACTACCGAGTTCAAAACTGTCACTGGAAGCAACATCTGCACAATAACTGTTCGTCGGGAGCTTCATGATATGGGTTTGTATGACCAAGGAGCCGCACACAAGCCTAAGATCACCATATGCCATACCAAGCGTCGGCAGAAGTGGTGTAAAGCTCGCAGCCATTGAAATGCGTTCTCTGGAGTGACGAATCACGCTTCACCATCTGGCAGTCCTACAGACGAATATGGGTTTGGAGGATGCCAGGAGAACGCTACGTGCCCGACTGCATTGTGCCAACTGTAAAGTTTGGATGAGGAATAATGGTCTGGAACTGTTTTTCATGCTTCTGGCCCCTTAGTTCCAGTGAGAGGAAATCTTAACACTACAGCATACAGTGCCTTGCAAAAGTATTCACCCCCTTGGCATTTTTCCTATTTGTTGCCTTACAACCTGGAATTAAAATGTATGTTTTTGGGGGGTTTGTATAATTTGATTTACACAACATGCCTACCACCTTTTGAAGATGCACAATATTTGTTTTGTGTAACAAACAAGAAATAAGACAAACTTCAATTGAGCATGCATAACTCTTCAACCCCCCCCCCCAAAGTCAATACTTTGTAGAGCCACCTTTAGCAGCAATTATAGCTGCAAGTCTCTTGCGGTACATCTCTAAAAGCTTGGCACATCTAGCCACTGGGATATTTTTGCCCATTCTTCAAGGCAAAACTGCTCCAGCTCCTTCAAGTTGGATGGGTTCCTGCCGGTGTACAGCAATCCTTAAGTCATAAAACAGATTGTCAATTGGGTTGAGGTCTGGGCTTTGACTAGGCCAAACCAAGACATTTTAAATATTTCCCCTTAAACCACGTGTTGCTTTAGCAGTACGCTTAGGGTCATTGTCCTACTGGAAGTTGAACATCCACCCCAGTCTCAAATCTTTGAAAGACAAACAGGTTTCCCTCAAGAATTTCCCTGTATTTAGCGCCACCCACCATTCCTTCAATTCTGACAAGTTTCCCAGTCCTTGCCCACGATCAACATCCCCACAGCATGATGTTGCCACCACCATGCTTCACTGTGGGGATGATATTCTTGGGGTGATGAGAGGTGTTGGGTTTGTGCCAGACATAGCATTTTCCTTGATGGCCAAAAAGCTACATTTTAGTTGTATCTAACCAGAGTACCTTCTTCCATATTTTATTCTTTAAGCAATGGCTTTTTTCTGGCCACTCTTCCTTAAAGCCCAACTCCGTGGAGTGTACGGGTTAAAGTGGTCCAATGGACAGATAATCCAATCTCTGCTGTGGCGCTTTGTAGCTCCTCCAGGGTTATCTTGGGTGTCTTTGTTGCCTCTGATTAATGCCCTCCTTGCCTGGTCCGTGAGTGTTGGTGGGTGGCCCTCTCTTGACAGGTTTGTTGTGGTGCCATATTCTTTCCATTTTTTAATAATGGAATTAATGGTGATCCGTGAGATGATCAAAGTTTCTGATATTTATTTTATAACACAACCCTGATCTGTTCTTCTCCACAACTTTGTCCCTGACCTGTTTGGAGAGCTCCTTGCTATTCATGGTGCCATTTGCTTGGTTGGTGGTGCCCATTTCTTAGTGGTGTTGCAGACTCTGGGGCCTTTCAGAATTGGTGTGTAATTTGTAACACTAGATCTTATTTAGGGGTTTCATAGCAAAGGGGGTGAATACATATGCATGCTCCACTTTTCCATTTTTATTTTTTCGTTTTTTTTTTTTTTAAGTAATATTTTTCACTTCACCAATTTGTACTATTTTGTGTTTGTCCATTACATGAAATCCAAATAAAAATCTATTTACATTACAGGTTGTAATGCAACAAAATAGGAAAAATACCAAGGGGGTGAATACTTTTGCAAGGCACTGTACATTGACATTCTAGATGATTCTGTGCTTCCAACTTTGTGGCAACAGTTTGCTGAAGGCCTTTTACCGTTTCAGGATGACAATGCCCCCATGCACAAAGCGAGGTCCATACAGAAATGGTTTGCCGAGATCAGTGTGGAAGAACTTGACTGGCCTGCACAAATCCCTGACCCTCAACTCCATCGAACACCTTTGGGATGAATTGGAATGCAGACTACGAGCCAGGCCTTATCACCAAACATCAGTGCCCGACCTCACTAATGTTCTTTTGGCTGAATGCTGCGGGGACTTGCTCCCAATGTTCCAACATCTGGTGGAAAGCCTTCCCAGAAGTGTCCACATACTTTTGGTAATATAGTTACGATATCTTTTGATTTCTTTTTCATTTGAACTATAAATAGTACACACACTCTTATCTAACAAGTGTCTTGAAAGATTTTATAGCTTCTTTCACTGTCACTTGCAAAGCTCATCAGGTGTGCAAATTGACCTACTCTAATTTGACATACGGTAAACCATGTCAAATGTGTGAAAGGAGTGGAAAGGCCAACTCGTATGGACTGATTTGCTCACTGAATTCTACTTAGGAACACTCTACCCGAACCCCCAGTCAAACAGCCCACGTTATTAAAGTACTATTAATTGTCACAAGATAGTCATGACAACTGTCTGTTTATTTCATATTGTCTAACATCACCATTTCCAACTATGTTTATGTGGTTGGTGGTGAAACATCAACATTATATGAAAACATTGAACGATGTATAAATGAGTATTCATTATGGGGGCGGCAGGTAGCCTAGTGGTTAGCGCATTAGGCAAGTAACCGAAAGGTTGGTGGGTTGAAACCCTGACAAGGTTAAACAAAACTGTAGTTTTGCCCCTGAACAAGGCAGTTGACCCACTGTTCCTAGGTCGTCATTGTAAATAAGAATTTGTTCTTAACTGACTTGGCTAGTTAAATAAAGGATATATAAGAATGATTGTACATAAAGCAAGTGGTGGTAAAACCAGTAGCAACAACACATTTGTTTCTTTACTGTATGACTAAGTTTTGTTAGGCATGACACATCCAAAGATGGTGGGGAAATTGAGTGAATGAATCGCAATCAAACGCCAATTAGCCACAAATTGGATGGACATCTGCTCCCCTCGCCTGATTGTTGAAACATTCCTGTTGATTTACCCATTTCTCTAAGTAGATGTGATCGTCAAGCTCAATATTGTCATTTGGCAAGTGTTTTTGGACAATGATTTGAATAGTGTAGGCTTGTTGAGTGTTTTCTATGGTCTTTTCCCCCACAGGGCCTTAACTCTCTTTTAATGTCGGTGTCGTCTTTTATTTTGACTCCGACCTGTCAGCAGCCAAGGAAGGCAAGAGGCTGTTTATCACCATAAGTCACTGTGTGTAGGGTGTTATTACACCTAGCTCCAGCATCAAGCAGGTAGGGGGTTCCTATCGCTTTGATATACGCTATGTTCTATGCACATTTACATCTGAAAGCATTGCTTTTATCAAATTTGATTGGTCACATACACATGGTTAGCAGATGTTATTGCGAGTATAGTGAAATGCTTGTGCTACTAGTTCTGACAGTGCAGCAATATCTAACTGGAAATATCTAACAAATACCTAATGCACACATCTAAGTAAGGAATGGAATAAGAATATATAAATATATGGTTGAGCAATGTCAGCAATTGACTTTTAACCGGGAACTTTATTGTAGTTTCCGGTTACACTTAACATGTGTTCTTATTTTGGTGTCGTTACTCACAGGTTCTTGCAATCAGAGGACTAGTACAGACTATATTAGTTTAGGATAAGTTTATCTTTAAAAAAAAAATAAAAAAAACGTATATACACCTTAGCCAAATACATTTAAACTCAATTTTTCACAATTCCTGACATTTAATCCAAGTATAAATTCCTTATTTTAGCTCAGTTAGGATCACCACTTTATTTTAAGAATGTGAAATGTCAGAATAATAGAGAATTTATTTATTTCAGCTTGTATTTCTTTCATCACATTCCCAGTGGGTCAGAAGTTTACATACATACATACATACATACATACATACATACATACATACACAATTTAGTATTTGGTAGCATTGCCTTTAAATTGTTTAACTAGGGTCAAATGTTTTGGGTAGCCTTCCACAAGCTTCCCACAATAAGTTGGGTGAGTTTTGGCCCATTCCTCCTGACAGTGCTGGTGTAACTGAATCAGGTTCGTAGGCCTCCTTGCTCACACACGCTTTTTCAGTTCTGCCCACACATTTTCTATAGGTTTGAGGTCAGGGTTTTGTGATGGCCACTCCAATACCTTGACTTTGTTGTCCTTAAGCCATTTTGCCACAACTTTGGAAGTATGCTTGGGGTCATTGTCCATTTGGAAGACCCATTTGCGACCAAGCTTTAACTTCCTGACTGATGTCTTGAGATGTTGCTTCAATATATCCACATGCTTTTCCTGCCTCATGAAGCCATCTATTTTGTGAAGTGCACCAGGCCCTCCTGCAGCAAATCACCCCCACAACATGATCTGTCAGCGTAGTGTCTAGAGCATGGAGGCGCTACCAGGAGACAGGCCAGTACATCAGGAGATGTGGAGGAGGCCGTAGGAGGGCAACAACCCAGCAGCAGGACCGCTACCTCCGCCTTTGTGCAAGGAGGAGCAGGAGGAGCACTGCCAGAGCCCTACAAAATGACCTCCAGCAGGCCACAAATGTGCATGTGTCTGCTCAAACGGTCAGAAACAGACTCCATGAGGGTGGTATGAGAGCCTGACGTCAACAGGTGGGGGTTGTGCTTACAGCCCAACACCGTGCAGGACATTTGGTATTTGCCAGAGAGCACCAAGATTGGCAAATTCGCCACTGGCGCCCTGTGCTCTTCACAGATGAAAGCAGGTTCACACTGAGCACATGTGACAGAGTCTGGAGACGCCGTGGAGAACGTTCTGCTGCCTGCAACATCCTCCAGCATGACTGGCGGTGGGTCAGTCATGGTGTGGGGTGGCATTTATTTGGGGGGCCGCACAGCCCTCCATGTGCTCGCCAGAGGTAGCCTGACTGCCATTAGATACCGAGATGAGATCATCAGACCCCTTGTGAGACCATATGCTGGTGCGGTTGGCCCTGGGTTCCTCCTAATGCAAGACAATGCTAGACCTCATGTGGCTGGAGTGTGTCAGCAGTTCCTGCAAGAGGAAGGCATTGATGTTATGGACTGGTGGATGCTTTAGTCCAGGTCTGGGAGGAGATCCCTCAGGAGACCATCCGCCACCTCACCAGGACCATGCCCAGGCGTTGTAGGGAGGTCATACAGGCACGTGGAGGCCACACACACTACTGAGCCTCATTTCGACTTGTTTTAAGGACATTACATCAAAGTTGGATCAACCTGTAGTGTGGTTTACCACTTTAATTTTGAGTGTGACTCCAAATCCAGACCTCCATGGGTTGATACATTTGATTTCCATTGATAATTTTTGTGTGATTTTGTTGTCAGCACATTCAGCTATGTAAAGAAAAAAATATTTAATAAGAATATTTCATTCAGTCAGATCTAGGATGTGTTATTTTAGTGTTCCCTTTATTTTTTTTGAGCAGTCTGTGTGTATATGTATGTGTGTATATATATATATGTGTGTATATGTATGTGTATGTATGTATGTATGTATGTATGTATGTATGTATGTATGTATGTTAGTTCGTTTTTTTTTTTATACCAACTATATATAATTAACTTTCAGAGCTTTATATTAAGTGATTCCACTCTTTTTCTGCCAAGTGGACACAGTGTGATACGAGGTGACAAAATGTGTCTTGCATATATTTTTTGCAGTGTCTGTTAATGGTTTTCTGGATATGCCTACGCATAAAGTGCATAACTAGTTCCTTTACTTTTTGAACATGCTTCGACATCACATACAAGTGCATCAGCAATTTCTTAAGTTAAAGTGGTTGTACAGGAAAGCCAATTTTAATTGAATCTATAGGTTTAGGCAGAAGGCCCCAGTTGTAGCGAAAGTTAAATTACTTAATTTATCCTTCGCTGGTGAAGATGCCACAACCCAAAGTTCTTTGACAAAAATATAACACTAAGTTACAGAAAATAAATAATTAAGTCACTAGTTACTCTTCACTTCACTTGGATTCAAATTAATATATTTACAGTGCCTTGCGAAAGTATTCGGCCCCCTTGAACTTTGCGACCTTTTGCCACATTTCAGGCTTCAAACATAGATATAAAACTGTCTTTTTTTGTGAAGAATCATCAACAAGTGGGACACAATCATGAAGTGGAACGACATTTATTGGATATTTCACACTTTTTTAACAAATCAAAAACTGAAAAATTGGGCGTGCAAAATTATTCAGCCCCCTTAAGTTAATACTTTGTAGCGCCACCTTTTGCTGCGATTGCAGCTGTAAGTCGCTTGGGGTATGTCTCTATCAGTTTTGCACATCGAGAGACTGACATTTTTTCCCATTCCTCCTTGCAAAACAGCTCGAGCTCAGTGAGGTTGGATGGAGAGCATTTGTGAACAGCAGTTTTCAGTTCTTCCCACAGATTCTCGATTGGATTCAGGTCTGGACTTTGACTTGGCCATTCTAACACCTGGATATGTTTATTTTTGAACCATTCCATTGTAGATTTTGCTTTATGTTTTGGATCATTGTCTTGTTGGAAGACAAATCTCCGTCCCAGTCTCAGGTCTTTTGCAGACTCCATCAGGTTTTCTTCCAGAATGGTCCTGTATTTGGCTCCATCCATCTTCCCATCAATTTTAACCATCTTCCCTGTCCCTGCTGAAGAAAAGCAGGCCCAAACCATGATGCTGCCACCACCATGTTTGACAGTGGGGATGGTGTGTTCAGCTGTGTTGCTTTTACGCCAAACATAACGTTTTGCATTGTTGCCAAAAAGTTCAATTTTGGTTTCATCTGACCAGAGCACCTTCTTCCACATGTTTGGTGTGTCTCCCAGGTGGCTTGTGGCAAACTTTAAACGACACTTTTTATGGATATCTTTAAGAAATGGCTTTCTTCTTGCCACTCTTCCATAAAGGCCAGATTTGTGCAATATACGACTGATTGTTGTCCTATGGACAGAGTCTCCCACCTCAGCTGTAGATCTCTGCAGTTCATCCAGAGTGATCATGGGCCTCTTGGCTGCATCTCTGATCAGTCTTCTCCTTGTATGAGCTGAAAGTTTAGAGGGACGGCCAGGTCTTGGTAGATTTGCAGTGGTCTGATACTCCTTCCATTTCAATATTATCGCTTGCACAGTGCTCCTTGGGATGTTTAAAGCTTGGGAAATCTTTTTGTATCCAAATCCGGCTTTAAACTGCTTCACAACAGTATCTCAGACCTGCCTGGTGTGCTCCTTGTTCTTCATGATGCTCTCTGCGCTTTTAACGGACCTCTGAGACTATCACAGTGCATGTGCATTTATACAGAGACTTGATTACACACAGGTGGATTGTATTTATCATCATTAGTCATTTAGGTCAACATTGGATCATTCAGAGATCCTCACTGAACTTCTGGAGAGAGTTTGCTGCACTGAAAGTAAAGGGGCTGAATAATTTTGCACGCCCAATTTTTCAGTTTTTGATTGTTAAAAAAGTTTGAAATATCCAATAAATGTCGTTCCACTTCATGATTGTGTCCCACTTGTTGTTGATTCTTCACAAAAAAATACAGTTTTATATCTTTATGTTTGAAGCCTGAAATGTGGCAAAAGGTCGCAAAGTTCAAGGGGGCCAAATACTTTCGCAAGGCACTGTATATGGATAATTTTGGATTCATAGAAATATAACAAGAGAGTTGCGAAGATATTAAGTAATAGTGCGAAACAGACGTACTAATTTTTTGACATCTGGAGACTGTTTAGATTGTATGATAAGTTTTATGCTAGGTATTTCTGAAGGCAGTATATTATCTCAAAACATCCAAATATACGTTTTTAAAAAGTTTTCACAAGTTGAGATCAATATTTGACCATTTAAACAGTCCTATGCGTTTATGGATTTATTATGAAAGATTTTAAGTGCTTATTTTCCTGTAAGTAAAGGTGTTACTAGATAGTTAAACATTTTATTTTTTTGCGGTATAACTTTTCCTGGACATGTAGGAAACCAGTTTGATTGAAAAGTGCTAGCATTGATTCGTTTTCTTTAAACACACAGCATGCGCCAAGGCAACCTGGCTTGCTGTTGAATTTGATCGCTTTGTGTTTGGAGTTATTTCCTCTATCAAATGCAGTTGGAGGATTAGGGCTTTACGCAGGAAAGGGAAGCCAGTTTGGATTTCGCTTCACACCAATCACTTCACATCAGAAGCCAAACTTCATTGACAGGAAAAACTTTAATTGTTGAGTGTTGTTGTCCTCCGGTGGCTAGCTAGCTAAAATTGGCCATTTTAGCCATGGCTGGAGATAAGGATTTGGACTTGTGGTTTTACTTTCATTTGACTTTAATTCTCCGTACTGGCCAATGATTATAACGGCTGTTCTGATCCAACCATAAATTCATACATTGTGCTCCTGGCCTGAGAGGATGGAATTTCAACATGGCGCTGACAGAGATTGCAGCATTGCGACTAGCTCTTAGGAAACTAAGAGTATTTTTTTTTTTTTAAACTTTTACTTTTTTTTTTTTTAAACTTTTTTTCATTTTTTACATTATTAGCTCAGGAAGAACTATTGGATATTATAGCGGTGGTAACTCACCAGAACTACTAGCATGACGACCAGGAATACCACTTCCCTGGAGCAGATCCTTTGTTCACTCTCTCCAGAGCAATTTCACTTATTCCAGAGGTTGCCCCAAAACATTGCCGGCGGAAGAGAGGCACTCAAGGTGGCCTGCTGGTTCGACTTAGGTGCGCACACCACCCACCGCTTCCAGGTAGATTACTTGCTAATGTTCAGTCTTCGGATAACAAAGTTGATGAGCTAAGAGCAATGATTTCTTTCCAGAGAGACAAAGCCTGTTACATACTTTGTTTCATGGAAACATGGCTCTTTGGGGAGACTCTGTCGGATTCGGTAAAGCCAGCAGGATTCGCAGTACATCGTGCAGACAGGAATAAATATCTCTCTGGGAAGCAAAAGGGCGGAGGGGTGTGTTTCATGATTAACAACTCATGGTGTAAATCTAGGAACATACAGGAACTCAAGTCCTTTGTTTCACCTGACCTAGAATACCTCAATTAAATGCCGACCGTATTATCTCCCAAGAGAATTCTCCTCCATCGCCACGGCCGTTTACATCCCACCTTAAGCCGAAACCTTGACGGCCCTCAAAGAACTTGACTGGACTTAATGCAAACTGGAATCACATATCCTGAGGCTGCATTTATTGTAGCTGGGGATTTTAACAAAGCAAATCTGAGAACTAGGCATTACCGGGGGCAAGGTTAGGGTTAGTAGATAGTTAGTTAAAATGTTACTGATAGTCCATCTGAAGATGCTCTACAGACTGTCCAAATAAAGTGTTCTTGAATTATGGGTCATTACTATGCCTAATTGATGGTGTGTTTCATGCAGACCTGGGTTCAAATGACTATTTTTGAATAGTTTGTTTGATTGAACTAGACGAGTGCCAGATGGGTAGAGTTAGCAATTTTGAGTCAATTCCGTTGTGTCAGACAAACTCAGTTTAGCACAGTTAACTATTTTAAAAGATTCTAAATACTATTTGAACCCAGATCTGGTTTCAAGATGATATTTAGCCAAATAATAAGCAACTGATTACTGATTTCAAATATGCGAAGACTCAGATTATCCAGAGCCGACCCATGACAATATCATAGCACGGCAGAGAGCAGAGAGCAGTTGCTAGGAGGAGAGAATTAGGTTTCATTCCATGACAGGTTGTTCTGCCCCTCAGACACTGTTCTTGGATTTTCTTCACTGAATAGGGATTTTGGTGAAAACCCACAAATCATGTGCGGTATGTTCTGGAATGCCCTGAATTGAGTAGAGTGTCTATTCTCGAAGCCAACTTACTATAGACATCAAATTTACCTCCGGCCTATAGATCTGGATCTCTAGAGGCACCAAGTGACAGGTTTAAGACTGGCAGCGAAAGCTAGTGTTATTTAGGGTTTAATTTACTTGGCTCAGGGCTTGGTGGGAATAATGTAGCTAAGGTAACCAATTTCTATTATTCAAAGGGGATCTGGATTGTATCATACTCCAATTGAAGTGATTCACATTCATCTAACCTTGCCAATAATGTGCTTCTGTTTCCTCAGAACTTTAAAAACAATATTGGCCAAGATATAAATCCCTATTTATATTGCATTAAGCAGACATTTTTATTTAATTTATTTTAAATCCATTGCAGAATGATGACCTTTGTGCAATGTTGTCAGACATTTCAGAACAACCCCAATGCAATACGAGAAAGAAAATGCTACAGACAGAAGCTTGTACTTAACCCACCAATGAGACTCCTAAGTCATTTATAGGCATACATAATAAACTGTTCATTTTAAATAAGATGGCAGCCCACACCATGTAGTGTATGTGTTGGCAGAAATCACTGTGGTGTCATAAACCTACAGTCATAATTTAATAACATGTGTTCCCAGAAAAATGCATTCTTTACGTAGGTCTTTCATTTTGAATTCCATGATCTGTGCCAAAGAACAGGGAGGGGAAAAAAATTATAAAAGCATTGATCAATAAATGCATAGAGGTTGTTAGATCCCTTAGGTGATTTTATACCACAATGCAATGTAACCTACAGTTGCAGCTCAAGAAAACAAACATTGACTTACAAGATTTAAAGTTAGGGCTGTGACAGTTCATTAATTTTGGATGATGGTAATTGGCCTTCCAAGTATCCGTTCAAATAGCATTATATTACTGTGGCATATGCTGCCATTGTCACGACTTCCGCCGAAGTTGGTTCCTCTCCTTGTTCAGGCGGCGTTCGGCGGTCGGCATCGCCGGTCTTCTAGCCATCATTGATACACTTTTCATTTTCCATTTGTTTTGTCTTCCCACACACCTGGTTTCAATTTCATCATTACATGTTGTGTATTTTACCCTCTGTCCCCCCCATGTCCTTGTCCGGAATTGTTTGTTGTATGTGCTTGTGCACGTTATGTCTGGTGTGCGACGGGTTTTGTACCCATTGTATTTATTGTTTTGTTTAGTGATTTTTTATTATTAATCTGCGCAGTTGTAACAGTTTTTGCTCTCCTGCGCCTGACTTCTCTGCCACCAGTACACACCCCTTACAGCAATAGTAATAGAATGAGTAGAACTGCGTCATTCAAGTCAGTGATGGCATAATGGGTGCAAGTTGACCCATAAGAGCAAAGCAGGAAGTAAAAGCAAGAGGTGCACCCATCAATATTTGCTAATTCAACTCACAAAAAGAACATTCCATTACATGAGCCACATAATTTGAATTAACATTCCACATTACCATGAAAATTGTCATCACAATACAAGTCAGCCATAGTCCGAGTCGATTTTCACGTAATAATAAGGAAATCCCCTCAACCACGCACACAAATTGGGGAAAACAAACATTCTTTCCCATTGACACCCAGTGGAAAAGAGCCAACTTCGTCCATTAGTGGTGCGTGGGTAAAATCGCTGGGGAAAGTCAAGCCAGGGGGAAAAAGTCAGATTTCAACCTGTGTTGTGATATTTGCGTTGTTAGCTCTATAACCTGTTAGTTCTTATGCCGTGATATGTAGGCCTAAGGCCGAGACCATATCTGTCCGGTGAAGTCCATAAAACATTTCATTACATGACCTACAGCATTGTCACGGCCGTTGAATGAAGTGGACCGAGGTGCAGCGTGCTGAGCGTACGTGTTCTCTTTATTAGAAAAAAACGCAGAACAAAACAAACACTCTTTGCCTCTTTGCTTGACATCATGGGAAAATCAAAAGAAATCAACAAAGACCTCAGAAAAAAAATTGTAGACCTCCACAAGTCTGGTTCATCCTTTGGAGCAATTTCCAAATGCCTGAAGGTACCACGTTCATCTGTACAAACAATAGTACGCAAGTATAAACACCATGGGACCACACAGCCATCATACCGCTTAGGAAGGAGACGCGTTCTGTCTCCTAGAGATGAACGTACTTCGGTCCGCAAATCAATCTCAGAACAACAGCCAAAGACCTTGTGAAGATGCTGGAGGAAACGATTACAAAGTATCTATATCCACAGTAAAACGAGTCCTATATCAACATAACCTGAAAGGCTGCTCAGCAAGGAAGAAGCCGCTGCTCCAAAACCACCATAAAAAAGCCAGACTACGGTTTGCAACTGCACATGGGGACGAAATTTTGGAGAAATGTCCTCTGGTCTGATGAAACATAAATATAACTGTTTGACCATAATGAACATTTATGTTTGGATGAAAAATGGGAAGGCTTGCAAGCCGAAGATCACCATCCCAACCGTGAAGCACGGGGGTGGCAGCATCATGTTGTGGGGGTGCTTTGCTGCAGGAGGGACTGGTGCACTTCACAAAATAGATCGTATCATAACGAAATAAAACAATTAGATATATTGAAGCAAGATCTCAAGACATCAGTCAGGAAGTTGAAGCTTGGTCGCAAATGGGTCTTCCAAATAGAAAATGACCCCAAGCATACTTCCAAAGGTATTGGGAGTGGCCATCAGAAAGCCCTGACCTCAACCCTATAGAATATTTGTGGGCAGAACTGAAAAAGTGTGTGTGAGCAAGGAGGCCTGCACACCTGACTCAGTTACACGAGCTCTTTCAGGAGGAATGGGCCAAAATTCCCCCAACTTATTGTGGGAAGCTTGTGGAAGGCTACTCAAAATGTTAGACTCAAGTTAAAGGCAATGCTACCAAATAATTATTGAGTGTGTTAACTTCTGACCCACTGGGAATGTGATGAAAGAAATAAAAGCTGAAATAAATCATTCTCTATTATTCTGACATTTCAGTCTTAAAATAGAGTGTTGATCCTAACTGACCTAAGACAATGTGTTTTTACTAGGATAAAATATCAGGAATTGTGACTGAGTTTCAATGTATCTAAACTTCCGACTTCAACTGTACATTTGGACGAGCGATGTAAGAGTGGAATGGACTAAGGTATTATAGAATACAGTGCCTTGCAAAAGTATTCACCCCCCTTGGCATTTTTCCTATTTTGTTGCATTTCAACCTGTAATTTAAATATACCTTTATTTGTATTTCATGTAATGGACATGTCCAAATTGAAGTGAAAAAAACATTTGTCAATTGTTTTTTTGTTTTTTTACGGAAAAGTTGTGCGTGCATATGTATTCATCCCCTAAAATAAAATGTTGCTTAACCAATTACCCTCAGAAGTCACATAATTAATTTGATTCCACACAGGTGGACTTTATTTAAGGGTCACATGATCTCCGTATATATACACCTGTTCTGAAAGGCCCCAGAGTCTGCAACACCGCTAAGCAATGGTCACCACCAAGTAAGTGGCACCATGTAGACCGAGGAGCTCTCCAAACAGGTCAGGGACAAAGTTGTGGAGAAGTACAGATCAGGTTTGGGTTATAGAAAAATATCAGTAACCATTAAATCCATTATTAAAAAATTGAAAGAATATGGCACCACAACAAACCTGTCAAGAGAGGGCCGCCCACCAAAACTCACGAACCAGACAAGGAGGGCATTAATCAGAGAGGCATCAAAGAAACCAAAGAACCCTGAAGGAGCTGCAAAGCTCCACAGCGGAGATTGGAGTATCTGTCCATAGAACCACTTGAAGCTGTACACTCCACAGAGTTGGGCTTTACGGAAGAGTGGCTAGAAAAAAAGCCATTGCTTAAAGAAAAAAATAAGTTAACCCGTTTGGTGTTTGACGAACGGCATGTGGGAGACTCCCCAAACATATGGAAAATGTACTCTGGTTAGATGAGACTAAAATGTAGCTTTTTGGCCATCAAGGAAAATGCTATGTCTGGCGCAAACCTAACATCTCTCTTCACCCAACGAGAATACCATGAAGCATGGTGTTGGCAGCATCATGCTGTGGAGATGCTTTTCATCGGCAGGGACTGGGAAACTGGTCAGAATTGACGGAATGATGGATGGCGCTAAATACAGGGAAGTTCTTGAGGGAAACCTGTTTCGGTCTTCCAGAGATTTGAGACTGGGACGGAGGTTCACCTTCCAGCAGGACAATGACCCTAAGCATACTGCTAAACAACACTTGAGTGGTTTAAGGGGAAACATTTAAATGTCTTGGAATAGCCTAGTCAAAGCTCAGACCTCAATCCAATGGAGAATCTGTAGCATGACTTAAAGATTGCTGTACTCCAGCAGGAACCCATCCAACTTGAAGGAGCTGGAGCAGTTTTCCTTGAAGAATTGGCAAAAATCTCAGTGGCTAGATGTGCCAAGCTTTTAGAGAAGTATCCCATGAGACTTGCAGCTGTAATTTCTGCAAAACGTGGCTCTACAAAGTATTGACTTTGGGGGCTGAATAGCTATGCATGTTCAAATGGTCTGTTTTTTTTGTCTTATTTCTTGTTTGTTTCACAATAAAAAATTATTTTTAATCTTCCAAGTGGTAGGCATGTTGTGTCACTCAAATGATATAAACCCCCCCAAAAATCTATTTTAATTCCAATTTGTAATACTTTCGCAAACCACTGTATACATATGAGATGAGTAATGCCAGATATGTAAACATTATTAAAGGGACTAGTGTTCCATTCCTTAGTGGCCAGAGATTTCTAGTCTTTGCCTATAGGCAGCAGCTTCTAATGTTCTAGTGATGGCTGTTTAATAGTCTGATGGCCTTGAGATGGAAGCTGTCTCTCGGTCCCAGCTTTGATGCACCTGTACTGACCTTGCCTTCTGGACGATAGCGGGGTGAACAGTCAGTGGCTCGGGTTATTGTGACATCGGGTGCTGTAGGTGTCATATTGGGCAGGTAGGTTGCCCCCGGTAATGCGTTGGGCAGACCGCGCCACCCTCTGGAGAGTCTTGTGTTTGCAGGTCGGTGCAGTTGGCGTACCAGGCTGTGATACAGCCCGACAGGATGCTTTCAATTGTGCATCTGTCAAATTTTGTGAGATTTTTAGGTGACAAGCCACATTTCTTTTACCTCCTGAGGTTGAAGAGGCTCTGTTGCGCCTTCTTCACCTCACTGTCTGTATGGGTGGTTAATTTCAGTTTGTCAGTGCTGTGTACGCCAAGTAACTTGAGGCTTTCCACCTTCTCTACTGCGGCCCCGTCGATGTAGATCGGAGGGTGCACCCTCTGCTGTTTCTTGAAGTCCACAATCATCTTTTTTGTTTTGTTGACGTTGTTTTCCAGGTACCCCACACTCAGAGCCCTCCCCTCCCTGTAGGCTGTCTCGTCATCGTTGGTAATCAAGCGTACTACTGTAGTTGTCTGCAAACTTGGTGATTGAGTTGGAGGCGTGCTTGTCCACCCGGTCGTGGGTGAACAGGGAGTACAGAAGGGGGCTGAGCATGCATCCTTGTGGGGCCCTAGTGTTGAGTCTCAGTGGAGTGAAGGTGATGTTTCCTACCTTCACCACCTGGGGGTTGCCCGTCTGGAAGTCCAGGACCCAGTTGCACAGGGCGGGGTTCAGACCCAGGGCCTCGAGGTTGGAGGGTACCATGTTGTTAAATGCTGAGCTATCATCAATAAACAGCATTCTTACATAGGTATTCCTCTTGTTCAGATGTGATAGGGCAGAGTGATGGCGATTGCATTGTCTGTGGATCTATTGGTGCGGTAAGCAAATTGAAGTGGGCCTTGGGTGGCAGGTAAGGTAGAGGTGTTATGATCCTTGACTAGTCTATAAAAGCACTTCATGATGAGTGCTACCTGGTGATAGTCATTACGTTCAGTTACTTTTGTTCTGTACCCAAGAAGGCAATGGTGGCCATCTTGAAGCATGTGGGGACAGCAGACTGGGATAGGGAGAGATTGAATATGCCCGTAAACACCCCAGCCAGCTGGTCTGCGCGTGCTCTGAGGACACGGCTAGGGATGCCGTCTGGGCCGGCAGCCTTGTGTGGGTTTTACTCACGTCGGCCTCAGAAAAGAAGAAGCCCACAGTCCTTGGTAGCGGGCTGTATTGGTGGCACTGTAATCCTCAAACTGTGCAAAGAATGTGTTTAGCCTGTCCTGAAGCAAGACGTCGGTCTCGGCGACGTGGCTTGTTTTCCTTTTGTAGTCCGTGATTGTCGGTAGTCTCTGCCACATGCGCCTCGTGTCTGAGCCGTTGAATTGCGACTCCACTTTCTCGATACTGACGTTTACCATGTTCGATTGCCTTGCGGAGTGAATAACCTCACTGTTTATTTTCTGCCATATTATCAGTCACCTTGCCATGGTTAAATGTGCTGGTTTGCGCTTTCAGTTTCCTGCGAATGCTACCATATATCTTATATGCTTTCAGGTTATGGTATGTTTTTTTGTAGTCGGTGGGTACTACATCTCCTATACTCTTCCTTATAAAAACTCAGTCACTGTATCCGTGTATGCATCTAGATTATTTTCACAAGCTACACGGAACATATCCCAGTCCACGTGATCAAAACAATCCTGAAGCGCGGATTCCGATTGGTCAGACCAGCGTTGAATAGTACGAAGCACGGGCACTTACTGTTTGAATTTCTGCCTATAGGACGGGAGGAGCAAGATGGAGTCGTGGTCAGATTTGCGGGTGGTGGAGGCAATCCAGAAGATTGAATGGCAATGGTCAAGAGTCTTAGCAGCGCGAGTAGTACAGTCGATATGTTG
Organism: Oncorhynchus mykiss; assembly: GCF_013265735.2. Classification (NCBI taxonomy): domain Eukaryota; kingdom Metazoa; phylum Chordata; class Actinopteri; order Salmoniformes; family Salmonidae; genus Oncorhynchus; species Oncorhynchus mykiss. The sequence goes on along the minus strand of NC_048581.1, from coordinate 25,618,922 downwards.
ATTGAACTTCGGCAGCCTGGTCCTCAGATTTGCTTTGTTAAAATACCCAGCTACAATAAATGCTGCCTCAGGATAGGTGGTTTCCAGTTTGCATGAAGTCCAGTGAAGTTCTTTGAGGGTCGTCTACGTTTCGGCTTGAGGTGGGATGTAAACAGCCATGGGGATGACTGAGAAGAATTCTCTTGGGAGACAATATGGTCGGCATTTAATTGTGAGGTATTCTAGGTTGGGTGAAAAAAAGAACTTGAGATCCTGTATGTTCCTAGAATTACACCATGAGTCGTTAATCATAAAACACACCCCTCTGCCCTTCTGATTCCCAGAGAGATATTTATTCCTGTCTGTGCGATGTACTGCGAATCCTGCTGGCTTTACCGAATCTGACAGAGTATCCTGAGAGAACCATGTTTCCGTGAAACAAAGTATGTTACAGGCACCTTAGTTTGTTGATCATATGCCCTTCTATAGAGAATCTACAGATAGGCTATCAGAACTCTCCAAATAAAATGTGACCCACAATGCTTGCGAAACCAGACTTTTCTCAGATGAGTTAGCAGCGTTCCTTAGACACCTAGCCTTTGTCAGTGGCTAACGACCAGCGTCCCTCCCATCCGATCGGGTGTTGTTTTATCTATAATAGTGGATTGATTTATGACTCCCAGGCAAACTGTCTGGGAGTGAGCGAGTCGAAAGTTGGCATTGAACTCATTAAAGTTTATATTATCCAGTGTTTAGCACGCTGATTATGGAAAGAGGAGCCATCTGCTTGAGGGACCAGTGCTCCCCTAACAGGCCTGTGTAATTCAACCAAACAAAGTTTGCCTCTCCATTCAAGATGGCCGCCCTGAGGGGAATAGCCAATGCTTCTGTTGCTCTGCGCACTACAGGAGCAGGTGTATCTTGTGATTGAATCAACAGTAGTATGTGGCTGTTCCTTTGATGTCTTCCCTTCCCGACGCTTTTGTAGCTATCCTATCGGCCAAACATTTATTAATGAAGTCTCTCTCATTAATCAGTTCCACACAATTGGATTGGCTGATTTAAATTGAGTCACGGTGCCTCATCAGGGGGTAATATCTCAGGGTGTTTCCTCCCCCACTCTAGACACACTGACACCATTTAACTTTGGTTCCTATTCACAGGCTTTGACTGCTGTTTGGCAGCTGTGGATGACACAATGCTGTTGAGATAGGGTGATATTTAGGATAATGATCGTTTTCGCCTAGATTTATGTGTTATGCTTGCTTTTGCTGGAATTGATAGCAGGTGAGTTGACTCACTGTTAATTATAGATGATGGGAACCTTTAACGGGGTAAATAAGATAATCATAACAATGAATCACTAGCAAGACGAAGAGTTCAACCACTAGATGAAGAAAGCTGGAGGTCTACTTTTACCATGTCTCTTAAAACGTTTATGAAAACTAGGTACCTTTTGTACTTTTGACAGAAGAGGTGGGAGTGAATTGATTTGATGTGGTGGATTTCTCTGCTATTTCTTGGATTACTCCGAAAACATTCAACAGACATGATGGAGAACACACACTTTTATTGATTGCTGTTATTGAATCAACAGAGATTAATGATGAATTAGAAAACTATTATTAAAGTGACACACCCCGTTCTTATCCCACAGATGGGCTTTCATCACTCATGTATTTGAGAAGAGTTTGAGGAAGTTTCAACAAATCATGGTTGGTTGAGCGTCTGCCCAGTCCACAGCTGTTCATTTGTTCACTGCAAAGCCTGACCACTAACGGTCCGGCTGATATGTTTACGGGTATCTAATTTATTTAGTAGTCAATTTTAGTGTCTTATTTAAGTGCTCACTCCATTTCTCACTGCTAATAAAGCTGGAAATCTTGTCAGGGGATAAGAAATGTTCATTACCTTTTCAAAGTTCAATGGGTTTTTATATTTTCTGTTAAGAGGGTTTTAAGCGCCTTGTTAAGTTGCCCATTAATTCAGTCCATATTGATCTCTCATCGTATGCTGGATTGCTGGCCAACTATCATATTTCCCCCAAACTACCTCTTGATAAAATGCTTACATACTAATTATTTTTGAAAAGTTTAACCATTAGTGATCAATTTCGTAAGTGGTAATTATTTGTGCTAGTGTTGCAATTAGGTACTGATGTGAAGCGGCTGCTCTATAATCAGGTATTGATGTACATGTTTAACTTATGGCACAGAAGGGAGAATTTGACCAGAAAGTCAGAATTAATCATTAGCACTTGTTAGCTTCATTTTTTCCTCTCACTCTCATGGGTCATCACTTCATATTTCTTCAATAGTCTGCCATATTGATCATATGTCATGCAAACGTCTTCCATGTTTCCCTTTACTCTATCCAGTCACTATTCCTTATTACCAACAACACAAATGAGCAGTACAGTAACACTCCTGTCATTCCCGAACCAATCAACACAACTTTTCTCACCAGCCACCTAAACTCCCAAGTTCACATCAGAAAGCAAAGTCGGGCACCGTTGTCATAAACATTCCTAACATTTCTTTCGGATTCCCTCCAAACCCATCCTTCTTTATCCTCCCATCCCTCCCCTGCTGGGAGATGTAGTCAATTATAGCTTAGACCCTTCCCGGCCCTGCCAGGCTCTAGGTGATTGATCCTGGTTCCCCAGCGAGGCTCGGCCCCAGCCATGGCTTCAGCCCAAGGCACCGCCATACGGCCACCTCTCAGCCTCCCTTCAGGGGGAGACCTTTTGTTCTCATCACCTCTGAGAACGATGACCTGTCTGAAGTGATTGAGCTCTCCAGCATGTGAAACGTCGGCGGAGGAACACATTTCGTTCCTAGGAAGGAGGAGGTGGGATGGAGAACTGTACGTCAGGGGGGTGGCACAGACGAAGGTCACGGGCAAGGCAGGTAGGCAGACAGGCATCACTCAGAATATATGACTGCTGGTTTGACACTTGTTCGAGGGTTGTAACGGTGATGGAAGTAATACGTGAACTTAGTGATTCAATGGTGCTTTTCTAGTGTGTTTGTAAGATAGTAATTGTTTTGATTGGTCATTTCTTTTCATCTAGAAATCCTAAATGATCCCAAAATAGTTCCAACAGATGTTGACTACTGAAGTACTTCACTTTGTCATACAGGTTTATATGGTCATCTTTTGGATATGATCATCTTTTGTGTCCTTCATAGTTAGTGAGAGACCTGTAGCAGCCCAACATGATGGCTTTGTTCCAATATAAACTCTAGCATGCCACTTAGTATGAAGCAATGTATCGAGATAGTGGTATGCTACTGCAGTATAGACATTGGAACGTGGCCGGTGTTTTGGTTTACAGCTGTGGATAGATACCACTTCATATGATGTGGTTCAACGTCAGAGGAAGGACACTTGACACACATTCTGTCAGAACCAAAAACAGGAAAAAACACAATTATTGATTTCTATGGTGTATTGTCAGTTATGCAGAAACTACCTTGAGTTGGCACGTCCTTAGCATACTCTGTGTTTATCCTTTGCTGTGCTTTGTGCTATTTACTGTTAACATATACTTGAGAGAAGTTGGCTGAGTTTATAACTAAGATACATCAGTCTTTCTCGAGCTAATCAATAGTATGTAAATGTTTGAAAGGCTGTAAGTGTATACAACATACGTCAATCCAGTTGCATTATTGAGGGGGAACTGATCATCTAGCTCACGCTTGATCTTTTTACACTCTCTACTCATTGTTTACACTGAGTGTACAAAACATTAAGAAACCTGCTCTTTCCATGACAGTGACCAGGTGAATCCAGGTGAAATCTATGATCCCTTATTGATGCCACTTGTTAAATACACTTAAATCGGTGTAGATGAAGGGGAGGAGACATGTTAAAGATTATATATATGTTTTAAGTCGTGAGACAATTGAGACATAGATTGTGCATGTGTGCCATTCAGAGGGTGAATGGGCAAGACAAAAGATTGAAGTACCTTTTTGAATGGGGTGTGGTCATAGGTGCCAGGCGCACCAGTTTGTGTCAAGAACGGCAACGCTGCTGGGTTTTTCTCGCTCAAAAGTTTCCTGGGTATATCAAGAATGGTCCACGATCCAAAGGACACCCCCCCCCCCCCCCCCCCAACTTGACACAACTGTGGGAAGCGTTGGAGGTAACATGAGCCAGCATCCCTGTGGAACGCTTTCGACACCTTGTAGAGTCAGTTCCCCAACGCAATTCAATATTAGGAAGGTGTCTTTTATTGTCTTGTACACAGTGTATATTTCCATTATAAAATCACTAAGTGGTATGCAGGGACACATTGTGTATCAATGCGTTAGTAAAAGTTCAGTCACACCCATAATGACAAGCGATTTATATAGAAAACAATTTCCAAAAATGCTCATATGCAACTTTAGAAACGAAAGCTACAAAAACGACCTTTAATTCATACAGGTTCTAAATATGATGCAGCTGCTCCCGGCTTCTCCAAACCTGGTTTAGAGGGGGAAAATATGGCATTGATGCATGATCATTTGCTGGTGGAAATGATTGATACCAGCCATTGGATGGACTAAATTGCCACAATTTGTTTAGATCTCTCTGCAGAGAATATCTGAGCATTAATAAATCATTATCAGTCATTAGTATGGAACTGAGAGGGATCGTGTGAGCCTCGGCGCAAATTTGTCTCCTCTGTTTCTTTGGGAGACATGCCACCCGGCAGACCTAAACATATACGTCTTGTCACTTACGGTCCACCCATGCCTGAAAATGTTAAACAAGCCAAAATGGTTGCTGCTGTTATGTATGAGGATTGTTGTGCTTATCGTATCTAAGTGAGGATTAATGGGAACGTGACTTACTTTGTGGAATGGCTGGCTGTCCTATCTTCTGTCACTGTTCATTTTGGTATTGTCACTCAATGCTCATAAGATAAATCCTATCTCTTTAGAATATTATTGGATGAATATTGACTCATGTCTGTGAACCTGTTATGATGCATATCCGGAGGTACGTTATGTTACATGAACCTATCATTTTATGTGTATGATAGGGCAATGCTAATGATACAGAACAAACAACCTGCCAGCATGATTTCATGACACGTCAACCTATTGTCGATTCATTCTAAATATGAATAACCTGAGGTGTAAGCAGCTAACCAAGATCCTGTGAATGAGAAATATGTGGAAAAAGAACTAAGAACAAAAAAACATCTCTGCAGAATCAATTTTCTACCCAATCTTATGTTAAATATAGAGGACAGTGTCAAGGAACAGAGAAGGCTTCAGAAAAATAATTAGTCTCCATAGAGGGAGAGAAGAGAGTCTCATTTCTTTCCATCCCTTGGCCTTTTTTTGTACAGGACTTTCTTTTCCATCAATCCCCAAGAACAGAGTTACCGTTCTGTTCTTCCTACCTGTGATGTTTGCCTCTATTTGCTCAGACGTGAGCATCTGAGGTAATTAAACAATAAACACAGACAGGCAGGAAAACTGGGGAGGAAATCATTTTTGCCGCCGTCTCTCCTTCGAGAGCTAATTGTGCAGATGATACCGCTGTAGATTTTGTTGGTGTTCCTCTAAATGACACCTGAAAAACAGAGTAGTGCAGAATAACAGACTGGCCTCTGCATGGGACGCCATTTATCGACCAATGATTATTAGATACATTATGCTTTGTGGAGGAGCTTGTATGTGAAAATTATAGCTTAATCAACGCAGGAGGAATCTCTGCAAAGTTCTCATTTTTCTATGAACAACAGCCCCAAACTGAAAATGTCTAATATGATTTAATAGGGCCATCACTATTATAATCACAACCAAGAACAAAAAAAAAGCCCAACTGTCGAAAGGCAATTCCCTGTAGTTTATTTCCTGGGTCTAGTATAATAGAAGGATCTAGGCGATACTCTCCTCTCCTGATTTAGCGACCGATATCGACACTGCTGGCGTCTATGCAATTTGGCAGTCGCCGGGGCCCCGACAATGGTCCAAATGCAAATTGAGGAGACAGCATGACATTTAAGTAAGCACCATGCCTTCTCCTTTGACTTCAGCTCTCCCTCCAGCCTCTAACCTCTGTCTCATCTTGAAAGCTGATGCAAGCGGTGCGAAGGCTTCGGTATTGGATTCCCTGAAGGAGGGATGGAGAGTGACTCAGTGTCAGTCTTTTATTCGGAAGGCACTGTGCTAAAGGAACAGGCAATCCGGAACAGTATGAGAGATGCATTGTCCATTGCATGGCTTTTGTAGTGGGAATGGCAAAGATGGGTTTTGAGAAAATCATGTTAGACTCCATGTAGAGTTCATTGTAGAAGACTTACTCTGGGCGGACTGTGGTTAAGGCCAATCTATGGTTACCACTTGTGGCTGAGTGAACCATGTTCACAAAGGTGAAAAAAAAACAGACATTACAGGAGCTATTCATGAACCTCAATGGACAACAGTAGGGGGTCAGCCTCACATTGGTAGCCTAAAAGCAGTAGATATCAAAGATGTTGGATAAATGAAGATGGTTCACTGAGGCTGTTTACCATTGAAATTGTAGTTATGGTCTACTTAACTGGGTGTGTCTCCCATAGACACCAGTGCAATGGCAGCTGGATCTGATCTACATACTTCATTGACTTTCATTGAACCAGAAATTAAACTGTGAGTGGGGTGTCTCACTTCTTCTTCCGTCTCTGGTAGATAGCTTTCCAACACTTCCCAGTCTGGTTTTCAGTACTTACACCTTAGCATGAAGAGTTTCTACAAATCTGATGAATCTCCACCAGACTGGTCGCTTGAATAGCCTCTTAGCTTTCTCCACGTGTACCTATAATAAACTTTTTTAAACTCTAGTGCTAGCCCTTTTAAAGAGTATGAGGTGTGGGCTATAGGTGTGTGTGGTTCACTGGCCTCGATGCAACAGGGCAGAGGAGAGGTAGAGAGTTAACTGAACTACCCACTACCCATCAACCCCGCTGAGGCCTTTTCATTGGACCCCAGCGGACAGCTCCTACACTGTTCCCCAAGAGCCTCCCCTTCCAGGTATTTAAAATAAGGTCCAAGAGGAAAGGCTGGCAGAGGGAGGATAGAAAGCGAGGTAGCTAAAGTGAGAGAGGGAGAGTAGAAAGGAAGGGAGATGGACAGAATGAAAGAGTGAGAGGTAGACGGGTATTCAGAGAGCGAGAGGGGTAGTCACAGAAAAGTAGGGAGGTAGAGCGAGAAAAGGAAAGAGCTAGATGAGGGAGTATGAGAATTTAATTTTGTTATCAACCGTGCTGGCAGCTGCATGGGATTTCCCATGGGACTGAGTGCAAACAGACTGTATGCGGAGTTGAGTGCTCTCCTAACTTCTCCACCTGCTTCTCCGTCAACCATTGGGGCTTAATGTTCGGGAATTTAGTAGAAAAACTTTAATGAAGCAAATCCAGCTGAGTGCGGGTTTGGGTGAAATTTAGTTAACACATTTTGGGTGCCTTCTTTACTTACATCTCCCCAGATTTGAATTGCCACTATACATTTTAACACCCTCCCTCCCAAATGATAACCTCCCTTTTGAAATCAAAGAATCTGGACAAAGTTGTCCCAGAATGTGAGTAGTAATACAATGCAGCGTGGATGACTTGGCCCTATGTAGCCACAGAAGCCAGCATTAGGGTTGAGATTTAGTTGATGGAATAGTGCCCTTTAAAGTCTTGGCATATTGGGTCTAAAGTCACAGTCCTCGGTTAACACACCGTTAGCAAATAGATTATAAAAATAATTTAGTGGTATCATTTGAATGGCATACAATCAATGGCATACAATCATGCTTATAGGACCAGTGCAGTCAAAACAGATTTTCCTGTATTTTTGGACGATATTTCCACACTATGATGGTAATGCCCTTTTTGTGCAATAGATGTATGAAAAAACAAATGCCAGGAATTTCAGCCTTTTCAGTTGGGATGGAGTTTTTGGCCGTCGCATAACGTCACAATGCGATCTGATTTATTATAGACCAATGAATGTTTTTCATTGAATTTACTTATATTCGTTTTCTATTGTAAGTAAAGGACATGCTAATCATGAGATGCATGCTTCGTCACTATATTATTTTGAACATTCTCTTGGGGACTGATGCCCGAATAAACATTCTACTACTCAATCAATGTATTTTCTGAGCTACACTATATACAGTGCCTTGCGAAAGTATTCGGCCCCCTTGAACTTTGCGACCTTTTGCCACATTTCAGGCTTCAAACATAAAGATATAAAACTGTATTTTTTTGTGAAGAATCAACAACAAGTAGGACACAATCATGAAGTGGAACGACATTTATTGGATATTTCAAACTTTTTTAACAAATCAAAAACTGAAAAATTGGGCGTGCAAAATTATTCAGCCCCTTTACTTTCAGTGCAGCAAACTCTCTCCAGAAGTTCAGTGAGGATCTCTGAATGATCCAATGTTGACCTAAATGACTAATGAGGATAAATACAATCCACCTGTGTGTAATCAAGTCTCCGTATAAATGCACCTGCACTGATAGTCTCAGAGGTCCGTCAAAAGCGCAGAGAGCATCATGAAGAACAAGGAACACACCAGGCAGGTCCGAGATACTGTTGTGAAGCAGTTTAAAGCCGGATTTGGATACAAAAAGATTTCCCAAGCTTTAAACATCCCAAGGAGCACTGTGCAAGCGATAATATTGAAATGGAAGGAGTATCAGACCACTGCAAATCTACCAAGACCTGGCCGTCCCTCTAAACTTTCAGCTCATACAAGGAGAAGACTGATCAGAGATGCAGCCAAGAGGCCCATGATCACTCTGGATGAACTGCAGAGATCTACAGCTGAGGTGGGAGACTCTGTCCATAGGACAACAATCAGTCGTATATTGCGCAAATCTGGCCTTTATGGAAGAGTGGCAAGAAGAAAGCCATTTCTTAAAGATATCCATAAAAAGCGTTGTTTAAAGTTTGCCACAAGCCACCTGGGAGACACACCAAACATGTGGAAGAAGGTGCTCTGGTCAGATGAAACCAAAATTGAACTTTTTGGCAACAATGCAAAACGTTATGTTTGGCGTAAAAGCAACACAGCTGAACACAGCATCATGGTTTGGGCCTGCTTTTCTTCAGCAGGGACAGGGAATATGGTTAAAATTGATGGGAAGATGGATGGAGCCAAATACAGGACCATTCTGGAAGAAAACCTGATGGAGTCTGCAAAAGACCTGAGACTGGGACGGAGATTTGTCTTCCAACAAGACAATGATCCAAAACATAAAGCAAAATGTACAATGGAATGGTTCAAAAATAAACATATCCAGGTGTTAGAATGGCCAAGTCAAAGTCCAGACCTGAATCCAATCGAGAATCTGTGGAAAGAACTGAAAACTGCTGTTCACAAATGCTCTCCATCCAACCTTACTGAGCTCGAGCTGTTTTGCAAGGAGGAATGGGAAAAAATGTCAGTCTCTCGATGTGCAAAACTGATAGAGACATACCCCAAGCGACTTACAGCTGTAATCGCAGCAAAAGGTGGCGCTACAAAGTATTAACTTAAGGGGGCTGAATAATTTTGCACGCCCAATTTTTCAGTTTTTGATTTAAAAAAGTGTGAAATATCCAATAAATGTCGTTCCACTTAATGATTGTGTCCCACTTGTTGTTGATTCTTCACAAAAAAATACAGTTTTATATCTTTGTTTGAAGCCTGAAATGTGGCAAAAGGTCGCAAAGTTCAAGGGGGCCGAATACTTTCGCAAGGCACTGTATGTATATCAAAGTACAGTACCAGTCAAAGTTTGGACACCTCATTCAAGGGTTTGTAATTTATTTGTACTATGTTCTACATTGTAAAATAATAGTGAAGACATTAAAACTATGAAATAACACATGGAATCATGTAGTAAGCAAAGTGTTAAACAAATCAAAATATATTTTATATTTGAGATTCTTCAAAGTAGCCACCCTTTGCCTTTGCCAAGAGTGTGCAAAGCTGTCATTCTCTCAACCAGCTTCACCTGGAATGCTTTTCCAACAGTCTTGAAGGAGTTCCCACATATGCTGAGCACATGTTGGCTGCGTGATTTGATTAGTAGCTACTAGCCTGCCAGCCAGAAGAGAGTGGGCATTCTTATTAACTAGCTAGATATCTCATTATCTGTGTAGACCTGTGATATGATTCCTAAAAAATAGTAAGACTTCTGGCTCTTAAATCCAAGAATGAATATACAGTGGGGCAAAAAAGTATTGTCAGCCACCAATTGTGCAATTCTCCCACTTGAAAAGATGATAGGCCTGTAATTTTCATCATAGGTACTTATTTTAATACTTAAAAATAAATAATACTTATTTTCCACCATCATTTGCAAATAAATTCATAAATGCTACAATGTGATTTTCTGGAATTTTTTTTCTCATTTTGTCTGTCATAGTTGAAGTGTACCTATGATGAAAATGACAGGCCTCCCTCATCTTTTTATTGGTGGCTGAAAAAAATCTCCAGGCCACCAGGCTGTTAAATTGTCACCACTAGCCGTCCTCCGCCCAGTACCCTGTCTGAACCTTAGTCACTGTTACTAGCCGGCTACCACCCGGTACTCCAAGCTGCATCTTAGAGACTGCTGCCCTATGTACATAGTCATTGAACGCTGGTCACTTTTATTAATAATGTTTACATACTCTTTTACCCACTTCATATTTATTTATTTTTATTTTTTATTTCACCTTTATTTAACCAGGTAGGCTAGTTGAGAACAAGTTCTCATTTGCAACTGCGACCAGGCCAAGATAAAGCGTTGCAATTCGACACATACAACAACACAGTTACACATGGAATAAACAAAACATACATTCAATAATACAGTAGAACAAAAGAAAACAGTCTATATACAGTGAGTGCAAATTAGGTAAGTTAAGGAAATAAATAGGCCATGGTGGCGAAGTAATTACAATATAGCAATTGAACACTGGAATGGTAGATCGGCAGAAGATGAATGTGCAGGTAGAGATACTGGGGTGCAAAGGAACAAAATAAATAAATACCAGTATGGGGATGAGGTAGGTAGATAGATGGGCTGTTTACAGATAGGCTATGTACAGGTGCAGTGATCTGTAAACTGCTCTGACAACTGGTGCTTAAAGCTAGTGAGGGAGATGTGAGTCTCCAGCTTCAGAGATTTTTGAAATTCGTTCCAGTCATGGGCAGCAGAGAACTGGAAGGAAAGACGACCAAAGCAGGAATTGGCTTTGGGGGTGACCAGTGAGATATACCTGCTGGAGCGCGTGCTACGAGTGGGTGCTGCTCTGGTGACCAGTGAGCTGAGATAAGGCGGGGCTTTATCTAGCAGAGACTTGTAGATAACCTGAAGCCAGTGGGTTTGGCGACGAATATGAAGCGAGGGCCAGCCAACAAGAGCATAAAGGTCGCAGTGGTCCGTAGTATATGGGGCTTTGGTGACAGAACGGATGGCACTGTGATAGACTGCATCCAGTTTACAGTGTTGGAGGCTATTTTATAGATGACATCGCCGAAGTCAAGGATCTGTAGGATGGTCAGTTTTACGAGGGTATGTTTGGCATCATGAGAGAAGGATGCTTTGTTGCGATATAGGAAGCCAATTCTAGATTTAATTTTGGATTGGAGATGCTTAATGTGAGTCTGGAAGGAGAGTTTACAGTCTAACCAGACACCCAGGTATTTGTAGTTGTCCACATATTCTAAGTCAGAGCCGTCCAGAGTAGTGATGCTGGACGGGCGAGCAGGTGCGGGCAGTGATCGATTGAAAAGCATGCATTTAGTTTTACTTGCGTTTAAGAGAAGTTGGAGACCACGGAAGGAGAGTTGTATGGCATTGAAGCTCGTCTGGAGGTTAGTTAACACAGTGTCCAAGGAGGGGCCAGAAGTATTCAGAATGGTGTCGTCTGCGTAGAGGTGGATCAGAGAATCACCAGCAGCAAGAGCAACATCATTGATGTATACAGAAAAGTGTCGGCCCGAGAATTGAACCCTGTGGCACACCCATAGAGACTGTCAGAGGTCCGGACAACAGGCCGGCAAAAAAAGACAAGTCCCTTTTTCAGGACCCTGTCTTTCAAAGATAATTTGTAAAAATCCAAATAACTTCACAGATCTTCATTGTAAAGGGTCTAAACACTGTTTCCCATGCTTATTCAATGACCCATAAACAATTAATGAACATACACCTGTGGAACGGTTGTTAAGACACTAACAGCTTACAGACGGTAGGCAATTAAGGTCACAGTTATGAAAAATTAGGACACTAAAGAGGCATTTCTACTGACTCTGAAAAACACCAAAAGAAAGATGCCCAGTGTCCCTGCTAGTCTGTGTGAATGTGGCTGCAAGGCGGCATGAGGACTGCAGATGTGGCCAGGGCAATAAATTGCAATGTCCGTACTGTTAGACGCCTAAGACAGCACTACAGGGAGTCGGGACGGACAGCTGATTGTCCTCGCAGTGGCATACTACGTGTAACTACACCTACACCTCACCTGTGGGACAGGTACATTATGGCAACAACAACTGCCCGAGTTACACCAGGAACGCTCAATCCATCCATCAGTGCTCAGACTGTCCGCAATAGGCTGGACTGAGGGCTTGTAGGCCTGTTGTAAGGCAGGTCCTCACCAGACATCACCAGCAACAACGTCGCCTATGGGCACAAACCCACCGCTGCTGGACCAGACAGGACTGTCGAAAGGTGCTGTTCTCTGACGAGTCACGGTGTTGTCTCACCAGGGTTGATGGTTGGATTCGCGTTTATCGTCGAAGGAATGAGCGTTACACCGAGACCTGTACTCTGGAGCGGGATTGGTTTGGAGGTCCGTCATGGTCTGAGGCGGTGTGTCACAGCATCATCGGACTGAGCTTGTCGTCATTGCAGGCAATCTCAACGCTGTGCATTACAGGGAAGACATCCTCCTCCCTTGTTTGATGCTTCTACTGTGAAGTGGTGCCGAATGAGAGTGGATTGAGTCAGAGGTCTGCCATCAGTCATGCGCTGGTCACATGCATTTCACATGAGAGGTATCTCCCGTTCCTTTTCTTTTCTGAAGACAAAGGAATTCTCCAGTTGGAACATTATTGAAGATTTATGTTAAAAACATCCTAAAGATTAATTCCATACATCGTTTGACAAGTTTCTACGGTATGTAACGGAACTTTTTGAAGATTCGTCTGCAACTAATGAACGCGCTTCGTGAGTTTTGATTTGTTTACCAAACACGTTAACAAAAGTAGCTATTTGGACAGGAATTATGGACATTATCGAACAAATCAAACATTTATTGTGGACCTGGGATTCCTGGGAGTGCATTCTGATGAAGATCATCAAAGGTAAGTGAATATTTATGTTATATCTGACTTCTGTTGACTCCAACATGGTGGATATATGTATTTGTTATCTGAGCGCTGTTCTCAGATTATAGCAGGTTTTGCTTTTTCAGTAAAGCTTTTTTTAAATCTCACACAGCGGTTGCATTAAGGAGAAGTATATCTTTAATTCCATGTATAACACTTGTGTTTTCATCAACATTTATGATGAGTATTTCTGTAAATTGTTGTGGCTCTCTGCAAATTCACCGGATGTTTTTGGAACTACTGAACATAACGCGCCCAATGTATACTGAGATTTTGATATAAATATGAACTTTAATGAAAAGAAACATACATGTTTTGTGTAACATGAAGTCCTATGAGTGACATCTGGCGAAGATCATCAAAGGTTAGTGATTCATTTTATCTCTATTTGTGGTTTTTGTGACTCCTCTCTTTGGCTGGAAAAATGGCTGTGTTTTTCTGTGGCTTGGCTCTGACCTAACATAATCGTTTGTGGTGCTTTCGCTGTAAAGCCTATTTGAAATCGGACACTTTGGTGGGATTAACAACAAGATTACCTTTAAAATGGTACAAGACACTTGTATGCTTGCGGAATTTTAATTATGAGATTTCGGTTGTTTTGAATTTGGCGCCCTGCACTTTCACTGGCTGTTGTCATATCGATCCCTAAGAATATTGCAGCCCTAAGAAGTTGCAGCTGGTGGCCACCAGATACTGACTGTTACTTTTGATTTTGACCCCCCCCCCCCCCCCCTTTTGTTCAGGGACACACTATTCCATTTCTGTTAGTCACATGCCTGTGGAACTTGTTCAGTTTGTCTGTTGTTGAATCTTATGATAATACAAATATTTACACATGTTAGGTTTGCTGAAAAATAAATGCAATTGACAGTGAGAGGACATTCATTTTTTTGGTGTGTGTAATATAGATATATATATATTATAAATAAAATACAGTACCAGTCAAAAGTTTGGATACACCTACTCATTCAAGGGTTTTTATTTTGACTATTTTCTACATTGTAGAATAATTGTGAAGACAAAATATGAAATAACATTCATGTATTAACCAAAAAACTTAATCAAATCAAAATATATTTGAGATTCTTCAAAGTAGCCACCCTTTGCCTTTGACAGCTTCGCACACTCTTGGCATTCACTCAACTAGCTTCAAAAATAACGTGTGTAATTTCTTTCTTTCCTTCGTGCTTTTGAGCCAATCAGTTGTGTTGTGGTATACAGAATATAGCCATATTTGGTAAAAGACCAAGTCTCTATTATGTAACTTTGTTTTCAGGTTTGAATGAGACAATGTCGTCCCCTAACCTTATTCTTTCAATAAAGTTATTGTTTTATTAACAAGTATATGAATAGTGTGTCTTATCATATGTAAGACTCAATACTTTTTGTAAAAAGTCTTGGTGCATCTATTTAATTTACTATCAGGATAAGAAAGTGTCTGATCATGAAAGATTTCCATCGAATCAGACACAAACACAGAATCAGACACTAAGAAAGATCTGCCTTATTTTGTCAGGATCAAAATCGAAATACTTTTTTACTGTGAGTTTAACCTTCTAGAGCTTGAGTTGTAAAACAAGAACTTGAAAAGATACTTAAATGCCACGATTTTGACTTTCGTTACAACCTTGTGTACCATCTGTTTACTATGTTATCCAAATAACTAACAAGGAATTACTACTTTCAACAGCAGAAAACATTCCGAAATGTCTAATTCAAGAATGTTTACTCATTTGAAACATTTTGAAACAATTTATAATCTCCAGTATCATCATCACAAGTCTATTTTGCAAAAATATGAAATAGACTTTGATACTGCAGATTATATCATGGGACTCTGCATCTCAGAGGCCTAAAACAGCAAGCAGTACTTAGTGTGTCAGGCCTCTGAGACGCGGTGACCTATAGGCTGCCCTGTAGATAATCATGGCATTCTGCAGTTAATAGATGGCAGACAGAGTATAGACCAGGATGGTCCACCATGTAAACAGGCTGTTTTAGTCCTGCATCCTCTGGTAAGCTAGTGCTTGGTCCCCCCCCGGCATAAGGGCTTTAACATGGGCATCTCAACAGCAATCGTTTTTGGAGGAGAAAAACATTGAAGTTAGCCTCCCCCAAACCATTTGTTAAGCTTACTCTGGAAGGGAGGATCTTTTTTAGTCCTGGTTGTGTTCTGCTCTCAAGGGGAAGAATAAACCAATTCGTTTTTTTTGTTTTTCAGGTTGTCAGCCCTCAAAGGAAAAGTGGTGAGCAGACGTAGAAGAGGAATGATTGATGTGTGACCTATGAGATGTCTTGATGAAAAAATAATGTAATTCGATAGTCTATTTACTTTCAGAGAAAATCTTTATACGAAAAGTCACTTCTGAGATTGCAGATTTCACTTGGCACCAGAGAAGAGTGTGACATTGGCATCTAAAGCAAAGTCCCCAACCCCCTAGTGGGACGAGGACCCAATTTACATAAGTAACATCTTCATTTGCTGTAACACGAAATTAGTGCCTCTGTTATGTTCAATTAACTCTGCGGTTCTTGTTGTAATTAAAAACTCCCGGTCCCCTACTGTTCAATAAGAAGCCCTCGCCAGGACAGAAGGAAAGGAAGAAAAAATAAAAGCGTTGAAAGATAAACTGCTGGTTCATCAGGTTTTCATCAGATCCGACCTTGGCAATCACAATGGAGCCGGGTTCAAGCTATCTTTGGAGGAGAGCCACACTATCCATAAGTTGAAAGTTAATGGGGAAGCATCAGCTGTGGCCAGTCCCCTGACTCCCTGTTATGGAAGCCCTTGCCAGCTGTTACGTGGAGGAAGTGGCGGTTGGCTTAGTTGTAACCCCTTACTACACATTTCTCTTTAAATTGATTACATTGGGGAGGGATTATGTTCTGCCGTATTATGCTAAGTAGTTTAGCTTTTTTGAGGTTAACAATTTTCCAAATTCCCACTCGAGCCTCTGGAGCTTCCTTTGCTCATTGGTAATTGCCGTAATGCCGTAGTTAAGAGCAAGTGGGATGGACCCTCCGTGTTCCGTTTTGCATTACGTTTTTATCTTACAATCCCACTGGATGTGTTAGGAGGGAGAATCAATGAACTTCTGCTGACTAATCACTTGTTTGATTAGTGTTTTGATTGTCCACAGTCCACATGAGGGGGTGTTTCAGGGTCCCCAGCAATACTCCATAGTGTCTCTCGCTTTTGTAACGGTGCCTCATTCTCAACGATATACTGCAGAGTAGGGAACCCATGCTGTCATTGTAATATGTGGCTATTCTACAACGCACTATTTAGCTCCCATGCTTTTATTTTATGCGAGCCATTACTCTTTATTTTACACGGAAGCTGAAGACTTGCAAAAAAGTAAAATGCCCATGTGCTTCTCTCTCTCTCTCTCTCCCTGTAACAGTATGCATCTAAAGTGGTTGTTTTATGGGATCAGTCGCAGAACTATAAGCCATAATCCCAAATGTTTTAAAATTGCTTTCAAATACTTTTTATGTTTAATTCATGAAGTGGTAATATGCAGGTAATAAATCTGGGAGCGAGAAAAGCCAACCCAAACCATATTCATTAGGCATCTGCACCAGTTACACTGCGTTGTCTTACAGTATAGGTGGTACCACTCTTTGCTTCACTTACTTTTATGTAAAAGGCTTTGCTGTATCTACAGTTTCTTTCAGTGGATGAATATAGGCCTGTTGAATGCCCTAGCTAGCTGGTTGAATATAGGCCTGTTGAATGCCCTAGCTAGCTGGATGGATATAGGCCTGTTGAATGCCCTAGCTAGCTGGATGGATATAGGCCTGTTGAATGCCCTAGCTAGCTGGATGGATATAGGCCTGTTGAATGCCCTAGCTAGCTGGATGGATATAGGCCTGTTGAATGCCCTAGCTAACTGGATGAATATAGGCCTGTTGAATGCCCTAGCTAGCTGGATGGATATAGGCCTGTTGAATGCCCTAGCTAGCTGGATGGATATAGGCCTGTTGAATGCCCTAGCTAGCTGGATGGATATAGGCCTGTTGAATGCCCTAGCTAGCTGGATGAATATAGGCCTGTTGAATGCCCTAGCTAGCTGGATGAATATAGGCCTGTTGAATGCCCTAGCTAACTGGATGAATATAGGCCTGTTGAATGCCCTAGCTAGCTGGATGAAAATAGGCCTGTTGAATGCCCTAGCTAGCTGGATGGATATAGGCCTGTTGAATGCCCTAGCTAGCTGGATGGATATAGGCCTGTTGAATGCCCTAGCTAGCTGGTTGAATATAGGCCTGTTGAATGCCCTAGCTAACTGGATGAATATAGGCCTGTTGAATGCCCTAGCTAGCTGGATGGATATAGGCCTGTTGAATGCCCTAGCTAGCTGGATGAATATAGGCCTGTTGAATGCCCTAGCTAGCTGGATGAATATAGGCCTGTTGAATGCCCTAGCTAACTGGATGAATATAGGCCTGTTGAATGCCCTAGCTAGCTGGATGAAAATAGGCCTGTTGAATGCCCTAGCTAGCTGGATGGATATAGGCCTGTTGAATGCCCTAGCTAGCTGGATGGATATAGGCCTGTTGAATGCCCTAGCTAGCTGGTTGAATATAGGCCTGTTGAATGCCCTAGCTAGCTGGATGAATATAGGCCTGTTGAATGCCCTAGCTAGCTGGTTGAATATAGGCCTGTTGAATGCCCTAGCTAGCTGGTTGAATATAGGCCTGTTGAATGCCCTAGCTAGCTGGTTGAATATAGGCCTGTTGAATGCCCTAGCTAGCTGGTTGAATATAGGCCTGTTGAATGCCCTAGCTAGCTGGATGAATATAGGCCTGTTAAATGCCCTAGCTAGCTGTCAATCCTCCGTATGTCTATCAAAGTTTGGTGCCAGGAGTTCTTCCAGCTCACACATGTACATAGAAGTTGGAGCTAGTAGTTATTTTCTTGACATTTTATGTTTGACATTTTAGTAATTTAGCAGTATTGAAAGTGACCTTAGTGCATTCATCTTAAAATGGCTTGGTTAGACAACCACATATTACAGTCGTAGTATGGCCTGTCCCAGAAAACTTAATTAATTGTGAAGCTAACATAAATAAGTGAATATTTTGGTTTCAATGTGACTATAGCAGTTAAAAATTAATGTAAAAAAGGTTGTCCCAAATAGCCAGATTATTGACTTTACCGTGTCCCAAGCCCCAGACATATTAGAGTTCCACGGCACCCCAGTTACCTTGAAACCATGTTTTATTCATCACAGCAGAAAATGTGGCCTTGAATTTTTCCATGTATTTATATTTCCAAAAAAGGTATGCTCATTAGGATTGAGGTACGGTTATTTAAGTTTGCATCCAATTTTGGGACCTTGAACATTAGAATAATCTAAGTGCTCATTAACATGTTGGTACAGACCAGCTTGGCATGTTTGCATCCAAGTTGGCAGAGCTGCTTACACCTGCAATTTCCAATACAAAGCCCAACAGGCCCAGCTTACTCTAAAATGATCTGCATAAATTACTTCTATATTAAATTCTGCATCCTTGGTGCTGTACTCAGGAAATGCAGTCTCTCCGTGGGGATACCAATTCACTCTATTTATACATAGTGGAGTCATAATAGGCTAATCTGAGACTATACTGCTAGTCCACTTTCAGAGATAATGGACATTTCCTGTCATGAATCCAGATTTGGCCAATTATCTATATTGACATTAACGGCATGCAACATGACTGCAGTTTCCCCTGTATACTTATACAACCAAGTAGTTATAGATTACTAGGTAGTGTGTTGACTTAAAAATATCTGAAATCAAAGTTGAATGGTCGCGCAAACAGATTTGCAGGTGTGATAGTTGGTGCGGTGAAATGCTTATGTTACTAGCTCAAATACAAAATGCAAATAATGAAAAATCAAAACAAGAAATCAAGAAATGACAGAACGAGTCCAATAATATATTAGAGTGAGTATGTGTCAAAATCCATAACAGAACATCACATTTACACACAACCTTACACACGACCTAAGGAATACCACAGCTATGTATTATAGAACAATTAGGATGACATCATTCTAAAAATTATAAAGACGCCTCCCAGGTCAGGTGACTGTTTTAAAAGAAAGGAAAAACCACCTGTCTATTTTTGGCCCAAGGTATACTGTAAGTGCGTCTTCAGAATCAAGCATCATGCTGTGGAACACTGCTCGTGGATATTATAGATTGCTGACAACAATCTGGCAGAGACCGGGAGGCGAAATGCACGTTAGTCTAATGGAGCAGGCTACCCGTGGCAGGAAGACAGGCATGCGTGCAGTGCCTCTGTGAAAGAGTAATTTATCACCAAAAAAAGTTAAGTCCCAATCAATGAAAATGTAAAGCGAGGCCCCCTTTTATTCTATTTGTGCTGATACCAGCTCAAAGCACCATTTATTGAAGGGGCTCAGAATCCATTTGCAAGCCCCTGGCACAACTCCTAGTCATGTTCCGAGCCGAGTAGCCGACACACATACTGTTAAAAAGGCTCCCTTTTATATTGAGGAGCTGGGAGATGGAGACAACAAGGGCGGATGGAAAGCAGTAGAAGAAGTGGAATCAATGGGAACAGGGGCACGTGCACCAATTATGGCCGTAATTTATAATGTAATCTCATAACAGGTATTAAAATACTTTTCCTGTTGAATTCATTTTACATTGCCCAGGTGACTATTCCCAAGTCTGGAAGCCAAATAGTGTGACACGTTCTTTTTGTAGCTGGAGTGTTAGCGGTACCCTCTTAGCATCGAATACATAATGAATGTAATTTCAAAAGCTGCTGTTTCGGTATAACAAATTCTTCCTTTCCCCCCCCTTTTTTGTCTCCTGATCGGGTTATGTATGTTTTCACACTCCGACACAGTTTATTTCGCTGACGCCAGTGTTTTTTTCCCACTTAGTCGTCAAAATGCACGGCGCGGCTTGTTAGGGGTAAGCTAGTGTGTCAGCCACTGATAAGGGAAACTTGAGATATAATTCACCCTTGAATCTTTATGGTTCTCGCTAAGCGCTAGCGTTTGAAAGTTCCAAAGGAAGTCTTGATCAAAGTGAATAAGGCTGTGCAATAATGACAGACATTAATCTTTGCATTATGTATTCTACTAATAATATACAGAAGTTTTCAATGAACAACAGTACATACCCTGAATACAACAATGCTGAACATCTCTAAGACAAACCTTCAGCCAGTGTCCCTCCAACAATTGACTATTCCTCCTTGTTTATTTAGCAGTCTTTATGGTCCTCAAGCTCCGCTCGACAAAGACATAAAGACCTCTTTGTTGGATACTGAGGAAAACACACTCGGTGTTTGAATGGCCACTTATAGTAAACGAAGACATACAGAATGATGATGCCATGCAATATAAAAGTTGCTATATAATATCCAACTGTTATGGTGTAGTGGATGGGTTCACAGTCAATAGAACTCTGACATAAGGTGGAACTATCGTCGACTCACCCTGATTTAAAGCTAGAATTCTTAGTTGCTACATCCATTTCTGGATTTACAGATTATTGCTATGTACCTATTGGTTCTTGAAGAATATAATTTATGAGCTTAGTTCTGTTGCACCCCTTCTGAATCCAAAATACAAGCTTGTTTTACTCCATTGTTTGTAAACAATGTAAATGTTACCAAGCACTGTATAGCCTCAAAACATGCTTAAAACTATAATTGTTATCATGTCCTTGCATCCAAATCTCTGTGTATGATTTTGAGTGGTTACATTCCTCCAGGCCCATCCCTCAGTTTTTTAACCCCCCCCCCCAAAAAAAGTAAACTGTTTCAATTTAAGGACTTAAGCTTTAAGTGTTCACACAAATTCTGAGTATAACAACTTTCAAAGCAGAGTTACTTTACCATTGTTCCTCGAATGCAGTGTATGGAATACCATTAGCTCTGTGTCGCTACTTTTGTATAATGTAAAAAACACCATTTCAAAACTTGCTGCATAAGACCGAATCCAGGTGGTGAGTCACATATGAAACTCAGACTGCTGAAAACGTAGACTGATATTGTCCTTCTAATAACCAAAAACTTTAGGCCTTTTACTGTAGTTTATGTGATGATATGGCATCAGCGGATACTTGAGTGTCAGCTGCATCTTGACACTTCTAACCCATAAATCATCTATGCAATACCTTCCAGAGTGGTTCCTGGGTAAAGCCAAGACTCCCTGTACAACTACCATGGTAATCAGGTTTACCACCTGTTCGTATAGCTGTAGGTACGCTGTTTCACCTCCCAGAAATCGAATTATGCATCATTTGATGCCATTTTCACAGCGACGTAATGCAATTATCCCAAAGGTCTCCAAGCTTAGCCGCTTCACATTTTAGCTTTATACCTCCGTTGGTGTTTTGCCGAGAAACTGTTGTCTTTGAGGGTTGTTATTTTTGTGAAGGTTGAGATTTTTTGGGGGAATGTGTCTTCTCTTTAAACTCTCCAGATTTGTTGGCCTGGTAAAGAGGGATTCGGGAATACATTTAAAGCAATCATGTTTAAAAAAAA
This sequence comes from Oncorhynchus mykiss, assembly GCF_013265735.2. Lineage (NCBI taxonomy): Eukaryota > Metazoa > Chordata > Actinopteri > Salmoniformes > Salmonidae > Oncorhynchus > Oncorhynchus mykiss. The sequence continues at coordinate 25,597,079 of NC_048581.1, read as the reverse complement.
ATATATTATTTTTTAAAGCCACTGCGCAACAGTTGCAGTATTCTCCAGAGATGTCCGCACAAACCAAGCCATCTGTTCAGAATCATTTATGCACAAATTGCCCTAGCACTTCACTATGTGACGCAAGCCATTTCAATTTACCCCCCCGTTACGTTCATATTCTCTTCAGGGTTTATTGCTACAACTAAGGTTATGTCGTTGTAAGGCTACTGACCAAATCATCTCATTTTACATTTCCTCTTCAGATATTGTGCTGGAGTTACCTTCCATTATATATTTACGCAGGTCATTTAGATGTCAATGTAAAGATTTTATGCTAACACATAGGCCTACTTATAGTCCAACTAGATTATACCACGGATGTCATTTGTATGTGAAAAGTAGATGTCGACCGGCATTCTAAAGGCTGTCATGCATTCACATGTCGACAATGGAATAAGTTAAGGATGACATTTTAGTGTTCAGGTGAATCACAGGAGGGATCAGGCTTTAGAGAAGGGAATCGGTCAGAACATGGACAGATGAAATTGCAGACAGATTAGATATCAATAGGCTTCATGTTCACGGTGGGAAGGTAATCGGAGAAGTAGTGATTCCATCTCAATGGACTCATAAGCTCCTTGACCGGGGGTGAGGATTCGCTGATCCCCGACCTTCTGTTTTAAAGGCTGAGGATTTTTAAGTCATGAGATACATGCTATGATACAGCTTCTACCCCCAAGCCATAAGAATTCTAAACAAGACTGATAAATGGCTACCTAGACTACCTGCATTGACCCTTTTTGCACTAACTCTTTTGCACTGACTCAATGCACACACACTGGACTCTAGCCACACATACTGACACTGACATCCCAACACACACACACACTTACTCACACACTTTCACACACACTTTCTCACCCCATACACTGCTGCTACTGTCTTATCTATCCTGTTGCCTAGTCCCTTTACCCTTACCTAGAGTATATGTACATTGCTACCTCAATTACCACGTACCCTTGCACATAGACTTGGTACTGGTACTCCCTGTATACAACCCTGATATTTTCTACTCCCTATATATAGCAAGTTATTTTTAGTCTATTTTTATTTGTTATTCACTGTGTATGTATTCCTCGTCACAAATTATTTTTTTTAAAAACCTGCGTTGTTGGAAAAGGACCCCTAAGTAAGCATTTCACTGTTAGTCTACACCTGTTGTCTACGAAGCATGTGACAAATACAATTTGATTTGATCCTGATGAAACGGCTATATCGCAGACTAATACAGACAGACGCTAGGCTCCACCATAAGGTGCGAGTCTAAGCACGTCACATTAATTTCCCCAAATTTAGAAATGCGCCATGCCAGCGACGACAAGGTTCCAGGGCAGAAGAGGGGAAAATTCACATTTTGTCGGCAGGAAATAGCCAATCCAACCAGGTATGACGGCTTCAGAGATGGGGATCAGATGGATTTGCCATGATATTTAATGTGGAAAGCTTTCTCCCCTCCTTAGCAAATTACCCCTTATTGGAAAAATCAGCTGGTTTAACAAATCCATGAGATTAGATTCTGATACATTATGGACAGTGGGGGAACAATATAAACACAACACTTGATTCTGCTGAAGAGACAACTGTGTTTGTGCTCTCCCCCAGAATGCTGAATGTGGCTTTAACCCTCTCAGCACAACCGGTCTATAGGTCGTTATCAATACAACGTCACAATAAGGTGCAGAGTGTTCGATTTCCCTGCAGGGGGGCAAGGATCCCCAGTTAAAGGGACTGTTAATTATTTGGTTGTAATATCATCACCTCTTTAAGAGCATACACTCTTGGAAAAAAGGGTTCCAGAAGGTCTCTTTGGATGTCTCCATGGGAGAACCCCTTTTGGATCCAGGTAGAACCCTTTTGGGTTCCATGTAGAGCCCTCTGTGGAAATGGTTCTATATTGAACACAGAGGTTCTACCTGGAACCCAAAAGTATTCTTCTAAGGGGACAGCCGAAGAACCCTTTTTAGGTTCTTGATAGAAAAAAAGGTTCTACGAGTGTAGTCAGAACATCAAATTTCCCATTATTCAAAACAATTGCACACGTTTAGCTCTATCATCAGAGTTATACAGCAAGTAACTGTTTGTTTTTCATAATCAGTAAACATCAATTGATCAGGTAATTTCAGATACGGAGGGTAGCCTCACGATATCTCTCAATATTTGCTAACATAAATTGTATATTTGAGTGTTACAAAATAAAGGTGAGCTATACCAGACGAGTATGAGTGGTTTAGTTTAATTTCCCATCCTTTGTGGGCTCTGCCTGTCAAGCAGCAGAAGGGTACATTTGCTGATGTACTGTTAACTGATAATGTTTACTTTGCAAGCTACCAGTAGAAACTTTGTGCAGTTGGATAAACATACAGTATAGTGGTAAGTAGATCTAATGTGCTTTTTTTTCTCCATCTAATGTAGGCCTACTGAGCGAAGTTGGCTAACAGCCCATTTTCAAATTGTTTTTCAGTGTGTTTAATCACAATTGCTGCTGATTGACATGATAGGCTACATTGATTGATGGACCAGGTCTAATTGGCTAGTAGCCAAATCGAACACTCTGTACCATATTGTGAAGTTTTATTGATAAGGACCTATCGTTTCCCTCACTCATTTAGGAATCTAAATGGACAAGTAAACACACACACACACACACACACACACACACACACACACACAAATGACATAGATAAAGTGATGAAACCACATCCTTTTTGGTAAAGGTGCTAAAATACAGATGGTCAGCGAATAAATTGAGATGTCTCATAGAATCTCACTATCCCTTAATGTACCCACGTTCCACTATATCTCAAAGATATTAACTAAACTACTTAAGCCTTAGCTCATTAATGTATCAACAGTCTTTCCAATGAACTGTTCATGTTAGCATTCTTGTTTTCTAAGACATCATCTCTAGCATCTCAAGGTACAATAACAAGGTCAGAAAGGGAACGAGGTGATGCTTCACAAGTCTCCTCTAATCCTCCAACCATCCCATTAGACCATCTCTCCTCTTTCCCTTTCCAGGCAGTACCTAATTGGTCCCTGCATGTTATTTCAGCTTATAAATGATCAGATAGTTAAAAAGAGGCAGTCTTTTTCATATCAGCGTGGAAAGATGTGAAAGCTCATTAATAAAATCCTGCTGTCTCCGTCATCCAAATTAAGGGGAATCTTTTTTTTTTGTTCAAACTCTTCAAGAAGGTCAGACAGCTCAATATGGGGAATTACACTCGCACACACAGTGTCAAAAAACGCTGCCAGTGGTAGCATTTATTCCATTCATCTAATTAGACTAAAAATCAAGACCATGCATCCTGTTAATTGGTCTAATTTATATATTTTTTTTCTTTTCAACTGAATGTGGGAGTTTTAGCTGGTTGGAGGCATATTTTAGTGTCAGATCTGCTTGACATTAACACACAGTTTAATGTGATGTGGGTGGTGTGTCTGCATGACTTTGTGTGTGTGTGTGTGAGAGAGAGTGTGTATCTGTTTTTAAAAAGTCATGCTGTCTGTCCTTCAGCACTCATCACCAGCCCTGGTGTCAGATCCTATGATGTCGCATGTCGACGCTACTCTGTCAAATAACTTCTTTCTCCATCACCATTGAAAGTCTGATTCTCTCACTGTAAATTCCCCGTCACTCTGAATTCCCCATCGCTCTGAATTCCCCATCGCTCTCCCACAAAGGAGTACCCTCAGTTAATGCATTTACATGTATATTACCATATAACAGGTCAATAAGTGTCAATTCCATTTAGAGGGTTACTCAAATCATCATTTGTTTTGCTCTTAAAGTTCAGTGCGATACATTGACTGTGTATTACTGGGCAGTAATGAGGCATCAATTTTATCTCAGGGGACTATTTTCAAAGGGGATCAGACCGGATGTCGAGGGAAGTCATTTGATGTAATTTACTAATGTTTGTGTAAATATCCCGAACATCCACCTGTATGACAGACTGTGTGACGACAGAGGAAATGTTTCATGTTAGCCAACTGTAACACGCCCACTGTTTTAAACTTCCAATCAGTTTGTGGTGAGACAGGACATCCTTGTCTTACCGCTGATTATGCCGCCGTCTGCATAGATTCTGTTGGCTCAGTCGTTGTTTACCTATGCAAAGATATATGATCTTGTGTGTTGAGTATAAACAAACACATCTGGCAGCTTTGGCAAACGTCGACTGGAAACTGTAACGGCAGCGGCAGAATGCCTAGCATGTTAAACACTTCTAGTTTTCTCTTCTGGCTCGAAAGAGCTCGGATTGGTCTGCGTTACTTAAGTATTACCCCCTCTTTTTAACACATTGCTACAACTAACACTAAAATAGTTATACACTATGACTGACTTATTTACTTACTCCCAGTTGAGCAAAGAGCCTCAACAGTGTTTCTCCACTTAACCCTGTCTGCAGTAATACACTAAAGATATACAGATCTAAGATCTTAATTTGATCACTCTTTTGTTTCTGACAATTTTCCTGTGCCCGCGCTAACACATGGTTGTATTATTAACAGTATTGCACTTTTCACGTAGCCTACTTTTGGCCAGCTAATAGCTTAACCACTGATCAAGCAACAAAAATGTACTAAAAGTTCAAACTCTGTTGTTGCAGGATTATTTTCCTGTCACATTATAGGTCAAATTAAGATCCTACATCTGTATCAAAATATACTGTAAGGGGATAATTTGTGAGTGGAAAAATGACAGCATCAACAACTATCCAGAATCTACCCAAAGACACAAACATTACTCACTGCAGAACTCAAATCCACCGTCAACCCAGATTCACTCATTCGATGAACACCAGGTTTTTCATGCCGTTTTAGCCTCGTCACATGTTAGCCGCCACCCCATAATCTAGTGCCTAGCGCTAAAATGGCGGATGGGATCCTTATAGCAATCATCCCATAGCATGCTGATGGGCCCTGACGTCTGCTTGCTCCAGTTAGCTCCCTGCCTCTAGCCTAGCCACGGAAATCTGTCTCGTCTGTCTATTCCTGCACATCAATATGAAAAAAAAGAGCTGTGCCTGCCATCACCATCGAATGCCGGTACAAAGAGATGGAAATGATTGGATTGTGGAATGGAACTAGGGGATGAGAGGAAGGCTGGAAAGCTTGTTTGGGTATGCACAGAGACTGGATGTATACTGTATTTATATATAAAGTCAGTCAGGGAACAAACAAGCTGTGGTTCTGATGAGTCCTCCTTTTTGTGTAAGTACTGTATCTGCACTCGTACAAAATAATAGTGTTGAATAGTTTCAGTAACATTTATACAGAATCATTACAACTATCCCCGAGGAACCCAAATAATGATAGATGGCAAACCACTTGAGAATATTTCTGACAATATTCTCATTTGCCATTCATCTCACTTGAAACCAAGAGAAGTGGCTAGTTTGTAGTACAGTGGATTCTGTCTCATACATGGGTAACTATGACCTTCTGTGACCTCGCCAAGTCAATACATCCACTTATTACTAATTCCATCTGGTAAATACGGTGGACAGTACGATTGGTAAGCTAAGTGCTGAATTGGCAGAATTTGGGATGCTGGAAATGAATTGCAATGAGTGGATCAGGCTTTTTTTTCTTCATTTCAGGTATTCTCTTACCATATCTCCAGGATACACAAAATTAATGACATTTAACTGAACTTTGCGTAGTTGTATAGTACATATTGTACAATAAAGCCGCTCTCTACATTTCTGTAATCATAAAACACATTTCAAATAAGAATTCCCTGCACGTGTTTTTCAGATTTATAATGAATTTCTTTGGGGGCCCACAAATCAAATTAGCCGGCGACCTTTTTACAGTTGGCATAGATTTGAGATTGAAGATTTAATCATCAAGTAACAACTGTCTAGGGAGAGGGAGTTTAATTTCACTGTCAGTGTCAAAAAGGACAACTTCATGAAGGTTTTGTTTCAAGTTTTTGGATTTAAATGCATCAATTTAGAATGGTATTAGTACATACTGAACAACAGTATGTTTTTAGAGTTTATTAATTAGTATGCTCAATCTCTTCCACTGACACTTTTCTCCACAGACTGGGCTGAACTTTTGTCCCTGAAAAGTAAGCAGAATGTCCCTATCCGCCAACTTGTACACTGTATTCTGCAGAGCAGCTTATTTTAGCCGTGCCTTTCAAACCGGACTTTTCTCCCCTGCATTACAAGAACATGTGGACCGATCTGCAACAAAAAGGTCAGCTTCCCCTGGCTTTCTATGGATCCTGCCTGAGTCTTTGTCGATTAGTCAATAGATAAAACTTTAAACAAGTTATGCGTCTCTCAATTGTTAATTCCCCTTCCCATAATCTCCCTGCTATCCCTAAGGACTCATTCGCTCTCCTCCATTTTAGCTGACCAAGGAGAATCCCATTCCCTTTTTCCTTTTCTCGGGCCTATAGAGGTGAGTGGATCTGTGTGTGCTGCCGTATGTATATGTGAAGTCACAGTAAACAATAAATGGACAAGAGGATATGGGGAGTGGGGGTTTATGTCCTACCAATAACCTCCAGGGTTTATTGCTTTCAAATGACTCGTCACTGAGGAGTTCCTTGTATACAGTAGCCTCCTCTCTCCATGAGAGATTGAACAACTCCCCTCCCTGTGGCCTGGCCTATTAATTTATGCATTAACTTGGACGCAATCCAGTCTCACATTTCCAAAATGCAGCCAGTCATCAGCTCTCCAAGCCCAAATAATTATTCTAAGTAATTGGATATAGTGTCAAGAACGCCATTAAAAACAGTAAAGGGGGCCGGCGGAAGCGGGTCAACCAACCAATCAATCACTCCCGATCCCGAACCACTAACCAATAGGGACCTCGCGCCTGTCCGCTACACAACAACTCATTATTGTTAAGATTTTAAATAGCCGTATGGTTCCGCCTGGACTTGCCCAGGCATGTCCCTCTGTAGTAAACAAATACACCACAGCTCACTAACCCCACTATTTACATGATTTACTGGGACATCTATGCAAAGGTCAATGCTAAAGGTGTCGGGGCAATTCCGAGTTTAGAGTACTACTGTTTGTGGCGTGGAATGCGCCCCCATATGATGATATACCATAAGTAATCAAGGAGGTGATAGAGGCCTATAAATTGTACTTGAATGGAGTTTACATTACAGGGAAGGTGAGGCTATTTATTTAGCGCTGTGTTGAAAGGAGAGGCCTTGGGGTGACGGACATTGATCGTGTTCGCATCATGTCCCCTGTATTAACCCCTAGTTAATGACACTGTTCAGATCAATGAATCTGATTGCACCCCCTGTAAATGGATTTGGTGGATGGTAGTCAATGAGATCGTCTCCAGATGACACTTTAGAAATGGGTGCCATTGACTCGACAACCGGTTGCGTTTTCTCCCTTGCTGGCTACAGTGTTGGTCTCGTCTGGTCCTATCAATCTTTTGGTGTTTCTGGCCCGAGCATGGCGGCTTCCCTTCTGTCCTTGTTTGTGTGTGTGTGGCCTCCTCAGCCAAGGCTGGTGCTAACGGCCTGGCCTTGAATGATTCCCTGTGTGGACTGGGTTGAAGTTTTGGTCAGATCTGATGTCATGGGGAGATTGATCAAACTCCATTGGACTGTGATTGAAACAAGAGTTCTGTCTTCTCCTTCCTATTGTTTTTATTTGTTTTGTTTTATACAGGAAATATAGAATATTCTGAATACGGCTATATCTCTAACATTGACGACATTGTTGACTATGCTGAATACTGCTATATCTCTGACATTGATGACATTTTTGACTTCTGAATGCCATACATTTTCTTACTGTAGCTTATACAATGCTCTCTTGTGCTGAAATTGAGTGTGCCTATTGGTGTGCAGCGCGTGTCTCCTATTCTATTACCAGAGTATGAAGCTCAGCAGCAATTGCTCCCGTATTGATACAGCTTTCTGTGTACACGCTAGAATACGGCTTGTTCCAACCCCCCGGGGATCCGTTTTATCATCTCATTACAGTGACGTGCGAGACAAGGTTAAGACCCCCGCTGATTGCAATTCTCATTCCTCGGTGTTCTCGTTGCTAACGGCTATGTCTTTAGCCACCGCATCAAACTCAAGCACACTTGAAAAGCTTGTTTCTCATTTGTATCGTTTTTTTTATCCCTCAACATATCTACTTTGGTTTGTCTTTTTCCCCAACATGTTTATTTGATGCAAATTAAGCACGTGAATGATGTTGATATTGAGGTGCCTCACACAATGGTTACACAACAGAGCCGAACAACAACAAAAAGGTGGTCTGTCATGGCGGTGGTGATTGCAACGCCAGCAGTAGGTGGGTGGGCCGTGATGATTCCAAGGGAGGGAAGTGTTGGTTTAGACTGTGGAGCTGTACTGCTAATCACCTTTAATTACATGCAAATGCTGGGAATCAGGAGTCTTTGATTCTGAATAATGGGAACAAAGCGAGAGATTGACAGAGAAGAGCTTGTTAGCTACTACCACCATCTCTCTCCTCCCTCTCTCTCTCTCTCTCGCTCTCTCTCTCTTCCTCCTTCGCTCTCTCTCCCTCCTTCGCTCTCTCTCCCTCTTCCCCCTTCTGTCTCTCCCTTCTCTCTCCCTCTTCCTACTTCTCGCTCTCTCGCTCTGGCAGCAATGCCTGGAGGGACTGTTCATCTGCCTTCGGCTCCTACTACTCAAACTACCCGGCCCCAAACTGGAGGCAAATCAAGTGATCTCAATGAGACAAAAAGTGGACCGATTATTTTGCCTCAGAGGGAGAAGAGTGCCTTTGCCAGATGGATGGATGGATAGATAGATGTAGCTTTGTAAATACATTTTATTATCCCATTTGTGAGCTGATGCTACTTCTGAGGATGACCATCTGAATAATTAATCTGCAATGAGCGAGATTCTTCTTTAGCTTCATCACGCGCCATCTGTCTAGTAGTGTAGCAAGTGTAGTTAATAATCTCACGTAGGTTGAGTTGTTAACACACAGGGGGAAAACAGCCGCTAGACTAGCCTCTTGGGCCTCTGTAGTCTAGTACCAAAATCCAAGTCAGCCACAGCATTTTACTCATGGACTCGGTTTTGCATCCAGTCTCAACGTTGAGTATGTCTGTGTTGTGTAGTGCTTCCATATCCGCACCTTTCTGTCACCGCTAACATAACTTGATATTCAACTCGTCGAGAATCATATACCCACAGACGTGTCATTCCTATTCAATACCACTAGAAACTTTGAGAGTGTCTTGAGTTTCATAGTGCTTTCATATCCACACCTTTCTGTCACCGCTAACATAAAACTCGATTTTCCACGTTGACAGTTCAAGGTTTTATGGGTTATTGCAATATCCCCCGGGGATATGTGAGCGGGTTCATTGGATTAACATTCATATATTCAGTTTTATTTGTCAAATGATCAGGAGTGAACAACCATATTCCTCTCTCGTGGCACGGAAGTGATGTACTATATTTAACCAGTGGGTGGATTGTAACCTACTTTGGAAGTTAAAACTCAATTGTTGGAGCTCTGGCTTTTCATTCTACACAGGCAGGAACCTTACCTACTTGGGATAATGTGAATAGTCCCGTTATCTTTTGTCTGGAGCGAGAGTGTCCATGAATTCAATTTCAATAATTGTGTCAAGTGTTATCTTCCCCTTATGGCAAAGTACTGAACAGTGATTTATTACCTGAATCAACATTGCTTACAGACACATCGTTCATTTGAAGACCCACGTGCGCACATTCAATGTGCAGACACACACACACACACACACGCTCATTCGCACGCACGCACACACACACACCAAAAACAATAGATTGTTCACAATCTCTGGAGTCTATATGCATAATTCATGGCTGTATACAGTACCAGTCAAAAGTTTGGACACCTACTCATTCAAGGGTTTTTCTTTATTTTTACTTCTTTCAACATTGTAGAATCATAGTGAAGACATCAAAACTATGAAATAATGTAGTAACCAAAAAAGTGTCAAACAAATCACAATATATTTAAGATTTTTCAAATAGCCACCCTTTGCACACTCTTACCAACATCATGAGGTAGTCACCTGGATTGCTTTTCCAACAGTCTTGAAGGAGTTCCCACATATGCTGAGCACTTGTTGGCTGCTTTTCCTTCACTCTGCAGTCCAACTCATCCCAAACCATCTCAGTTGGGTCTCTCCTTGGTCAAATAGCCCTTTCACAGCTTGGAGGTGTGTTTTGGGTCATTGTCCTGTTGAAAAACAAATGATAGTCCCACTAAGCACAACATATCTATCTATATATATACACACACACACACACACACACACACACACACACACACACACACACACACACACACACACACACACACACACACACAGTAGCTCCATGTCTTCCCCTGCAACAGTGATCACGCTGTGAAGAAAGTGAATCCTGCCATCTAATCAGGTCATTAGCATTGTAGGTGGCAGTCAAACTACGGCAATGAAAATCTGCCTTTTCACTTTGGATGTGTATTAGTAACTAGTCTTCTTCCCACCATGGTGTGTGTCTTTGTTTCTGTTCTTCTGCTGATGGAGCTACACACATACAAGCATGGCAGATAACTACTAAGTACATCAGTACAATATAACTTCTTATTAACATAGTATCCAACCTGGAATATACATATCAACATACGATATCCAGCCATGCATTTTGACTAAAACCCTGGGGGTATGTCAACAAGTGAGTTTACAACACTGAATATGTTGGTCTTAAAGTATACAGAGAACGATATCACTGTGGTTTCTGGGTAATATTGTCAGAAGAAAAAAAAGAAAAAAAGGTTTTAACACAAGACTAGCTAATTAGGCCCCAGAAATAGGCATCCCAAAACCCAGAACATTACTATAAATGTTTGGTATTGATACTAACATTTCCTACCCTGAGACATTGCTCTCAAATGACACATTTTGATCCTCAATGGAGACAGATTTTTGGTGGGATATCCAAGAATTTGACAGATGACTTGAAAATCAAGGTTTCGCAGCTACATTTTACTTTCATATCGGGGATAGGCATGGATTGTGAAATATTTCCAAAATATGAGATGACAACGGCTAATCCTACAGAGAGAAGGCATGTTGTCACGATGATCCCTCCGGAGTTTGACAGATTCAGGTTTTTGAACATCTAGGAAGATGAATCATGGTAAGATATATGATATTTATATATTTGATTCTCAAGAACATAATAGATATGTAGTGTGCAGAGGTGTAATGCATTCCTTATAGATGAAAAACACAGAAGTATTGAGTGCGTGCGGTGTTCACCACATGGTTACAAAATTGCATCTTGAACACTCGAGACTCTAGAGTGCATCCACCTACTACAGTATCTGACTATCTGAGACGATACCTGAAAGATTAACGAGAGTGTGGAATACGGGATTGTACTTTAGCATGCAGTCAGAAAGAAACACGACAACTCTCTCTCTCTCGTGATTACAATTTCGTGAAAGACATACAGAAGAAAAAGGGGATTTCAGAAAAGTTTTTTTTTTTTATGTGAATGCCCTGAAGTGTGTGCTTAACATGTCTCATTTCTGGGAGTTTCACAGTCAGACAAAGCTGTGGCTAGGATCCTTATGTTTTCTATTTGTTTACAGTTCTGGGCTCTCTCTTTCTTTCTCCCCTTGTCAAGGACAATCACCAGATAGCAGGAAACACAACGAGCCGTTTTCTGGCAACAAAGGCACCCAGTGTGTGTGTGTTTTTCTGTGTGTGTGTTTCTGTCTCTCTGTGTGTGTATTTGTGTGTGAAAGAGAAACTCTAAGCACTTAAGTCTTTGCAGAAACACAGCTGTTATTGATCCGCACCCTGAGCTCAAACCTCTCTGCATTTCTAATACCCCCTAAAATTCTGCCAACCAGAGACTTAGCATAACATTTGCAAACTCCCTCCAACTGGCCTCCAATGCACTTTGAAAGTTTTACTTATTCGAAAGGGGACACTTATCTTAATACAAACCTCACCAGGCCTACCACCTCAAAAATGTTCTGAAGCCCAGTGACTTACTTCAATGTGGGGTTTTCAGCATAATGCATCCCATAAACAGAGCTGTCGCCTCAACCTGCCACAGCCACGTAAACCCAAACACCTTCCAAGCTACTGAAAGTCACAGTCCTCCATCTTCTCTCCCTCAAACAACTCCTAACCGCTTCTGGTGGAATGACCTTCTTGTTCTTCTTCACTCCCTCACACAGCACTCTCCCCATCGTTAGTCCTTCTCAGATATCTTCATTTTTTTTAGTCTGTCTTTTCCTTCTATTGCTCGGCAAGGTAATATTTACAGTAGGAGTCTACCCACGGGCCTAATTGGCAAGCTCGGTAATGTAGCATATGCACTTTCCAGCGTGGAGACCATCTGACACGGACGCACGCTGATGGCCACCCACATTAGGCTCCATATGTGGCAGACAGAAGGGTCCGCATGCACACTGTCCTTCAGCTAATGATGCCAGCTACACAGCCAGCCCCGCCTGGCCTGCTCCGCTTTTACAGCTCTGCTTACTTTGCTTTTAAAGGACTTTATCTGCCCAGGTTATTGGTTGTTTGGGCGAGGTGATAGAGAACCTGGCTCTAGTACACAGAAACAGGCGGAGGTGGAGGCATAGGCATGGAGTACAGAGATACATTGGTACAAGGGCACCTGCTCTGTCAAACAGACATAGAACAACTGAATTTAGAGGTTTGGTAGAATTTAGGAGATAGCGAGGAGGGACGGAGAGAGAGAGAGAGAGAGAGAAGCCTTGTGGAGGTGGTTGTGTGTGGGTGGGTGTGTGCGCGCCTTTGTGCGTGTGGGTACGCGCCTGTGTGCGAATTACCCCTCCAGCTGGCCAGCGAAATGGACTGGGTCATTAGCATGCATTGGTCTCATCTGCACATGTAAGGTTATTCATCCCCTGGGGTAATTCTCTCCTCACTGGAGCATCTACCACTCAGACGCTTAGAGGAGACACCGGGCTACATTGTGAACAAACTCTTAATTTATAGGAGTTTTGAGTTGATGGGTTCTTCTCGCTAACCTAAACTCCTCCACAGGTCGACCCAAAGCAGCCGTGTGTGTGTGGGGGGCGGTGTTGTTTTGGTGCGTTCCGAGGCCGCAGATGTTGCCTCATACATAATACAGGGTGATCAAAGGGGCCTCACAATGTAATTCCCCGCTGCAGAGGTGCATCTGTTCTGGCGTTGTAACTCACTCGCGGGGCCCCCACGCTGGCGGAACACACTTCACAAAGTCACACAACTCCCACGGTGACTCCTCCTCCGCCACGCCTGCCTCCACAACATGCAGCGGGAGGTCGACTCAAAGGTATCCGAGGGACAGGGAAACAGTTGGATGTTGCCGTGACGCAGCGTGCAGCCAAGGAACATTGTGTAGCCGGTCTTGGAAACGGCATGTACAAATTGTTTATAGGCTCCGGTTGTTTTGTTTTTGCTGTACACTATGGACTTTTTTTTCCTGAATATGCATACAGTGCAGTTCCTCTTTGAAGTTTCAGCCCGCCTATGGGTGTTTGGAGGGAGGAAAATAAGCTATGTAGATTATGCTAAGGTCATCTGGATGACACGAGGCTGATAAAGATGGACATAAGACTGCTGGATCTGTTTGACTTGTCCATGTTGTTACTGACCTCTGTGTTGTATGACATCTACAGCATTTGAACAATCCCGAAACTGTCAAACCCATGACATCATACTCCAGGCGATTCCACACAGTTAGCAACATGCTAACAGACAGCAAACATTGCGTGAAATGTCAGGGGTCTATAGTACCATGTCAAAGTAGACTGGTAAACTACAGGTGTGCTTGGTGAATAGCTCCACCGCCACAAATTTCAATGAATTTGAAATATACCTCTAGTCATAAACTAAATAGATTGCGAGTGCTTCTGTAGTTCCGTGCTTCTGTAGTTCCGTGCTTCTGTAGTTCCGTGCTTCTGTAGTTCCGTGCTTCTGTAGTTCCGTGCTTCTGTAGTTCCGTGCTTCTGTAGTTCTGTGCTTCTGTAGTTCTCATTCTGCTTTGGGCAGAATGTGATTTATCTGTCTTTTCATTTTCCCTGAAGACTTGGATCGACCCAGATTTTCCTTCTAAATCCCATGCACTTTAAGGGTGTTACAGTTATAAAGAATATTTACAGTGCCGCGTTTAGATTGCATAGGATATGGTTAAGTAATGAGCTCTTAATAATTAGTCGTCACACGCTGTTCGTCTGATGTATCTTTTAGTTCCTTTCGCTGACAGTTCAGCTGAGCTTGCTAGTCAGTAGTCAGATCCCCTGAACAAGCTAGGTGGAGGACACATTTGTATAATGTATTCTCTATCAGGTAGACTGTGAGTTTCCCAAAGACAGAACTATGCCTTTTCATGTGTGGCTACAGAGGCTACATATCCAACGTTTAATATCTTCCTATCTGTCCTTTCTGTTTTCTATTTTGAAAGGATGTGATGGGTGATTTTAGAAAGTATGGAAGAAGCATCTTGTATTACACAAGTGATCGTGAAATAAAGGGACACTACTTCAACGTGGGAAAGGAAAGGGGGACATGTAGTCAGTTGTACAACTGAATGCATTCAACGGAAATATGTCTTCCACATTTAACCCAACCCCTCTGAATCAGAGAGGTGCGGGGGGGGGGGTGAGGGGGGCTGCCCTAATCGACATCCAAGTCGTAAGCGCCAGGGGAACAGTGGGTTAACTGACTTGCTCTGGGGCAGAATGACAGATTTGTACCTTCTCAGTTTCGGGGATTTGATTCAGCAACCTTTTGAGGATGTTAGAGGGCAAATTGTTGATGACCTGTGGCTTGTAACTCCAAGAACGGATAATTTCCTTGGATTTCGCGTACTGTAGAAGAAACACGATCTCCTTGACTGCTGACAAATGTAATTCAGGACGAATCATCAAATGTTTTGAAATGCGATGTGAAATGTGATTACGCTTTATGTTTATGATATTGTGTGTTGAAATGTGCGTTTTGGTGTAGGCTCTGTATTAAAGTGTGTAAATAAGGATTTATCTTCATGTCTTGCAGGTGATTCTCATGCTGACCAAGCTGTTTGACTTCAACCTGAACAGTGTCACGGAGAGCTCGTTGTGGAGGTAAGCACATCATGCTTTGTCATTGCAAGTCTTCTGTGTACATTTCTGTGTGAAGTCTTCAGTGACCTGTTATATCGGATTTTTAGCAGCAACAAGGTTGTGTTTCATGTTCTGTCTCCTTTTGTATACCACATTATAAATACATAAGTGCATCACCAATAAGAGGTTGACAAATCAAAGGCTTAAACAAAATCACCTTGAATATTTAAACGGTACAACTTGCCCTCTCCTCATTGAGGAGACTTTTCGCCAGAAAAACGTGCACCTGTCGCCAGAACCTTCCAGCCAACCAACCAGATGTTTAATTCAGCCCAAAGCAAACAGGCATTAGTGTGAATATGAGTCACAGCTACTCACAGACAGCCAATGTGCTCTCCAGTGTAGTCCAAGTGCACTTACTTTGACTGGCCTTGAGTGCAGCTCAAGCGAGTCTCGCTGCACTTTCAGCTCAAGGGGCTTCTCCGCATTACTGAAAACTGAATTCAAACATAATCCACTCCCTTGGCTATAGTTGTAATATCTTGTGTTTGTAGGTCTACAGGTTGCGTTCTTGCTACCTTGAGATTCGGTGCCCGATTAGGATATTTGTGACTCACAAGTACAGTGGGGCAAAAAACGTATTTAGTCAGCCACCAATTGTGCAAGTTCTCCCACTTTAAAAAGATGAGGCCTGTAATTTTCATTATAGGTACACTTCAACTATGACAGGCAAAATGAGGAAAAAAAATCCAGAAAATCCCATTGTAGGACTTTTAATGAATTTGTTTGCAAATTATGGTGGAAAACTTTTGTTATTGACCAAATACTTATTTATCTCAATACTTTGTTATATACGCTTTGTTGCCAATGACAGAGGTCAAACGTTTTCTGTAAGTCTTCACAAGGTTTTCACACACTGTTGCTGGTATTTTGGCCCATTCCTCCATGCAGATCTCCTCTAGAGCAGTGATGTTTTGGGGCTGTTGCTGGGCAACACTGACTTTCAACTCCCTCCAAAGATTTTCTATGGGGTTGAGATTTGGAGACTGGCTAGGCCACTCCAGGACCTTGAAATGCTTCTTACGAAGCCACTCCTTCGTTGCCCGGGCGGTGTGTTTGGGATCATTGTCATGCTGAAAGACCCAGCCACGTTTCATCTTCAATGCCCTTGCTGATGGAAGGAGGTTTTCACTCAATCTCACGATACATGGCCCCATTCATTGTTTCCTTGACACGGATCAGTCGTCCTGTTCCCTTTGCATAAAAACAGCCCCAAAGCATGATGTTTCCACCCCCATGCTTCACAGTAGGTATGGTGTTCTTTGGATGCAACTCAGCATTATTTGTCCTCCAAACACGACGAGTTGAGTTTTTACCAAAAAGTTATATTTTGGTTTCATCTGACCATATGACATTCTCCCATATGATCTTCTTCTGGATCATCCAAATGCTATCTAGCAAACTTCAGACAGGCCTGGACATGTACTGGCTTAAGCAGGGGGACACGTCTGGCACTGCAGGATTTGAGTCCCTGGCGGCGTAGTGTGTTACTGATGGTAGGCTTTGTTACTTTGGTCCCAGCTCTCTGCAGGTCATTTACTAGGTCCCCCCAGTGTGGTTCTGGGATTTTTGCTCACCCTTCTTGTGATAATTTTGACCCCACGGGGTGAGATCTTGTGTGGAGCCCCAGATCGAGGGAGATTATCAGTGGTCTTGTATGTCTTCCATTTCCTAATAATTGCTCCCACAGTTGATTTCTTCAAACCAAGCTGGTTACCTATTGCAGGTTCAGTCTTCCCAGCCTGGTGCAGTTCTACAATTTTGTTTCTGGTGTCCTTTGACAGCTCTTTGGTCTTGGCCATAGTGGAGTTTGGAGTGTGACTGTTTGAGGTTGTGGACAGGTGTCTTTTAATCTGAAAACAAGTTCAAACAGGTGCCATTAATACAGGTAACGAGTGGAGTACAGAGGAGCCTCTTAAAGAAGAAGTTACAGGTCTGTGAGAGCCAGAAATCTTGTTTGTTTGTAGGTGACCAAATACTTATTTTCCACCATAATTTGCAAATAAATTCATAAAAAATCCTACAATGTGATTTTCTGGATTTCTTTTCTCATTTTGTCTGTCATAGTTGAAGTGTACCTATGATGAAAATTACAGGCCTCTCATCTTTTTAAGTGGGAGAACTTGCACAAATGGTGGCTGACTAAATACTTTTTTGCCCCACTGTATGTTTGAGACTTGGCTGAAAATAGAAAGTGTTTGACTGTCCATTGTAAACTCCGCAGTTGGAGGATTTGAATTGTTCTTCTATCGACTCCTTTCCACCGGAACACGTCTTATGACGTCTCACCTTATTTTACCACGGGCTTTCGCTAAAAGATGGACAAATTAAATGCTCTTACATGTGTTCCACTTGGCGTTCATTAAAGTTGATAGACAGCGGTTTTGGCATTTAAGAGACTTTGTAACAGTAGGCCTGTCAAATCTGTACAAATCTCAGCGGTGCGGGTCTGCTGGAACGTTGCGGCCCTCATATGAGAAAGAGGAAAACAGAAAATGGACCTCAGGACTTTCCAGTGATTTCAGCGGCCTTGTCCACAACCGATCCGTGGGTCCACCCCAAGGCCTATCTCCCAACCACAGCAGTGGGAAATGTAGCGTTATATGGCTCCACTGAAGTCCTAACCACTAGCCTTTAGTGGCTTAAGTCGTGGATGGCTCAAACGTGAACGGGCGTGACACCTCATTACCCTGTTAATGGTGCGTCTAACATTGACTGTTCCCTCACTTCATGAGGGGGAGAGACGGAGACGCTGGTAGTTTTGAGAATGGAAGACAGCCATCAAACCTGGGGCAGAAATGGGAGGGGGTACAAGCCCAAGCTGCTGCTCTCAACGCGGAGTGGTGAGAGAGAAATGCTATCGGAGTGCGCCGAGGCATTCATGAATTAATTTGGAATACTCAGCAAAGCTGCCATCCGTTGGACGGTTCAAGCTGTTTATTATTTACTTTGCACCCCGCTAATGCGATTAGCGACCTCTAGCTAACCATCTCCAGATACCCCCCGCTCATTGATTAATCAAACTCCAATAGGGAAGACAACAGGGCTGCTGCTGTCATAGTACAGTAGATATATGCGGGAAATCTAATTGGGCATGTACTGGGGGTGCTCTAAGTCTCCTCCCTGTCCTTGAAAAGAACCCAACAAGGCAGTATCACGTTAGTCCGGTATGAATAGAAGAGCTTGAAATTGAACCCTCAACTAAAACAACTAGGTATATGATGTGAGGAGTAGCTAGGTTTATGATGTGAGGGGGGGTGGCCGATTTGTATTAGTTTCATTGGTTCATGTCGAGAGTTGCTGCACCACTAAAAGTATGTCATTGGGCCTTAAATCACAGCAGCCGTATGATGGGGGGTTCTATGAAGAGCAGATCAATAGCCAGATGATGTCATTGTCCTGTGGTCCAAAGTGTCGATGGATCCACCCGTTGATAGATGCTACCGCCGGTATTCAGGAGTTCGCCCTTTTTTAATTGACATGGAAACCATCCCATAATAAATCTGAAAAAGGGAAGATGAAAGTCACCATGCTGGTGTAACGGGGCTGGGCTATTTGTGTTTATGTTTGTTCTTTGTCAACTTCACTACAAAAAAAACGACTTCAAAGTTGTAATGCTTCCATTTCAATTGAGTTTCCAAAATCAGGATTTAACATTTCTATAAGCACAGGATGAATGAAAACCCTCTATCGAAGTCAGTGATTGCTTTGTTTGTAGTAGTAACAAGCGTTGAAGGGTGATGCATGCATGGTGTATTTTTGAAGCTTTGCCTGCTTTGCATGTCTGTCTGTGTGTGTGTGTGTTTATGTGTGTGTTTTAGCTGAACATGAAATAGCTCCTTGATTGAGCCTCGCTTCTCTATGAATAAAATGAACCTGGCAGGGGAGATAAGTTGTTCAAACTTCGAGACGTTCTGGAATGTCACATCCCAGACAGAACACAAATTTCACATTAGCACTCTGACCATCGCTTAAATATTTCAGCACAATCCCCTTTCATCCACTGTTAGCTTTGACTCAACTGTTGGGATCCATATTGGGTTAGTAGTTTTATGCTGACAGATATGGTGAGACTTTGAAACAACAGAGTTGTGCTACCTAGACACGACCTCCAAACAACTTCACACATTATTTTGCCTTTTCAGTATTCTTTTCAAAATCCTCTCAAACATTGCTGTTACTTCCTTTAAAACAGGAAGCTTTGTGTGAATGACAATGCAGGAGGCCACGTGAAAACTTTGCATAAAGCTAGTCTAACTCATGGTTCAATGGCTTCATCTTTGGCCAGCTATAGAACAGTCCACTTGAGACTATGCAGCCAGTCTTTCAGCTTTACGTGAAGTTTTGCACTTTGTTGTGCCTTTTTCTCCTAACAGTTTGGACTGAAGGAGTGAATGACATGATTTGACTTCAACTATTTTCCTGGACCATAACAGAGAAACTATTCCAGAAAAAGTGCTATTGTTCCTGGTGATGCTATTTTTGAATTCTGTGCTGTTTTTAAAAGAAGAGCTGGACATTGGTCAGATAGTTGGAAACATACACCCTGGCTAGGTTATGGTTGTTTATCCCTTGTAATCTGAGTGTGTTGTCGTAGAACAGCGAACCACAAGGAGGTGGGACCTAATTGTGCATGCTTTTTTTTTTCATCCAACTAAACGTTCTCCAGGGGATTTTTAATTACAACAAGAGATTCATCAAGTCTTCATCAAACACTCTGATTAAATTCCAGGTCAACCGACTATGGAACCACTTACCAGAAGCTCAATGAGAAAGTGGGGGCGAAAACAATCCTCAGCTACTTGTACGTCAGTCCCAACAACAAGAGAAAGGTAAGGTGCATTTATGTGTTTTAAGTTGTTGTTATTTTGTCTTATCTCATAGTTAGCATTCTAGTTTTCCATCTGCTTTCTAAATGCTTCTCTGTGTGGGGTGTTTCAATTTGTAAATGCTGACAAATGTCTTAACTTAACTCAGCCCACTTGACTCATTTGAACTATCTATCAGTATTACTTCGAAGTAATTTCGTAGTAGAAAAAGTTGATCTACTCATTGCAGTTCAGTTGGATACACTTACGAAGGCACGTCAATGGACTTGCAATGCTGATGTCAACTGCCAATATAAAACGAACATACAAGTTAGTACTGCCATGTCTGTTTGGTGCCTCTGTCATCTTCAACAATATCCGCCACATCCATTGAGCCATGCTAATCTCCACCCAGAGAGTTAACAGTGATCTTCTAAGAAAATACTTCCAATCGTTAATATTTATACCGACCCTATAAATTCTCTCTTTCCGGAACTAATGAATTATAGACCAGACCAAAAAAAAAGGAAGGAAGAAGAAGGATTTAATCAATTCCAGTGTTTTGATCAAAGGATAGACAAGCTCTTCATATTTGCGACCGTTAGCTCACCCCCCCTCCCCCCGTCCAACCCCTGCACCCCCAACCCCATCCAACCCCTTCTCCCACAACCCTCAAAAGGAGCCATCCTGACAATTTGCATCATTACTTCCATCTCCCTTCATCCTTCCGTTCTCACATTCCTCCCTTTCAACAAGACTCTAATCGGAACAGGTCATTTTCTCCTGGTCAATTCCTGTCTAATAATGAAGATGAAATGCGCCCCCTAACCTCCACCTCTCCTCACCCATGTGTACAGTCCAATGAGAAAGCTTCGGTCATAGACCAGGAAAGAGGTGTCACGCTAATGGTGAGAGGACAGGAAAAACAGCAGTGAGCTTTATCATTTCTGTGGACTGTCATGTGGAATGCTAGCCTGTTTTGTTTGGAACATGAACACTTTGTATTAACAAGAGTAAGCCTAGATAATCGTGGAAAATAAAAAAAAACATCAAAGACCAGGAAAAACTTGTTAAGATGTAACAGATGTTGATAGTGAGACATACAGGGAATACAGAATAGTGAGCATTACCATTTCCTTGTAAATATAGTGTGGACTGTTAGCCTGTGGAATAGTGTGGACTGTTAGCCTGTGGAATAGTGTGGACTGTTAGCCTTTGGAATAGTGTGGACTGTTAACCTGTGGAATAGTGTGGACTGTTAGCCTGTGGAATAGTGTGGACTGTTAGCCTGTGGAATAGTGTGGACTGTTAGCCTGTGGAATAGTGTGGACTGTTAGCCTGTGGAATAGTGTGGACTGTTAGCCTGTGGAATAGTGTGGACTGTTAGCCTGTGGAATAGTGTGGACTGCTAGCCTGTGGAATAGTGTGGACTGTTTGCCTGTGGAATAGTGGGGACTGTTAGCCTGTGGAATAGTGGGGACTGTTAGCCTGTGGAATAGTGGGGACTGTTAGCCTGTGGAATAGTGTGGACTGTTAACCTGTGGAATAGTGTGGACTGTTTGCCTGTGGAATAGTGTGGACTGTTAGCCTGTGGAACGTTAGCCTGTGGAATAGTGTGGACTGTTAGCCTGTGGAATAGTGTGGACTGTTAGCCTGTGGAATAGTGTGGACTGTTAGCCTGTGGAATAGTGTGGACTGTTAGCCTGTGGAATAGTGTGGACTGTTAGCCTGTGGAATAGTGTGGACTGCTAGCCTGTGGAACGTTAGCCTGTGGAATAGTGTGGACTGTTAGCCTGTGGAATAGTGTGGACTGTTAGCCTATGGAATAGTGTGGACTGTTAGCCTGTGGAATAGTGTGGACTGTTAGCCTGTGGAATAGTGTGGACTGTTAGCCTGTGGAATAGTGTGGACTGCTAGCCTGTGGAACGTTAGCCTGTGGAATAGTGTGGACTCTTAGCCTGTGGAAAAGTGTGGACTGTTAGCCTGTGGAACGTTAGCCTGTGGAATAGTGTGGACTGTTAGCCTGTGGAATAGTGTGGACTGTTAGCCTGTGGAATAGTGTGGACTGTTAGCCTGTGGAATAGTGTGGACTATTAGCCTGTGGAATAGTGTGGATTTTTAGCCTGTGGAATAGTGTGGACTGTTAACCTGTGGAATAGTGTGGACTGTTAACCTGTGGAATAGTGTGGACTGTTTGCCTGTGGAATAGTGTGGACTGTTAGCCTGTGGAACGTTAGCCTGTGGAATAGTGTGGACTGTTAGCCTGTGGAATAGTGTGGACTGTTAGCCTGTGGAATAGTGTGGACTGTTAGCCTGTGGAATAGTGTGGACTGTTAGCCTGTGGAATAGTGTGGACTGTTAGCCTGTGGAATAGTGTGGACTGCTAGCCTGTGGAACGTTAGCCTGTGGAATAGTGTGGACTGTTAGCCTGTGGAATAGTGTGGACTGTTAGCCTATGGAATAGTGTGGACTGTTAGCCTGTGGAATAGTGTGGACTGTTAGCTTGTGGAATAGTGTGGACTGTTAGCCTGTGGAATAGTGTGGACTGTTAGCCTGTGGAATAGTGTGGACTGTTAGCCTGTGGAATAGTGTGGACTGTTTGCCTGTGGAATAGTGTGGACTGCTAGCCTGTGGAACGTTAGCCTGTGGAATAGTGTGGACTGTTAACCTGTGGAATAGTGTTGACTGTTAGCCTGTGGTATAGTGTGGACTGTTAGCTTGTTTAATAGTAGGGACTGTTTGCCTGTGGAATAGTGGGGACTGTTTGCCTGTGGAATAGTGGGGACTGTTAGCCTGTGGAATAGTGTGGACTGTTAGCCTGTGGAACATTAGCCTGTGGAATAGTGTGGACTGCTAGCCTGTAGAACATTAGCCTGCGCTGTTTTGAAAAGTTTTACTGACAAGAAGTGGAAGGTATAGGCCTTGATGTTGCTACAAAATAAAAACGAACAAACTACTAAGGGTCAACAATCCTGACCTTACTGGACCATACCTTGTAATTCAACCCGTCTCTGCAGCAAACCGTCTAACTTGTACACTGACTGTACAAAACAGTAGGAAGACCTTTTGTGATATTGGTTTGCCCTCAAGACAGACTCAATTCGTTGGGGCAATGGACTCTACAAGGTGTTGAAAGTGTTCAAAAAGGATGTTCATAATGTTTTGTACACTCAGTGTATGTCGCTCTAAACAAAACACAGCTAGTGGGTTTCTAAAATGGCAACAGCATAGTACTGCAGAGCCACCCATTTAACACAGAACTCCGGTGATATGACGTGTTAAAATGAGTAACTGGGTGCTAATGACAGACACACAGACACACAGAGAGAGAGTACCTGTTGGACCCAGGTTACCTTTGTCATCATCACTCTGGCTAGCTGTCACCCACACTGTTGGGGTAAGTCAACCTTCTGTTGCTGCAGGGAATGGAGGAGTGGAAGAGGGATGCATTGGGTCACTGGTGTACAAGGACCAGTGGAGACCAGTCAGAAACAATGGACCATTATTCTATCACTGAGATCAGAACACTGCATGCATTCTGACTCATTCTGAGTATGAGAACGCTTATAAGGGAAACGCTTGCGAATAACGGTGCTATCAGTAGTTTCTAGTTTTATTACTTGTATGTATGGGATACGCATGGTATACCATCGGCCAACAAACCACTTACTGGCAGGTTCCTTCTGGACAGTGCAACCACAATAAAACATAATAAAATATAATAGAAACATAAAGTTAATGGTTCAGTAGAATAGAATAAACATTTTAGCATAAGTATAATACAGGAATGCACAAGTTGTAGTCCAATATAAACACATGTTTTGGGGGGGGGGGGGGAGTGTATAAATTGAGCTGTATCAGCCGTTGTGATGTGTTAATGTCTGTGAGGGTGAGTGCATGTGTGCTAAGGTGCAGAGAATCAGAGCAGTCCAGTTGAAGAGTAATCACAAGCAAATAGTGGATGAACAGGTTTTAATACAGAGAAATAACGCGTAATGACGGTAAATATCGAGAACCCATCTGACATGCTTGCAGATCATTATCTTGTAGAAATGTTTGTTAGGGCGGCTAATGCTTCCAGAAAATGAAAGGAATTTGAGGGGAGGCTGGCTAAGCGACGGACAGATTCAGACAAACAACCTCTGGTTCTTTCTCGGAAGCAGATTTTTTGTTGCTGTTGTTGGAAGTAATAGCTGTGTTTTCCGTGAAAATTGCAGAACAAGCTCCATTTTGGTGGCCTCCGGTACATTCTAATGCCTTGGTTCCATCCAAAATGCACCCCTAAATTATAGAATAGTTGAATGACTTCTCCTCGCATTTTTGTAAAATGTGTTGTTGTTGAAAGATATTTCTTTACAGTAATACGACTGAAAATGATTGAAATGTGGTGTGTTAGTCGTTTTGGATATTGTCTAGGCCTAGTCCTGATCACAACTATTTTCTAAGTAAGAAAACCTTTTTAACATTAAACCAATCTTGAGATTCAAGTCACATTTACAGTCTTACTTCAACAGGTATGAATGAAGCAGGTGTTAAACATGGGCTTTGCTAAACAGAAAGCAGCAGTTGTCTGTTAACTTTAATTAAATCAGTAGGCCTATATCAATATCTTTAATACTAGTATCAATATCTTTAATACTAGTATCAATATCTTTAATACTAGCGTATAAGTATCATGTACATTAACTTTTGTAACCTTCAATCTGTATCATATTTTGGACCAGAATGAGGCGCTCTCTCCACTTATTCTTATTGTTCCGGTAGTGAGAATTTGACATCTTCATCGAATGTTTTCATAATTTATCTGCAGATAATCGACTAAAAAGCAGGAGTAGCCTGCCAGTATGCAAATTAGGGAGCCAAAACACGTCTTGTACCGATGAGATTCGGTTCCGTTCACCTAGCAGATCCATTGAAAAAAAAAAAAAGATGTCAGTTCACGAACAAACCATCACCAGGCTACACTGACGAGCCACTTTACGGTCACTGGCAAGTTTTTTTCATGGGCTTCGAATCCTAGGAAAAAAACAAACAAGATCTTTTGGTTTACATGTCCCGATGCAATACCATGGACATAACTACATTGTATGATTTATGAATAGCAAACGGACATAGGAGATTGACTTTATTCAGTCATTTCGACACCTTTTATAAACTAGTCAACGCTTACTGTTCAGTAATCAATCAAAGCACAGTAAATAGCCTTTGCGCCCCAACTCCGTGGCTGTGTAGGCCGATAAAACATGTGAAAGACTGACAGGCGTCTGTCCTATCGATAGATGACTAGAAGATGTATATCATTCCTTTTAGTGGCAGAAGGCTATATGGACTTTTCTGACTACCTAATTGAAACTTTTAAATGAAAAAATGGCTCAGTAATTTACGAGGTGGAAAAAGTAGCCGGCTTACAATGAGTGTTGTCGGCTATTTAGCGCTTATGGAAAATACTGAAGAATGCTTTTTCTCATGAACATATTGACTAAAGCAGCAGTCATCGGCACAAATGTTTCAGGCGAAGGCCTTAATTATTTATGTGTGTGTGTGTGTGTGTGTGTGTGTGTGTGTTGTGCTCCAAAACAATGACAGCCTCTGTCCAGATCAGACAGCATCAACAGGCAGGTGGGTGGAATATGAATTTGCTTCAGATGAGATCTCTCCCACTATAGAGTTCAAATACTTCCATTCATTGCCACTCTTTTTGGAACAAGCAAGCACACATTTATAAGTGCAAATTCATATTTAATGTCCTCGAACTGTCCTCAAAGTAGTAAAGGCAAACTCTTTAGAAATGTTCCCATCACTTCTCAAAGAAGTGCAAATGAGGGTACGTACAGATATAGGATCTTCATTTGATCACTCATTTGTTGCTGAGAATTTTCCTGCACGGCAGGAAATGCAAACTTCTAGTGTATTCCATGTTTAAAAAGGCTTCTAAAGTTAGTGATTTCCACTTTAAAATGTCAGACTTGATTTGCCCTAACAAAAAATGTATCGACCCCCACAAAAAATGTCCATTAATTATAATCTACATAATCCACATTTCATGTTAATGCAGGATTATTTTCTTGCTGTAGCACACTGGTTCAAATCTTTAAGTGTCTATTGACGTACCAATGCGTCAATCTAAGTAACATAATAAAAAAATCCCCATTAAAATCTGTCAGCTGGATATATTGGCTGCGTCTCAATCCACCATATCAGCTTATGTCGGCCTTCCGCATCTGCGGTGGAAGGTGACTGAGCTACAGCGGTATTTGTCAGACCACGAAACATCCCGAAAATCGGTCTTCTCAAGAAAACGTCTGTTGCATCCGAACAGTTTGGCCAAAAACCTCTGGAAGGGGGAGAATCTCACAAACACGAGTGTTCTTTGTTTTTCTCTACAACCCCCACAAGTGTCACAGAACTCATCTGAAGGTAACCCATGTAATTGAGTGGAGGTAGCTTTGTGCCAAAAAAACTCTAATATTTCCTGATCTTTCTTATATTACCTAGACATAGGACAGATGCTTTGAAGCCTTTTTCCTTATGGTTCATTTTTTGACTGTTTTTTGGACATTTATGAATGTTTTTCTATGGGCTATAGTAGTAAACACAATTCAATATTTTAACCCCAAAAAATGTTAAATCAAATAGCTAATTGGTCCATCATATGAGCATCTTTTAATTAAACAATTCCATTTGTCAGTTTAGTACTAACCTCGTACATCAGTAAAATGATTAAAAAGCAGGTCCACACCCATCACTTAGTCTTACTTTCAGCCTTGACTGTAAGATAACACGCCAAGGTTACAACACATGTAATATGAATGCTAAACTCCGTATGCAAGGATATCATTAACTGCAAACATCGGTCTTAATAGCTATAGTGGATGATTAGCTAGCTGCAACACATGGTGTGATAACATCTGTATGCAGGATACATTCCTAATACAGGAACACTCCAAAAGTAAAACGGGGATGTGGAACTGCCATGGGACCCAACTGGCTCTAGCATGATAGTTTAGCGTGCTAGCACGGCACAATTTACCTGTTCCTCACCATCCTTCTTTCAGCTGGTGGAGGTAACCACTAGCACGGGAGTGGTTCCTCATCTCACTGTTCTTTATGGGAGACAATACAGGTGTGTTTCTGAGTCGAGGCGAGTTAGCCATGCTCTGGATGAAGGGAGTATCTGTGCATGTGGTGGTAAACGTGATGGAAGCGAACAACCTAACGTTGGAAAAAATATATAGAACATCTGTCAGCCCTAAGGCACAATCTACAAATGAGAGCGAGGCAAGAACACTAAGGCCCATGAGCAGGCTGAGAGAGGCGGCGAAAGAAAGAGGGAGGGAGAAGCCAATGGAGAGAGAGAGAGAGAGAGAACCCCTTGGAGTGCTTCCACAATCTCAAACAGATCGCATCGCTTGTCGCCACGTGCGATTATTCTTACATTCCGTTCTGATTAATTAATGTTCCACGTATCGTGATTGTTTGTGACAAAGCAAAATCAAGGGTGTGGCAAAATGGCATGCTTCCTTGCCCTTCAAGTAGACCTACCTCAAACTTTGTTGCGTGCCTTTCCTTGTATGACCTCATTATGTGATGCAGTGTAGAGGGTCTGCACTCCAAAAAATATCATTTACATCTTTTTTTTAAATTCTAGAGGCAACGCAAACAGTATTATCATTAATATGCTTAATATTATGCATCAATCCCCGATTTAGATGTGCTTGTTGTACACAACACTCCACCAAGTCTTCCAATTTGTTTTTGTGTGTGTGTTGGGTGGTAGGGGCTAGGATGGGAGTCATAAAGCCCCAATTACCGTCAGTGTGAAGATGCAATGTTAGTGTTGGTGAGGTCTGGGCTGGAGTGCAGTGGAAATGTCAAGGAGATAGTCAATTAGTCTAGACTTCAAATGCCTGGGCTCGAGAGACAGTACTTGTGTTTAATAAGGAGAGTTCAAAGTGTTGCAGCTCCTGGTTGGCTGGTGGACTCCATCAGGGGAGGGAAAGAAAGAGAAGACCTCATTATGTAGTCCAGCATAGAGCGCTGTAATAGTGCATGCAAAAGACAAGACAAAGTTTTAAGGGAGTGATCAAATACGGGTGAAATGAAGAGGTGAACTAATGACGAGGTAATAATGATACGGTCTCTCTGTCTGAATAGATATCCAAAAAGATGATCCATGCACCATTTGCCGCAGTGTGTTCTCACTTGTTCAATGTCCCTCTTTCTCTTCCTCCCGCTTGGCCCCTATTTCACTTTGGTGAGACCTTTGCCCGAGCATCCCAAGTCTCCCGGCTGACATTTTTATTAGCCTCTTATGAAGACTTCACTTCTTTTCCCATGCCAGACCTTGTCCCGGCTTGATTGCCCTTCTTGCCCGTAGGCTCAATTAGGCATCTACTCGGTCTCCCATCCAAAGCAAGACCTGGATTGTGTTCAAATGGACAAAAGCGGACTGAAACCGAGGAAGAGACTACCTGGACCTGTCCACTAAGAAATGCTCATTTTTAGTTTTCCTTTGTAAACCATTTTAAAACCTGCCCTAAATGAACATAGCCCTGTAGTTAAACCCATTCAATCGCTTTTTATTGCTGACATGTTCTCCATAAGTAGGTTATGCCCTGGGTTCAAAGCAGCAACCGCTAAATATCGCCTTAGGTAGGTCTTTAGTAAGCGCAAGTACAGTACGTTGTATTAGCAGATGAAGATGAGTGAAGTCCATTAGGCAGAAATGATCTCTCCAAGGCATTGCAGGGCTTTTCATTAACAATGTATTATCTTTCCTAGGTCTTAGTGAGTGTGTTAGACTGATATTTCTTACAAAGGAAAGAGGAGGCCATTTTTATTAATCCCAGATAGGCATACAAAGGAAATGAAGCAATTCTGTCAGTAATTAAAATGCACTGTGGACAATTAACTCAGTTGTAATAGCATTATTAAGATACATTCTTAATACATTAATATCGAATGTCCATGTGAATATTGGAACATTTCACTCACAGTCGATAGATGTACATTCAGATTTACTGTAGTTCAAGAGCAGTATGTCTTATAAGATTTACGCACTATGATCTTGCTGCCTTTTCTCCTGCAAAGTTGGATGGTTTCAATTCATGATTTTCCCCATGAAAAACCCCCCTACACTTCCTATCCAACAAACTCTAACTTATTTGCTGGGGAGGTTTCTTCTGTTGTTGGACACATTTTGGAATCGCCCTAACAAAAATATAAATTGGACTATCTGACCAGCTGATGCAGAACTCTGTCCAATGGCCAAATTGTTAAGTTTAAAACGGAGGTAGTTGTTATTTTAAAACTCTGGGGGGGGGTCTGTGGAGGTACTTTGAAAAATATATGTTTTTTATTTTATGAATATCGCTAGCAACAACAGAATAAACACATTTAAAATGACATACCTACAGTAGAGAATTGGATATCGTCTTATTTCTAATGATCTCAACTTTATTTCTCAACTCCTTATATTGAGCAAGTTACACTCATTGGAGCTAATTACACTCACTGGAGTATCTGACATAGGCTTTGAAAAAGCCAGTGCAGCAAGTGCCACTGGCTGCTGGTAAGCTTTCTTAACTCGGACATACAGTTTTGCCAAAACATGGCTAACCTTTATTTAACCAGCTGAACAGCTGCTCTTAGCCACTGGCGTAGCGGAAACCCACACTGGGGGGCACAAGTTCTGGGGGCTGATGAGCTCGTCAACTCACACATACGTCTAAATGTAATGTTTTTAATAAATCATTTTGACAGTAACCCTAATTTTTTTAAATTTCCACATCTAGCAAGCAAAGTGTTTTGTCTAATCTACACGGCAGTAGGTTAGTCAGACAATATATTTGTCATGTGTCTAATTAGTCTATTTCTCAGCAGCGCCGGCGGCAGCCCGCCTCGGACTCCTCACCTAATTTGGCTATCAATAGTTCAAAAAAGTTAGGTGAATCAGGACGGACTCAGATGAAGAGTGAGTGCATTGTTCAAGATGGATGAACAAAAGGCAAGACTAAGTGGTGCACATAAATGCAGTGAAACGAAACACCAGGTGGAAGCTAGTATGTTATGCAGCAGCCTGCCAGTCCAGACTGAGACCTCACTGCCCGGGCCCTGCTATGAGAGTGGCCTTGCTCCCCCACTTCTTGCGAATAGTGACTGTTCCTCTAGTGAGAGTATCGAGCCTCCTCCTCTCCCAGGAAACCAACCTGACGGGTACTGCCAGAGACCCCCCCCCCCCCCCCCCTCCTGTGAACATTGGTAAGCCTACAAGTGATGAGACGGATAGCCCACAGAGTGGAGTCCGAGTTCCAGTGTGTAATATAAATAGGCTACCATGCAAAATACTGTATATAGCTATAGATAGGCTAGTAGGCCAGACTGCATTGTCTGCATAATGAAACAATCCCTAGTAAGCTATTGTTTTGATCATTGGCATTAATAGACTGGTTTTACTCAGCACGAACGTTCTACCCAAGCTGCGGAGAGCGTGTGGACGGCCAAGGTAGGCTATAGGTCTACAGTACAGTTGTATCCTATTAAAAACATAAATTGGTTACTGATTAGTATGTTGTTGCATAGAACATGCATTTTACAAACTGCAATGTTTAAATGTCCTACTTTAATTACTGAGCAAGTAAATGCATAATTGCAACCAGTCAGCATTCTAAATAGCAGCATTGCAACACTGTAGGCCTATAGCTTAGTGAAACATAAATATTAGGCTTAACATGAGGAAAGGACGACCCAAAAAAACAAAACATGTATCCAGTAAAGCAAAGCTATAGGCTACTACAAGCACTAGCACCAATCTGATAGCCTATCGATAGGCAGACACACAGACGTAGCAATTTCAGAACCACGGACAGCGATCTGAGGGGCTGACGCAGTAGACTTTGCTGGGCACCAGAGAAACTGCGCAACACCAGTGCTCTTAGCCAAAATGTCTTTGGAGTTAAACTTCCTCTTCCAAGTATAATGTGGGGAAGTCAAAATATAGAAAAACTATACCAAATATATTAATTCTAAAATATATGAATTCACTCACCTGATAAGACGTGTGAAAGAAAAACGTTTTTGCTAACATATGATGGTGGTTCCTGGGTCGCTGGTTTGCCTGGGAGGGAGGGGGGTCCCTTGGCAAGAAAAGGTTGAGGTCCCTTGGTCTAGTTGGGTGTTGTGTAATTTTGACTTGGGCCACTAGATGGTGGCTGATTCATGGCTTCTACACTACTCTGCTGCTCTTCAGATGTCTCTACAAGGCTAAAAAGAGAGTCAAGACTGACCTTTTTGTCTGAGGAGTTCACTTACTGGTCACCGACAGTCCATGGGATGACATGAGCGAACAAGCAACTCCTATTGTTTTCCATTCAACAACAAACGCACCTGCTGCTGGTTTACAGGAAGTAACGTCTGCCAGGTTGCCCATTCAAACTCTCATAATCATGTCTGGGTAGTCAAACTAGTAGCAACATGTCAGCCTAAAAGTGGGGGTCTGTTGTTATGAGCTACACTGTTAGTGAGTTCTATTTTCCCTCTACTCCTCCATGAATTTCCTTGAAATCTTGCCATTTGAACCTCCTATAGTGCAGACAGAGTATATTTGTCGCTTGGGCACCAACTGTTACGCTTGGATTTAGAGAGGCTTCACAATCCAATTACTGTGACTGGGGTGAAATGGAAAATATGGGCATAATTTCATTAATATTCTATCACTGAGTATTTACTGCTGCACGGCTATTAACTCACTGTGTTATTCATCGCACACTTCTTAAATGTCTTGCAGTTGGTGGCTGCTTCATTATCCTTTGGTCATTTTGAACCTCTTTGGCCTCATAAACTAAATACACGCACACACACATACGTATACACACACTGGAGCGTGCACACACACACACACACACACACACACAATGGTAGCAATTCCAGGCATGCCCTCTCTTTTCCCCGTGCTCCATCAGGGGAAAGTGTGAAGTGTAGAAATGAACAAAATGCCAGCGTTTGTGTGGATTACAGAGCATGGAACTCTGGAGAAAGTTTCAGAGTCAGCATGATTCCTTTGGTTTTTCTCCTTTTATTTATTAAACTCCGGTAAAGCAAAAAGTGAAGGATTTAATTTGGCGGCATAACATTACGCAACATTTGGATATGCATTCTCAGTTGTTTTGACCAGTGTGAGATGGTTTCTTGAAATCACCCTTGGAAACGTTGATTGAGTCAACAGGTTCCGTCTGTCATTTCCTGTCTAAACATGGCACCGTAATGTCATGTTGTGTGATGAGGATGTTGACCTTTCCATGCAGTTTTCAATATGAATCTGTTAAATTACAAGGTGAAGCTCCAAGATGGCGTATCTAAAGATACAGCTATGTCTAAACAAACAGTCATGTAATTTTGCATGATGAGGATGTTGTTGACATTTGTATACAGTTTTTATAGAAATGTGTAAAATGACAAGGTGAAGCTCTGTCTAAAGTCTAAAGGCTTGAAGCTAAGCATATATTAACCATGTTAAGTGAAGATGAGTTTTTAGATAAAAGTGTAACAGCTGAATGCTTGGCAACGGTCATTGCCCTGTTTACCGCTCATGGTTAATGTCATCTTATGAAGCCGAATATAGTATTCAACACAACTCCTACAGGATTCATTCCCTCGCTGCCACATCTGTCCAACTCTTCCCCTCATTTCTCTCTCATCTGAAGGTTATAAGTGGAACTAATCGGATACACGACCACATCCCCGAGAAGCTCACCAGAATCTTCCTAACCCATTTCCACGTCGCACTAGGATATATCGATTTCCATATTCTAGCAACAAATTATTGAAATAAGTTGTCCGTGAGTGTTCCCGAATTCATGAAACCGCTTATAATCCCCCCTTCACAATAGCAGCATTAGCCTACATAAGCTAGGCTAGAATAGGCTGTATCGCAATAGGGTGTTGTTTCCATATTTATAGGAGCAGACAAAGTTTAATAGTGCCCAGAGTTAAAACACTGTCTCTTACAAAGTGTTAATTGTGTATGGAATGTAAAAATAAACTGTGTTGGGTGCTGCATTTGATTGGATTGGTCAGCATGTGGATCACGTATGGCGCTACGCTAGCTCACTGTGATTGATGAACTTGTGTTTGGGGTCGGCCCACTATAGCTACCATTACCATGCATAGTTTGACAAATGACTTAGTCTCGGCCTCGCCTGCTCAAACTTGCTAGGTTATGTAGCCAATGGTGCCTGCTGGAAGTGTGTTAGATGTTTTACCTCATGCCCCATTCCCAAATCCACCCCTATTGATGGTAATCAGGGAAAGTTAGGAGATTTGTCAAATGGGGAAACCTGTTCAAGTCACCTTGGGTTGTTCGTTGAAGGTTGTGTCTCCCTACTCTGTTAGACAAAAGGCTATCCTCTATAACCCAGTCAGCATGGTTCCATAGCGGTGTGATCCCTGCACGACTGATGTAATTAATGACAATTTGCTAGCGCAATGTGAACAGTGGTTTTGCTGGGGTTGGTGAACTATAGAAATATGGTGGTGTGAGGAGACTCCTAGACTCCCAGACTTCGACGGTTCCACAAGGTCTCGACACTGAAACGGTGGAGGTTTATAGAGTCGTTGTCTGACACTGAAATTGTGGACACTACTGGGATGGATAAGTTGGGATAATAAGTGCCAATCAGTTCATGGTTTTATTAACATAGTGACTCGAAACACGCACGCACACTCGCGCGCACGCACGCACACACACACATACTCACACACACACACATACTCACACACACACATACACACACGCACACAGTCTACTTCCTTCCCACTGTGCTACTGATAAGGTGTTATGTAAGTGTTCAGGATGACTGATTCAATTACATTTGCTGCTGATTATATCTTTTGATATGTGTTTTTTTCTCACTTGGCACAATCACAGGGAAAAAAATTGTGAACCTCCAAGAAAAGAACAAAGCTTGTGGGAAATTAGAGCTTTCAAAGCCTGACTGAACAGACAGCAGGAGAGAAATCTGAATGTGTTACCCATACACACTCGCTACAAGATAGGCAAAGGGTGTGTTAAAAGACTGTCTGTACAACAATAATTAGGATCTAGCAAAGCGGAACACAGGTTTACAAATGAGATATCTAACAAGCAGGAGATGACAGTGTGTCTAAAGACGCCAATTTAGAAACACAAATTACTGACATTTATATCTGTTATTAAATGTAGACTTTATAATCCAATCATATAATCTAATAATAATATCTATTTTTTTAAGTCAACTTCAAACTCTCAAGCTGCCCATCACATGGATTCAGTGGCGGTTGGTGACGTTTAAGATGAGGGAGGATGAGCATGGCCTTATTTCTGTTACCAGCTCAATGTAGGTTTAGGTTACTAAATGATACTAGAATTGTCCCTATTCCCGTCACGAGGTTGCTACAATCTAGCCTAAAGTTTACAACTTGGTTGCAAAGGTCGAGAGAGACATTTGAGTAATCAAGGTGATAGACAGTGACACATTCAATACTTTGCACACTCTTGGCTGCATCGAGCTGATCTAGGGTGTAATCATTAGTCCAACAGTTTCAAACAAGAGTTTTTATTGGACAAATTCAGGTATGTTTATCCCTGTATCATTACATTTGCTTCTGTTTTAAGACATGTTTTTCAACATAATTGGCGGAATGAATACACCCTAATCCCACGCAAACACAGTTCACTTTCATAGCAGCCACATACAAAGAGCATGATCATTTTGCTCAATGTATAATTCCTTCTCACATCTACACGCTCTCCTCCGCTCATATTTTCCCTTCACTTGTGGTCTTTAGTACACAACACATCAGCTGTCTGTGACCAGGTGAAAAAAACTTTCCAAGCCAAACCTTCATATCATCATAACCGCTAACCGAGACACACAGCCTACATCACTGTCACCATATTAGCTAAGGTCATAGTCAACATGGTTACTAGAACTAACACGTTAGTAAACCTGCTACAGTCATGCAGTACAGGCAGCAAGCAGTTTATCAGTTACACTGATGGGCCCTGGTAGCAATACATTTGTCACGTTCTGACCATAGTTCTTTTGTGTTTTCTTTGTTTTAGTGTTGGTCAGGACGTGATCTGAGTGGGCATTCTATGTTGTGTGTCTAGTTTTCCCATTTCTATGTTTGGCCTGATATGGTTCTCAATCAGAGGCAGGTGTTAGTCATTGTCTCTGATTGGGAACCATATTTAGGTAGCCTGTTTTGTGTTGGGTTTTGTGGGTTGTTGTCTTCTGTCTTTGTGTCTATGCACCAGATAGGACTGTTTGGGTTTTTCACATGTGTTGTTTTGGTATTTCATAGTGTTCACGTTTATGGTCTTTATTGAACATGTTGAACTCTAACCACGCTGCGCTTTGGACCGATCTTTGGACCGATCGTCCACAGAAGAAAACCGTTAGAGAACCACCCACCACAAAAGGACCAAGCGGCGTGGTAATGGGCGGCAGCAGCAGCGATGTCAGGATTTCTGGACATGGGAGCAAGATCTGGACTGTGTCACTACTTGAGAGGAGATAGACAGGTGGGCGGGCACACAGGGAGTGTGGCGAAGCCTGGTAGGAGACCTGCGCCAACTTCCTGTGCTTACCGGAGAGTGACAGAGACCGGGCAGACACCGTGTTATGCTGTGGAGCGCACGGTGTCCCCGGTGCAGGTGCATAGCCCGGTGCGGTACATTCCAGCTCCTCGTATCGGCCCGGGCTAGAGTGGGCATCGAGCCAGGTGTCATGAAGCCGGCTCTACGCATCTGGTCTCCAGTACGCCGGCCCAAGGAGACGCACATTGCACCAGCCCTTACGCATGGTGTCCCCGGTTCGCCAGCACAGCCCAGTGCGGCCTATTCTACCTCGCGCACTAGTCGGGCTACGGGGAGCATTCAACCAGGTAAGGTTGGTTAGGCTCGGTGCTCAAGAGCTCCATTGCGCCTGCACGGTCCGGTCTATCCAGTGCCACCCACACACACCAGGCTTCTTGTGCGTGTCCAGAGCCCAGTACTCCCTGTTCCTCCTCCCCGCACTCGCCCTGAGGTGCGTGTCCTCGGTCCAGTACCACCAGTGCCGGCCCCACGCACCAGGCCTACAGTGCGCCTCGTCTGTCCAGCGCTGCCAGAGCCTCCCTCCTCTCCAGAGCCGCTAGAGTCTCCCTCCTCTCCAGAGCCGCTAGAGTCTCCCTCCTCTCCAGAGCCGCTAGAGTCTCCCTCCTCTCCAGAGCCGCTAGAGTCTCCCTCCTCTCCAGAGCCGCTAGAGTCTCCCTCCTCTCCAGAGCCGCTAGAGTCTCCCGCCTCTCTAGAGCCGCCAGTCTGCCGGGATCCGCCAGTCTGCCGGGAGCCGCCAGTCTGCCGGGAGCCGCCAGAGCCGACATTCAGCCAGGATCCGCCAGAGCCGACATTCAGCCAGGATCCGCCAGAGCCGACATTCAGCCAGGATCCTCCAGAGCCGACATTCAGCCAGAGCCGACATTCAGCCAGGATCCGCCAGAGCCGACATTCAGCCAGGAGCCGACATTCAGCCAGGATCCGCCAGAGCCGACATTCAGCCAGGATCCGCCAGAGCCGACATTCAGCCAGGAGCCGACATTCAGCCAGGATCCGCCAGAGCCGCCAACCAGCCTGAGCTACCTCTCGGTCCTGAGCTGCACCTCGGTCCTATGCTGCCCCTCGGTCCTGTGCTGCCCCTCGGTCCTGAGCTGCCCCTCGGTCCGGAGGAGTTTGTTTAGTCCAGTGGGGCCCTTTAGTAGGGTTGCCAATCCTAGGTCGCCGTTCCTAGGAGGAGACTAAAGCAGACAAAGACTGTGGTGGAGTGGGGTCCACGTCCTGCGTCAGAGCCGCCACCATGGACAGATGCCCACCCAGACCCTCCCCTATAGGTTCAGGTTTTGCGGCCGGAGTCCGCACCTTGGGGAGTGGGGTGTACTGTCACGTTCTGACCATAGTTCTTTTGTGTTTTCTTTGTTTTAGTGTTGGTCAGGACGTGAGCTGAGTGGGCATTCTATGTTGTGTGTCTAGTTTTCCCTTTTCTATGTTTGGCCTGATATGGTTCTCAATCAGAGGCAGGTGTTAGTCATTGTCTCTGATTGGGAACCATATTTAGGTAGCCTGTTTTGTGTTGGGTTTTGTGGGTGGTTGTCTTCTGTCTTTGTGTCTCTGCACCAGATAGGACCGTTTCGGTATTTCGTAGTGTTCACGTTTATGGTATTTATTAAACATGTTGAACTCTAACCACGCTGCGCTTTGGTCCGATCCTTCGTCCACAGAAGAAAACCGTTTCAACATTAATAAAACCTTGCTTACCTTGACTTGGAAGAGTTCCAGTTTTGGATAGCCATAGCCAGCTAGCTAACATACTATCCCTCTCTGTTTGAGCCAGGTGTTTTAGTAGACTAAACTAAACTCAACAAAAAAAGGAACGTCCTCTCACTGTCCACTGCGTTTATTTTCAGTAAAACTTAAAGTGGAAATATTTGTATGAACATAAGATTCAACAACAGAGACATATAAACTGAACAAGTTCCACAGACATGCGACTAACAGAAATGGAATGTGTCCCTGAACAAAGTGGGGGTCAAAATCAAAAGTAACAGTCAGTATCTGGTGTGGCCACCAGCTGCATTAAGTACTGCAGTGCATCTCCTCCTCATGGACTGCACCAGATTTGGCAGTTCTTGCTGTGAGATGTTACCCCACTCTTCCACCAAGGCATCTGCAAGTTTCCGGACATTTCTGTGGTGAATGGCCCTTGCCCTCACCCTCTGATCCAACAGGTCCCAGACGTGCGCAATGGGATTGAGATCCCGGCTCTTCGCTGGCCATGGCAGAACACTGACATTCCTGTCTTGCAGAAAATCACGCACAGAACAAGCAGTATGGCTGGTGGCATTGTCATGCTGGAGGGTCATGTCAGGATGAGCCTGCAGGAAGGGTACCACATGAGGGAGGAGGATGTCTTCCCTGTAACGCACAGTGTTGAGATTGCCTGCAATGACCACAAGCTCAGTCCGATGATGCTGTGACACACCGCCCCAGACCATGACAAACCCTCCACCTCCAAATCGATCTCGCTCCAGAGTACAGGCCTCGGTGTAACACTTTCTTTTTTTGCTGAGTTTAGCTAGCTGCATTCGCTAGCTAAGTGAAAGTGGAAAAAAATACAACAAAATATAGCTCTCTCTTGCTGCTTCATTTTGAAATAAATGAATTTGTTAAAC
Source organism: Oncorhynchus mykiss (assembly GCF_013265735.2). Lineage (NCBI taxonomy): Eukaryota > Metazoa > Chordata > Actinopteri > Salmoniformes > Salmonidae > Oncorhynchus > Oncorhynchus mykiss. The sequence goes on along the minus strand of NC_048581.1, from coordinate 25,558,837 downwards.
TGTTCAACTATTGTCCTTTTCTTTGAGTCAACTACTCACCACATTTTATGCACTGCAGTGTTAGCTGTAGCTTATGCTTTCAATTCTAGTTTAATTCTCTGATCCTTTGATTGATTGGGTGGACACCAAGTCGGTTCATGCTGCAAGAGCTCTGATATGTTGGCGGACGTCCTCCGGAAGTTGTCATAATTAATGTGTAAGTCTATGGAAGTCGTTGTACCCAGAGGAGGACGGAAACTAGCTGTCCGCCGAGTCCATCATGGTGCTACCCTACAGAGGGGTGCTGTTGAGGCTGCTGTAGACCTTCATTGCAAAACAGTATTTTAATAAATGTTTTAATAAATTATTTGTTGATGTGAAAATATAAAAAAATTTCTTAAAAGGATAACTGTTTTAATGTTTCACTATTTTAAATGATATTTACTGAGTAGGATGGTCCTCCCCTTCCTCCTCTGAGGAGCCTTCACAGCATGGATTACCAAAATATATACCATTTAAATAAGTTATCTTTAGCCAACACTGATTCAAACTAAGCCTCATTCGCAAGCCAACAATAATATTTCCCAGTCTTCCAGGACCAGCTCCCTCCATGGCTAGCTCTGATTATATTTCTGTCTGCTCTCATTCAGATCATGCTTCTGACTGACCCGGAGGTGGAAAGCAGCCTGCTGATCAGCTCCGATGAGGGAGCCACCTATCAGAAGTACCGCCACAGCTTCTACATCCTCAGCCTTCTCTTCCACCCCGAGCAGGAGGACTGGATCCTTGCCTACAGCCATGACCAGAAGGTAAGAGGAGAGGGAGGAGAGAGAACTGACTGACACACACACCCACTCAGAGATCACTTAACTACTGTATCTGGTAGCTAGCTATAGTCTCTTTTTGTCATCAGAGGCTTTCTGTCTTTCATCTGTTTTGCCCTCTGTCAGACATCAAAACAAGACGAGCTGTTATGATTTTTTCCCCTTTTTTTTCTTTGTGTCAAATCGACAATTGGCAACCCATCCCTTATGGGATTAATTGACAAACAAACAAACATTATAATAATTCACTATGGTAAGTAAATGACCATTCTTCTGAGTCAGGCGGTGGGGTGATTGATGTGGTGTCGTCATTTAGGGACTATTTACTCTGCAGTTGAGTGAGGTGTGTTACCGTGGGGGAGGAGACGTGATTAGCATATCCAGTGGATTTAAATTTATGATTGCCCTCAATTTAGAAACAGATTTTTTTTTTAGGTTGATCGTCTAAACTCCAATATATTAAATCGTGTTCATAACTTACTCAACAATTTGCTTTTTTAAAATAAATTCAGTTTCTGTGGCTGAGACTAGAGCCATATACTCCATACATACAGTTGAAGTCAGAGATTTACATACACTTAGGTTGGAGTCATTAAAACTCGTGTTTCAACCATTCCACAAATTTCTTGTTAACAAACTATAGTTTTTACAAGTCAGTTAGGACATCTACTTTGTGCATGACACAAGTACTTTTCCCAACAATTGTTTACAGACAGATTATTTCACTTTTAATTCACTGTATCACAATTCCAGTGGGTCAAAAGTTTACATACACTAAGTTGACTGTGCCTTTAAACAGCTTGGACATTTCAAGGAAATTATGTCATAGCTTTAGAAGCTTCTGATAGGCTAATTGACATAATTTGATGTCAGTATCACCTGTGGATGTATTTCAAGGCCTACCTTCAAACTCAGTGCCTCTTTGCTTGACATCATGGGAATATCAAAAGAAATCAGCCTAGACCTCAGAAAATAAATTGTAGACCTCCATAAGTCTGGTTCATCCTTGGGAGCAATTTCCAAATGCCTGAAGGTACCACGTTCATCTGTACAAACAATAGTACGTGAGTATAAACACCATGGGACCACGCAGCCGCCATACCTCTCAGGAAGGAGACACGTTCTGTCTCCCAAGAGATGAACGTACTTTGATGCAAAAAGTGCATATCAATCCCAGAACAACAGCAAAGGACCTGGTACAGATGCTGGAGGAAACTGGTACAGAAATATCTATATCCACAGTAAAAAACTAGTCCTATATCGACATGACCTGAAAGGCCCCTCAGCAAGGAAGAAGCCACTGCTCCAAAACCGCCAGACTACGGTTTGCACATGGGGACAAAAATCATACTTTTTGGAGAAATGTCCTCTGGTCTGATGAAACAAAAATAGAACTGTTTGGCCATAATGACCATCGCTATGTTTGGAGGAAGAAGGGGGATGCCTGTAAGTCGAAGAAACCATCCCAACCGTGAAGCACAGGGGTGGCAGTATCATGTTGTGGGGGTGCTTTGCTGCAGGAGGGACTGGTGCACTTCACAAAATAGATGGCAAAAATAGATGGCATCATGAGGAGGATAAGTATGTGGATATATTGAAGCAACATCTCAAGACAACAGTCTGGAAGTTATAGCTTGGTCGCAAATGGGTCTTCCAAATGGACAATGACCCCAATTATACTTCCAAAGTTGTGGCAAAGGGGAATTTTTACTAGGATTAAATGTCAGGAATTGTGAAAAACTCAGTTTAAATGTATTTGGCTAAGGTGTATGTAAACTTCCGACTTCAACTGTAGGGCCATATTCTCAATCTACTACATATTGCTGTATATGAAGCCATACTCCAAATATAGTGCCATACCGTACACTCAATATTCCCCATATATAGTACCATACACTCAATATACTCCACATTCTTCATAGAGTCCTACTGTATATGTGGCTCAGGTGGCCCTACATGAGGATTTTCCGGTGCTGTTTGGGGACTTTAGAGGACGAATCCCTAAGTCCCTTAAGCTCCTCATCCATTAAATGTAGGCCCGGCATCCCTTCCAATAACTTTAGGGGAAAGCAAAACCAACAGAGGTGAACCCCGATAAACAGTCATAAGCACCTTCACAAAGGTTAAACGTGTATTATATACCCTTAGACCGAGGGTTTGACTAATTCCTTTTCACCATGACTCAGGGATTTGATATCCCCTACTGTATTTTCGGGCAAGGCATCAAAGGTATAAAAAAAGTGGCGATTAATCATCAACATTCTAGTCCAAGGGAATGAAGTGTTTTAAGAATAAATAAAAAAACGTCTAATATATGAGACGCTGTCTGGTGGTAATTACCGATGAACTACTGAGGCGAGAGATGGTAATATGTAAAATATATATTCCAGACCTGCGATTTATAGCAATTTTGAGAATGACCAAAACCATTAATGAAATGCCTTGCTTGCAGCCAGAGCAATTTGGGCCTGATGTTTTACATCTGATAAATAATGAGTGTTTCTCTTCTTTTTCCTGAGGAGGTACACACACACAAGTGTACCTTGGGAGGTGTTTGGCTGTAGTTATAAGATGCACCTGGCCATGCATATACACTGAGTGTACAAAACATTAAGAATATCTTCCTAATATTGAGTTGAAGCAAACCCCGGCCCCCTCCCACTTTGGTCCTCAGAACAGCCTCAATTTGTCAGGGCATGGACTCTACAAGGTGTCGAAATCGTTCTACAGGGATGCTGGCCCATGTTGACACCAATGTTTCCCACGGTTGTCAAGTTGGCTGGATGTCCTTTGAGTGATGGACCATTCTTACTACACACAGGAAACTGTTGAGCATGAAAAACCCAGCAGCGTTGCCTTTCTTGACACAAACCGGTGCGCCTGGCAGCTATGACCAAACCCCGTTCAAGGGGTGGCAGGGTAGCCTAGTGGTTAGAGCGTTAGACTAGTAACCGGAGGGTTGCAAGTTCAAATCCCTGAGCTGACAAGGTACAAATCTGTCGTTCTGCACCTGAACAGGCAGTTAACCCACTGTTACTAGGCCGTCATTGAAAATAGGAATTTGTTCTTAACTGACTTGCCTAGTTCATCCATTCACCCTCTGAATGGCACATATACAAGATCCATGTCTCAATTGCCTCATAGCTTAAAATCCTTCTTTACCCTGTCTCCTCTGCTTCATCTATTCTGATTGAAGTGGATTTAACAAGTTACATCAAAAATGGGTCATAGCTTTCACCTGGTCAGTCTGTCATGGAAAGAGCAGGTGTTCATAATGTTTTGTACACTGTGTATACAGCATACAGGTTTAATATATGTGCGCCCTCTCATTCTCTCTCAATCTTTCCCTCTTCCTTTCTTTTAAACTCAATCGCTCACTCTCTCCTTACCTACCCCCCCCTCTCTACTTACCTGATTACCCAGACTCCTTGCTCCAGATAAATGCTACGCCACGCCCACGAGCATTAGTTAATTCTCCGCAATAAGTCTGAATACGAGTACCTCCCCCGACGAATGCAAACGAATACTAACCATTTTGATTGGTCCCAGAAACCTATGGGTTGGGCCAGAGCCAGAACACACGTGGGTAAAGCAGTGGGTTTGAATACTGGCTTTGATAACCTGATTGGTTAGAAAAGATCCAATCACTGATGACATTGTTATGTACAACACCCCTCATTTTGACATCACGGCAAATGGCTTCAATGATGGCAGTCTTAGACGAGCAGTGGAATAATTATGTTTGAGTCGTCAGGCAACCTCTCTACTGCCCTCCATTCCTTCCTCACTCCCTCTCCCCTACTCCTGTCTTTCCCCTTTCCTTAATTTCTCTTGCAGTGGGCCCTTAGAGCTATTTCTCCTCATTATTTGCATGTCCTAGATTGAGGGACTTCTAGAACACACACACACACAGACACAGAGAGAGATCACTTAACTACTGTATTTCGTAGCTAGCTACTTTCTCTTTTGTCATCAGAGGCTTTCCTGTCTTCTGTCGGTTTTGCCCTCTGTCAGACATCAAAACAAGGTGAGCTGTTATGAGTCAGGGGGAGGGTGAGAGTGAGGGGTGAGGAAGCATCAGTTGGACTATTTCCTCTGCCGGTGATTGAGTGGCGTAACCATGGCGAGAGGCTATTGTCTGACTCATTACTCATATTCAGATATGACAAAGAGAGAGAGAGAGAGAGATTAGACGAGTTAAGAGACTTGACTGGTGTCTATGGATGTAAGCTAAAAGTAGGCCTGAATGTAGCCCTGAACTTTCCTGAAAGCGTGTAGCATTCACACGAAGTGGGTTGATTGTTGACATAACGACACTAGACTGTGTAATATGTTTAAGTTCAACTGAGTGGCGAAGTCAATTAGTCATAACTTGCTCAAACTGATTTGCTCAAACTTTTTTGCTCATACTTGAATAAATTCAGTTGTTGTGGCTGAGACCAAAGCCGTATATAGAACCATGTACTCCACATACAGTGCATTCAGAATGTATTCAGGCTCCTTGACTTTTTCCACATTTTGTTACATTACAGCCTTATTCTAAAATTGATTAAATCGTTTTTTTTTTAGCTTTGTCATTATGGGGTATTGTGTATAGATTGATTGAGGGGAAAAAATGTTTGTATCCATTTTAGAATAACGTTGTAACATGACAAAATGTGGAAAAGGGGAAAGGGTCCGAATACTTTCCAAATGCACTGTATAGTGCCATGCACTCAACATACTTCATATATTTCATAGAGTCCTACAGATGGCCCTACATGAGGACTTTATTTTGCTGTATGGGGACTTTTGAGGACCAATACCGAATTCCCTTAAAAGGAATCTTCACAATTTTTAAACGTCAAATTCATCATCTCCAGCACCACCCCCAACAGCAACATGTTTGACAAATGTTTTGTAGTAAAAAAAATATATAAAAGGAAGATGTGCATCGTGTGAAGGCATTGCCAACTAATTGCCTACTAATTATCTACTATTTGGTTGATGTCCTTGGAAAGACTAATCTTTCTCTATTGTTTTTACTACAACAGATAGGAACGTGCCATTTTCACATATGTTAATGTTGGGGTGGTGCTGGAGATGATGAATAGGAAGTAGATTTCCCTTTAAACTCCTCGTCCATTAAATGTAGGCCCGGCATTCCTTCCAATAACTTGCTGAGAAAGCAAAACCAACAGCGGTGAACCCCGATAAACAGTCATAAGCACCTTTACAAAGGTTAAACGTGCATTGTGTACCCTTAGACCAATGGTTTGACTAATACCTTTTCTCCATGACTCAGGGATTAGATATCCCCATTTAGACCTGATGAATCAGACAAACATAAACATTGTGCTTATAATTGATTGATATTAATTGAGTCTAAGGGAATGAAGTGCATATTTTTACCGAATGAATAATAATCTAATATATGAGACACGTGTCTTGTGATGGTAACTGTCGGTGAACTACTGGGACAAGAGAGAAGGTAATTATGCAAAAGATATATTCCAGACCTGCGATATATAGCCATTTTGAGAATGACCATTACCATTAATAAAATGCCTTGCTTGCAGCCAGAGCCATTTGGGCCTAATACTTCCCATCTGATAAATAATAATAATACTGTTTCCAGGGGAGATGCTTATTGTACTTCGGGAGGTTTTTTGCAGCTGTTATAGGATGCACCTGTGTGTGTGTGTGTGTGCGTGTGTGTGTGTGTGTGTGTGTATATATGTGTGTGTGTGTGTGTGTGTATATATGTGTGTGTGTGTGTATATATGTGTGTGTGTGTGTGTATATATGTGTGTGTATATATATGTGTGTGTGTATGTGTATATATGTGTGTGTGTGTGTGTATGTGTATGCTAGGCTCTATACACCCTCACCCTCCACTTTCTTAACTTTTCTCTTTATCTCTGCCTTTCTCTCTCTGTCTATTTTAATCTCACTCTCTCTCCTTCTCGCCCTCTAAATCTCAATCTCTCACACTCTCCCCTCGTCTCCCTCCCTCCCTTTCTCTCCTGCTCCCGTCTTTCCCCTTCTCTTTATTTACTCTCTACGGTGCCTTGGAGCTATTCCTCCTTGGCATTTCCTAGATTGAGGAACTGGCTCTCTAGCCAGTCCGTATTTCAATGTACAAATCCCTCTCACTCTCCCTCATCTCCGACTTGCCTGACTAAGTGTTAACACACTAGTGTCTCAAATGGCACCCTATTCCCTATATGATGCACTACGTTTGACCAGATCCATATGGGCCTTGGTTAAAATGATTGCACTAACTAGGGAATAGGGTGCAATTTGAGAGACAACCTCACTGTGGGGGTTAGCTAATTAGCCAGAGTGATTTCCTGCCTCTCTACCACTACTTCTTGCATCTGTTTAATTCAACTCTGTTCCTTATGAAAGTCATAGCTCAGTTCAAATAGCACTATTCACATTTTCCACTGCCATGTATTGACATAGAAATATATTGGCCATGTTCTGTGGCCAGAATAGCATATGCCACATAGGCAGATATTTGATATGGCACATATGGTATGGAAGGAACAGACTGTATAGTACATGCAGTACAGTACAAGCATAGTAATATGTTCAACGTGATCTAATGTTAAGGAATGGTTAATGATGTTACAAATGGTGTTAGTATGTGTTGTGGACTGAAGACCGTAGTGGTTGGCCTTCACTGGTGTTCTTTGAAGACCATTGTGTAAAGACCTTGTTACAAACCTTAAGTAATGGAACATCATTTCAGTACAGTTCAAATGCCTGCAATTCACCTTGGCTTTAATAGTGGTTTCGGATTAGTTTAATTAAATATGATTATCAATTGAATAACAAGAATTGTCAAGGGGATTATTTGAATGAAAATGTGCTGATATTGAGGTCTGTTAACTGAGGCCTTGACTTCACCCTTCAGGAAAGAGTAAATAACTACATTTAAACAAATATAAACAAACAGTATCACCATTCAGTCGGCCGTTAATAAATTACTGTTTGCATGTTATGCTTGATCGCTCACATTTAAAATGGAAAAAGTCCACAAACTAAAACAATTAAATAAAGTCTTACGCCTCGTTGACTTCTCCGCTGTAATCAGTAAACTAATACATAATTTGGCTTAGCTGTCGCAGCTGTTTTTGTAAAAAAAAAAAGGAAAAAAAAGTACCACATCCAAACTTTCACAACTTGACCATTCTCACAAGGTTTGCGCCTCATTGGCTGGACAGCAGTAAACAAATTAAGCTAAAAAACAACAAACAAAACAAAGCCCGATATTGACATTATTCATGTAAATACCTTGGATAGTTCACAGTAACCAGTTAGTAAGAAAAAAATACTGATAGTGAAAAAAGAAGCAAACAAAAGGCATTTATTCCATGTCTATTCAGGATATTCAATTGTACCATGCTTCCTTCCCCAAATAAGCTTTCCTGCTTCTTGAAAGAATCCCCCCTCAGCTCATACCATCTACGATAGAGACTGTGGTGCGTGTGCGTGTGTGTGTGTGTGTGTGCGCGCGTGTGTGTGTGTGTGTGAGAACCATCTCTGTGTAGCAGCTCTCAGTAGTGATTGGGATAACTCAGCAAGCTACCGAAGTGCTGACTAGCGAAACAATGCTCACATTGAGACCACCGGCTGTGCCACGGCTCCCCTGCTAGGCTCCCCACCACACACACACACAAATCCATCAGCCCACCCGCTGATCTCTAGCCTTGTTAGGAGTATGTAGCCATATCTCCAGCACGATGACACCCTCACCATACCACAATCCATTTTACAGCTTCATATTTAACCTGGGAATGTGTGTGGGGTTTTCACATGGAAGGAATGTGTGGAGAATTGACAGATCGTGTCCTCAGCTTCAGCCCTGTTCTGGTGATTCTTCTGAGGCACATTTTTGTTGCCCCCTTGTGCCATGTAGGTAACATAGCTTCTCAAGAATGTAAATGAACTTGAGAGCAATTTATCCTACGGAGGTATAAGTAAACATTATTTGTGAAGTGAACAGGACAAATTATATAACGAGTTATGCTCATATTGTATCACATTGACTGTAATGGGAAAATACTAAACTATTTGAATTAAAGTCAACTACCTGGACTTTTAGGGTTTGTGTTGAATGTTTATTTTACAGTATTCATTTAATCTGTCTTGTCTGACTGAATACAGTATGTAAGTCCCACCGGCTTTCTCCCCACAGCTGTACAGCTCGGTGGAGTTTGGAAGGAGGTGGCAACTTGTCCATGAGAGGGTGGCCCCCAATCGATTCTACTGGTAAGCACAGCAACCTATAACCTTCTTCCCGACTTTCCTAATGTCGAGACTAACAATACATTGAAATCTTTTTTTGGTCTTTCCACATTCTAAATGGAAGGAGATATGCCAGAGTGAATCCTCTTCTTTGCATTACAATTATTGATGTGTCTGCGCCTGTTCTCTCTCAACATGAGATAGTAAGGTACTGACAATCCAAAGAGGTTCAGACTTCTAACGAATGCAGCGGCCCATTAGGGCTTGTTACTGAACTCACTGTGCTGAATGGTTCAGCATTTGGAATGCGGCTAACGACGTGGTCTTCGTTTGGTCGAGTGTGGCTAGTGAACAAGGGAATGTGAACAGACAGAGTAGTCAACACACGAGTTGGATTTTGGATGGAGTTTTGTGATTTCAGTCAGACCTGTTGGAGCTCTGGAGGGTCCTGTTCAATGTTATTCCTAAAGCAAGGTTATATCCAAGGTTTTGGAGTTACGTTTGGAATGTTAATTTGGATTTGGATATGCATGAATTACTTTGTACAATTTAATGCTGCGAAAATATATTTATTATTCTTTTTTATGAACTTCTCCGTCATGGGATACAGCAGTCCTTGATAATACTTGATAAAAAGAGCATTGTAGTTTGATTTAGATCTTCTGTTTGTACCATATAGCCCTAAGTCTTTCGAAAGCATGACCTTACTTAACCGTGTCAGTCAAATCCACCCCATTAGAATGCTCTCGTCTTCTATCTATATTCTGCCGGGATTTGATCTTCCTTCTACTGTTTTGTTTCTTGTTCTCCTCCTCTGTTCTCCATCTGTTCTACTTCGTAGCTGGTCCCACGTCTGCCAGACACGAACTGTCAAATCCAGTCATTTTTAACACAACTGGCTTAAGTCAGATGTATATAAAAAAAGCTTTTGTTGAGTAAATCCGTGCGAAACTGTCGGGGGTAACAAGCTCAGCAGTTCTGGGAGGAGGATGCCTAGAGGGTTTGCTTCTGCACTCCTTGAGTGAGTGAGATGTATTTTTAGAACTGTGTGAACCCTGTTAATAAGGTTTTGGGAAACTTCCTTTCTGAATCAGACCATTGTAGTTGAAAAGAAAAGGCACAGTCGTGAGCAGGTTAACATGTTTCGTCATGAATCTTGTTCTAGAGGCAGCTTTGTAGAGTGTCCGCTAGCACAGCCACAAATTCATAAAATCTGATTTTAAACCTAACCTTAACCACACTGCTAACCCTTATGCCTAACCCTAACATTAAATTAGACCAAAGAGCTAATGCATTTTTACAATATAGGCAATTTTGACTTTGCAGCTGACCCATCAAGTGGAAATCGCTCAGTTCTGACTCGAGGACAGGACTCGTCCCAAAAAACGTCAACCTGCCAGTCGTGTGCAGATTTTCATCTAGAATCTGGATCACATGTATAGATCACATCCTCTCTGAGTTTTTTTATGTGAGGCAAGAGCTCCATCTCATGACAATCCTTCTCCTAATTTGTACCACTAGTCTCAAGGGAGACAACATCACAGCTAATGAAACGTAAAATCATTATTACTGCCCCCTTGCATCTTCTCACATTGTAGATGCTGTAGGTTCAAAATCACCCTCTAGTACAGTCTGTGACTTGAAATAGGTGAGCTTAAAGAATGGTTGTTCATCCTTAGTTTTTAAACTGAAGAGCGAATGAGGAAGATGGAGAGGGAGAACTAGAGATGATGCGTTTTATTGCCAATACTGATAAACTGCCATAATTAAGATCGGGGGGTGGGCTCTGTGCGTGATATCCTTTCCCTTTGTGTGCTGTCTCCTTTGCTCTATGACGATATCCCTCTGATTTCCTTTTAGTAAATATTTAAGGCCTGTAATGATTTTGTGTAGCTGTATCGTGTCTGCAGGTGTTCTGAGCAAGCAAATCAATTACTTTCCCTCTTACTAATGATGTCAGGATGTGTTCCCCATCAATCTGTCAGGAAAGTAAGGGCAGTTTCGTAAGGTTTTGCCTTGAACACGGAAACATCACACACAACACCTGAGGTAGTTTTTCCTTTTTACCTCAATGTACAACCTTCTGAGGTGTTCCACAGGGGTATAGCCAGGGGCCCTTGAAGTTTCTGTCAATTGTCATTTCCCCTAAGTGTTCTGAATTTATCTGACAAGCAATGTCCAGTTATAAGAAGGTAAGTATAGGCTCGGTAGCATCAGTGATATCCTTCTGTCTAAAGAATAGTGATGTACCTGAAAGAAATGTGTCTTTTCCCTCGCAGGTCAAAAACGGGTTTAGACAAAGAACCGGGCTTAATTCACCTGGAAACCATCATCTCTGAAGGACGTGAGTAATTCAATTTTCAGAGTTCCTGCTCTGTTCCTCAGTTTTCTGCTTCTCTACTGTACCATGGGCCTTGAACTAAAGTGGAAAGGGATTGAGAGGATATGAAGGGCAATGGGCCACACGATTTAAAGGCGTGGGGGACACACAATGACAATTGAGAAAAGTAATGCATATATTAGAATGCCTTTAAAAGTGATCCCGATGCTCAACATTCTGAATGTCAATGGAATGGATGGAAACCCAATGGCCACCTGTCCATGGTTTGGCAGAACAGAATTCATTTGAATGGATCTACCTGATACAGTGACTCAATATGCATGATACAATACCAATTCACAGTTGATGTTTTTATATTCTCATGAACATGTTATAGTTACCATGTATCCTAACGTCAAAAGGTTGAGACCGATATGGAGGTAACACATGACATACACAGCTCATAGTTAATCTACGCCATTGTACTGGGGATACATCTCTCAAAACTCAAGGGGTATTCTCCCCAGTCCTCAACTAACTCAATAGACAAAAATAGAAACTCCCCTCTAATCCCTGACAGAAAGCAAAAAAAACATCCTTTTGGCTGGAGTGGCAGAATCACCCCCAGTTAGCAGCCGCCGCAGATACAGACACCCTTGTGACAGCGCAAGCCTTGCCCCTGTATGGCCATCACCATTGATCACGCGGCTCACTGTGTAAACCAGACAACATAGTTAGCTGAAGCCTAACACACAGGGACAGCCAGTCCCACACCTCGCTCCCCACCTCACACCGCTGTTGAGGGGAAAGAAAGCAATTGGCCTCCCTGGTCCACCATCCACTTTCCCCTCGCTTTTTGCTCGCCACTTTATTGATGCAATTAATGTGAGACACCTGATGGAAGACGAGCTCGCGGTGAAGGCTGCCTGTCCCCCATTGGCTAATATGATCATTGGTTCAATGGCTGCGGGTTTCTTCTCTCCGTGTGTGCAGAGGCGTTGTACGTCACCTGCAAGCTGCAGAACTGCACCGAGGCCAATAAGGGCAAGCCGTTCCCTGGCTACATTGACCCCAATTCCCTTGTGGTGCAAGACGAGTATGTGTTTGTCCAGGTAGGTAATTGCCCATATGTGACGTGAACCAGATCAGAGGTGTGTGTGTGTGTGTGTGTGTGTGTGTAAGAGAACGTGTAGTAAGATTATCAGAAATGTTCAGAAAGATCATATTACTCTTAAGTGTTTATTTTAAGGCTATTATGTAATTTTGGGATTGGTGCGTTTTACTGATGAATGTGTTTTATTGATGTAATCCAAAGGTGTGTGTAAGAGAACATGTAATACATTTATTGGAAATGTATTATAACAATATATTAATCAGGGCTTTAGTATGTAGTATGCTTGATGGGTCGTATATCTTGAATGCATTTTTTTTCATTCAATGGTTTCATGACCTGCAGGTGTCAACTGGTGGGCGTCCAATCTACTACGTGTCAGCCAAGCGGGAAGTCTTCACACCCATGAAGCTACCCAAATACACCTTGCCTAAGGTATAACCCACAGACACACATGGTCACGCAAAGGTCGATCATTATTCCAGGATAGAAGCAGGGAGACAGAGTAGAGGGAACAGAAGCAGGGAGACAGAGTAGAGGGAACAGAAGCAGGGAGACAGAGTAGAGGGAACAGAAGTGTCTAGGGCTCATGCCGGGAACAAACCGGGATCCCTGCTGTAGGAGGAAGTATATGGTTCCGGAAGCGAGAGTGTTACCCACTCGACCAGACTCCGGTCCAGTGGATATATATCTATGATTCAACCTACCTTTGCATCAAAAGAATAACCTCTATGGGAATTCAAACCTAAGCCATCATGAGACCAATACTGGAAACAACACAGGTAGCTTTCTATCCAGCATCTCTTTGTTATTTATGAGTGAACTGAGGCCAAAACCAACTGCCATTGTTTCTGGCATTGTTATTCAATGCAGCTATATGCCTGTGGTCTCTCTTGTGGCCTTCATGCCTCTCCGTTGACAATTAAACATGTTTTATTCAATCAAGCCATGGGCCATCCTAATCGCTCTCGCTCGCTCTCTCTCTCTTTCTCTCTCCACACTGAGGTGTTGCAGGCGTAGCCAGAGGTAGATGAAATTCACTAGCGAGAACAGCTTGTGTCCCTCTGTGTTAGTGCGGGCCGACAAGCACACAATTCAAGTTAATAAGTATAATATCCTCCTCGCTGGCGTTACGTTTGTGAGAATGAGGTCTGATACTGATTTATTCTTATGATTAAACCCAGTGGGGGTGGGATGGTAAATTGGGTAGACGGAGGTTCTCGAAAGGCCACTGTAATACACCCGTTGACATATTACTATTAACAGGCGTTGATTGTGGGTACATGGAAATCAAAACCGATTCAAAGTGTCAATGTTTCAGGTTAATCAAGGGAGAGGTTAGATTAGTTTATAATTTGTTATTTTCTTGTGATTATGTGCTGGGTTTAATAGAATGCATTCTAAATGGGTAGATGCATGCACAAGTTGTCAGGGTTGGATGATCATCTCCATGGGGGAGCTACAGTAGTTAGAGATGGTATCGGGTCACTTCCACTACTATACTTCTGAAGCAGTAGATTGTTTTTCTGTTACCTTACTGGTGAAAAGGAGGGGCAAGTTGTACATTTTGAGAGTTACAGACCGCATCACCTCTGTAATTTGATAATTACATGGGGGATTTTCAAATTGGACGTTTGAGTCTGTGTTGCTTGATACTCTCTTCATTAAGTTGTTCATTCCAGTGTAATTTCACTGTAATTACTATTGTGTAATTATTTTATTGTGTAACTGAAATTACAGTCGGCCTGCATGACATTAATTAAACCTGATTGTTTCACCAATGCAATCTAATTGAAATGGTTAGCTACCAGCTAATTATTGAATTGTAATGAAACAAAATCGCTGTAAAAATGATTCATTTAAATGTTCATTTAACTCAGTGTACCAAACATTAAGAACACCTTCCTAATATTGAGTTGCTCTCAGAACAGCCTCAATTCGCCGTGGCATGGACTCCACAAGGTGTCGAAAGCATTTCCCAGGGATACTGGCCCATGTTGACGCCAATGATTCCCACCGTTGTTTCAAGTTGGCTGGATATCTTTTGGGTGGTGGACCATTCTTGATACACAAAGGAAACTGAGCGTGAAAAACTCTTGACACAAACCGGTGCGGCTGGCATCTACTACCATACCCCGTTCAAAGGCAAACATCTTTTCTATTTCCTATTCACCCTCAATATCACACATACACAACCCTTGTCTCCATTTTCTCAATGCTTATAAACCCTCTTTAACCTGTCTCCTCCCCTTCATATACACTGATTTGAAGTGGATTTAACAAGTGACATCAATAAGGGATCATAGTTTTCACCTGGTCAGTCTGTCATGGAAAGAGCAGGTGTTTCTAATGTTTTGAACACTCTGTGTATATTAGTCTGTAATTAATGACATGATACAGTATATATGCAACTTAATGTCAAATGTAACCCGCTGACGTTCTTTCTCTGCTAGGATCTGCATGTGATCAGTACAGATGAGAACCGGGTGGTTGCGGCGGTGCAGGAGTGGAACCAGAACGACACCTACAACCTGTACGTGTCAGAGACTGGAGGGGTCTTCTACACCCTGGCCCTGGAGAACGTAGTCAGCAGCATGGGGCACGAGGGCAATGTCATGATAGACCTGTATGAGGTAAATATACAACGTCATGATAGACCTGTACGAGGTAAATATACAACGTTATGATAGACCTGTACGAGGTAAATATACAACGTCATGATCAACCTGTATGAGGTATAATATACAACGTCATGATAGACCTTTGAGGTAAATATACAACGTCATGATAGACCTGTACGAGGTAAATATACAACGTCATGATAGACCTGTACGAGGTAAATATACAACGTCATGATAGACCTGTACGAGGTAAATATACAACGTCATGATAGACCTGTACGAGGTAAATATACAACGTCATGATCAACCTGTATGAGGTATAATATACACAACGTCATGATAGACCTGTACGAGGTAAATATACAACGTCATGATCAACCTGTATGAGGTATAATATACAACTCCATGATAGACCTTTGAGGTAAATATACAACATCATAATTGACCTGCGTGAGGTAAATACACAACGTCATGACAGACCTCCTGTACATGTACAAAGTAAATATACTGGAGATCAGGTAGATGTACCTGTTTGTGTGGGTAACACTGATGCCTGCAGCACCAATACGTCATCCTGGCTCTGCTTCTTCTCTGAATCTTCCTCCCTCTCTGTCTCTCTTCTCATCTCTACCGATCTCGGTCTCAATAAAATAAGAATACTGTGAATATGTATGTATGTATGTATGTATGTATGTATGTATGTATGTATGTATGTATGTATGTATGAAAAATAAAATATTTGTATATGTATACAGTGAATATACTGTAAACAAGGCAGGAGTGTGGTGAAGGAGCTTAATGTCATGATTGATCTGTAAATACACTGGAGAAAAGGTTAATACACATGCAGGTCGACAGTTTGGCATGTAATGTTAGAAACAGGGGTGGTTTGCACGAGAGTGTAGCCTTGAGATACCAATTGCCTTCATCGTTCCTGAGACCGTAAGTGAAATGTTGCCTCTGGAGCTATGCACTGGAACATCTATACCACTAGAGTATGTATATACAGTGCCTTGCGAAAGTATTTGGCCCCCTTGAACTTTGCGACCTTTTGCCACATTTCAGGCTTCAAACATAAAGATATAAAACTGTATTTTTTTGTGAAGAATCAACAACAAGTGGGACACAATCATGAAGTGGAACAATATTTATTGGATATTTCAAACTTTTTTAACAAATCAAAAACTGAAAAATTGGGCGTGCAAAATTATTCAGCCCCTTTACTTTCAGTGCAGCAAACT
Source organism: Oncorhynchus mykiss (assembly GCF_013265735.2). Classification (NCBI taxonomy): domain Eukaryota; kingdom Metazoa; phylum Chordata; class Actinopteri; order Salmoniformes; family Salmonidae; genus Oncorhynchus; species Oncorhynchus mykiss. The sequence goes on along the minus strand of NC_048581.1, from coordinate 25,542,506 downwards.
CTCTCCAGAAGTTCAGTGAGGATCTCTGAATGATCCAATGTTGACCTAAATGACTAATGATGATAAATACAATCCACCTGTGTGTAATCAAGTCTCCGTATAAATGCACCTGCACTGTGATAGTCTCAGAGGTCCGTTAAAAGCGCAGAGAGCATCATGAAGAACAAGGAACACACCAGGCAGGTCCGAGATACTGTTGTGAAGAAGTTTAAAGCCGGATTTGGATACAAAAAGATTTCCCAAGCTTTAAACATCCCAAGGAACACTGTGCAAGCGATAATATTGAAATGGAAGGAGTATCAGACCACTGCAAATCTACCAAGACCTGGCCGTCCCTCTAAACTTTCAGCTCATACAAGGAGAAGACTGATCAGAGATGCAGCCAAGAGGCCCATGATCACTCTGGATGAACTGCAGAGATCTACAGCTGAGGTGGGAGACTCTGTCCATAGGACAACAATCAGTCATATATTGCACAAATCTGGCCTTTATGGAAGAGTGGCAAGAAGAAAGCCATTTCTTAAAGATATCCATAAAAAGTGTCGGTTAAAGTTTGCCACAAGCCACCTAGGAGACACACCAAACATGTGGAAGAAGGTGCTCTGGTCAGATGAAACCAAAATTGAACTTTTTGGCAACAATGCAAAACGTTATGTTTGGCGTAAAAGCAACACAGCTGAACACACCATCCCCACTGTCAACATGGTGGTGGCAGCATCATGGTTTGGGCCTGCTTTTCTTCAGCAGGGACAGGGAAGATGGTTAAAATTGATGGGAAGATGGATGGAGCCAAATACAGGACCATTCTGGAAGAAAACCTGATGGAGTCTGCAAAAGACCTGAGACTGGGACGGAGATTTGTCTTCCAACAAGACAATGATCCAAAACATAAAGCAAAATCTACAATGGAATGGTTCAAAAATAAACATATCCAGGTGTTAGAATGGCCAAGTCAAAGTCCAGACCTGAATCCAATCGAAAATCTGTGGAAAGAACTGAAAACTGCTGTTCACAAATGCTCTCCATCCAACCTCACTGAGCTCGAACTGTTTTGCAAGGAGGAATAGGAAAAAAATTCAGTCTCTCGATGTGCAAAACTGATAGAGACATACCCCAAGCGACTTACAGATGTAATCGCAGCAAAAGGTGGCGCTACAAAGTATTAACTTAAGGGGGCTGAATAATTTTGCACGCCCAATTTTTCAGTTTTTGATTTGTTAAAAAAGTTTGAAATATCCAATAAATGTCGTTCCACTTCATGATTGTGTCCCACTTGTTGTTGATTCTTCACAAAAAAATACAGTTTTATATCTTTATGTTTGAAGACTGAAATGTGGCAAAAGGTCACAAAGTTCAAGGGGGCCGAATCCTTTCGCAAGGCACTGTACTATACACTAGTATACTCTAGTGGTACAGTATATAGGCCCAGGCCTATAGTAGGCTTTGAAGTGTGGCGTCCCTGTGGGGCCATGGTATCGAATGTTGGCAAGAAGTACAAACTACACAATTTCAAGGTGTTCGACCCCCAAGTACAAGGTGTATTGAATGATTTCCAATCACACAGTTGACAGATGGAATGAATATATCACTGATAATAACCATCAAACAGCCTCGTTTCAATGCAATCTTCCCAAATAGACCTATTCTATTCTCTCTATTACCTACTCCAGTAATATTAGAATATATTGACTAGCAACCAATGTGGGAGAGTTTAAGAACCAGGAGGTGTAGAGAATCAAGTAATCTCCTGTCACTTTTGGAAGTAAACAGAGTTGCTGTTCCATTTTTAAACATGCTTTGGAATGAACACAGAAGCAGTTTCAAACTGCTGACGCGCACATTCTTTTCTTTGATGAATAACTGCAGACATTAGCTTACATACCTGATACAAACGAGGGGCCCGCTGTATACCAGATTGCCAGGGAAGAAAATAGCAGCTCTGAATGGATATCAGCTCCATGGAAAATCCAATAATTAGGCTGTTGATGATATACCAGCCGTGTCTAAACCCCTCATTTGGCCTTGCGATCGGCGATAGAATCAAATCCAGTCCCTTGATTGGGGTCGGGGACCCGAAACACAGCATATGCTAAAATCTGAGCTCCAGGCGAGATTGAAGTATCTGTCAATTATTGACGAGAAGGGAGTGCTTGGCAGATGCATGTGAGGACTTCAACTCAATTTCATATTCAGAGTTATTTCCCAAGCCCCCAAGTCAGATTAACGTAGGACATCCGTATCTTACTACAGTCTCTAGAGTCTAGACGATACATGGCTTTTAGCGAGATGTTATCACGCTTTTATGGCTATAGGATGTTTGTGTGCAACGCCAGAGGGGATCTACTGTAATGTGCATCATAATATATTGTGCCCTGCTTAATAAGGGAGATATGATTGTGTTACAGATGTCGGATCTTAATTTGATCTCTCTCTTGTTGCTGAGAATATTCCTGCACTGCAGAAAATGCAGATGAGCTTTGTGATTGACATAAATGAACTGAACTGAACCAGGACTAACACAGGGTTATGTAGCCTACTTTTCGCCAGCCAACAGCCTAACCACCGATCAAGCAACATCATGGACTAAACAAATCAAATCAAATCCCCTTCCTGCTGGGTTATTTTTCTGCGACAATATAGGTCTAATTAAGATCCGACATCTGTATCACAATAATATCTCCTGCATTAAGCAGAGCACAATATATTATGATGCACATTACAGTAGATCCCCTCTGGCGTTGCACACAAACATCCTACAACCATTAAAAGCGTGATAACATCTCGCTAAACACCATATAATATATGTTTGTATTACAAGATAAGCAAGACGTGATTTATCGTCTGGACTCTATGAAAATGCGTAATATTAGTCAGGTATTTTTAACCCTCATCCATTATCTTGGTGAGACAGCCTGGTCTCGTATTTTGTTCATAACAAACTTACATTTTGCACTTTTTATGTTAAGAAAATACAAAAAAAAACAACATAAGACTACTTTCAGTTGAGAACAATGTGTCTGACCATTTCCCTAGAAATAGGTCCAGAACCTTCCTTGAAGTAACCGCTCATTTTTAGACGAGCTACAATTTGGCGCCGATAGCAGGATGTAATATAAATATTACATCTTTACTTCTTTTAGGAGTATTACATCATGTTTTCCCTGACCTCTATCTCCTAGGTGGCGGGAATAAAAGGGATGTTCCTCGCCAACAAGAAGACGGACAACGTGGTGAAGACTTACATCACCTACAACAGAGGGAGAGACTGGAGGCTCCTGCAGGCTCCCACTGCTGATCTGAGGGGCAACAGCATCCGCTGTGAACTAGTGAGGACACACACACACACACACACACACACACACACACACACACACACCACACAAACAGATGCACGCACGTACCAAACACACATGGATACACACACACACGTCATAACACCGTTGGACTTGTCAACGGGGCCTTGTCAGAAGTTGACTGAGCCGGGCCGTTGCCGCGGTGTTAAAGGAGGGGGGGGGGGGGGGGGGGGGGGTAGACCTCTGAAAGAGCACTGCTCGTCAAAGCTGAGCGCTCCGGAGGTTGTGCAGCGGGGGAAGCTAGCGGAGCTGAAAGGTCAGCCATTTTGGTTTTGATCCAGTCCAATAAACTGATCTCACGTTTAGAGCTGGAGATGTCAGAAAGAGAGAGACAAACTATGCTCTTCTTTTCTTTGTTACGCCACAAACTTGGGTGTTGATTGTTCCTGCTAGCTAGTAGCTACTTTCAGTGGCCAAAGTTGAGACCTTTGCTGTGTTGTTTGTGGATATCAACTCTATTCGGGGTCTTTCTAATAGTTAAGTGTGCTGGCCGTCTAAAAGTAACACAGATGTGCTCTAATGGTCAGCTTTATTACAGTGTATATTATAGATACAGGTCCCAGTCAGCCAAGGGGTAGAGCATAGCCACTTTTTAGCTTCCTTAATACACCCCAAAATAATTACCCTTTGATAAAGTAATTAGTGATTCAATAGCGCACCTCGCCTTCACCCAGTATGATGCAGTCATTTGTCAGAAAATGTCAGCCTTTTAATAAACCTCTAAACACACACAACACACGCTCGCACCACTGGCATTTGCAGTGTCCTAATGAGAATTGTGTAGCTAAAGGTTATTCCAATCAAAACTAATGGTGGAAGGAGCCAATGGGGAGTAGTGTTTGTGTGAGGATTTATGATGGGGGGGTGTGTGTGTGTGTGTGTGTGTGTGTGTTCCTGTGTGTGTCAATAAATCCCACCTCGATTTGCTTGAGGGTCTTCTCTAATGAGTGTTTGTGTTGACATACAGTTAAGTCTATTCTGTTGACAGATCTTCCCCCTCGTTTTTCAATGAGTCAGGCTTACTGTTCTGTTTGTCCTTCCTCCCCAGCCATACTGTTCCCTACACCTCCACCTGCATGTGTCGGCCAACCCCTACACGTCGGGGAATATCGAGAGCAAGGACTCTGCCCCGGGGATCATTGTGGCCTCAGGTAGGTGAACATGGGATTTTCTTTAAAATGACAGTGTGGATTTTTAAAGTTAAAATCTTGTGAAGCTCAGATACTTGAGGTGTTTCTTTTGACTTTGAGTTGAGTTTAGACAATTTACATACCTTATCGTTCCGGGAAGAACACATAGGCCTGTGTTAAAGTTTTCAAACCCAGTTATACAACTCAGGGACTTCATTCACGTTGCAAATATATCTGGATTTCAATGATGTACTCAGCCCAAAGCACTTCCTGAAAAGTTTCTGATCCAGTGTACTTTAGGACGGCCATGCATTTGTTGTTGGCCCATACTGACGTCCCCGCTCTGTCACCACTGTGCGTTGTGTACCGATAGATGCACTAGCTAAGTGCTACACTTGGGAATTCTGGGGTGGGACAGAATCTTCCGAGTGCCTGCTGTTCCTCTTAAGTGCCCTTTTCCTATTCTCCTCCAGTCACTGCCTGACTAGCGCCCTTCTATTGTCTTTTATATTGTGCTGTATGGAACTGTTGACTCTTAGTGACACACTGCTCATCACTGGCTTTACATGGCCCTTGCAGTCAGATATGACATTCTCCCATTCTTGGACATGAACAGAGACTAAAATATATGGTTTCGCAATGTTAAAATACCACCTTTGCCACCCAACTGAACATGTTTCTATTTAGGTGATAATGCGGAGAAGCAGCGGAGAAGCAGATGTATGGAGGATATTTTGGCACGGGTGTTGTTAGGCCTGAGATGAAGTCAATCACTTCAAATTGTAGCTGGAAAGACTGTACTTTGTTTCGTTTGATCTTTTTTTTCAATTGACATTTCTTTGTGTACATCAATAAAAATTATGCCAGCTGATGATTTTAAACTGGCTGAGAAACGTTGCCTATCTGTCTCGTCCCGACTCCCGACAAGTTCATTACTATGGGACAGCTGGAGATTGAATCAATGAGAGACAGACAGCAAGGTTTATAAAAATCTCTGCTGTTGAAAACTAAATGTTATTCTAAAAGAAATGTGAGATTATGTCTAGATGCTTTTTATGGTGGAGATGAAGTTTATAAAGTGCCTGGGCTGATGAGACGGTGGATTGCGCAGTCAGATGGAACAGAGTAAATAGGTATTGTAACGTCTAGCTTTTGCCGGTGGTAACTTGTGGAACAGACACCGGCTGGAAAGCGCTTTTAACCAATCAGCATTCAGGATTAGACCCACCTGTTGTATAAAAAGGTACACCCGTTTTCTTCTTCCGTAAAACAAAACACCCAGCTCTACCATCCACAGTGAGTTTTTCTCTCCCACGGGAACCTAGATGGCAGCATGTCTGTGGCAGCTCAAATGTGTTACCAAACACAGGAAACCATATTACAGAAACCCACAGTGGTGCCCAAAACTATACCCATCACGGTTTAGCCCTTTATGGCTGCCTACTGGGAGTCCGGGCACAGGAGTGCATATCCGCTCGATGCACTCATCATCTCCCCACCGTTAGTGGAGTAAAACAAACATCACAGGAGGGTCAGCGACTACGTTGTGTCCGAAATATCACCCTGTTCCCAATATAGTGCATTACTTTTGACCAGAGCCTATGCACTAAATAGGGAATCGGGTGCCATTTTTGGACTCACTATCAGCATCAGTCTCAGAATGGCTTCCCATTTTAGCTGTAGGGCTTTTAATTCCTGCTGGGCTAGACTAGTCTATGACATGTCTCCACACGCCTTAGGAGTCAGGAGTGGGTCTAGTCTACTACTAGACTGCGCCATGGGGTCTCTGGAGAACTCTGGAGGACTTCACGGGGTAGTATAACTGGCATGGTATGACAGAAGGTCTATCGCTAGTACAAGTAGAACTGTTATTACAGAACATCTCTGTATCCATTATATAGAATATTCTATCCATAATGTAACTGACTGACTGTGTTTAGCTGAGTCATGGCCCTGGGACAACAGCTGTGGGACCAGTCATTCACATACAAACACACCAATAGTTTTTTCACATCTCCTGTATCCATTCAAAGTAGGCTACTGCAACTGACAGTGTTTTGCTGGGCGATTAGATTTCTAAAGCAACAGCTATGTCACAGGCGCCGAATGCAACAGGTGTGGACTTCACCGTGAAATGCTTACTTTACCAGCCCTTCCCAACAATGCAGAATTTAAGAATTTTGAATAAAAAGAAAAATAGTAACACGAGGAATATAATATACAAGAATGTAGCAGTATCCCGATCAAATTTCAAATTTCAATCAAATTTATTTTATATAGCCCTTCGTACATCAGCTGATATCTCAAAGTGCTGTACAGAAACCCAGCCTAAAACCCCAAACAGCAAGCAATGCAGGTGAAGAAGCACGGTGGCTAGGAAAAACTCCCTAGAAAGGCCAAAACCTAGGAAGAAACCTAGAGAGGAACCAGGCTATGTGGGGTGGCCAGTCCTCTTCTGGCTGTGCCGGGTGGAGATTATAACAAAACATGGTCAAGATGTTCAAATGTTCATAAATGACCAGCATGGTCGAATAATAATAAGGCAGAATAGTTGAAACTGGAGCAGCAGCACAGTCAGGTGGACTGGGGACAGCAAGGAGTCATCATGTCAGGTATTCCTGGGGCATGGTCCTAGGGCTCAGGTCCTCCGAGAGAGAGAAAGAAAGAGAGAATTAGAGAGAGCATATGTGGGATGGCCAGTCCTCTTCTGGCTGTGCCGGGTGGAGATTATAACAGAACATGGCCAAGATGTTCAAATGTTCATAAATGATCAGCATGGTCGAATAATAATAAGGCAGAACAGTTGAAACTGGAGCAGCAGCACAGCCAGGTGGACTGGGGACAGCAAGGAGTCATCATGTCAGGTAGTCCTGGGGCATGGTCCTAGGGCTCAGGTCCTCCGAGAGAGAGAAAGAGAGAAGGAGAGAATTAGAGAACGCACACTTAGATTCACACAGGACACCGAATAGGACAGGAGAAGTACTCCAGATATAACAAACTGACCCTAGCCCCCCGACACATAAACTACTGCAGCATAAATACTGGAGGCGATCAATGTGCAGTAGTACGAGGTATCTGAGGTAGATATGTACATGAAGGGGAGAGAGAGGGAGACTTCTCCTCTAGCCTCATGTTTTAAACCACCTGACTCTAATTAGCCACTAAATGGGAATAATTATAGTAGAAGACTCAACAGCCTCACTCTGCTAGCAGAGGTCTTTATGATAGAGGAGACTGGATGGTTCATACAGCTGACTTAGACTCTGGTGTACAATCTGCATCCTTCAGGGAGAAATGACTTAAATCACTTCTGTAATTTGTACAGTACAGTACATCAGGCCGATGTGGAAGTTTGGATTGTATTTAAATCAGCCCCACACCCTCAAGGATATCAATAGTTTAGCACTTAGCTAAAGTTATACGGGACTCTCTCATCCCGAACACTTCACCCAACCTCCCCCCACTCCTCTCCTCAGGCTCCATCGGAGCGGAGTTGACCACCAGCAACGTGAGCATGTTCATCACCTCGGACGCCGGCAACACGTGGAGACAGGTGAGAGAGAGGGAGGGATCCCCAGGATGATGTTTAATCCACCACCTTGCCACCCGCCGCTGTGATTTAGTGCAGATAATCAAATGAGATCCCGAGACTAATGTTATTCGGTAGCCCCCCTGCCTTTGCCCGTACAACGATGCCTGTGGGTGGGTGTCTGTGCCACCTCTCCTCTACCTCCCTTATTTGACGGCTGCGATTTAAATGTAAGGGGCCTCGTGTCTAATTAAAAGCCCAAGATGATGAATAGAGAGGCATGTAGGCAGAGGCGGGGGGAGAGGGGTGAAGAGGGGTGGAGGAAGAGGGGTGAAGAGTTGAAGATGGAGGGAGGGGGTTGAAGATGGTGGGAGTGAGAGGGGTGAAGATGGAGGGAGGGGGGAGAGGGGTGAAGATGGAGGGAGGGGGGGAGAGGGATGAAGATGAAGGGATGGAGGGAGGGAGAGGGGTGAAGATGAAGGGATGGAGGGAGGGAGAGGGGTGAAGATGAAGGGATGGAGGGAGGGAGAGGGGTGAAGATGAAGGGATGGAGGGAGGGAGAGGGGTGAAGATGGAGGGATGGAGGGAGGGAGAGGGGTGAAGATGGAGGGAGGGAGAGGGGTGAAGATGGAGAGGGGTGAGGAGGGAGAGGGGTGAAGATGGTGGTAGTGAGAGGGGTGAAGACGGAGGGAGGGGGGAAGGGAGAGGGGTGAAGATGGAGGGATGGAGGGAGAGAGAGGGGTGAAGATGGAGGGAGGGGGGAAGGGAGAGGGGTGAAGATGGAGGGATGGAGGGAGAGAGAGGGGTGAAGATGGAGGGAGGGAGGGAGGGAGGGAGAGGGGTGAAGGGGGGGGGGGCGGTGAGGGGGGAGGGGGGGGAGGGGTGAAGAGGGAGCGGGAGAGGGGTGAAGAGGGAGCGAGTTGAAGATGAAGGGAGCGAGTTGAAGATGGAGGGAGGGGGTTGAAGATGGTGGGAGTGAGAGGGGTGAAGATGGAGGGAGGGGGGAGAGGGGTGAAGATGGAGGGAGGGGGGGAGAGGGATGAAGATGAAGGGATGGAGGGAGGGAGAGGGGTGAAGATGAAGGGATGGAGGGAGGGAGAGGGGTGAAGATGAAGGGATGGAGGGAGGGAGAGGGGTGAAGATGAAGGGATGGAGGGAGGGAGAGGGGTGAAGATGGAGGGATGGAGGGAGGGAGAGGGGTGAAGATGGAGGGAGGGAGAGGGGTGAAGATGGAGAGGGGTGAGGAGGGAGAGGGGTGAAGATGGTGGTAGTGAGAGGGGTGAAGATGGAGGGAGGGGGGAAGGGAGAGGGGTGAAGATGGAGGGATGGAGGGAGAGAGAGGGGTGAAGATGGAGGGAGGGAGGGAGGGAGGGAGAGGGGTGAAGGAGGGAGAGGGGTGAAGGAGGGAGGGAGGGAGAGGGGTGAAGATGGAGGGAGGGAGGGAGAGGGGTGAAGATGGAGGGAGGGAGGGAGGGAGAGGGTTGAAGATGGATGGCGGGAGGGAGGGAGAGGGGTGAAGATGGAGGGAGGGAGGGAGGGAGAGGGGTGAAGATGGATGGAGGGAGGGAGGGAGAGGGGTGAAGATGGTGAGGAGGGAGAGGGGTGAAGAGGGAGGGAGGGAGGGAGGGAGAGGGGTGAGAGGGGTGAAGAGGGAGGGGGGGGAGAGGGGTGAAGATGGAGGGAGGGAGGGAGAGGGGTGAAGATGGTGGTAGTGAGAGGGGTGAAGATGGAGGGAGGGGGGAGACGGGTGAAGATGGAGGGAGGGAGAGGGGTGAAGATGGAGGGAGGGAGGGGAAGATGAGGAGAGGGTAGGGAGGGAGGGAGAGGGGAGAGGAGTGAAGATGGAGGGAGGGAGGGGAAGATGGGGAGGGGGGAGGGGTGAGGAGGAGGGGGGAGGGAAGGGTGAGGAAGGAGGGAGGGAGAGGGGTGAAGAGGGAGGGAGCGGGGTGAATATGGAGGGAGGGAGGGAGGGAGGGAGAGGGGTGAAGATGGAGGGAGGGAGGGAGAGGGGTGAAGATTGAGGGAGGGGGGTGAAGATGGCGGGGGGTGAGGAGGGAGGGAGAGTGGGAGGGAGGGGAAGAAGTTAGGGAGGGAGAGGGGTGAAGAGGGAGGGAAGGAGAGGGTTGAAGAGGGAGGGAGGAGAGAGGGGTGGAGGGAGGGAGGAGAGAGGGGTGGAGGGAGGGAGAGGGGTGAGAGGGGTGAAGAGGGAGGGGGGGGAGAGGGGTGAAGATGGAGGGAGGGAGGGAGAGGGGTGAAGATGGTGGTAGTGAGAGGGGTGAAGATGGAGGGAGGGGGGGAGACGGGTGAAGATGGAGGGAGGGAGAGGGGTGAAGATGGAGGGAGGGAGGGGAAGATGAGGAGAGAGGGGTGGAGGGAGGGGAGAGTGAAGTGGAGGTAGAGAGTTGAAGATGGAGGGAGAGGGCTGAAGATAGAGGTAGGGAGGGAGAGTGTGGTGGAGAGGGTGAGGTGGAGGGAGGGGGAGTGAGGAAGGGGGGTTGAGGGGGGTAGAGAGATGGGAGGGGGGAGTTTTTTTATTTACTTGCTACATTGTATTTACTTCGTCACCATGGCCTTTTTTTGCCTTTACCTCCCTTATCTCACCTCCCTTATCTCACCTCATTTGCTCACATTGTATATATACTCATTTTTCTACTGTATGTTTGTTTTACTCCATGTGTAACTCTGTGTTGTATGTGTCGAACTGCTTTGCTTTATCTTGGCCAGGTTGCAATTGTAAATGAGAACTTGTTCTCAACTTGCCTACCTGGTTAAATAAAGGTGAAATAAATAAATAAAAATGAGTGGGATGGAGGGAGCTAGTGATGGTGGAGGGAGCCGGGAGGGGTGGGGGGAGAGTGGGGTGGAGGGAGCCGGGAGGGGTGGGGGGAGAGTGGAGGGAGCGAGAGGGATGGAGGGGTAGAGGGCTGGAGGGGGAGGAACGGAGAGGGAGGAAGGGAGGGACGGAGGGGGAGAGGAACTGGGGTGAAGTGAGGGGGAGGGGGACGGTGGGGTCATGGGAGAGAGGGTTGGAGGGAGAGGGGTGGAGGAAGGGAGAGAGGGACAGAGATGAGGAGGGAGAGAGGGACAGAGATGAGGAGGGAGAGAGGGACAGAGATGAGGAGGGAGAGAGGGACAGAGATGAGGAGGGAGAGAGGGACAGAGATGAGGAGGGAGAGAGGGACAGAGATGAGGAGGGAGAGAGGGACAGAGATGAGAGGGAGAGGGAGGGTTGGAGAGAGGTGGAGGGAGATGGAGGGGGACGGAGAGGGGTGGAGGGAGAGAGGGGTGAAGGGAGAGTGAGCGGGAGGGGTGTAGGGAGTGAGCGGGAGGGGTGGAGGGAGAGAGAGTGAGGGGTGGAGGGAGATGGGTGGAGAGAGGGGGAGAAGGTGGGAGAGAGGGATGGGAGAGGGAAAGAGGGACAGGGGGGGGTGGAGGGAGAGGGTGGATTAATAGGGGTAGAGAGGGAAAGAGGGAAGGGGGGGTGGAGGGAGAGGGTGGATTAATAGAAGTAGAGGGAAAGAGGGACGGGGGGGGTGGAGGGAGAGGGTGGATTAATAGAAGTAGAGGGAAAGAGGGACGGGGGGGTGGAGGGGTGGAGGGAGAGGGTGGATTAATAGGGGTAGAGGGGGACAGAGATGGGTGGAGGGAGGGAGAGTTGGACAGAGAGGGACTGAGTTAGAGGGGTGGAGTGAGGGAGATGGGTGGAGTGAGAGGTGGAGGGAGGGGGGGTGGAGTGAGATGGAGAGGGGTAGTGAGAGGGAGGGAGAGAGGGGTGGAGGGAGAGGGGTGAATGGAGAGAGCCAGAGGGGTGAGTGGAGGGAGACTGGGGGGAGAGGGAGGGGTGGTGGGACAGAGGGGTGGAGGGAGAGGGGAGAGTGGAGGGAGAGAGAGAGGGGTGGAGGGAGAGAGGGACAGAGATGAGGAGGGAGAGAGGGACAGAGATGAGGAGGGAGAGAGGGACAGAGATGAGGAGGGAGAGAGGGACAGAGATGAGGAGGGAGAGAGGGACAGAGATGAGAGGGAGAGGGAGGGTTGGAGAGAGGTGGAGGGAGATGGAGGGGGGTGGAGGGAGAGGGAGGGTTGGAGAGAGGTGGAGGGAGATGGAGGGGGACGGAGGGGGGTGGAGGGAGAGAGGGGTGTAGGGAGTGAGCGGGAGGGGTGGAGGGAGAGAGAGTGAGGGGTGGAGGGAGATGGGTGGAGAGAGGGGGAGAAGGTGGGAGAGAGGGATGGGAGAGGGAAAGAGGGACAGGGGGGGTGGAGGGAGAGGGTGGATTAATAGGGGTAGAGAGGGAAAGAGGGACGGGGGGTGGAGGGAGAGGGTGGATTAATAGAAGTAGAGGGAAAGAGGGACGGGGGGGTGGAGGGAGAGGGTGGATTAATAGAAGTAGAGGGAAAGAGGGACGGGGGGTGGAGGGGTGGAGGGAGAGGGTGGATTAATAGGGGTAGAGGGGGACAGAGATGGGTGGAGGGAGGGAGAGTTGGACAGAGAGGGACTGAGTTAGAGGGGTGGAGTGAGGGAGATGGGTGGAGTGAGAGGTGGAGGGAGGGGGGGTGGAGTGAGATGGAGAGGGGTAGTGAGAGGGAGGGAGAGAGGGGTGGAGGGAGAGGGGTGAATGGAGAGAGCCAGAGGGGTGAGTGGAGGGAGAGAGGGGGGAGAGGGAGGGGTGGCGGGACAGAGGGGTGGAGGGAGAGGGGAGAGTGAAGGGAGGGAGGGAGAGAGGGGTGGAGGGAGGGAGAGGGGTGTAGGGTGCGAGGGGTGGAGGCAGGGAGGGAAAGGTGGAGGGAGAGGGGTGTGGAGAGAGTGAGAGGGGTGAGTGGAGGGATGTAGGGAGGAAGGGAGAGAGGGGTGTAGGGTGGGAGGGGTGGATGGATGTGGAGAGGGGGAGAAGGTGGGAGGGGGACGGTGAGGGGTGGGTGGAGGGTGTGGGGTGGGTGAGAGGGACAGAGATGAAGAGGGGTGGATGGAGAGAGGGGTGGAGGGAGGTAGAGGGGTGGAGGGTGTGGGGTGGGTGAGGGACAGAGATGAAGAGGGAGGTAGACGGGGGAGAGGGGTGGAGGATGGTGGGAGAGAGGTGGGGGGAGAGGGGTTTAGGAAGGTGGGAGAGGGGTAGAGGGAGAGGGGTGGAGGGAGAGATGGAGGGAGAGATGGAGGGAGAGGGAGGGGTGGTTGGAGGGAGTGTGGGTAGGAGAGGGAGAGAGGAGTGAAGGGAAAGAGGGACAAAGGTGGGTTTTTTGGGGACAGATGAGGGATTGTGAGGGGGAGAGGGTGGGGGGTAGGGGGAGAGAGAGAGGGGGAGAAGGAGAGGGGTGGAGGGAGGGAGAGGTGGACAGAGAGGGACTGAGTGAGAGGGGTGGAGTGACAGGGGTGGAGTGACAGGGGTGGAGGGAGGGAGAGGGGTGACTGTAGAGAGGGAGAGAGGAGTGAAGGGAGGGAGAGGGGTGACTGTAGAGAGGGAGAGAGGAGTGAAGGGAGGGAGAGGGGTGACTGTAGAGAGGGAGAGAGGAATGAAGGGAGGGAGAGGGGTGAATGTAGAGAGGGAGAGAGCGAGAGGGGTTGGTGGAGGGAGGGAGAGTGGGTGAGAGGGGGAGTGGTGTCTGATGTATTATCATCATGCTGATTTGAGCCATAACTCATTTCAGGTTTGTGTGTGTATGTGTGTGCATGCCTATGTGTGTGTACTTTCATTCATTAGGTTGCTCTTTCATCAACATTAAAGTCCACTACTAAAACAAAAATGTCTTGGTAATCAATAACGCTAGTAATTTAATGAGTTTATACTTTATACCTTTTGTCTTTCAGATCTTTGATGAGGAGTACAGTGTTCTCTACCTGGACCAAGGAGGGGCCCTGGTGGCTATAAGACACACTCCACTCCCCATCCGACACCTATGGTGAATCTCTATTAGAGAAATAGAATTTGGCATGGTTTGCATCGGCTCGCCTGCTCTCTCTTGCTCTCTTTCATTTCTGTCTCCCTCTCCTCCTCTCTTTCAATCTCTTTTCCCCTCTCTCTCTCTTTTCCTCTCTCTTTTCCTCTCCCTCTCCCTCTCTCTCTCTCTCTCTCAGGAAGACTCAATCCTCACGTTCCCACAAGCCTGATAGTGTAATGAGTATGTCTAAGAACATAGGAAGTTATTAGTGTAATTCCAAACCAGTAGGCCGTGAGATATTCTCCTCCTTTGACGATTGCCATTCAATTTCACCTTTCCCTGTTCGTTACGTGATGTAAGCCTTGCCTTTCAGTGCCTTTTAGAATGCAGTGCTCATATCCTGTGTCATGGTGGAATAATTTAAATTCAGTTTTTATTAGTTTGATGAGACACTGGAGAAGATGTGTTTTCTTCCATAGAGATGCACATAATACTGTAATATTATACACTGTAATATGTTCTAATTCTGTCCATCAGTTATGGTATGTGTTATTATATTGCTATGGTTTCTACCATAAAGATACTGCAGACAATACTATAAATACTACAAAATACTAGTTCTGTTTCTATGGTTCCTCGCACAGGATGAGTTTCGACGAGGGGAGACAGTGGAATAAATACAGTTTCACCATGTCTCCTCTGTTTGTGGACGGGTTGCTAGGGGAGCCGGGGGAGGAGACTCTCATCATGACGTAAGTCGATTTTCTTTACCCAATTTTGAATGAGAGGGAGACCGATAAGGGGAAACTCCGAGCCGAAAGGGGGTGGATGCGGGATTCAGACGTTGGCCCAGAAGTGTCCTGTATGTTGTCCGTATAGACAGCCGTGCTGCCACTACACCATCTGATTGCAGATAAACAGCATGTTTTTATATGTTAACATAGTGAATAGAGATTGAATGAACCGTAACCGTGTTGGATGTGTTAACATTATGTGCGGGGGGGGGGGTTCTGCTCGTATCCAAACCCCTGGTAGTAACGGCAGCGCTGGCCGCACATTTTCCCTAACTTGAAGGGAATAGATCCCTCTCAAGGTTTAGCCTCACATCAAAACCATCTGTCTCGGGATTATGATCACAGAGACATCAGTGGTGTTGGGAGCTCGGCGACAGCAGAGCACTCCGTTTTGAAGAACACGAGGAACATCATCAAAAATAAAAAATAGACTGTCTGAAGGACCGACGAGGAAAGTACGACTCTACAACTTCTTTCTGCATTATGGAGCAACATTGACTCAATAGTTTTAAGAAACACGGCGCGGGAAGTTTTCCGTCTTTTCGATTACTTCTTTCCTTCTAGAATGACCCACTTAGCTATACTACGTGAGATGATACGGCTCTCATTGCACTTTTGTTGGTGTGAAAACTTAGACGGCTGCTGCATAAGTTCTTCCCGTAGCCCTTAATATCAGTTTTTTTTTTCCGTACACCTGTCATCACCGTAACTGAGTGACGGACAGACAGTTGACTTTGTAGTCGGCACGGCAACAGAAGGATAGGCCACAGCTGCTGCGACTGGGAGAGGGAAGGACCGAAGTGGGGCGAGAGAGAGATGAGGGGAGAGACAGGCAGATGATGGGAGGGAAAGAGAGAGCGGGGAAGATGGAAGGAAAAGATAGGATAAGTGACTTTCTCCCTGTAGGCTCAGAGTGCTATACACTTCTCTGAACCAGCTGAGACAGACAGGACTGTGGGATATGATACTGTTAGGAGATTGTTGACAGCCTACTACAGCTGTTCTGCATCTCTGCGTATGGACACCTCATTATTTATCATTTATCTTATCAATTAATAATGATTTTACAGTTCGTGAGAGTTATGGACCAGCGCCTCAGTCCAGTAGTTGATGGATTGATTGATAAATTTGTTGTTTGGTTTTAGCAGAGAGAGGAGGTCAATTCCAGTTAAACTCCCACCCAATTTTGAGAAGGAATGTCTTCTGAGACTTCTGAATGTTGTGGTGTTATAACCTTGAATTTCGGTTGACATTTTTGTTGAATCTGGGGGAAATACTCACCCTGTAAGGCATACCTCGTCTTGTAAAGTGATTCATTTAGATTTCATAGTACACATTCCATTCGTTGCCAAATGCCACTTCTCTGAAGCTTTTAGTAACAACTGTCCTGTTCGTCAAAGAAAGAAAATAAGTTGACTCCACACTTTTACATTGCTCTAGCCAACTACTCCTAAGAATATTCTCTTCAGCTCAGAAGTGTCCTGTCTTGATTGACGCCTCGGTCTGACAACTGAGGAACTTCCTAATATGGGTGCCGTACCAGACACTCCTTAGTTTGACTAGTGTGTTTCCCTCTGCCACCTTCTGTCCTTATAACCAGACTGCTGTGTTTCAGTGTAGTGCACCTATCAGTGTTCACAGCTGCTGTGGCTTTGCTAACTGACAACCAGATACCAGTGTGCCTTGTCTGCTGCAGCTGTAAGGTTCCTTGCTGTTTGCAGGATCTTTGGCCACGTCAGTCACCGGTCCGAGTGGCAGCTAGTCAAGATTGACTTCAGGTCCATCTTCAACCGGAGATGTACAGAGGGGGATTACCAGACATGGCACCTACACAACCGGGTAATGGCACCTACATAACTCTGTCTGCACAGGCCGACCTCAGCCTGGTCATTTCAGCCCTGGATAGCTCCTGACATGTAGAACACTAACAACCCAACTCTGTGCTTTATGACCAAACAACTCCCATTGCAAGAAGTTGTGAGCACTTTATATCTTGCGCGTTTGGTAGATCTGTTCTATGTGTCCTACTTCTATGCTTCCTGTTCATAAGTTTTGTTTTTGAGTCTCACTTACAATTTTGTACACCAGCTTCAAACGTAGTTTTGGTTTACGGAAAATACATTTCACAGTGGTTTAGATATTACAATTATTCTCTACTCTATACTTGTCACAAACTGAAATTAGGCAAACTATTTGAATTTTAGCAACCAGGAAACAGCGGAGCGATTTCTGCATAATGCATCTTTAACCTGCTACATGAAAATGTGTGTCACTTAGCAGACTCTTATCCAGGTAGATTTTTTTTCACCTAGTCGTCTCGGGATTCGAACCAGCGACCTCTCGGTTACTGGCTCAGTGCTCTTAACCGCTAGGCTACATGCTGCCCCTACTGCTACTATGTGTGGTCTGGGGCCATTCCCACAAACCTCCATCTCTTATCATTTACTTGACAGAGAGGTCTAGATAGCCCGAAACCCTTGATAGAATGAAAAACAGTTTTGGCATGCAGTGTACTTGCTTGATCACTCCCTTACCTCCACCCTCTGCTTTGCGTTGAGCTCTTGAGTGTGCGCTGGACAGCTGCCGGGCGTTCCTCTCCCTCAGGCCCAAAAGCACTTAGGCATAGTCCCTCTAATTCTTGCTGATGTATGTGTGTCTCTACAACTCTCCTTATAAAACACTGCATACGTTTGAGCCAGAGCGAATGCTCTACCTCAAGCCTAGACAGACCCAGAGCCTAACATAAGGATGAGACGGAGAGTGCTTCTTTATTCTGACCGAGCTACTGTAATTGACTCAGACATCTATATGATTGGGCTGGCCCTAACGATCAAAACATATAGCCATGGAAGTGGACAACAGTCCAGTTCAATTATAGAGGTAAACACTGAAGAACAGATTGGGAACTGGCCCAAAGGAAAGGCTGTGGTGTGTGTGTGTGTGTTTGTGTGTGTGTGTGTGTGTGTGTGTGTGTGTGTGTGTGTGTGTGTGTGTGTGTGTGTGTTTTTTAAAGCAACAGTCTGTGGCAGGGAAAGGTGTTGAAATAGCAGATTGGGTCTTAAAGCCACAATCAGGCCATTTGTGTTATCACGTTGAGAGAGAGAGAGAGAGAGAACTAACTCTGCCTCTGAGGGGTACACTCCTCTAGCCTCCTGTTAAACCACCTGACTCCACATTCAGTGTATTTGCTGTCATAGTCCAAATTCAAATGTATGTAATCTACGTAGGTATCCCTATTTGAAACGAGAGAGAGAGGGGGAAAGAGACACCAACTCTGCTTCTGAAGGGTACACTCCTCTAGCCTCCTGTTAAACCACCTGACTCTACGAGAGACAATGGCAGAACTACTGTTTTACCCTTAGAAAAACAACATTTTGATTCATCCAGCACAGCCCTACATACCAAAACGAAAAATCTACATGTTTTTCCGAAACTAAGTCAAGCGAGCTGTAACAGCTTGGGTCTAGGATACATGAGAGAGAGAAGTGTTTTAAGTTTAGCATCGCTTACCGCTAGCACACCACACAACATGAGCCTCAGTGGGCAGCGATGCAAAATAAGCCCATCTAAAGGAAAAACCAACGGCATGCCTTTTCACACACAGTATGATACAGGCATGGTTCACCGCACTGCAGTAAATTATGTATGGCGATGGGGTGAAATGTAAGAAAAGCAACCCCTTTTTTCCCAAATAAATGTTAAATTCGGAAAATATATCCACAGGGCGAGCCGTGCATCATGGGAGTGAAAAGAATCTACAGGAAGTTGAAGCCCATAGCCAGGTGCGTTATGGGTAAGACATACTCGGTCACGATGACCTCGGCGCCCTGCGACTGCACAGAGGCCGACTTTGAGTGGTGAGTAGACAGATGGGTCCCGCTTCACATTAAGTACCCCTAAATTACGCAGAAGTAGGTACAGTGTAAATACAATGTAAGTAAACTGGCACACAATACACATAGTAAACATCACACAAGTTAACGGTTTACTTGAATGGAATTGTACTGCAATAGATCAACTAACCGGAACTGGCGGATTGTACTTGAGGAGAGACTACAACACACTACTCGACCACAAACACGTCTAGCGTTACAACTTCTGCCTAAGCTGCCCTATCAATATACCACTGGCATATGGAGTGGAGGAGGGGAAAAAAGAAGCCTGGAAGCGAAGGATGAAAAGATAAGGGATCACCGTCATGGTGAAGCTCACTCCAGATTAGAATTGCAGAGGAAACATAGCTTCTGGATTCTCTTGGAGGCTGCTCCGGCTAAGTGGAATGCAGTCAACTGCACCACTCCAAGCTGTGTGTGTGTGTCGAAGAATGAAGGAAAAAGCGCAGAGAGAGAGAGGAGGGTTGACAGGATCCAAGTTTGCATGGGGGATAGGGAGTGGGATAGGGAAGTGTGTGTGTGTGTGTTTCTCCTTGAATGTCACCATACGTTTAAGAAACCAACTCTGTCACTGCTTTTGTGGTTTTCAGCTTTTGCCAGTGACTCTGTTCATCAACGACGCATTTCCAAAGCATTATTTGCTACAAACTTCACAATCCATTTCTTTTAATTATCTATCAGTATTATTAATGTTGCTTTTGTTAATTCCCAAATCCGTGGGCCCCTTGAGTGAGACGGTGAACTTGGAATGAGTTTTAGTAAGAGACAATTAATCATCAGGCTTAATAGTGTTCATTAACTATCACAACACTTCTGCATCTCTGTGCATGTCGGCCTAATTGGGCCAATTTGTTCCTATCATTTTGAGGACACGCGTGCTGGCAGCGTTGCCTTTTAATGATAGGACAAACAAACTAGAGATGTTTTTAAAAAATAAAATAGGGTTTTTGTCAAATGAGTTTGTTTCAGATGTGTTTTCAGGCCCCAGTGCAGAGTCCCACCCCAAACCCTCAAAGACAATTCCTCTGTCACATAAATCAAATGTATCAAAACAAACTTTGTTGAATTTCACTTGACTGTGTTAATGCTATTATTGTAGCATAAACAACTTTGGCTGGGTTTGAAAAACTAAAAATACAATAACATTATTACAGAATTTCTGTAAAATCAATAAGTGCCTGTGAAATTCTTCAATTATTTTCACTCCAGGGTCACCAGTATGAGTCAGGAATTGAATCACTTATAAAAGTTTACTGTGTATCATTTCACTCGACTGTTGTTTATTTTGGTATGATCCAAACATTACAGTGACTATGGCTATGAGAGGCGGAGTGACGGCAAGTGCACCCCCGCCTTTTGGTTCCTCCCATCGTCCATGTCTAGAAGCTGTACCACAGGGACTACTTTCATCAACAGCACTGGGTAAGCAGATTTTCCCCAGGACTCTCATTAGCCTCTTACAGATGTTGGATCTTAATTTGATCACCCTGTTGAAGGAGAACTTTCCTGTAATGCAGGAAATGTAAAATGTGTAGTGTATTTGAGGTTTAAAAAGGCTTCTGAAGTGTGTAATTGTCCCTTACAAAAAATGTATCAATCTTTACAAAAATGTTCAGTAGCCCTTTCCTGCCATCAATGACCAAAATAGCTGTTTTTGGTGGAATGTTAATAATATTTTTCATAAAAACATCTCAAATCCGGTGTTTCTATGTCAAACAGTTTTGGTATAGTTCAGTCTCCTGTGATGTGTATATAAAGAGTAATTTTGGGATGCAAACTAAAAATTGAATACATTTCAACTCTATATCTGACATGGTACATGTCGTCTTTTTTTTAAGCCCATAACCATGTGTGTGAGTTGTTTACTCTTTTTTTTTCCAAAGTAGATCAAATCAAATTCAAAATCAAATCAAATCAAAGTAGATTTGTTTAAGACTACCAAGAATCACACTGTGTGACCCTGATTTAGCCCACTGCAGTAAAATGTTATTTTCTGTCTCAAATTAAGTTCCTACATCTGTATGTACACTCATTCACTATTTAATTAAAACTGACTGCAAAAGTACACTTGGAATAAGGGTATTTCAAATGACAGGACATTTTGTAAGAGAATGTATTCTCAATAGCCAACCTGCTAACCTGCTAAGGTCGTCCTTCTCGATGCTCATGTATCCATCAGCAAAGCTTCTAACCGCGGTTGTGACCTGTGTGCATTCAGCTACAGGAAGGTGGTGTCCAATAACTGCACAGCGGGAGTCATAGCAGAGTACACGGCCAGGAGGCAGCACTGTCCTACCCAGGCCCCCAAAGGCCTGCACCTCGTCACCAGTGAAGGAAAGCTGACAGCTACGCTGGGCACCAATGTCACCTTCCTGGTGTTTCTTGAAGAGGTGAGCGTTTTTTTTCCCCCTAAGGAGCAATACAGTAACTGGCTCCCTGTTCATTCAGACCGGGCGCTGACTTTAAATCATTATTGTAAAATGTATGGCAACTCTCCACTTCTGTAATAGCAACACAATACTCTCTATTATATTACTATGCCATTACATCTTCATATAAAGTGTTAGAAAATGACATGTTCATGGAAATGTTATTTCAAACATACCTACAGTAGCTAGTGTAAGAATACCGTTTTCTTTCTTCAATGGTTGATGACTGTCACCTCCTGTATAGGGCGACGGAGCCAGGACGAGCATCATGGTGGACTTCGGGGACGGTCACGCTCTGACCTACTCCAACGTGAGCTCCATAGAGGATGGGGTCAAGCACGTCTACAAGGCTGTGGGGATCTACCGTGTGTCCGCTACAGGAGAGAACAGGCTGGGGTCGGAGAGCGTGGTGCTGTACCTCCACGTCACATGTGAGTCTGTCTCTCTCACTGTGGGTTCACCAAGTCATGGTCTTCAACCTCCATACTTCATGTTTGGTCTTCGACCTTTAACATGTGAGTGTAGTTTTTCTCTTACCGATTCTTTCCTCAAGTCAGTGTAGCCCGTAATGTACAGACATATGAGTGAGGTAGTTATACAATTCTGACACACAAAATTGTTCCTTTGTAGACTTTTACTTGCGTAGAACAGTGTTTCCCAACCCTGGTCCTCGGGTACCCCAACAGTACACATTTGTATTGTAGTCCTGGACAAACACACTTCGTTCAACTCATTGAGGGCTTAGTGATTAGATGACAAGTTGAATCAGGTGTGCTTGTTCAAGGTTACAATACAAATGTGTACTGTTGGCGGGGTACTGGAGGACCAGGGTTAGGAAACACTGGCATAGAACGTCATATTTGTTTTCTGTTTGTGTAATATGCATGTCATGGTCCGACATCAGTGGAGATAAAGGGAGCCTAAATCCATTACAATTCCAGTCAAGCCGGAGCCATTTTCTCTATATGATACCCCTTCAGGGTACCCCCACTCAACTCTAACATGCAAGTCATCCCCGTCTTCTCTGTGATGATGGGGCTGACCACCACTGGTGGTTTCGTGGGTGACAGATGTAACGTAGTTGACTTATTGATCAGGGAGCTGTGGGACCTTGCAATCTGTCTGTCTTGATGTGCCAGCCGTTACAAATGGGGACCAGCCAGGCCTCAGGAGTGCCAGGGATGAAAAATAACACACAGATGGCGTCCACAACGTCCCAGAATGGACCAGATCCTCTGAATGCAGCTCACTTTTTGTTGTTGTTGTTATGTGCCTTCAGTTCATAAGGGGCCCATAGACGGATACTCTGAAGTTTTCTGCTTACCTTTAATTAGAGGCCACAAAACTTTAAGGAGTCAATTGGTTCACTGTAATATGTCATTTTTGTGCCTTCATTTCATATCATAAGGGGCCACAAACTTACTTTGTGGATTCAGTCAGTTCACTGTGATGCATTTTTAGGGCAGATCATTTTGAATGCAATTTCATCCATTTCATAAGAGGCCCCAAGACGTTGTGGAGTCAGTCTCAGTGGGTTCACTGTCGTGTATTTTTTTGTGACTGAGTAGGTCAGCTGGAGTATATCCATCTCTCCGCTCCCTTTGTGGCGGTGAAGAGTAAGGAAGTCAACCTCACCGCTGTGCTGTGGCCGAGCCAAGTGGGAACAGTCACCTACATCTGGTGGTTCGGAAATAACACTGAGGTAAGATGAGATACTTGAATACTGCTGGGACTTGTAGTTTTATTGTGTGCTCATCCTTCACACTGTAAGATAAAGTGACGTGAAGAAAGATTTGTGCCAGATTTACAAATTAGAGCAGTATTTGTCTGACTTAATTCAGAATTTGTTTTGTTTGGTTGGGCAATGAGTTTAGCTACTAATGCAGCTGCTAGCTATTCTAGTACACGAGGAAATGATCCAGAATTAGCATGTCACAGCCATTTCAAGAACAAATGGAGATCCAAGTAACGACAGAGAACTGCCGGTGTCTCATGAAACTCTCCCCGGACAGTTCTATGTAGCACAGCTGCGATCATGGTTCCTTGGGGGGCGATGTGGGTTGTGTTTATGTGTGTGGCTGCCTGCCTGCCTCCCGGCTGACACCTCTGTAGTGTAAATAGTGCCTGTGTGAGATGTTAACAAGGTTGATAAGGGCCTCCCATGGGAAACTCCCTTGCTCTCTCGCTCTTCTTTCCCTCTCTTCCCTTTTCTCGCTCGCTCTCTCTCTCTCTCTTTCTCTCTCTCTCTCTTTCTCTTTGCAGCCGATAATCACCCTGGAAGGGAGCGTTGCGTGCACGTTCTCCCGGGAAGGCGTCAACACTGTCACCGTGCAGGTGTCCGCTGGGAACGCCATCCTGCAGGACCGGAAAACCATCGCTGTCCACGGTGAGCAATGAGCTGTTTTTTTGTTAGTTTTGTATTGTAAACAGCCAGACAGCCATGTATACTTCCAGAGGTTGGATTCTAGTTGACTTTGTAGATTTTAATGCACTGGAGGTTGGCTAGTAAGTATGATTTTAAAGTAGCTAAAAGAAGTAGTTAAAAGTAATTGTTTACTACTCATTCATTCAGACAGTAGGACCGAAATAGAAAAGCATCGCCATCAGCTGATCATCGTATAGTTGTTTCTCTGTGCAGAATATTTCAGGTCACATCTACTAGCCTTCTCATCTAACCTGGATGACCACAACCCCGATGTGGCCGAATGGAGACTGGACGTCAGCAGAGTCATCAAGAACTCCATGGTCAAAGTGAGTGGTCCTTGTATCTAACTGTACATTACATGCGTACACACACACACACACACACACACACACACACACACACACACACACACACACACACACAGAGAGTATATACCGAGCAGAAATATAAATGCAACATGCAACAATTTCAATGATTTTACTGAGTTACAGTTCATATAAGGAAATCAGTCAATTCAAATAAATTCATTACACCCTATTCTATGGATTTCACATGACTGGGCAGCGGCACAGCCAATGGTGAGGCTGGGAGGGCATAGAACCACCTACTTAGGAGCCAGGTCCAGCCAATCACAAACACCCCCGCCCTCAAACGACCCTGCAGGTAAAGAAGCCAGATGTGGAGGTCCTGGGCTGGAGTGGTTACATGCGGTCTACGTGAAGCCAGTTGGACATACTGCCAAAATCTCTAATGGATGCAGCTTGTGGTAGAGATATGAAAATTATCTGGCAACAGCTCTGGTGGACTTTCCTGCAGTCAGCATGCCAACTGCACACCTGTCAGGTGGATGGATTATTGTGGCAAGGAGCACTGATGGGGATGTAAACAGATTTGTGCACAACATTTGAGAGAAATAAGCTTTTTGTGCATATGGAATATATATATATATATTTTTTTCAGCTCATGAAACGCTTTGTTTGTTTATCAACACACTTCTGGTGTTTTATATTTTGGTTCAGTGTATTTAGTCTGTGGCCCACTTTACAATACATTCCCTGTGACCGAGATGAATCGACGTTTTATGATAACTGGCAAGGGGAAATGACTTCAAATACGTTCTAAATTGCTGTTGCACTGCCTTCCCTGTCACATTGAACTATGGAATTGATGGTCGCCTGTGAGTTCAGGGTCGTGTTTGTGGAGGCCATACATATACAAATAAATATTGTAGGAAAGGTGGGATCCTATGACGGTGCCACGTTGAAATTCGGTGCCACGTTTTTCAGAAAGGCCCTTCTACTGCCATTGCTTGTTTATGGAGATTGCATTGCTGTGTGCTTAATTTTATACATCTGTCAGCAACAAGTGCGGCTGGAATAGCGGCTGGAATAGCCTAATCCACCTTAGCCACTCAGTTTTTCACAATTCCTGACATTTAATCATAGTAAAATTTCCCTGTCTTATGTCAGTTAAGATCACCACTTTATTTTAAGAATGTGAAATGTCAGAATAATAGTAGAGATTTACTTCAGCTTTTATTTTTTCATCACATTCTCAGTGGGTCAGAAGTTTACATACACTCAATTAGTATTTGGTAGCATTGCCTTTAAATTGTTTAACTTGGGTCAAACATTTCAGGTAGCCTTCCACAAGCTTCCCACAATAAGTTGGGTGAATTGTTTGCCCATTCCTCCTGACAGAGCTGGTGTAATGGAGTCAGGTTTGTAGGCCTCCTTGCTCGCACTCGCTTTTTCGGTTCCGCCCACAACTTTTCTATAGGATGATGTCAGTGCTTTGTGATGGCCACTCCAATACCTTGACTTTGTTGTCCTTAAGCCATTTTTCCACAGCTTTGGAAGTATGCTTTGGGTCATTGTCCATTTGGATGACCCATTTGCGACCAAGCTTTAACTTCCTGACTGGTGTCTTGAGATGTTACTTCAATCTATCCACATAATTTTCCTACTTCATGATGTCATCGATTTTGTGAAGTGCACCAGTCCCTCCTGCAGCAAAGCACCCCTACAACATGATGCTGCCACCCCCGTGCTTTACAGTTGGGATGGTGTTCTTCGGGCTTGCAAGTCTCCCCCTTTTTCCTCCAAACATAACGATGGTCATTATGGCCAAACAGTTCTATTTTTGTTTCATCAGACCAGAGGACATTTCTCCAAAAAGTACGATATTTGTCCACATGTGCAGTTGCAAACTGTAGTCAGGCTTTTTATGGCGGTTTTGGAGCAGTGGCTTCTTCCTCGCTGAGCGGCCTTTCAGGTTACTGTGGATATAGATACTTTTGTACCTGTTTCCTCCAGCATCTTTACAATGTCCTTTGCTGTTGATCTGGGATTGATTTGCACTTATTGCACCAAAGGACATTCATCTATTGAAGACAGAACGTGTCGCCTTCCTGAGCGGTATGACGGCTGTGTGGTCCCATGGTGTTCATACTTGCGTACTATTGTTTGTACAGACGAACGAGGTACCTTCAGGCATTTTGGAAATTGCTCCCAAGGATGAACCAGACTTGTGGAGGTCTACAATTATTTTTCTCAGGTCTTGGCTTATTTCTTTTGATTTTCCCATGATGTCAAGCAAAGAGGCATTGAGTTTGAAGGTAGGCTTGAAATACATCCACAGGTACACATCCAATTGACTCAAATTATGCCAATTAGCCTATCAGAAGCTTCTCAAGCCATGACATCATTTTCTGGAATTTTCCAAGCTGTTTAAAGGCACAGTCAACTTAGTGTATGTCTGTAAACAATTGTTGGAAAAATTACTTGTCATGCACAAAGTAGATGTCCCAACTGACTTGCCAAAACGATAGTTTGTTAACAAGAAACGTGTGGAGTGGTTGAAAAATGAGTTTTAATGACTCCAACCTAAGTGTATGTAAACTTCCGACTTCAACTGTATAATGTACTTCATATGACATGTTGGATAGACATTGTCGTATTCACAAAATGTATTGCATTGCTCATACTATTCAGTATATTTAAGAACGGAAATCATACCATATTTGCTACAAACAGCTCAGGACCTGAGTAGTATGATAATTTCAGATCTAAGTCTCATTGATGTTAGTAATATCACAGCAATGTATCACAGTCACACTAATTATGATCATACAGACAATTCCTATTTTCCGATACCACTGCTTTCCACTTTGATGTGCTTAGTGACATGAAAAGCAATCCATTCTGGTCCTCTTTGTTCTTTTTCCCTTTCCTCCTCTCCATCTTCCTCCTTCTCCTCCTCCTCTCCATCTTCCTCCTCGCCATCTCCCTCTTCTTCCTCCTCTCCATCTCCCTCTTCTTCCTCATCTCCATCTCCCTCTTCTTCCTCATCTCCATCTCCCTCTTCTTCCTCCCCTCCATCTCCCTCTTCTTCCTCATCATCTTCCTCTTCTCCATCTCCTTCCTCCCTCTTCCTGCTCTCCATCTCCCTCTTCTTCCATCTTCCACGTCACCCTCTCCATCTCCCGCTTCCTCTTTTCCCCTTCCTCTCCCAACTCCTCATCCTACCCCTCTACCCCTTCTCATCTCTCTCTTCTTTCTCTCCCGCCTCCTCATCTTTCTCTAGGCCACAGGGGTGAGCCCGGATCTGCTCCTTGTCACCGTCCTACCAGGGTTGCCCACGGCTGCAGAGTTTTTCCTCCTGCCAGACAAAGAGTTAACAGAGGGCAAGCCAGAGAAGAACTCAGCTCATTTAGACCAGGTATGATTGATTAAATAACAGGCATTTTGTGTGAGTTGAAACATAGACATAACATATTATAGGCCTTAGCCTTATTCAAAATGCATGAAATAAAGGTTTATTCATGCTTGTGACAGGTTAAAAAAGCATATCGGTCAGTTAACTATTAGCAAAATGGGTATCTGACAACTACCATAAAAGTAAATCATAACATTTAATACATTACGTTCCTATATTGATTCATGCCAGATGTTTGAGTGGGAGTAGTAGCATACTTTTTATGCGTTAATTTGACAAATATTTGTCACTGAATGACATTTGGAGCTATATTTTAGGGGGATATTACTCTGCTTGTTGGATGTTTGGGTTTGACGGCTAAGCACTTGTTTTCTTGCACCAACATGTTCGCCATCTGTTGATTTCCCTGTTATTCCATTTGGCATAATTTAGAGGTCTCCACCTAACTAAACATGAGTAGGCTTAGAAATATTCATTTTTCTAACATTCTTCACTAATACATAGCTGTGTTGGTCTATACTGCTACATCGTCTGAAAACAGAATTGCAACGTATTTGTACGGCTTATAAGGCTTCATGTTTTCTCCAGTAGATGCAAATATTTTCCACATGGGCTTACACACACACACACACACTCTGCAGAATATCAACTAGCCTCATCAATAAGTGTGACAAGCTTTTAAAAGCCATCTCTGCGGACAACTTTACTGTAGAATTCCCAGAGTCATCTCAATGTGAGAGGGTGGGGGTTGCAGTCTTTCACAGGACTAAATCCTGACAAAGATGGTGTCTCTGCAGACTCTGAATCAGCATCAGGTATCAAGATGGACTGAATTAGCTCCACGGCCCATATAATAGATCATGGATGATCATTAAAAAGATGTGAGTAGAATAGAACCACTCAGGCCCCAGCAATGCATCTTTATTCAAGGTTTGCATCTTGAAAGTGTAATGTGTGGTTGTGCTTATTAGAATGTATAATAGATTTGGTGACCCCGACACACAGTGTGAAAAAGTAATTATTCATAGCTGGAGTCTAATTTTAAACTTGGTAGGAAATATAAAAGCTGGAAGCAATGTGAAGGACTACTTGTATCACAATTCATTTGGTAAATGAGGCAGATAAAATTAATGAAGCCTAGCAAAGAAATAAGATGGATTCCGCAGGGAAAAGGGAATTTGTTTGGCCAGGGTCGTTCTATGCATGACCTGCATATAGATTCTCTGTTTTAGTCTTTGGCCTGAAGGCAACGTGAAAAGGATACAACTTTGTTAAATGACATATCTGACATAATGTGTTACAGTTTAGATTTATAATGGTACAACTCATCATTTGTGTGATTTGATATCATATGGACGGTACAGTTCAGGGGACTATGTCCGGGCTAAATTGGAAGCATCATGAAATGGAACACTGTATTCCAGCTGTAGCCTCAAGGTCAGGGTGATATGTCTGATTTATGTCCAAACTGCACGTTCTCTGTGCAGAAGGTTACTTGTCGCTCTAAAAACCCAGTGTAAAAGCAAGGTTTTTCATCAAATAGGCCCTGCATTATGTATTGAAGTGGTGAGAACCGGCACGGATTCATCCATAGATATTTCACTTTAAATGGGTTTCTGGGTGGAGGGAGCGTGCGGTGAGCCGTGGGGGAGGGGGGGGGGGGGGGGGTGTAGTATCAGCGAGTCATTGGTCGTGAGTATCAGTAAGTATGTGGTGGAAAGATCTGCCTCAGCATAGTATGCATGAGAAGAAACTCATTCTGAAACTAACCAATAATATGACTAGAGTAGGTATACTATTTAATTATGTCTTATATTCTGTCTCTTTTATTATGTACGGTGAAGTGTATTGAGATGATTTTATGCAGTTTAGATACAGTTGGATTTGATTTAGTGTTGATCTATAGACTAGCGGTCAAGAGCATTGGGACAGTAACCGAACGGTTGCTGGTTTGAATCCCCGATCCGACTAAGTGAACATCTGTTAATCAGTCATGTGCGCCGAATACAACAAGTGTAGACCTTACCGTGAAATGCTTACTTAAGAAAGAGTTAAGAAAGTATTTACCAAATAAACTAAAGTAAAAAATAATAAAAGTAACACAATAAAATAACAATAATGAGGCTAATAACGATACAGTGGGTTAGTCTAAGGTAATTTGTATGTAGGTGGAGTGACTATGCATAGATATTAAACAGCGAGTAAAAACAAATGGGGGGGAGTCAATGTAAATAGTCCGGGTGGCCATTTGATTAATTGTTCATCGGTCTTATGGCTTGGGGTTGGAAGCTGTTAAGGAGCCTTTTGGTCTTACACAGAACCCAAACCGGCTGCGCGCGTGCGCCATCGTGCATAAATCTATTTTGTCCCCCTACACCAAATGCAACCACAACACGCAGGTTAAAATATCGAAACAAACTCTGAACCAATGACATTAATTTGGGGACAGGTCGAAAAGCATTAAACATGTATGGCAATTTAGCTAGTTGCTTGCACTTGCTAGCTAATTTGTCCTATTTAGCTAGCTTGCTGTTGCTAGCTAATTTGTCCTGGGATATAAACATTGAGTTGTTATTTTACCTGAAATGCACAAGGTCCTCTACTGTGACAGTTAATCCACACATTAAACGGTCAACCGAATCGTTTCTTGTCATCTCTCCTCCTTCCAGGCTTTTTTATCTTTGAACTTATATGGTGATCAGCATCTAAACTTTCATAGTATTACCACGACTACCGACAAAACAGTTTGTCTTTCAATCACCCACGTGGGTATAACCAATGAGAAGATGGCACGTAGGTACCTGCTTCTACAAACCAATGAGGAGATAGGAGAGGCAGGACTTTCAGCGCGATCTGCGTCAGAAATAGAAAGGAGTTCTATTGTAGCCCTTGGTGTCGCAGATGCTCGTTGGCGCACACGAGCAGTGTGGGTGCAATAATTGAATAACATTGATTTCTAAATGTATTTTGCGAGGCTTGCGCACGTGACATGTCCGGTCTGGTCAGCATGTTAGACTTGGTGCTCTGGTTCCGCTAGCCATGTGGTAGCAGAGAAAACAGTCTTTGACCTGGGTGACTGGATTCTCTGACAATGTTTTGGGCTTTTCTTTGACACACCTAGTATATAGGTCCTGGATGGCAGGAAGCTTGGCCCCAGTGATGTACTGGGCTGTACGCACGACCCTCTGTAGCGCCTTACGGTCAGATGCCTAGCAGTTGTCATACCAGGAGGTGATACAATGTGTCAGGATGCTCTCGATGGTGCAGCTATAGAACTTTTTGAGGATCTTTTCAGTCTCCTGAGGGGGAAAAGGTTTTGTCGTGCCCTGTCTTGGTGTGTTTGGACCATGATAGTTTGTTGGTGATGTGGACACCAAGGAACTTGAAACTCTCGACCTGCTCCACTACAGCACCGTCGATGTTAACGGGGCCTGTTCGGCCCGCCTTTTCCTGTTGTCCATGATCAGCTCCTTTGTCTTGCTCACAAATATATGAGCAATATATTTCCCTCACTAACTTTAAACATCAGCTATCTGAGCAGCTAACCGATTGCTGCAGCTGTACATAGCCATCTGTAAATAGCCCATCCAATCTACCTACCTCATCCCCATATTGTTTTTATTTACTTTTCTGCTCTTTTGCACCGCAGTATTTCTACTTGCACATTCATCATCTGTACATCTGTCACTCCAGTGTTAATTGATAAATTGTAATTACTTTGCCACTATGGCATATTTATTGCCTTACCTCCGCACGCCATTTGCACACACTGTAGATAGACTTTATTTTTTTTCTATTGTGTTATTGACTGTACGCTTGTTTATCCCATGTGTAACTCTGTGTCGCACTGCTTTGCTTTATCTTGGCCAGGTCGCAGTTGTAAATGAGAACTTGTTCTCAACTAGCCTACCTGGTTAAATAAAGGTGAAATAAACCATTTTTAAAACATTGAGGGATTGGTAGTTGTCCTGGCACCCCACTGCCAGGTCTCTGACGACCTCCCTATAGGCTGTCTCATCGTTGTTGGTGACAGGACCCTTGAGCAAGGCAATTAACCCTAATTGCCCCTGTAAATCGCTCTGGATATGACAATAAATGTACATTTACTCTCACAGATCTCTGATATAAAAAGCTCCAATAAATAGTTTATTTAGAAATCTTAATACTCTAATTATTATGTAAATCGATGCGCCATATACTTTAAAGGAATGTTTTTGTTGTTGTTTGTCTCTCCCTCTCTAGCTCTCTGAAATCTTGCTTAGCGCCCTCAACCAAAACCTGGTCCAGTTCACCCTTCGGCCTGGGGTCCAGGTCACAGTATACGCTGCACATTTGTCAGCAGGTAAGTGTCTGCATCTCTTCGAATACAAATACCTACATTTTGTTTGTGTTTGCTCGTGTATTGTGGATAACTGGGTCTTTTTAATGACTATATAGATGGATAGAGATAGTTCTAGATAGAAATAGAGAGCCAGGGCCCCGTATTCAAAAAGCGTCTCAGAGAACTTCTGATCTAGGATCCGTTTTGCATTTTAGATCATAACAAATAAGATTATATGGAAAGGAAGGAACTGATCCTAGATCAGCACTCCTACACTAAGACGCTTTGTGAATACAGGCCCAGGAGGTCTATTTCCTGCCCAGCGACTAACACCACCCCAACCCTGTTGTCTGATTGGCTCCCATCATGTAGCTACACAGAGACATTCAGAGAGTGAGCATCGTTACAAGTATGTGTGCCTCTTCCTTTTGGGGATGCTGCTACTGTCCTAGGGGCTTATAAGATAAAGAGTAAGAGAAGTCAATAAATACTTACCGTATCAAAAACATAATCACAATTTTATTGTTATGTTTTGTATTTTATTAATTAGTAGGTGTCACTTTTCATGTTGACTTCTTCTCTATGGAAACTGTTTGGAATTCAATGTATACTGTACTGTGTGACTCTTGTCTCCCACCTCTACAGCGCCCCTAGTGGACACGAGTGAGAACCACAGCGGCTCGGCCATGCTGATGCTGCTGTCGGTTGTGGTTCTGGGTTTGGCGATATTTGTCGTCTACAAATTCAAAAGGTACAGTGCTCATGATATACTGTAGAGATGATCTCTATAACCCATATCTGGTTGTAAGTTGCTAGGACGTAGGGAGAATCTTACTAACCAAGTGGGAAAGTTCCTGAGTGTTGACGAAACATTTGGAATTGGCTAGGACACTGAGGAGTGATCTCTGATCTCATTGTTTGACTAGGGTCTAATCCCACTTCTGACCCCAATTGTGAGCTACAGTATATTTATGGTTATACATCAGATGGGAAATTGGGGAAAATTACTAACCAAATGAGAGTTACTGAGTGTCTAGACATTTTGGCATTTAACAAAAATACTGTCTATCAAAGGTCTGTGTGAAAACTTTCAGTTTCAAGGGAGAAATGGCTTATCTCTTTCAACTTTCTTAGACTCCTTTTGTCGAGGCATTTTCTCAGTCCGCAAATGAAATGCCAGTCAGCCTTCAGGCATTATCAATATTTAGCCCTTTGAGCTTTGCTAGTTGACCTTTCTGAAATGTTAAATTATTTCCGTCCACCATGGTACAGTTCTGTGTGAAAGGGCAGTAGGGGTCAATGAGACCAGATCTATAGAGGGAAACAGAAGAGGGAGAGAAAGAGCGAAAGCGAAACAACACATAGGTCTTAGAACATAAATGTGTTTATACAGTGGAATGTCTAATTGCCTTTTTTGATAATATTGTATTTTTGTGTTCCCTTTTTTTGCATCAAATACAAACATATACATACGAACAGCAACTTACAGACACACACAAGCAACGACTACAACTCCTCTGCCTTCCACAAGCATACAGTATAATCCTATTTTACATACAAATATATACAAAATTAGACATAAGGCCGGAAGGCATCGAAACAAAATATTTAAGTCAACTGGGTATATCTCCTGGGTGCGGCTACACATTATTGGGTTGTAAAAGAGGAGCATCAGAATTATTTGGTCCCCGAGGCAGGCAATCCCTCTCCCATTTTATTAGTCTGGCAAATTTCTTTATCCCCTGTCTCATTGTAAATCTTTCCTCAAGGAAGATCCCAGGCCTCAACGTCTATGCGCAGATGCAGAACGAAAAAGAACAAGAAATGATCCCGAGTCCAGTAAGTCCGACGGAAAGCACCCTGGTGTCCCCGAACACTCCGATGGAGCTGGTGACTTCTCCGGAGCTTATGGACACAGAGTTGAACACAAGGCCCATCGGTAAATGAATACGCCACTTTTATTTAAAAGAAAAACATGTACACTGGGGCAAAAAAGTATTTAGTCAGCCACCAATTGTGCAAGTTCTCCCACTTTAAAAAAATAAACTTTTGTTATTGACCCAAATACTTATTTCCCACCATAATTTGCAAATAAATTCATTAAAAATCCTACAATGTGATTTTCTGCATTTTTTTTTCTCATTTTGTCTGTCATAGTTGAAGTGTACCTATGATGAAAATTACAGGCCTCTCTCATCTTTTTAAGTGGGAGAACTTGCACAATTGGTGGCTGGCTAAATACTTTTTCCCCCCACTATATATATACATATATAGATTTTTACTAAGTTACTAAGTGCTACAAATGTAATTTCACTTTGACTGCAATTTCTTGTCATATAATTACATTTTGTTCCATCGCTTTCACATACTACACTGCTAAAAAAAATAAAGGGAACACTAAAATAACACATCCTAGATCTGAATGAAGGAAATATTCTTATTAAATACTTTTTTCTTTACATAGTTGAATGTGCTGACAACAAAATCACACAAAAATGATCAATGGAAATCACATTTATCAACCAATGGAGGTCTGGATTTGGAGTCACACTCAAAATTAAAGTGGAAAACCACACTACAGGCTGATCCAATTTTGATGTAATGTCCTTAACACAAGTCAAAATGAGGCTCAGTAGTGTGTGTGGCATCCACGTGCCTGTATGACATCCCTACAACGCCTGGGCATGATGACCTCTTGATGAGATGGCGGATGGTCTCCTGAGGGATCTCCTCCCAGACCTAGACTAAAGCATCCGCCAACTCCTGGACAGTCTGTGGTGCAACGTGGCGTTGGTGGATGGAGCGAGACATGATGTCCCAGATGTGCTCAATTGGATTCAGGTCTGGGGAACGGGCAGGCCAGTCCATAGCATCAATGCCTTCCTCTTGCAGGAACTGCTGACACACTCCAGCCACATGAGGTCTAGCATTGTTTTGCATGAGGAGGAACCCAGAGCCAACCGCACCAGCATATGGTCTCACAAGGGGTCTGAGGATCTCATCTCGGTATCTAATGGCAGTCAGGCTACCTCTGGCGAGCACATGGAGGGCTGTGCGGCCCCCCAAAGAAATGCCACCCCACACCATGACTGACCCATCACCAAACCGGTCATGCTGGAGGATGTTGCAGGCAGCAGAACATTCTCTACGGCGTCTCCAGACTCTGTCATGTCTGTCACATGTGCTCAGTGTGAACCTGCTTTCATCTGTGAAGAGCACAGGGCGCCAGTGGCGAATTTGCCAATCTTGGTGTTCTCTGGCAAATGCCAAACGTCCTGCACGGTGTTGGGCTGTAAAGCACAACCCCCACCTGTGGACGTCGGGCCCTCATACCACCCTCATGGAGTCTGTTTCTGACCGTTTGAGCAGACACATGCACATTTGTGGCCTGCCGGAGGTCATTTTGCAGGGCTCTGGCAGTTCTCCTCCTGCTCCTCCTTGCACAAAGGCGGAGGTAGCGGTCCTGCTGCTGGGTTGTTGCCCGCCTACGGCCTCTTCCACGTTTCCTGATGTACTGGCCTGTCTCCTGGTAGCGCCTCCATGCTCTGGACACTATGCTGACAGACACAGCAACTCTTCTTGCCACAGCTCGCATTGATGTGCCATCCTGGATGAGCTGCACTACCTGAGCCACTTGTGTGGGTTGTAGACTCCATCTCATGCTACCACTAGAGTGAAAGCACCGACAGCATTCAAAAGTGACCAAAACATCAGCCAGGAAGCATAGGAACTGAGAAGTGGTCTGTGGTCACCACCTGCAGAACCACTCCTTTATTGGGGGTGTCTTGCTAATTGCCTATAATTTCCATCTGTTGTCTATTCCATTTGCACAACAGCATGTGCAATTTATTGTCAATCAGTGTTGCTTCCTAAGTGGACAGTTTGATTTCACAGAAGTGTGATTGACTTGGAGTTACATTGTGTTGTTTAAGTGTTCCCTTTATTTTTTTGAACAGTGTATATCGGTTGCCATGACGATAATCTTTTGTCATTAACATAAGAGACTTTCACTGAGGTTTTGATTAATAAATTGATAGCCCCATTCCACTCTACGTTTGAGCAAGAGCCTCATTCATTGTGGAGAAATGTGACTTAACTCATACTGACTGGAATGTCTTCTGACATCTTTCCTCATGTCTCTGTCTCCCATCATCTTCTCCTTTTAAAGGATGCATCAAACCTCACGCACATGTCAAGTTCTCAACGGAACTCCCCACGTACATCAACATTTAAAAACTCTGGACAACTCCGAAAACAGCAACTCCATTCTGTGTCATGGACTTTTTTAATCATTTGAGCGGACACAATGGTTTTGAGCTTTATACCTGTGCATGTTGGACTTTACTGACTTTGCTGACACTTACTGTGCTCTGTGAAAACCAGAAGAAACTGTATACAGGTTGTTGTTTTTTTATACGTAATATAAGTCTATCCAATAAAAAATAATTTTTGATGAAATGTATTTATACAAAGTCAAGTACATAACTACAAATGGAAAGCCAGCATGATCTAAAGAAAAAAATGCATAAAAAACAACTCTTTTGGTTAGCTTACTGTAAGTGTCTTACATCCTTTTTCGCTACTGTGTGTCGCTAACAGAGGTGGTACACTATTTATTCATAAGAATATCCTTTATAGTATATAACTGAATTTAAAATCACATTTATTTTGTAAATCATGAATGTCTGTGATATGTGTATTTTAATAACAAATTGCAAACTGAAAAACGATATCAATTATTAATACAACCATTTTGTTTCCGTTCTGTTCACTGTCTCACGAAAAGCTGATTATGGCACAATACTCTTTTGTACTAAAATGTTTTGTTTTTGCTTACAATGTAATAATTCGAAGACAGATACAGGGTTTGGTAGTCTCTCTTGATTTGGTGATTTTATTGAACTTTGCTGTTAATCTCTACACTCACGAGCTATATTTAACGAGAAACACTAGTTGTAGGACACTGTTTTTTCCCCCCAATGTAATAGCTTGGCCTGAGAACCGTGGTGCTAGCCTGCTACCATGATAGGGACTTCAAGAGAAGCCAATGTAGATGCATTATGTTTTCAGTTCCCTCAAACACCATGCATTAGTTACACTTGATTTCATAGAGGAGAACTGGGCAAAGGGCAGTTATTTGGGGGGCATCAAAATCGGTAAATATCCTCTCAAAGTAACTTTATTTCCCCAAAGTTAACTGACGTCCCAATTTGGAGGTTGCGAAAGTTAAAATGAAAAACAGCTGCTTTAAGATGAAATATCAAGTGGAGCATTCAGAGCGAAAAAAAAGAGTGGACTGCCTTTTAGGGCAAGACACACCAGGGCATTGAAATAGGAAGAACAGAACTGCAAGTCTGGTCAGGAATTTAGTTAATGCAGCCAGTCAAGCTCAATGCTGGTTAAGGTTGGTGACACATTTAGGCTAATGTCCCACAGTCTCGGCCCCATGTTCTCCATCTCTGTAGCGTATTATACCCGCTTTCAAGAACCAAAGGAAGTAGAGCGCAGATGGTAGGGTACATGGATGGTTAACTTGTTTTGAGAAGCAGGGTTAGACGCAGTCGAACCCCGAAGTGTTGTTCTGACAGACGTGATTGTTTGGTTGATGGTTATGGCATTTCAGAAGACCCTTATTGTCCTTGTCATTCCATAAAGACAATTATGGAGGGGAAATTGTTATATTTCTGGAATCTTCACATAACCATTATTCTACTGTAGCTGGACAGTGATGCTAAAATATTCCAAATGACTAGAACTATGTTGCATACATATTGTATACACACACGAACAACCACCCACCAACACACAACCTAGAATGTACAGTACCAGTCAAGTTTGGACACACCTACCTCATGTAGTAACCAAAAAAGTGTTAAACGAATCAAAATGTATTTTATAATTGAGATTCTTCAAAGTAGCCATCCTCTGCCTTGATGACAGCTTTGTACTCTCTTGGCATTCTCTCAACCAGCTTCACCTGGAATGCTTTTCCTTCACTCTGCTGTCCAAGTCATTCCAAACCATCTCAATTGGGTTGAGGTTGAGTGATTATGGAGGCCAGGTCATCTGATGAGGCACTCCATCACTCTCTTTCTTGGTCAAATAGCCCTTACACAGCCTGGAGGTGTGTTTTGGGTCATTGTCCTGTTGAAAAACAAATGATAGTCCCACTAAGTGCAAACCAGATTGGATGGTGTATCGCTGCAGAATGCTGTGGTAGCCACGTTGGTTAAGTATGCCTTGAATTCTAAATAAATCACAGACAGAGTGTCACCAGCAAAGCACCATCACACCACCTCCTCCATGCTTCACGGTGGGAACCACACATGCGGAGATCATCTGTTCACCTACTCTGCGTCTCAGAAAGACATGGCGGTTGGAACAAAACATCTCAAATTTGGATTAATCAGACCAAAGAACTGATTTCCACCAGTCTAATGTCCATTGCTCATATCTCTTTGCTCAAGCAAGTCTCTTCTTATTATTGGTGTTCTTTAGCAGTGGTTTCTTTGCAGCAATTCAACCATGAAGGCCTGATTCACACAGTCTCCTCTGAACAGTCGATGTTGAGATGTGTCTGCTACTTGAACTCTGAAGCATTTATTTGGGCTGCAATTTCTGAGACTGGTAACTCTAACAAACTTATCCTCTGCAGCAGAAGTAACTCTGGGTCTTCCTTTCCTGTGGCGGTCCTCATGAGAGACAGTTTCATCATAGTGCTTGATGGTTTTTGCGACTGCACTTGAAGAAACTTTCAAAGTTCTGGAACTGTTCCGCATTGACTGACTTTCATGTCTTACAGAAATAATGGACTGTTCTTTCTCTTTGCTTATTTGAGTTGTTCTTTCCATAATATGGACTTTGTCTTTTACCAAATAGGCTATCTTCTGTATACCACCCCTACCTTGTCACAACACAACTGATTGGCTCAAACTCAGAAAATAAAAAAGGAAATCAAATTCTACAAATAAACTTTTAACAAGGCACACCTGTTAATTGAAATTAATTCCAGGTGACTACCTCATGAATCTGGTTGAGAGAATGCCAAGAGTGTTCAAAGCTGTCATCAAGGCAAAGGGTGGCTACTTTGAAGAATCTCAAATATATAATATATTTTGAGTTTAACACTTTTTTTGGTTACCACATGATTCCATGTGTTATTTCATAGTTTCGATGTCTACACTGTTATTCTACAATGTAGAAAATAGTACAAATAAAGAAAAACCCTTGAATGTGTAGGGGTGTCCAAACTTTTGACTGGTAGTGTAAATCGAGAAAGAAACAGGACAATGTTCATGTCTTTGACCTTAAATAAGAGGTCTTTTCACATAGATATGGACTAACTCATTGTTACATTGCTATCTTCCAATTGTGTTTCATAGTAAAGCTTCTTAGATATTTCATTATGAAAAAGTGCCCATCCTCCGGTTTAAACATGTATATTTGAGGCTGCATGCTAGTACTTTTTTAAATAACAAACCTAATTTCATCTTCTGTTTTTATTTTGTTTTATTTTTTACTTTCAAATCGACAAGAACATAGGTATTTCCTCTCAAATAATACTATAAAGTTGCTATTTTATGTATATCAAAAACTATGACATTGTAACAGCTTTTGGCTAATGTTTTAACAAATGACTGGTTGAACTACAGAATATAGAACTCCATCAGAGCAGCAGGAAACTCTAGCAATATGACCCTATATTTACTCCTGATTATCACATTAAAGGATTTAAGAGACTTTTCTGAGTGAATGGTCTCTTTAACATAAGTCTTCGAATAACAAGCTTTCGTGCTCCATATAAGTATTTTGACCAACAGAACAATGGCGGAGCTCTCAGAGCAACCCCTTAGGCAATATTCAGCTGAGAACGAATCCACCGGCCCACACTGGCTCAAGTTAAGCACCTTCTGCCTTTGAATCCTTCAGGTTCACAAATGGAGGCGGACAGGTGGAACTTCCTGGAAGCTCTGCTGGCAAGTGATGGGGAAACTCTGGGCCGGGATGTTCAGACATTTTGTGATGTTATAACATACTATGATGTCACAGGACAGGAACCCAAGGTGTGGGCTGGGCTGTATACGAATGACAGACTAGCTAGAGTAAGAAACGGGCATGTCTAGTTCTCAACAGCCTGAATGTCTTGTTTCTAAAGCAGTTCTAATATGGACACCGTAAAACCTTGTTTAACATCTCAAACAAGGTCTGATTTCTACCAGTGAAACCAGCAGTATGGTGTCCATTTTAGGACATTATCCAGCTGTGTGAAGGCATTAAAAGGAAAGCAGCAGAGACACTTCACGAGGACTTGATTTTGTTCATCCTTAAGCTATAACTTCGCTCTCTTCCCCCATAGAGTTAGTGAGATTATTTTTGTAGACAGAGTTTTATTACTGTAAAGCTTTTATATAAAAATACAAAAGTTTAGGTGTACAATATTTTTTGTTTTGACCTTTAAATGTGCTGTGTGTAATTGTTTTATGCATTTACAATCATATTTATTAAATTAAAAAGTTGATGTTAACTGTGTTTTCATTTTCTTACAATATTTGTAAAAAAAAAATACTATGTATTTGAGGAAGTTATATTCAACCTATAAAGAAAATCGAATCAAACGTGTTGGTATATTCTTATCCAGGCATACATGACAAATACATTGACAAATGTTGCATTTACCTTTACATCCATACTTGGTAAATACAATGACGAATGTATTTTCTCATATGCATACTCCGACATACAGTATGTGTAGTAGATGTGACTTATCGTCTCGTAAGTGATTCCAGTAATGGTATACTTGATAATATGTCAACTTTAAGTAATAGCACAAACCTTACCATGCATAAAGCACTCAATATATTATTTTATCACAATGACTTCACTATAAAATCCTCATCACGCTTCCTGTGAGGGTATCTGAGGCAACATAACGCAAGAGTGGTGATAATTCTGACAGTAATACAGAACCCTGTGTCCCCAACAAAGGGTTAATGGGAGAGTGAGCGATGGAGAGAGTGACAGAGAGAGGGAGTGAAAGAAGCAGAAAGGAGATGATTGAGCATTAGAAGAGTCCGATGGAGAAGAGACAGGGATAGAGATATGGAGGGAGAGAGAGAGAGGGAGCGATGTAGGTGAGAGAAAAGGAGAAAGAACAATGGAAAGAGAGACGGAGACCAACGTCCGGGGCCATTAGTGATGCATGGTAATGCTGCATCAGACTGACTTGAGGGACTCTTTAATCGTTCAAAGTCAGACCAGGGCCGGTGCCCTGGGAGATTAACCAAAGATCAATGCCAACAGGGGGCCAAGCCCAGCGCTCCCTACTGCTGCTCCTGACATCTCAAGGAAATGGACTGCAGTGTCCCCAGAGATCCAGCAGCTAGAGCACACAGCACGGTGTAGCCCTACTGCCTATATAGGGCTGGTATTATTAGACTAAACGAGAGACACAGAGAGAGGCGTTTAACACTGTTGAAGAAAAACATGCGATGATGACGTTCACCTTGCAATGCCAATATTAGCCAGCGAGAGAGAGAGAGAATGGCATCAAACACTTTTAAGTTAATCATGTGATTGCATTTCTAGTGTGCTTTGACTTCAATGGTTCTTCACCCAAGGAACATAATACCTACAGTGCCTTGTGAAAGTGTTCACCCCTTTGGCATTTTCCTATTTTGTTGCCTTTACAACCTGGAATTAAAATAGATTTTCTGGGAGTTTGTATCATTTGATTTACACAACATGGCTAACACTTTGAAGATTTTTTATTGTGAAACAAACAAATAAGACCAAAAAACGGAAACGGAAAGCGTGCATAACTATTCATCCCACCCAAAGTCAATACTTTGTAGGGCCACATTTTGCAGCAATTACAGCTGCAAGTGTCTTGGGATATGTCTCTATAAGCTTGGCACATCTAGCCACTGGGATTTTTGCCCATTCTTCAAGGCAAAACTGCTCCAGCTCCTTCCAGTTGGATGGGTTTCTGCTGGTGTACAGAAATCTTTAAGTCATACCACAAATTCTCAATTGGATTGAGGTCTGGGCTTTGACTAGGCCATTCCAAGACATTTAAATGTTTCCCCTTAAACCACTCAAGTGTTTCTTTAGCAGTATGCTTAGGGTCATTGTCCTGCTGGAAGGTGAACCTCCATCCCAGTCTCAAATCTCTCTTTGTTGCCTCTCTGATTAATGTCCTCCTTGCCTGGTCCGTGAGTTTTGGTGGGCGGCTCTCTCTTGGCAGGTTTGTTGTGGTGCCAAGTTGTTTAATAATGCATTTAATAATGGTGCTCTGTGGGATGTTCAAAGTTTTGGAAATTGTTCTATAACCCAACCCTGATCTGTACTTCTCCACAACTTTGTCCCTGACCTGTTTGGAGATCTCCTTGGTCTTCATGGTGCCGCTTGCTTAGTGGTGTTGCAGACTCTGGGGCCTTTCAGAACAGGTGTATATAAACTGAGATCATGTGACATATCATGTGACACGTAGATTGCACACAGGTGGACTTTATTTCATTAATTATGTAACTTCTGAAGGTAATTGGTTGCACCGGATCTTATTTAGTGGCTTCATAGCAAGGGGGGTTAATACATATATGCACTTTATTTAAATTTTTAATTTAAAAAAAATATTTTGAAAGAGGTTCTTTTTTCATTTCACCTCACAAATTTGGACTATTTTGTGTATGTCCATTACATGAAATCCAAATAAAAATACATTTAAATTACAGGTTGTAATTTTGTTGTAAAGCAACAAAATAGGAAAAACACCAAGGGGGGTGAATACTTTTGCAAGGCACTGTACACATAGCGTTTGATCATTGATGATCAGTAATACATCGGTTTTAGCAATGACTGTAATCCTGGTCCCTTATAGAGTTAGCGCCACCCCTGATAATGTCAACTTCAATAGTCTATGATGTCAT
The DNA here is from genome assembly GCF_013265735.2 of Oncorhynchus mykiss. Classification (NCBI taxonomy): domain Eukaryota; kingdom Metazoa; phylum Chordata; class Actinopteri; order Salmoniformes; family Salmonidae; genus Oncorhynchus; species Oncorhynchus mykiss. The sequence goes on along the minus strand of NC_048581.1, from coordinate 25,500,119 downwards.
GTTGAGTTAAAGCCCAAACTTAAAGTCAGGGAGTCTAGCGCTGAAGAAAAGAAGACGTAATTGCTTGAAGAGAGAGGAGGTTTAAAGGGAAGGACAGGAGGAGGACAGGAGAGTGTGTATGTTTCTGGTGGAACAGCTCCCTGGGTAATTAAATCCCCTTCTTAGCCTTTACATCAGTCAAAGACAAAGAACTGCATAGTTATAACACATTCCAGGAGCACACCCCCATTCTCATCGACACGTCTGCAGTGGAGCAGGTTGAGAGCTTCAAGTTCCTTGGTATCCACATCACCAACAAACTAACTTGGTCCAAGCACACCAAGACAGTCGCTAAGAGTGCACGACAAAACCTATTCCCCCTCAGGAGACTGAAAATATTTAGCATGGGTCCTCAGATGCTCAAAAGGTTTTACAGCTGCACCATAGAGAGCATCCTGACTGGTTGTATAACTGCCTGGTATGGCAACTGCTCGGCCTCCGACCGCAAGGCACTACAGAGGGTAGTGCGAACGGCCCAGTACATCACTGGGGCCAAGCTTCCTGCCATCCAGGACCTCTATTTCCAGGCGTGTCAGAGGAAGGACCTAAACATTTTCAAAGACTCCAGCCACCCTAGTCATAGACTGTTCTCTCTGCTACCACATGGCGAGCGGTACTGGAGCGCCAAGTCTAGGTCCTAGAGGCTTCTAAACAGCTTCTACCCCCAAGCCATAATACCCCTGAATACCTAATAAAATGGCTATCCAGACTGTTTGCATCCCCCCCCATTTTTACACTGCTGCTACTCTCTGTTGTTATCATCTATGCATAGTCACTTTAATAACTCTACCTACATGCACATATTACCTCAACTAACCGGTGCCCCTGCACATTGACTCTGTACCGGTACCCCCCTGAATATAGTCTCGCTATTGTTGTTTTACTGCTGCTCTTTGATTACTTGTTACTTTTATTTCTTATTCGTATCCTTATTTTTTTAAAGTGCATTGTTGGTTAGGGGCTCGTAAGTAAACATTTCACTGTAAGGTCTACTGTATTCGGCGCATGTGACTAATAAAATTTAATTAGATTTGATATTCCTCTAAAGGCAACTCGAGAAGTAGCCCTTTCCTGCAGTCAAATGACCTAGTGGTCCCATGGATGGAATGTTATTCATGTTTTTCAGAATTTCACAAAACTCGCCAAAAAAAATCTGGTTTTGTTATATTTCAGTCTTCAGTGATTTATATAAAGTGTAATATTGGGATGCAAACTATTTTTATTTTATTTTACCAGGTAAGTAGACCGAGAACATATTCTAATTTACAGCAACGACCTGGGGAATAGTTACAGGGGTTCAATGAGACAATTGGAAGCTGGGAATGATTAGGTGGCCATGATGGTCATATTGGGAATTTAGCCAGTGCCATGTGATCTTTAGTGACCACAGAGAGTCAGGATATCCGTTTAAAGTCCCACCCAAAAGACAGCACTGTCATGACTTTGTCCCCCCCCCCACCAGTTGATGACCCACCCATAAATTCCAAAACTCTCTCTCTGCACTCTACAGAATGGACTTTTGGAAAGCCCTTTGTTACCTTTTGGAAAGCCCTTTGATTTGAAGACTCTACAGGACGGTAACATCAGAAAGTTGAACAACAAGACCATATTTCTGTAATGGAAGGGTCCGTTGGTACTTAAAGAATATGATGTCAGATCAGTCATTGTTTAGGTAGATTGTTACTGATGATAGGACGACATAATTGTGTCTTTGAAAGTCTACACATTCTAGTGTAAATCAGATTTACATCAAAATATTGCAAAACTATGTGATTAAACATGAAACTATTTGTGAGAAGATAAAATGTGATTTTAGCTTCTAAATGAGAGAATTGTTTCATAAGTAAACTTATTCTCAATCAGTAACCCCACCCATTGGAGCACAGACATTGGTTAGAAGTATGAAACACCTCCCTTCTCCTCCCCAGTACAAAAGCCCCCATAACGATCATTAACATTTAGTTCCAGAAATGTGAGGACTGCCGCCCGAACGATAAAAAGGGAAAATTTCAACGTGGATGTGACGATCACCAAGCTGGAACGGTGAATTTCGACTAGACCAGCCAGAATACAGCACGAGCTGATTATGGAATCTCGGTATGAACTTTGAACTATTATTCACTAAAGAAGAAGTGATACATCCTAGATGTCGAGTCATCAGCTGCATCTGTAAACATATGTGGCCTAGGAAAGGACAGCCAATCTCCTAAGAACGACAGGGTACTTCAACGTATTCGCTCTAGAATGCTACGACCAGAAAGATTCTTCAAAGGTCAATGGCGATCTCTGCTGGGTAAACCAGTTATTCATCTTCGACCCTTCTATAGAGACCCAATTTCTTTGTCCCTCAGTCTTCCCGCTCTTTCCTTCAAACCCAACCCCCTTGTGTAACCTGCCATCATATTGGGTTAGTCCACTAGAGACTTCATGACATGATTAGTAATCAATGTATGATCCATCCTGTGTACATGGAATTCTGTTTGATTAGTAAATAAATAATTAAGCCAATTTGTGTAATGCTGATTTAACTTGTTAGCCAGGGTTTGTGCAGATAACCAAGTACTTTACGACAATCAGAATGAGACTGAATAAGGTGACGATTAATAATTGACTACTATTGATACAAAAGGTCTTCAGATCTTTAAGAGAGTTTATTCGGAAGACAGCAGCTCCATAAACACTATTCCATGGTGCCCCATGTTATTAATAAGTTCATTGTTGCATGGTTTAATTCAATCATGTAATCAATTAAACGTTAGGTATTCGATTTGATAAAATATCCTGTCATCTCATTTAATCAGTCAGAGGCACAACTGCACCCTATACAGGGAAATGTCACCAGTCACTGCCCTGCGATATTTTATTTATTCAGAGGAAAGAGTGCCTACTACTGGCCCTCCAACACCACTTCCAGCAGCATCTGGTCTCCCATCAAGGGACCAAGCAGGACCAACCCAGCTTAACTTCAGAGGCAAGCAAGCAGGAGGATGCAGAGGGATATGTTTCTGACACAGTACAGGTGTCCTCTTTGTTTTAAGCCCATGTGTCATGTTCTGACTATAGAAAACCTGTATTTTCTATGGTAGAGTAGGTCAGGGCGTGACTAGGGTTTTTTGTTGTAGTTTATATTTTCTATGTGGAGTTCTAGGTTTGATTTTCTATGTTGGTGATTTGTATGATTCCCAATTAGAGGCAGCTGGTTATCGTTGTCTCTAACAAGAGCACCTCCTCCCAGCTGCCCACTGCACTGAGGCTAGGTAACACGGTCACCACCGATAAATCCATGATTATCGAAAACTTCAACAAGCATTTCTCAACGGCTGGTCATGCCTTCCTCCTGGCTACTGCAACCTCGGCCAACAGCTCCGCCCCCCGCTGCACCTACTCGCCCAAGCCTCTCCAGGTTCTCCTTTACCCAAATCCAGATAGCAGATGTTCTGAAAGAGCTGCAAAACCTGGACCCGTACAAATCAGCTGGGCTTGACAATCTGGACCCTCTATTTCTGAAACTATCCGCCGCCATTGTCGCAACCCCTATTACCAGCCTGTTCAACCTCTCTTTCATATCGTCTGAGATCCCCAAGGATTGGAAAGCTGCCGCAGTCATCCCCCTCTTCAAAGGGGGAGACACCCTGGACCCAAACTGTTACAGACCTATATCCATCCTGCCCTGCCTATCTAAGGTCTTCGAAAGCCAAGTCAACAAACAGGTCACTGACCATCTCAAATCCCACCGTACCTTCTCCGCTGTGCAATCTGGTTTCCGAGCCGGTCACGGGTGCACCTCAGCCACGCTCAAGGTACTAAACGATATCATAACCTCCATCAATAAAAGACAGTACTGTGCAGCCGTCTTCATCGACCTTGCCAAGACTTTCGACTCTGTCAATCACCATATTCTTATCGGCAGACTCAGTAGCCTCGGTTTTTCTGATGACTGCCTTGCCTGGTTCACCAACTACTTTGCAGACAGAGTTCAGTGTGTCAAATCGGAGGGCATGCTGTCCGGTCCTCTGGCAGTCTCTATGGGGGTGCCACAGGGTTCAATTCTCGGGCCAACTCTTTTCTCTGTATATATCAATGATGTTGCTCTTACTGCGGGCGATTCCCTGATTCTGTATACTTCGGCCCGTCCTTGGACACTGTGCTATCTAACCTCCAAACGAGCTTCAATGCCATACAACACTCCTTCCGTGGCCTCCAACTGCTCTTAAACGCTAGTAAAACCAAATGCATGCTTTTCAACCGTTCGCTGCCTTCACCCGCACGCCCGACTAGCATCACCACCCTGGATGGTTCCGACCTATAAGTACCTAGGTGTTTGGCTAGACTGTAAACTCTCCTTCCAGACTCATATCAAACATCTCCAATCTAAAATCAAATCTAGAGTCGGCTTTCTATTCCGCAACAAAGCCTCCTTCACTCACGCCGCCAAGCTTACCCTAGTAAAACTGACTATCCTACCGATCCTCGACTTTGGCGATGTCATCTACAAAATAGCTTCAAACACTCTACTCAGCAAACTGGATGCAGTTTATCACAGTGCCATCCTTTTTGTTACTAAAGCACCTTATACCACCCACCACTGCGACCTGTATGCTCTAGTCGGCTGGCCCTCGCTACATATTCGTCGCCAGACCCACTGGCTCCAGGTCATCTTCAAGTCCATGCTAGGTAAAGCTCCGCCTCATCTCAGTTCATTGGTCACGATGGCAACACCCACCCGTAGCACGCGCTCCAGCAGGTGTATCTCACTGATCATCCCTAAAGCCAACACCTCATTTGGCCGCCTTTCGTTCCAGTTCTCTGCTGCCTGTGACTGGAACGAATTGCAAAAATCGCTGAAGTTGGAGACATTTATCTCCCTCACCAATTTCAAACATCTGCTATCTGAGCAGCTAACCGATCGCTGCAGCTGTACATAGTCTATTGGTAAATAGCCCACCCAATTTTACCTACCTCATCCCCATACTGTTTTTATTTATTAACTTTTCTGCTCTTTTGCACACCAATATCTCTACCTGTACATGACCATCTGATCATTTATCACTCCAGTGTTAATCTGCAAAATTGTAATTATTCACCTACCTCCTCATGCGTTTTGCACACAATGTATATAGACTCTCCTTTTTTTCTACTGTGTTATTGACTTGTTAATTGTTTACTCCATGTGTAACTCTGTGTTGTCTGTTCACACTGCTATGCTTTATATTGGCCAGGTCGCTGTTGCAAATGAGAACTTGTTCTCAACTAGCCTACCTGGTTAAATAAAGGTGGAAAAAAATAAATAAAAAAATAAATAAACATTTGGGGATCATACTTAAGTAGCATTTTTTCCACCTGTGGGTTATGGGATATTGTTTATGTGTGTGACTACGTAGTCACGGGTCTTTGTAAGTTTTGATATTTTGTTTTCAGTTTCACTTATTCATTAAAAGATGTGGAACTATACTTACGCTGCGCCTTGGTCCGACCATCATTCTTACGAATGACGTGACACCATTTGAGGGCTGGCGTATACTTTTGTTTCAAAGTTGGTTTGTTTAGGACTACCAAGGAACACTCTGTGTGACCCTGATTTAGCCCACTGCAGTAAAATTAATGACTTTACAGACAACAACCTGTATTCCTGGTAGTGGTTGTTCCACATCAGTAGACTTCTCAGAAGGCTTATTCATCCTGTAACAACATTTACACCCGAAGATGCGTCTGATAAAAAGCAATAGTAGGACATGTCTTCTCTTCACTTTGAGCCGACACCTCAAAGTCTAGCAAACACACACAACCCAGGAACTGTAGAAGTACATCACACAGTGAACCATGGAGGTTAGAAACGGGACCTCTAATACAGGGACGCCAGCGTGCAGTGTAGCAGTAACAAACCAGCCGTCCTCTCTCTATTAACTCCACATGATGGAGCCTGTGTCGTGTACTTTAAAGAGGGAGCTGGCTGTCCCTCGAGGAAGGAAGGAAGGAAGGAAGTAGGGAGGAGGAGGGAGAGTGAGTGAGGACACTGGTGAGGGAATGTCACTTTGGTCCTCTCCTCAGTGATTTGCATGCTCTAATATTAATTGCCATTGGAAATGCTTTATTTCAGTAAAGGGGGTTCCCTGAGGGGACAGGTCTACAGAGAGGCTTCAGAGCAGAGAGTTAGAGGGAGAAATGCCTTTGCTGGTAACCTTCTAAAGCAGCAGAGTGGAGAGGGACTGGTAAGAAGTGTGCAGACAGAAGCAGGCACACATATATACACACAAACGCATTCATTCCAAACAAACACACACACACACATATGAAACACAATGCAATTTTCTTGGGAGGAGGGCTGTATATGAAATGGAAATGTTCGCAGAAAGACAACACACACACACAAACACACCAACACATAAAAGGAATTAATTTTATAGTTCTACTGATTACTCCTTCAATTCATTCTAGGGGAGTTCTGTGTATGCAATATTTTGAATGAAGACCAGGCTGCTACAATAGGCCTTTTGTTTTGACTCCAGAGGGTGTGTTTATCCATTGAGCTTGCAATTAATGTGATTTGACGATGATGTCCCTACAGGAGGCTCGAAAGGATTTGACAATACGACACACACACACACACACACACACACACACACACACACACACACACACACACACACACACACACACACACACACACACACACACACACACACACACACACACACACACACAGTAGGCCAGCTGTACGTAAACAGGCGCACATGCATGCACACATGCACACCCTCCCACACACATTGTCGTGCACACTCATACACACTCAAACACTCACACACATACACACACACTCCTCATCGCCTTTCCAAGATCATTAACATACAGTACCCGGGAGTTTAATGGTCTTACACGTTAATGTTCTCTCCTTGGAAGGGGAGCTTACAGCCATGTAGTTAAAACTGAGTTCAATGAGGTTGGACTCTTTAGTTATTGGGCCATGGTACTGAATACTGAATACTGAATACACAAACACACAACACACACACTCACTTTCTTGCATAATGATTGGTGAACTCATAATAGCTTCAGACACTTTTACGATAAGTACAACGGTAAAAGAAAAGACGGACAAAATTCAGAGAAATAAAGGCAGTAGTCATTATGAAGCCGTTTATTGTGCCACTGTTTGCTTTTGTTATTTAAACGTTACTAGCAACTCCAACAAATAAGAACCCAAGATGCAGTGAGACTGACAGGTTTTCATTGGAATCCACTTGGGTGCCTCATATTCCTCGCTTATCTCTGTTTCTGTGATAGCTCAGTTTAAAACTCATTTGCATTGTGTTATGAATGCTGTAGAGTAGAAGTCTTCCTTTAAGTTGAATAATGGAGTCAAATCTAGTTTTGTTTCGTAAAATGTCTTATTAATTGGTAATGAATAGATAATAAAGCACGTATTCTGAATAGAAAAAGATGATCCAGCTGATCATCAACAGAATTCTTCCCAAAAAGCTTATTTTTAACTTCCCGTTCATTTTTTTGTGTGATTCAATTGAAAGGAAATCGAAGAGATTAAAATGGATTCATAATTAATTGAGGAAAGATGAAATTCTCATAAAACCTGAATCAAACTAATTGGCGCACAGACAGTCATATTATCTGATAATATCCCTGAGAGCCATTTCTCTTGATGATTGCCAATTAAATGCATTACATTTTTCCTTTCCTTTGGCACTTGTGAGTGCAGAAACCAGGAGCTATCGTAAGCTTTTAGTCAAACTAAACGTTTTCATCATTCATGGGACTAAAATGCTATTTCTGTGAACTATACCAGCCCAGAGAATTCTTCCATTAGACAGCCGGAATTGAAACAGAGCGTAAATGATCCGAAGTGCTCAACATGGCGCAACATGTTGGCAAAACATTTGTCTAATGTAGGGTTTCTTAAACTATGGATCAGGACCCAAACTGTGCCCTGGGCATGTGAGAGGTGGGCCGCGAGTTATGAGAATATAATTACCCACTATTTCATCATAATTTGGGTCATTGGATGACGATTTGGGTCCTGGGAGAACGGTCAATTTCTCTTTTAGGTCATGAGCTAAAAAGTTTAAGAACCCTTGGTAATGGGTACAGTACCTTGCTTGGACTTCAAGACCCTTTAGTAGAACATCATAGAGAGTTTATTGTGTATATTTGTTGAGCAACAGTCATTGGAGTACCATTATTTATCCAATATTCTGACGATATGAAAATGGTAATGTTTCAGTTTGGTGTAGGGCCTGGAGTTTTTCCTGTTCACATCCCTGTCACATGATCAGGAAAATCTCCTGGCCCTAGTTATGAGGGGTTTTAAAGTTAACAGTAACAGTGGTTATGCTTGTGGAAACGGTCTGCAGCAGTACGCTTTTCCCTCAACAGGGGGAGGTGTGGCTCTGTTAGGTTAAAGTACCTTACACTGAGTAGATCTGCAACATACTGAGAGAACAGACCATAGTAAACAGTACGGTATGGTGTATCAAAAGCAGTTCACCTCCATAGAAAGGTTAGGTCTATACATTGAGCACATATTTATATTTATTATTGTACAAGTTCTTTATAGATCACTGTACTATATGTTCCATGCAGGCACACGTCTGTGGGACAATATCAGTAGCTTATGGCATGGTATGAAGGTTGATACAGAACAACAAAACAACATCAAGACAGAACCAGAGAGGAAACGGGTCGGGTTAGTGTGTACCGCATCGTAGCACCAAGAGTGACGACACTGATGGGCACAGCGATTAGAGCTCACACTAAGATCCCATGCCTGGGTTCAGAGACATCTTACATCTGCAGTAATTGCAGATTCTCCTACTTTGTGCATATGCTTCTTCTGCCGGGGCCACGTTTACTCCTGCAAGGATAGAGGGATGAGTGGAGAAGAGAGCTGGATAGAGGGGGTATAAGCAAGGGGAGTAGGGAGTGAGAGGGAGATGTGGGAAGAGAAGTGGCGAGGATAGAGGGAATGAGTGAATAAAGGAGGGAGGGAGGGAGAGTTGTGAGAAGAGGAGCTGTTAGGTCATGTTGTAATGATCGTATTATTAGCCATCAGAAAAAAATCTAGCAGGAGGCTGTCTGACAGAAAGATCACCGACTAGGAGGTGAATCATCATCTTCTTCTCAAAACCTCATGCCTCTGTCATAAAGGCTTTGGAAGAATGGGAGTTAAATGTAGACTTATACACAGAATAGGCACAGCAGACAACTGTGGTTATATCCAGGCACGGTATGTGTCATACGATATTGGCGCATAGCTGAGTAAAAGACCGCATCTGTCATACAGGCTATTGATCTAAGGCTCCATGGAAGTTGGAGAGAAATTAAATAGACACATCTGTTGTTATATCCAAGTATGCTGTACGTGACAAGATATTGGCACATAGATATAGGACAAGACGAATGTATATATCTGTATTATAATACACTAAGGATTTTAAGTTGAGGGAGTATCTCCTACAATGTTGGGACGCTTTTCTTCCTTTTATTGTCACGCCCAGACCTTAGAGAGACGTTTTATTTCTCTATTTGGTTAGGTCAGGGTGTGATGTGGGGTGGGCATTCTATGTTTTGTTTTCTATGTTTCTTTATTTCTATGTTTTGGCCGGGTATGATTCTCAATCAGGGACAGCTGTCTATCGTTGTCTTTCATTGGGAATCATACTTAGGTAGCCCTTTTTCTTTCCTTTCAGTGTGTGTAGCTTGAAGGTTTAGAGGCCATGATTACATACATCACTGTGTCAGGAGATGTACAGTGCCTTGCAAAAGTATTCACCCTCTTGATATTTTTCCTATTTTGTTAGCCTACAACCTGGAATTAAAATAGATTTTCTGGGGGTTTGTATTGTTTGATTTACACAACATGCCTACCACTTTGAAGATGCAAAATATTTTTTGGGGTGAAACAAACAAGAAATAAGACAAAAAAACAGAAAACTTGAACGTGCATAACTATTCACCCCCCAAAGTCAATACTTTGTAGAGCCACCTTTGCTGCAATTACAGTTGCAAGTCTCTTGGGATATGTCTCTATAAGCTTGGCACATCTAGCCACTGGGATCTTTGCCCATTTTTCAAGGAAAACTGCTCCAGGTCCTTGGATGAGTTCCTGCTGGTATACATCTTTAAGTCATACCACAGATTCTCAGTTGGATTGAGGTCTGGGCTATGACTAGTTCATTCCACGACATTTAAATGTTTCCCCTTAAACCACTTGAGTGTTGCTTTAGCAGTGTGTTTAGGGTAATTGTCCTGCTGGATGGTGAACCTCCGTCCCAGTCTCACATTTCTGCAAGACTGAAACAGGTTTCCCTCAAGAATTTCCTTGTATTTAGCGCCATCCAAAATTCCTTCAGTTCTGACCAGTTTCCCAGTCCCTGCCAATGAAAAACATCCCCACAGCATGACGCTGCCAACACCATGCTTCCCAGTAGGGATAGTGTTCTTAGGGTGATGAGAAGTGTTGGGTTTGTGCCAGACATAGCATTTTCCTTGATGGCCAAAAAGCTACATTTTAGTCTCATCTGACCTTCTTCCATATGTTTGAGGAGTCTCACACATGCCTTTTGGCAAACATCAAATGTGTTTGCTTATTCTTTTCTTTAAGCAATGGCTTATTTCTGGCCACTCTTCCGTAAAGCTCAGCTTTGTGGAGTGTACGGCTTAAAGTAGTCCTATGGACAGATACTCCAATCTCCTCTGTGGAGCTTTACAGCTCCTTCAGGGTTATCTTTGGTCTCTATGTTGTCTCTGATTAATGCCCTCCTTGCCTGGTCCATGACTTTTGGTGGCTGGCCCTCTCTTGGCAGGTTTTTTTTGGTGCCATATTCTTTCCATTTTTTAATAATGGATTTAAAGGTGCTCCATGGAATGTTCAAAGTTTCTGATATTTTTCAATAACTCAATCATGATATGTACTTCTCCACAACTGTCCCTGACCTGTTTGGAGAGCTCCTTGGTCTTCATGGTGCCCGCTTGCTTGGTGGTGCCCCTTGCTTAGTGGTGTTGCGGACTCTGGGGCCTTTCAGAACAGGTGTAGATATACTGAGATCTTGTGACAGATCATGTGACACTTAGATTGCACACAGGTGGACTTTATTGAATTAATTATGTGACTTCTGAATGTAATTGTTTGCACCAGATTTATTTAGGGGATTCCTAGCAAAGGGGTGAATACATATGCACGCACCACTTTTCAGTTTTTCAGTTTTTAAATTTGCTATTGTAGATGTTAGCAACACCTCCACCTCTGTGGAATGCTCAGGGGATATGATCACTAGTGTAACCAGGAGGTGAGGCCTCATTTAACACAGTAAATACATCAGGCTTAAACCATATTTTAGTCAGGCCAATCACATCAAGATTATGATCAGAGATTAGTTAATTGACTATAACTGCCTTGGAAGGGAGGGATCTAGTAGCCCTATTTTGAGATGTGAGATATCACAATCTCTTTCAATAATAACAGGAATGGAAGAGGTTTTTATTCCAGTGAGATTGCTTAGGCGAACACTGCATGTTAGGCTTGGCCCAACCTAGATCGAGGCACAGACACGGTCTCAATGGGAATAGCTGAGCTGACTACACTGACTGTGCTAGTGGCAGACTCCAACGAAGCTGGCAGGCTGGCTAACAGCCTGCTGCGTGGCCTGCACCCTATCTCATTGTAGAGCTTGGGGAGTTGGAGCCCTGTCTATGTTCATAGATAAGATGAGAGCACCCCTCCAGCTAGGATGGAGTCCATCACTCCTCAGCAGGCCAGGCTTAGTCCTGATTGTGGGCGAGTCCCAGAAAGAGGGCCAATTATCTACAAATTCTATCTTTTGGGAGGGGCAGAAAACAGTTTTCAACCAGTGATTGAGTTGTGAGACTCTGCTGTAGAGGTTATCACTCCCCCTAACTGGGAGGGGGCCAGAGACAATTACTCGATGCCGACACATCTTTCTAGCTGATTTACACGCTGAAGCTATGTTGCGCTTGGTGACCTCTGACTGTTTCATCCTAACATTGTTGGTGCCGATGTGGATAACAAGATCCCTATACTCTCTACACTCGCCAGTTTTGGCCTTAGCCAGCACCATCTTCAGATTAGCCTTAACGTCGGTAGCCCTGCCCCCTTGTAAAAAGGGGTATGATCGCTGGATGATTTGTTTTAAGTCTAATGCTGCGGGTAATGGAGTCGCCAATGACTAGGGTTTTCAATTTGTCAGAGCTAATGGTGGGAGCGGGAGAGACCAGAGAAGGCTCGGCCTCTGACTCCAACCCATTGCTTAATGGGGAGAACCGGTTGAACGTTTCTGTTGGCTGAATGAGCAACACCAGTTGAGCATTCCTACGGCATTTCCTTCCAGAAGCCATGAGAAAATTGTCCGGCTGCAGGGACTGTGCGAGGAGATTTATACTACTATCTGTACTTATTGGTGGTACAGACGCTCTTTCATCCTATCCTATACTTAAATTACCCTTGCCTAACGAGTGCATCTGAAGCTGGGCTTGAAGCACAGCTATCCTTGCCATAAGGAGATCGTTCTCCTGTATATTATGTGTACAGCAACTGCAATTAGAAGGCATAATGTTAATGTTACTACTTAGCTTCTGCTGGTGGAGGTCCTGACGAACCACGTCCAGATAAAGCATCCGGGGTGAAAAAGTTGAATGAAAAAAGTTGAGCGAGGGAAAAAATGTAAATATGAAATGTAAAGTTGGCAGGTAGCAAAGTAAGGTTAGCAACAAACCACACAGCAGCACGTAAACAAGTCTACAAGCTGTGATTTGATATACAGTTAGCTACATGTAGGCCTGGATTATTTTAGATTTCAATAGTCTAACTTCCAGGATCCTCTCCACTCCACACTCACTCATTGCTATGTTTGAATTTCAATGACTTAACAAGTCAACAGGCTAACATTGTTTTAGGTTCACAGCTCAGATTTAATATTGGTGCTTCATTGTCCTCAAAGACAAACTACATTACAGAATGAAATACTTTTTTTACCGTCAGTAAGGTATCCCATCAACTGCACTGCTGCACTTACAACCTTTGGCCTAGGTCAACTAGGCCTACATACTTGAAGATTGAGTGATGCCTTGCTGTCCTGTTTTTCTCAAAGTCTTAAATTGGTAAATCCACTATTTTTTTTGCATAAGACCACTGTTGATACAGACCCACATTTTTTTGTTTGTCAGCAGTCAAGCTTCCAAGAAGCAAAATATCACCTGCCACGTCATGATTTTTACATTATTATGATAATGCAGCCGGTGACACTTTGCTTCTTTAAAGTCCAATATCTTGAAAATGTACAGTGACTTCAGAAAGTAGTTAATACCCCTTGACTTATTCCACATTATGTTGTGTCACAGCCTGAATTCAAAATGTATTAATTTTTTTTTTTTTAAATGTCACCCATCTACACACAATACCCCATATTGACAAAGTGAAAATATGTTTTTAGAAATATCTCATTTACGTAAGTGTTCACACCCCTGAGTCAATACTTTGTAGAAGCACCTTTGGCAGCAATTACAGCTGTGCGTCTTTCTGGGTCTGTCTTTAAGCGCTTTCCACACCTGAATTGTGCAACATTTGCCCGTTATAATTTTTTTTAATTCTTCAAGCTCTGTCAAAGTGGTTGTTGATCATTGCTAAACAACTATTTTTAGGTCATGCCATAGATTTTACAAGTAGATTTAAGTAAAAACTGTAACTTGGCCACTCAGGAACATTACCGTTTTCTTGGTAATCAACTTAGATGTAGACTTGACATTGTATTTTAGGTTATTGTCATGCTGAAATGTACATTTATCTCCCAGTTTCTGGAGGAAAGCAGACTGAACCAGGTTTTCCTGTAGGATTTTGACTATGCTTAATGCCATTCTATTGATTTTTTATCCTGAAAAAGTCTGCAGTCCTAAACGATTACAAGCAAACCCATGACATGATGCATCCACCACTATGCTTGAAAATATGGAGAGTGGTACTAAGTAATATGTTGAATTGGATTTGCCAAAAACATAACACTTTGTATTCAGGACAAAAAATGAATTGCTTTGCCACTTTTTTTGCAGTATTATTGTAGTATTATTTTAGTGCCTTATTACAAACAAGATTAATATTTTTTCATATTTGTATTCTTTAAAGACTTCCTTTTTTTCACTCTGTGAACTACACTGTTGTTGATCCATCCTTGGTTTTCTCCTATCACAGCCTGTAACTGTTTAAAAGTCACCATTGGCCTCATGGTGAAATCCCTGAGTGGTTTCCTTTCTCTCTGGCAACTGAGTTAGGAAGGACCCCTGTGTCTTTGTAGTGCCTGGGTACATTGATAGACCAACCAAAGTGTAATTAATAACTTCACCATGCTCAAAGGGATACTCAATGTCTGATTTATTTTTATCCAACTACCAATAGGTACCCTTCTTTGCGAGGCATTTGGAAACCTTCCTGGTCTTTGTGGTTGAATCTGTATTTGAAATGCACTGCTTGACTGGGGGACCTTAAAGATAAATGTATTTGTGGGGTGCAGAGATGAGTTAGTAATTCAAAAATCATGTTTCTTAAAACACCTTTATTGCAACTTTTAAGTCCATGCAACTTATTTGACTTATTAAGGTCATTTTCACTCCTGAAACTATTTAGGCTTGCCATTACAAAGTGGTGGAATACTTACTGACACAAGACATTTCAGCTTATCATTTTAAAAAATTTATAATTAGAAAACATAATTCCACTTTGACATTATGGGGTAGTTTGTGTAGGCCAGTGGCACCAAATCTCTGTAACAAAACAAAATGTGGAAGAAGTCAAGGGTGTGAATACTTTCTGAAGGCCCTGTGAATATCAAAATCTATGTTTCTGAGGGGATTTTCCCTTCAAACTAACCCTAAATTCTTTCAAATAATGTTGTCAAAGAAAGCCAGATACCTGAGTCAAATAAGTCCAAAACAAATGTGAGCTGTTACCCCAGAAAGGTACAAATTACACTCCCGCTCTGAGCGTGGATGTACAGCATGCACAATGGAAATGCAGGACCAGACTGAGCCTACAATTCCATGACCATTTCGTCTCATTACTCCCATTTCGCTGTTGTGACAGTTGGAAAGAGGAGGGTCTCGGCTTTCTGTAGGTGTGACATTTATTTCCCAATTCTCAATATTGACCATCTTAGCACCGATTTGACTTTGAACCGAATTATACTGCTATTGTTGTTATAATACCTCAACAGGGAAAGAAATGACATTGAACACTGCAGTCTCTGAGAAGCCAACGTGTACGCTAAGCCTTATGTCTGTTCTTTCCTTCATCCTCAGAGGATTTCCAAAATAATGAACACATTTGTACAGTACCTCTACTTGAGGTGTTTTTACCACATGTGGTAAATGTAAATTTAAAAAAAAAAGAATTAGCAATCATACCCACCACCAAGACTGGCACATTCTCATACCCACCTATAGTACACGTAGTTACATTTCCCATATAGTCCATCTATGCATTTTACTTGACTCCCATTAGGTGGCACTGTGCACACAGTCTTGAGCAGAAGTGTAATGAATAGTCGGATGACTTCTCCATCTTCAAAGTTGATCTAAATGCCATTATTGACTCATCAGTGTGTCTGTATTCTCAATTCACATCAGTAAAATCACTTTATTATCCACTTAACATTTTATGGCCGCTGCAGTTATAATAATTTCATAATTACTGAAATAAACCCCCATCTTACCGAAGTAGCCCAGTCGACACTCTTACACAATGCCGACTTGAGTCAGCAAAAGAGAATTGGCTTATACCATGTTTAGTGACACACAGTGCATTAGATAGGGACCTCTCCATCACTTCAGGTGCTGAGTATTTTGCCTCTTTTTGTTTGAAGCCAAATACTACATCAGCTCATGCCAGACTGTCAACAGTTGGTTCAGTACTTGTATGCTAAAAGTGAATAGCTGGATGTGCACTGTCAATGTTTGGCACTAACTACATGACTGCATTGTCGATCGTCCGATTGGATGCAACCGGTAGGTGTTCATCCAATAGGAATTGGGGCTCATTGTGCGCGTAGATATTCTTCTCGTGCATTTCTATGGTGTAGAATTGGTGGTGCCGTCTTGTCTCGAATGAGCCAAGGCATCTTATTGGCCCACATGTATGTCTTGGAATTCTCAAAAATGCTAACTCTCACTCTTAAAATATTATAGTGTTGGTAACTTAATTGGGGAGGACGGGCTCGTGGTAATGACTGGATCGGAATCAGTGGTATGGTATCAAATACATCAAACATTCTCCGTTCTGGTCGTTATTATGAGCCATCCTCCCCTCAGCAGCCTCCTGTGAAAGTAATGTATATATATTTCTACGATTGGCACTGCAATTGGATTGAATGTTGCACAGTGGGTGTTTTTGTGAAAGAATGGCTGTTATAGCCCCTTGGCCACTGGCGATAGACAAAACTCTGATAAATAAACATGTGTGTTTGTTGGAAACTATGCAGGTCTTTCTTGACATTCTGTAGCCCTTCCAGAATATAAAAAAACATACATTTCAAAGGATTTAAAAACAGGTGGTGCAGGTTCAATGGATGCCACTGAAAGCTGCGACTGACTCGCGGTAAATACATCTTGTGATATTGCCCCTGATTTCATGTTTTCAAAATGAGTGTTCATCCGCAATACTGTATCACCATTCCCCATCTGGGTTATGCATGTATTCAACAGACTCAGACTAGCTGGCAGCTCCAAAAATAGTTGATTTTTCCTTAAGACTCATCAAAAACTCAGAGAACATATCAAATTCATTCTACACATACACACAAAACTAAATGTTGACACAGCAATAGCTACAATTTAGGGGTTTCCCCTAATTAGATAGCATTTTTAATGTGGACACCCACACATGAGTACACAAGATGGCGTAGCAGTCGGATGTGTCTTTGTCTTTGTCTTATCTCGTGTAAATAGCATTTTTTGTTTTTCACCCAATGTGGTACGGATCTGCTGTTTTTATTCCTTATAACTGGAACCTCCATCAGGAGCTAGTCAGCTAACTAGCTACTAGCTATCAGTCTTTGTTAGCCACGGCTAGCGGTCTTCACCTTTAGCTCGGACACCAGCCAGCTGTAGCTCGGACAATACCTGCCAGTCTGCACAGCGCGATATCAACCTAGAGCATATCAGACTGCTTCTCTCTACCGCATAACACGATTCCTGCCGCATGCTCTGGACCATTACATCGATTCATCGCAGCTGCAATCAAGTGGCTACTGTTAGCTAACACCTCTGTCATGAAGCAAGCACCAGTTAGCCTTGAGCTAGCCTCGAGCTAGGCCCATATACCAGTTAACTTCTTGGGCTACAATACCTCTTTTGCCAATTGGCCTGGACCCTTTATTGTCGACACGGAGCCCCGCCAATCAATCACGACTGGTCTACCGACGTAATCTTTCAATGTGGTTTCAACAGGCTTTTCAGTTGTGATGTCGTTGAAGACCCATCCGCTAGCCTCGGCCCGCTAGCTTTCTGAACGCCGCTGTCTCCCGCTCACCTAGCATAGTAGCAACTACCGAACAGCTCCTTGACTCACCTATTGCTGCTCTTTGGACCCTATGATCAATCGGCTCCACAGCTGATGCCTGCTGGACTGTTCACTAATGCGGTACCTCTTTTTTTTCTGTTGGCCCCAGCCTCGAACTCAGGTCATGTGCGTACCTAAATGACCACGGTCACTATTAAATCCTTCCCCAACCAGAAACTGTGGATTGATGGCAGCATTTGTGCAAAACTGAAAGCGCGAACCACTGCTTTTAATCATGGCAAGGCGACCGGAAACATGACCGAATACAAACAGTGTAGCTATTCCCTCCGCAAGGCAATCAAACAAGCTAAGAGTCAGTATAGAGACAAAGTAGAGTCACAATTCAATGGCTCAGACACAAGATGTATGTGGCAGGGTCTACAGTCAATCACGGACTACAAAAAGAAAACCAGCACAGTCACGGACACCGATGTCTTGCTCCCAGACAAACTAAACAACTTCTTTGCTCGCTTTGAGGACAATACATTGCCACTGCCACTGCCTGCTACCACAACCTGCAGGCTCTCCTATACCACAGCCAAAGTGAGTAAAACATTCAAGGCTGCAAGCCCAGACTGCATCCCTAGCCACTGCCTGCACCTGCCCGCTCGTCCAGCATCACTACTCTGGACGGTTGTGTCTTAGAATATGTGGACAACTACAAATACCTAGGTGTCTGGTTATACTGTAAACTCTCCTTCCAGACTCACATCAAACATCTCCAATCCAAAGTAAAATCTAGAATTGGCTTCCTATTTCGGAACAAAGCATCCTTCATTCATGCTGCCAAACATACCCTCGTAAAACTGACCATCCTACCGATCCTCAACTTCGGCGATGTCATTTACAAAATAGCCTCCAATACCCTACTCAATAAATTGGATGGAGTCTATCACAGTGCCAACCGTTTTGTCACCAAAGCCCCATATAGTACCCACCACTGCGACCCGTATGCTCTCGTTGGCTGGACCTCGCTTCATACTCGTTGCCAAACCCACTGGCTCCAGGTCACCTACAAGACCCTGCTAGGTAAAGTCCCCCTTATCTCAGCTCGCTGGTCACCATAGCAGCACCCACCTGTAGCACGCGCTCCAGCAGGTATATCTCTCTGTTCACCCCCAAAACCAATTCCTCCTTTGGCTGCCTCTCCTTCCAGTTCTCTGCTGCCAATGACTGGAACAGACTACAAAACTCTCTGAAACTGGAAACACTTATCTCCCTCACTAGCTTTAAGCACCAGCTGTCAGTGAGGCTCACAGATTACTGCACCTGTACATAGCCCACTTATAATTTAGTTTTAGAATTCTTTGTCTGTGTAATCTGAGGACAATATGTGTCTCTAATATGGTCATACATTTGGCAGGAGGTTGGCAAGGAGGTTAGCAAGTGTGCATCTAGCCTGTCTTCCCTTGAGAGCCAGGTCTGCCTAAGGCAGCCTCTCTCAGTATCAAGGCTATGCTCACTGAGTCTGTACATAGTCAAAGCTTTCCTTAATTTTGGGTTTGTCACAGTGGTCAGGTATTCTGCCACTGTGTACTCTGTCTCTCTCTTGCTCTCTTTCTGTCCCTCTCGCTCTGTCCCCCTCTCTCTCTTGCTCTCTTTCTGTCTGTCCCCCTCTCTCTCTCTTTCAGCCCCCCCCCCCCTCTCTATCTCTTTCTGCCACCCCTCTCTCTCTCGGTCCCTTCACTCCCCGTCCCTTCCTTTACCCTCTATATTCATCACACACTTTCTGTCTCTTCCCCTCTCTCTCATACGTTCAATAGGTATTCTTCCTGTGTCTTCTGAGATTGGACATTAGCTATTCACTCTAACTCCGAGAAGCTGTGATAACTTCAAACGTTTCCTGGCTTATTTGCATTAGCGAGGCTACGATGACAGAGAACAAAAGCGAGGTGAAACGCTGCCACAGGAGATGCGACTAACAGGCTATTTGCACATGTCCTTGCACTGTGTAGCCTAGAGTAATTATCTCTCTCTCCGGGAGTCAAACGCTGAGCACTATAATGGCAACATTGTGTTACAAATGTGACCAAATTTTTAGATATGTATCATTATTCTTCCCTTTTCTCTCATCTGTCTTTGAGGGTATTGGAATGGTATGGTACAGGGTCCATCACAGACATCAGAGACTGAGCTAGATAAAGGCTTTGTACAGTTGAAGTCAGAAGTTTACATACGTTTAGGTTGGAGTCATTAAAACTCGTTTTACAACCACTCCACACATTTCTTGTTAACAAGGTTAGGACATCTACTTTGTGGATGACACAAGCAATTATTCCAACAATTGTGTACAGACAGATTATTTCACTGTATCACAATTCCAGTGGGTCAGAAGTTTACATACACTAAGTTAACAGCTTGTAAAATTCCAGAAAATTATGTCATGGCTTTAGAAGCTTCCAAACTCTGTAAAATACCTAATTCATTTTGCTACAAAGATCACACTAGTTGTCATTGAACTAGAGCAGCTAGGCCCCAAAACTCTTAATTAGCTGCATCTCTTTGCATCAATGTCGGTATAGAAAACAAAAGAGATGAGCAAAGAAGAACAGCCCTGGAGTTTATGCCAAACGTGAATGACAGCGCATCAGTCAAGCGTTTGAGTGAGTGACACAGCTGGTAGGGGGTCTATTTGAACAGAATCCATCACTATTTTTTTTTTTATTTTTTATTTATTTTACCTTTATTTAACCAGGTAGGCAAGTTGAGAACAAGTTCTCATTTACAATTGCGACCTGGCCAAGATAAAGCAAAGCAGTTCGACAGATACCACAACACAGAGTTACACATGGAGTAAAACAAACATACAGTCAATAATAAAGTATAAACAAGTCTATATACAATGTGAGCAAATGAGGTGAGAAGGGAGGTAAAGGCAAAAAAGGCCTTGGTGGCAAGGTAAATACAATATAGCAAGTAAAACACTGGAATGGTAGTTTTGCAATGGAAGAATGTGCAAAGTAGAAATAAAAATAATGGGGTGCAAAGGAGCAAAATAAATAAATAAATTAAATACAGTTGGGAAAGAGGTAGTTGATAGGGCTAAATTATAAGTGGGCTATGTACAGGTGCAGTAATCTGTGAGCTGCTCTGACAGTTGGTGCTTAAAGCTAGTGAGGGAGATAAGTGTTTCCAGTTTCAGAGATTTTTGTAGTTCGTTCCAGTCATTGGCAGCAGAGAACTGGAAAGAGAGGCGGCCAAAGAAAGAATTGGTTTTGGGGGTGACTAGAGAGATATACCTGCTGGAGCGTGTGCTACAGGTGGGAGATGCTATGGTGACCAGCGAGCTGAGATAAGGGGGGACTTTACCTAGCAGGGTCTTGTAGATGACATGGAGCCAGTGGGTTTGGCGACGAGTATGAAGCGAGGGCCAGCCAACGAGAGCGTACAGGTCGCAATGGTGGGTAGTATATGGGGCTTTGGTGACAAAACGGATTGCACTGTGATAGACTGCATCCAATTTGTTGAGTAGGGTATTGGAGGCTATTTTGTAAATTACATCGCCAAAGTCGAGGATTGGTAGGATGGTCAGTTTTACAAGGGTATGTTTGGCAGCATGAGTGAAGGATGCTTTGTTGCGAAATAGGAAGCCAATTCTAGATTTAACTTTGGATTGGAGATGTTTGATATGGGTCTGGAAGGAGAGTTTACAGTCTAACCAGACACCTAAGTATTTGTAGTTGTCCACGTATTCTAAGTCAGAGCCGTCCAGAGTAGTGATGTTGGACAGGCGGGTAGGTGCAGGTAGCGATCGGTTGAAGAGCATGCATTTAGTTTTACTTGTATTTAAGAGCAATTGGAGCCCACGGAAGGAGAGTTGTATGGCATTGAAGCTTGCCTGGAGGGTTGTTAACACAGTGTCCAAAGAAGGGCCGGAAGTATACAGAATGGTGTCGTCTGCGTAGAGGTGGATCAGAGACTCACCAGCAGCAAGAGCGACCTCATTGATGTATACAGAGAAGAGAGTCGGTCCAAGAATTGAACCCTGTGGCACCCCCATAGAGACTGCCAGAGGTCCGGACAACAGACCCTCCGATTTGACACACTGAACTCTATCAGAGAAGTAGTTGGTGAACCAGGCGAGGCAATCATTTGAGAAACCAAGGCTGTTGAGTCTGCCGATGAGGATGTGGTGATTGACAGAGTCGAAAGCCTTGGCCAGATCAATGAATACGGCTGCACAGTAATGTTTCTTATCGATGGCGGTTAAGATATCGTTTAGGACCTTGAGCGTGGCTGAGGTGCACCCATGACCAGCTCTGAAACCAGATTGCATAGCAGAGAAGGTATGGTGAGATTCAAAATGGTCGGTAATCTGTTTGTTGACTTGGCTTTCGAAGACCTTAGAAAGGCATGGTAGGATAGATATAGGTCTGTAGCAGTTTGGGTCAAGAGTGTCCCCCCCTTTGAAGAGGGGGATGACCGCAGCTGCTTTCCAATCTTTGGGAATCTCAGACGACACGAAAGAGAGGTTGAACAGGCTAGTAATAGGGGTGGCAACAATTTCGGCAGATAATTTTAGAAAGAAAGGGTCCAGATTGTCTAGCCCGGCTGATTTGTAGGGGTCCAGATTTTGCAGCTCTTTCAGAACATCAGCTGAATGGATTTGGGAGAAGGAGAAATGGGGAAGGCTTGGGCGAGTTGCTGTTGGGGGTGCAGTGCTGTTGACAGGGGTAGGAGTAGCCAGGTGGAAAGCATG
This sequence comes from Oncorhynchus mykiss, assembly GCF_013265735.2. Lineage (NCBI taxonomy): Eukaryota > Metazoa > Chordata > Actinopteri > Salmoniformes > Salmonidae > Oncorhynchus > Oncorhynchus mykiss. The sequence goes on along the minus strand of NC_048581.1, from coordinate 25,477,812 downwards.
GCCAGCAGTAGAAAAATGCTTATTGAAATTTTCAATTATGGTGGATTTATCAGTGGTGACAGTGTTTCCTATCTTCAGTGCAGTGGGCAGCTGGGAGGAGGTGTTCTTATTCTCCATGGACTTTACAGTGTCCCAGAACTTTTTTGAGTTAGTGTTGCAAGAAGCAAATTTCTGCTTGAAAAAGCTAGCCTTGGCTTTTCTAACTGCCTGTGTATAATGGTTTCTAGCTTCCCTGAACAGCTGCATATCACGGGGGCTGTTCGATGCTAATGCAGAACGCCATAGGATGTTTTTGTGTTGGTTAAGGGCAGTCAGGTCTGGGGAGAACCAAGGGCTATATCTGTTCCTGGTTCTAAATTTCTTGAATGGGGCATGTTTATTTAAGATGGTTAGGAAGGCATTTTTAAAAAATATCCAGGCATCCTCTACTGACGGGATGAGGTCAATATCCTTCCAGGATACCCCGGCCAGGTCGATTAGAAAGGCCTGCTCGCTGAAGTGTTTCAGGGAGCGTTTTACAGTGATGAGAGGAGGTCGTTTGACCGCTGACCCATTACGGATGCAGGCAATGAGGCAGTGATCGCTGAGATCTTGGTTGAAGACAGCAGAGGTGTATTTAGAGGGGAAGTTGGTTAGGATGATATCTATGAGGGTGCCCGTGTTTAAGGCTTTGGGGAGGTACCTGGTAGGTTCATTGATAATTTGTGTGAGATTGAGGGCATCAAGTTTAGATTGTAGGATGGCTGGGGTGTTAAGCATGTTCCAGTTTAGGTCGCCTAGCAGCACGAGCTCTGAAGATAGATGGGGGGCAATCAGTTCACATATGGTGTCCAGAGCACAGCTGGGGGCAGAGGGTGGTCTATAGCAGGCGGCAACGGTGAGAGACTTGTTTTTAGAGAGGTGGATTTTTAAAAGTAGAAGTTCAAATTGTTTGGGTACAGACCTGGATAGTAGGACAGAACTCTGCAGGCTATCTTTGCAGTAGATTGCAACACCGCCCCCTTTGGCAGTTCTATCTTGTCTGAAAATGTTGTAGTTTGGAATTAAAATGTCTGAATTTTTGGTGGTCTTCCTAAGCCAGGATTCAGACACAGCTAGAACATCCGGGTTGGCAGAGTGTGCTAAAGCAGTGAATAGAACAAACATAGGGAGGAGGCTTCTAATGTTAACATGCATGAAACCAAGGCTATTACGGTTACAGAAGTCGTCAAAAGAGAGCGCCTGGGGAATAGGAGTGGAGCTAGGCACTGCAGGGCCTGGATTCACCTCTACATCGCCAGAGGAACATAGGAGGAGTAGAATAAGGGTGCGACTAAAAGCAATAAGAATTGGTCGTCTAGAACGTCTGGAGCAGAGAGTAAAAGGAGGTTTCTGGGGGCGATAAAATAGCATCAAGGTATAATGTACAGACAAAGGTAAGGTAGGATGTGAGTACAGTGGAGGTAAACCTAGGTATTGAGTGATGAAGAGAGAGATATTGTCTCTAGAAACATCATTGAAACCAGGAGATGTCATTGCATGTGTGGGTGGTGGAACTAATAGGTTGGATAAGGTATAGTGAGCAGGACTAGAGGCTCTACAGTGAAATAAGCCAATAAACACTAACCAGAACAGCAATGGACAAGACATATTGACATTAAGGAGAGGCATGCTTAGTCGAGTGATCAAAAGGGTCCAGTGAGTGGAGAGGTTGGTTGAGGCTCACGGCGATTTAGACAGCTAGCCGGGCCATCGGTAGCAAGCTAGCATAGGATGGAGTCTGTTGTTAGCCACCTCTTGCGTTCGGTCAGTAGATTAGTGGGGTTCCGTGAGGTAGAGGGGATTAATCCAAATCACACAACAACAACAAAAATAAGAACAATAGATATAGTTATAGAGGCCCGAGAAGAAAACATAATAATAAAAATAAATAAATTGTCCGATTGTCTATTCAGATAGCAGCCGGTAAGACAGCTAACGGTTAGCGGGCCACAGATGGGCGTTCAGGTAACGTCGCGACAGAGGAGCCAGCCGGATCTCATTCAGGTAGATAACGTCGGCAGTCCAGTTGTGAAGGCCCGGTGGGGCTCCGCGTAGGCAGTGAAACGGGTCCGGATAGGTGACTGCAGCCCAGGAGTGAATGATGGAACTCAGGAGTGATTGACGGAGCTGGCTAGCACCGGAACAATCGATGTTTGCTCCGGAATCGACGAAAGCCGACTGTCACACGGATAGCAGCTAGCTAGCTGTGAGATCCGGGTATGAATGTCCAGAGAGCAGTTGAAATCCAGGGACATGGAGAGAAAAATTGGTCCGGTATGTTCCGTTCCGAGCCGCGCTGCGCCGTACAAAACTGGCGATAGATTTTCGAGCTAAAGGATAGCTGATGACCACAAACCGTGGTTAGCTGAATACTAACGATTTGCCAGTAAAGAAGCTAACTAGCTTCTGGATTAGCTTCTGGGCTAGCTCCTGGCTAGCTCCTGGTTAGCTTCTTGGAGTTTCTGGCTAGCTTCTTGGAGGATTACAGATCTGAGGTAAATAATACTTTTTTATAAATATAAATTGGTGAGGCTGGTTGCAGGAGAGGGTTTAGAAGATGAGTTGATGGAAAATAAAAATAAAATGTATGTGAAAAAAGTTGTAAATATATATATATATATACAGGACACGACAAGACGAGGACAAAAGACGTCTGAACTGCTATGCGATCTTGGAGAAATATGTATGTATTATGTATGTAACTATGGTTATTCTATTCTCAGAGATTGGTCGCAGATGGCATTTGAAACTTAATTTGCATTTTATTGCATGACATAAGTATTTTATCACCTACTAACCAGTAAGAATTCCGGCTCTCACAGACCTGTTAGTTTTTCTTTAAGAATCCCTCCTGTTCTCCACTCATTACCTGTATTGACTGCACCTGTTTGAACTCGTTACCTGTATAAAAGGCACCTGTCCACACACTCAATCAAACAGACTCCAACCTCTCCACAATGGCCAAGACCAAAGAGCTGTGTAAGGACATCAGGGGTAAAATTGTAGACCTTGGACAAGGCTGGGATGGGCTACAGGACAATAGGCAAGCAGCTTGGTGAGAAGGCAACAAATTGTTGCCGCAATTATTAGAAAAAGGAAGAAGTTCAAGATGACGGTCAATCACCCTCGGTCTGGGGCTCCATGCAAGATCTCACTTCATGGGGCATAAATGATCTTGAGGAAGGTGAGGGATCAGCCCAGAACTACACGGCAGGACCTGGTCAATGACCTTTAGAGAGCTGGGACTACAGTCTCAAAGAAAACCATTAGTAACACACTACGCCATCGTGGATTAAAATCCTGCAGCGCACACAAGGTCCCCCTGCTCAAGCCAGCGCATGTCCAGGCCCGTCTGAAGTTTGCCAATGACCATCTGGATGATCCAGAGGAGGAATGAGAGAAGCTCATGTGGTCTGATGAGACAAAAATAGAGCTTTTTGGTCTAAACTCCACTTGCTGTGTTTGGAGAACGAAGAAGGATGAGTACAACAGCAAGAACACCATCCCAACCGTGAAGCATGGAGTTGGAAACATCTTTCTTTGGGGATGCTTTTCTGCAAAGGGGACAGGACGACTGCACCGCATTGAGGGGAGGATGGATGGGGCCATGTATCGCAAGATCTTGGCCAACAACCTCCTTCCCTCAGTAAGAGCATTGAAGATGGGTCGTGGCTGGGTCTTCCAGCATGACAACGACCCGAAACACACAGCCAGGGCAACTAAGGAGTGGCTCCGTAAGAAGCATCTCAATGTCCTGGACTGGCCTAGTTGTCTCCAGACCTGAACCCAATAGAAAATCTTTGGAGGGAGCTGAAAGTCCATATTGCCCAGCGACATCCCCGGAACCTGAAGGATCTAGAGAAGGTCTGTATGGAGGAGTGGGCCAAAATCCCTGCTGCAGTGTGTGCAAACCTGGTCAAGAACTACAGGAAACGTATGATTTATGTAATTGCAAACAAAGGTTTCTGTACCAAATATTAAGTTCTGCTTTTCTGATGTATGAAATACTTACGTCATGCAATAAAATGCAAATTAGTAAACACGTAAACACGTTTTTTTGTGACTACCTCACAAAGCTGTGGCATATAAAAGAAAGAACATTTTAATATTTGGAGTCCCATCCTCCTACACTGCTGGTGATGAATGCGAGCAAGGCAGCTAAAGCTGAGGTCATCAATCATAGACTAGACTATTAAATAATGTTGTAGGAGGTAAGCCAGCAAAGACCTGTTCTACATCAGCAGAAAAAAAGAAAGCTATTCCAAACCAAACCTTAGCTATTTTAGCTTTCACAGGAACAACACAGAGGATTAAATGCAGTTCTTACACACAAATGCAGGTCTAATGGATACACACACAAGCACACATGCACACGTACAGACACAAATACATGCGTGGACTCACATAAGCACACACACACACACACACAGACAGACACTCACACACCCAACAGCCCTCCCACCACACACAACACACACACACTCTTGTATGACGCCTGTCAATTTGGAATTGAGCTAAGAGCTCTAGACAATCCAGCTTGTACTGTAATAGCCCTATTCATAAACCTCATCATTATCAGGCTTGGCATGTAACTCACAGTATTTTACACTACGATGTGATTCATGCCAGTGGTCGTTCACAGCCAGCGCTTGACAGCTCTAAAGAGACGCTCAACCAATATGCAAGAAGGATCACCAAAAACGCAACAGCAGAGGTGATCGACACTGTAAAAGAGAAGAGGCGTAATCAACTGCTCCCTATCACTTGTTCAAATAAACACTGATTATATAAACACACACACACACACACACTAGGTCAAGACAATGTGAAAGATGTGAGAAGAGGGTTCTCTTTATTTTTACTATTTTCTACGTTGTAGAATAAAAGTGAAGACATCACAATTATGAAATAACATATATGGAATCATGTACAGTGAGGGGAAAAAAGTATTTGATCCCTTGCTGATTTTGTACGTTTGCCCACTGACAAAGAAATCAGTCTATCATTTTAATGGTAGGTTTATTTGAACAGCGAGAGACAGAATAACAACAACAAAAATCCAGAAAAACACATGTCAAAAATGTTATAAATTGATTTGCATTTTAATGAGGGAAAAAAGTATTTGACCCCTCTGCAAAACATGACTTAGTACTTGATGGCGATCACAGAGGTCAGACGTTTGTTTCTTGTATTTTTTATTTATTTAACCACAATATTTGTTGTATTATTTGTTCTGTCTTTTCAGGTGGATTAAACTGAAATTGCAACCAACTTTCTAAGGCTTGTTTAAAAAATTAAGATATGTTGGAGATTATTTCCTTTTCAAACAATCGAAAGTGGGCAGGTGTAATCTGAATAAAGGGAAAAAGGCCCTTCTTGAACATAGGATGAGACATTCTTACCAATTTATTAGAGAACCAGTTTGGATTTAAGTATAACTTTTGTATGACTGATGCCTTTAGTGAGAGGTCTAATGATTTAATATTTAATCATTTCTGCCCCCCGAATTCATATTAGTCATGTAAATAGGATCTTTTAATTGTATCTGGCTTGCCGTTCCAAATGAAATTGAATATTTTATGTTCATATAATTTAAAAAGCAGGTCACTAGGTGTAGGCAAAACCATAAGCAAATAGGTAAACTGTGATATGACTAAAGAGTTAATCAGGGTGATTTTTCCACAAATAGACAGGTATTTTCCTTTCCATGGTAGCAAGATCTTATCTATTTTTGCTAACTTTCTATAAATATTTATTGGAGTGAGATCATTTCTTTCTTTTGGGATTTGTATACCGAGTATGTCCACATCTCCATCAGACCATTTTATTGGTTAACTACATGGTAATGTAAAATTAGATTTTTTTTGTGATCCAATATGTAATATTAAGTATATTACTTATTATAATTTGGTTTTAATCCAGAGAGAATAGCAAAAGTATCTAGATGCTCTATGAGGCCGTGGAGAGACTTTAATTGTGGTTTTAAAATAAAACATGAATCATCAGCGTACAATGACACCTTAGTTTTTAAACCATGGATTTTTCATCCCTTATTATTATTCTTTAATCTAATTTTAGCAGCTGACTCCTCCTGACCCCTCCTGTTTCAGCCTCCAGTATTTATGCTGCAGTAGTTTATGTGTCAGGGGGCTAGGTTCAGTTTGTTATATCTGGAGTACTTCTCCTGTCCTATCCGGTGTCCTGTGTGAATCTAAGTGTGCGTTCTCTAATTCTCTCCTTCTCTCTTTCTTTCTCTCTCTCGGAGGACCTGAGCCCTAGGACCATGCCCCAGGACTACCTGACATGATGACTCCTTGCTGTCCCCAGTCCACCTGGCCGTGCTGCTGCTCCAGTTTCAACTGTTCTGCCTTATTATTATTCGACCATGAAGGTAATTTATGAACATTTGAACATCTTGGCCATGTTCTGTTATAATCTCCACCCGGCACAGACAGAAGAGGACTGGCCACCCCACATAGCCTGGTTCCTCTCTAGGTTTCTTCCTAGGTTTTGGCCTTTCTAGGGAGTTTTTCCTAGCCACCGTGCTTCTACACCTGCATTGCTTGCTGTTTGGGGTTTTAGGCTGGGTTTCTGTACAGCACTTTGAGATATCAGCTGATGTACGAAGGGCTATATAAATAAATGTGATTTGATTTGATTTGATGGCAATAATAAATAGATATGCCGATAGTGGACAACCTTGTTTTACTCCTCTTGAGAGTTTAAAACTTTGAGATGTAGCCATTATTTACTATTTTACACCTAGAATTACTATACATAACTTTAACCCATTTTATAAGAGATTCCCCAAAATTGAAATATTCTAGGCATTTATATATAAACTACCAGTCGCTGTTCAAATAAACCTACCATTAAAATTATAGACTGATCATTTCTTTATCAGTGGGCAAATGTACAAAATCAGCAGGGGATCAAATACTTTGCTCCCTCACTGTAGTAACCAAGTGTTAAACAAATCAAAATATATTTTATACTTGAGAGTCTTCAAATAGCCATCATTTGACTTGATGGCAGCTTTGCCCACAAAGCTTTATATTCTCTCAACCAGCTTCACCTGGAATGATTTTCCAAAAGTCTTGATGGAGTTCCCACATATGCTGAGCACTTGTTGGCTGCTTTTCCTTCACTCTGCGGTCCGACTCATCCCAAACCATCTCAATTTGGTTGGGGGATTGTATAGGCCAGGTCATCTCATGCAGCACTCCATCACTCTCCTTCCTGGTCAAATAACCCTTACACAGCCTGGAGGTGTGTTTGGTCATTGTCCTGTTGAAAAACAAATGATAGCCCAAACCAGATGGGATGGCGTATCGCTGCAGAATGCTGTGGTAGCCATGCTGGTTAAATGTGCCTTGAATTCTAAATATCACAAACAGTGTCACCAGCAAAGCACCCCACATCATAACACCTCCTCCTCCATGATTTACGGTGGGAAATACATATGCGGACATCCTTCGTTCACCCACACCACGTCTTACAAAGACACGGCGGTTGGAACTAAAAATCTCCAATTTGGATTCCAGACCAAAAGACAAATCTCCACCGGTCTAATGTCCATTGCTCTTGTTTCTTGGCCCATGTAAGTCTCTTCTTATTATTGGTGTCCTTTAGTAGTGGATTCTTTGCAGCAATTCAACCATGAAGGCCTGATTCACACAGTCTCCCCTGAACAGTGGTGTTGAAATGTGTTTGTTACTTGAACTCTGTGAAGCATTTATTTTGGCTGCAATTTCTGAGACTGGTAACTCTCATGAACTTATCCTCTGCAGCAGAGGAAACTACTGTTGCGGTCCTCATGAGAGCCAGTTCCATCATAGCACTTGATGTTTTTGTGACTGCACTTGAAGAAACTTTCAAAGTGTCCTTATTCACTGATTTCTCTTTGCTTATTTGAGTTGTTCTTGCCATAATATGGACTTGGTCTTTTACCAAAGAGGGCTATCTTCTGTCTTCTTCTTCTCCCCCCCCCCCCCCCCCCCCCCAACCTTGTCACAACACAACTGATTGGCTAAGTTGGAGAGAAAGTAAGAAGGAAAGAAATTCCACAAATGAACTTTTAGGAAGACACATTACAGATGCATTACAGGTGCATTATAAGTGACTCCCTCCTCATGAAGCTGGTTGAGAGAATGCCAAGAGTGTGCAAAGCTGTTATCAAGGCAAAGTGTGGCTATTTGAAGAATCTCAAATATAAAATGTGTTTAACACTTTTTAGGTTACTACATGATTCCATATGTGTAATTTCATAGCTTTGATGTCTTCACTATTATTCTATAATGTAGAAAACAGTAAAAATAAAAACTAAACCTTGAATGGGAAGTTTTTCCAAAACTTTTGACTGGTAGTGTATGTTGAACTGTTAAGGATACAGCATGTTCTGGCTGTAAATTATAAACAACAACAAAACAATATTGTGAGTCGATTGACGCTTGCTCCAGATGAGCAGTGGAGAGAGCAGTCTGTACACGTTAAATGAAAGATAATCACTGAATTGACATTAAGTTGCTTGTTCCTGCGTAAAAACATTATATCTAAAACTATTTTCTTTATAACAACATTGTAATATTTAAACTTTTCATATACCCTGCAAAATATTTAACAATATTGAAAGTAAATAGCAATTACACTTTTAAGGTGAATTTACAATGTTTTTCCTTGATTTGAGATGGATTCCCATTGATCACAACTACAAGTACAATACTGGGTGTCTGCCATCATTGTCATATAGTAACTACATAGTGACTTCACAATTTGTTTCACTATACATTAATGTGCTTGTTCCTGTATAGACATTGTAGTTACTATGCTTTTCTTTTTACCAACATTGTAATAACTGACATTTTGATATATTCTGTGAAATATGTAATTGCATTGAAGTCACATTGTAATTACACTTATAGGTGCTGTAACAACAGTTATTGTAAATTGAAGTGTATTTTCCCTAGATTGTAATAAAAAGGTTTACCCTACTGTTTTTCACTTAACTTGAAGCTGCTTGCTCATGAGGACCTACAGTGCCTTGCAAAAGTATTCACGGTTTCCCTATTTTGTTGCATTACAACCTGTAATTTAAATGGACTTTTATTTGGATCACATCAGATCTTTTCACATCAGATCTTTTTTAGAACAGATCTGATAAGTCAAAATATCAATTAGTGGAAGCAAGATCAGAATTTGTCTGCCGGTGTAAACGCAGCCTAAGAGACCTGTAATACATTGTGATGGGGTCCCAAGGTGAAAGGGAGAGACAGGCCCTGAAGAAGTCAAGACAAATGGCCCTTGTTTATGCCAGGCTTTGCCGTCCAGCAGTATCCATTTCATGTCCAAGTCGGACCATATGCCAAATACGCCTGAAAACTGCGAAAGTGAAATAAACTGTAATCGAAGGAGAGCGTTTATTCATATATAAGTGACAGAGTACTTTTATAGTTTGGTTTTCCAGATGACAATGCTGCCATCTTTCTTGACAAAGGGTATTTTATCAAGTGCAAATATTCTGCCTCCAATCAATTCTTCACCACTTCTTCAGCTCTTACCGTCTACGGGCGGCTTGAGGATAATGAACAAAAACAACGTGGCCACTTAGACAACGCTCATTGTTGATGTTCGAGTGGTAGTGGGTGTCACACGGCGCAGATGTCAAATTAGAGACTATTTAGCTGTCAGTGTGCAAAGGATGGTGAGGTGGCATCCCATAATACCGTGAAGTCATCCTGTCGCCATGGTGATAATTAAACCAGTGCCTCATGGGAATAACTCTTACTTGTTTGGGTTCAGGAAGGAGACACACAGCGACTTTGCACCCATTCAGGAAGTGGAGAAAATATTCCAAAGGAATATAATTTCTCTAAAATATCAAGATACAGTATAGTATCTACAATCATGAGATGCAGTATAGTATCTACAGTAACAAGTGTCGTGTCTTTGGCTATGCCGGATTAAGTGATATGACATGCTATTCTATAAAATAATATCTCCGTAATTAACATTACTTGATTGAGCTAATCATGTAAATGTAATTAACTAGAGACTCGGGCACCACGAAATAGTATTTTTTAGAGCTGTTATCTTCTGAATAAACTCTTAAAGACCTAGTAATATTTTACATCAATAGCAGTCAATATTAATCGTTATCTTAATTCAGTCTCATCTGAAAGGTTTAAATTCTTGGTTATCTGCACGAACCCTGGCTAACAATTTGAATCAGCAATAAAAAAATTGGGTTTAATCATTTATTTACTAAATACTTAACTAATCACATAGAATTACACATACACATAATTAAATCATAACTTGATTACAAATTACGTCATGAAGGAAAACGTCCCTAGCGGGCGGAACAGATATGACAGCTTGTTACACAAAAGAAAAGCGTCTGGGTTTGAGTGAAGGAGCGGGAAGACTGAGGAACAAAGGGAAGAAGCTGGGCTATCGTAAATACAGTATCTTATGCATTATAAATTACCGCCCATTTGGAAAAGGAAAATGCAATAAATATTTACTCTGAGCCGCGCTTCGGTAGGTTGGTGGTAGATGGAAGGCCTTGTTGCCCAACCGAGTCCTTTGAGGAATGTCTCTGGTTGTCAATTGGGCTGCCTGTGTAAACACAGCCTTAGAACCCCAAGCACATACTCTAACCCTTGATGAGGGTTCCTGATAGACCCGTGGGCTGGGTAATATAAGCTTGGAGCTAGGCTGGAATGTATTTACACATAGTTTAAATCTGAGCTGGGCTACCACACATAGTATAACTCTGGAATTTGGTTAGGATGATGGTGCAGTGAAGAGGTGGTTTGATAAGGATGTACATTTTGTCAAAACCGTACAGGGCTCGATAATGTGTTTTTTGGTGTTTAAGGTAGTTGATTGTGAGTAATCATAATGAAAATGCTAATTTCACCAGCTAGTGTTTTCTGTCATAAATTATTTTATGATAGTTCCATGTCTCTCACATTTGGTTTATCACAAAATGTGAACAAAAAATGACTGGCGTTTCAGTGTAATCACTCAAATATTGACTTTTGGGCGGCAGGTAGCCTAGTGGTTAGAGCATTGGGCCAGTAAGCGAAAGGTTGCTGGATCGAATCCCTGAGCTGACAAGGTAAAACTCTGTCGTTCTGCACCTGAGTAGGCAGTTAACCCACTGTTCCCCGGGCACCGTGGATGTTGATTAAGGCAGCCCCCCACACCTCTCTGATTCAGAGGGGTTGAGTTAAATGTGGAAGGCACATTTCAGTTGAATGCATTCAGTTGTACAACTGAGTAGGTAACCCCCTTTATCAAAATACTTATTACTATAGGTCCACTATGGTATTGCAAAAACAGTGATGACATGTGATGTCAAGTGAGGTGGTCTTGCTTGAAAACTGCACGATCATCATCTTTTGTCTCCCATTGAGTTTCACATAGAGATGCCAAAAATACGTTTTTGAGGAAAACAACCTTCATAAGCATCTGTAAATGTCTCTGACTTGGAGTTATTTTCCTCTACTAACAGCAGCCAGGCCAGAGGACAGCTTTCCATTGTCTTACATCCCACAGGGACCGGAAGAGGACAGGAAGCCATGCATATTGTAATAATAATCTTAATTTTATTAAGTCTACCACTCAATAAATATTCACAAAGAAGCCGATTACATAAACGGAGGCACAAATAAAAGCCCTTCTAGTCACTCAAGAGTTCAGCAAACACTTATCCTGAAGAGAGGGGATAGACATCAACCTTTGTCGACTATCATAAGAGAATCGGTTTGATATCAAATCCCCTTAAATGAGCTCAGCAACTTTTTGACTCTGCAAGTGGGAGTAAACTTATACATTTAACATAAAAAAGTGAAATGAGTGCCAGGCTATAACAACAATATATTTAGTATTCATTCTGGGGTCCTACTACAGACTGAAGTATCTGAGGAGATGTGCTGATGTCCACAATATTTGAACAATATCTCTCCCAGTTCAGCATAAATCAATTCTAAAAATAACATTAAATCAGTTATATTGTCTCGCTTTTAAAAACAAGGGAATATTTATTCATGATTTCATACGTTCAGCAGATTATATTATAAATATGAATTATCTACCTCTCGTCAAAATGGAGCTTTCAGATATCCAGTAATTTTTTATCAGTTAGCACAACAACACCGAAGGTTATTTGTCATAATTCAAAGGTGGAATATATATCATTGTACCCATTCATTGTACCCAGGTAACAAATCTGTCATCATCCGTTCTGGTGAGGACTTTTGTTACCCAAGGGGATACGTTTGGGAAACCACTGCATATACAGTCACTTGTTGACATCTTTCCTGTGTTGTCTGCTGATTTATATACAGTGGCTTGCGAAAGTATTCGGCCCCCTTGAACTTTGCGACCTTTTGCCACATTTCAGGCTTCAAACATAAAGATATAAAACTGTATTTTTTTGTGAAGAATCAACAACAAGTGGGACACAATCATGAAGTGGAACGACATTTATTGGATATTTCAAACTTTTTTAACAAATCAAAAACTGAAAAATTGGGAGTGCAAAATTATTCAGCCCCTTTACTTTCAGTGCAGCAAACTCTCTCCAGAAGTTCAGTGAGGATCTCTGAATGATACAATGTTGACCTAAATGACTAATGATGATAAATACAATCCACCTGTGTGTAATCAAGTCTCCGTATAAATGCACCTGCACTGTGATAGTCTCAGAGGTCCGTTAAAAGCGCAGAGAGCATCATGAAGAACAAGGAACACACCAGGCAGGTCCGAGATACTGTTGTGAAGAAGTTTAAAGCCGGATTTGGATACAAAAAGATTTCCCAAGCTTTAAACATCCCAAGGAGCACTGTGCAAGCGATAATATTGAAATGGAAGGAGTCTCAGACCACTGCAAATCTACCAAGACCTGGCCGTCCCTCTAAACTTTCAGCTCAAACAAGGAGAAGACTGATCAGAGATGCAGCCAAGAGGCCCATGATCACTCTGGATGAACTGCAGAGATCTACAGCTGAGGTGGGAGACTGTCAATAGGACAACAATCAGTCAGTCGTATATTACACAAATCTGGCCTTTATGGAAGAGTGGCAAGAAGAAAGCCATTTCTTAAAGATATCCATAAAAAGTGTTGTTTAAAGTTTGCCACAAGCCACCTGGGAGACACACCAAACATGTGGAAGAAGGTGCTCTGGTCAGATGAAACCAAAATTGAACTTTTTGGCAACAATGCAAAATGTTATGTTTGGCGTAAAAGCAACACAGCTGAACACACCATCCCCACTGTCAAACATGGTGGTGGCAGCATCAGGGTTTGGGCCTGCTTTTCTTCAGCAGGGACAGGGAAGATGGTTATAATTGATGGGAAGATGGATGGAGCCAAATACAGGACCATTCTGGAAGAAAACCTGATGGAGTCTGCAAAAGACCTGAGACTGGGACGGAGATTTGTCTTCCAACAAGACAATGATCCAAAACATAAAGCAAAATGTACAATGGAATGGTTCAAAAATAAACATATCCAGGTGTTAGAATGGCCAAGTCAAAGTCCAGACCTGAATCCAATCGAGAATCTGTGGAAAGAACTGAAAACTGCTGTTCACAAATGCTCTCCATCCAACCTCACTTGAGCTCGAGCTGTTTTGCAAGGAGGAATGGGAAAACATTTCAGTCTCTCGATGTGCAAAACTGATAGAGACATACCCCAAGCGACTTACAGCTGTAATCGCAGCAAAAGGTGGCGCTACAAAGTATTAACTTAAGGGGTCTGAATAATTTTGCACGCCCAATTTTTCCGTTTTTGATTTGTTAAAAAAGTTTGAAATATCCAATAAATGTCGTTCCACTTCATGATTGTGTCCCACTTGTTGTTGATTCTTCACAAAAAATACAGTTTAATATCTTTATGTTTGAAGCCTGAAATGTGGCAAAAGGTCGCAAAGTTCAAGGGGGCCGAATACTTTCGCAAGGCACTGTAACTTAGATACAAAATACAGTTGTCAATCACACTGTCAATCAAATTAAAACTCCCATTTTATCTTAATCACAATAACTCTACTCATCATTCAGGCATGTTTCTTCTTGGTCTTATCTAAAGCATGACTTCTCCTGTGTTGTAACAGCAATCCATTGGCCAGAACAAAACAATTATTCAATACTAGAACTGAACAATGGTATGATGTATGAAAAATTATCTGCACTAACACGTTTAGATATGGGCTCCAACTAAATAAAAAGGAAATACATTTTCTTCTAATTAACTTCAATTTGAAAGTAAGATAATTGGCTAATGTATAATTGGCTAATATAATTGGCTAATGTAACGATTGTTGTCGGGAGAAGGAGAAGAGGACCAAGGTGCAGCGTGGTAAGTATTCATAATAATTTTAATAAATAAGAATATTTGAACAAAAAAAGAACAACACGACAAACGAACAGTTCTGCAAGGTGCAATACACACAAAACAGAAAACTACCCACAACCCATAGTGGGAAAACAGGCTGCCTAAGTATGGTTCTCAATCAGAGACAATGATTGACAGCTGCCTCTGATTGGGAACCATACCAGGCCAAACACATAGAAATCTAACACACAGAACAAAACAGAACGCCCACCCCAACTCACGCCCTGACCAAACTAAAATAGAGACATAAAAAAGGAACTAAGGTCAGGACGTGACAGTACCCCCCCCCCCCAAAAGTGTGGACTCCGGCCGCAAAACCTAAACCCATAGGGGAGGGTCTGGGTGGGCATCTGTCCGCGGTGGCGGCTCTGGCGCAGGACATGGACCCCACACCACCTTAGTCTTGGCCCACTTAAGTGGCGCCTTTGGAGCGGCGACCCTCGCCGCCGACCCCGGACTGGGAACCCTTACAGCGGGCCCTGAATAGACGGGAGACTCTGGCAGCGCCGGACAGGCGGGAGACTCTGGCAGCGCCGGACAGGCGGGAGACTCTGGCAGCGCAGGAGTGAAGGGCGACTCTGGCAGCTCCGGAGTGAAGGGCGGCTCTGGCAGCTCTGGAGTGACGGGCGGCTCTGGCAGCTCCGGAGTGAATGGCGGCTCTGGCAAATCCTGACTGACGGGCGGCTCTCGCAGCTCCTGACTGACGGGCGGCTCTGGCAGCTCCTGACTGACGGGCGGCTCCGGACAGGATGGAGACTCCGGAAGCGCCGGACAGGCGGGAGAACCTGGAGGGAGGAGACGGAGAGACAGCCTGGTGCATGAGGCTGCCACAGGACCCACCAGGCTGGGGAGACCTACAGGAGGCCTGGTGCGTGGAGGAGTCACCGGATGGACCAGGCTGTGGGGGAGCACTGGAGCTCTGGTGCGCAGCCTTGGCACCACTCCTCCAGGCTGGATGACCACTTAGCCCGGACCCCCCAGAGTGCAGGCACAGGTTGAACCGAGCTGTGGGGGAGCACTGGAGATCTGGTGCATACCACTCGCACCTCTCCCTTAGGCTCAATGCCCACATTCGCCCGGCATGGGCGGAGCGCAGGCATAGGGCGAACTGCACCCTCCCAGCGCCCCGGAGACACAGCACGCAGAGCCGGCGCAGGATACCCTGGGCCGAAACGGCGTACCGGAGACCAAACACGCTGAGCTGGCACAACATGCCCTGGCTGGATGCCCACTCTCGCATGCCACTTGCCGGGGGCTGGCCTATAGCGCTCCAGGCTATGAATGCGTACTGGTGACACCGTGCGCTTCACCGCATAACACGGTGACTGACCAGTACTACGCCTCTCCTGGTAAGCACGGGAAGTTGGCACAGGTCTGTCGCCTGACTCAACCACTCTCCCCGTGTTCCCCCCCCCCCAAAAAAATTGGGGGCTGCCTCTCGTGCCTGTTGCGCAGCCTTACCTCATATCGCCGCCGTTCAGCTTTAGCTGCCTCCAGTTCTTCTTTGGGGTGGCGATATTCCCCAGTCTGTGCCCAGGGTCCCTTGCCGTCCAATATCTCCTCCCATGTCCATTTCTCCAGATATTGCTGCCTCTCGTTACCACGCTGCTTGGTAACTTTCTTGATGGGTAGTTCTGTAACGATTGTCGTCGGGAGAAGGAGATGAGGACCAAGGTGCAGCATGGTAAGTATTCATAATACTTTTAATAAATACGAATACTTGAACAAAAAAACAACAACACGACAAACGAACAGTTCTGCAAGGTGCAATACACATAAAACAGAAAACAACTACCCACAACCCATAGTGGGAAAACAGGCTGCCTAAGTATGGTTCTCAATCAGAGACAATGATTGACAGCTGCCTCTGATTGGGAACCATACCAGGCCAAACACCACAACAAATCTAACACACAGAACAAAACATAGAATGCCCACCCCAACTCACGCCCTGACCAAACTAAAATAGAGACATAAAAAAGGAACTAAGGTCAGGATGTGACAGCTAAGCCTGATAACAACTCTACAGGTTTATGGAGGAGCATGGGTGAGCAGAAGGTCCAGCTTCACTGCAGAGATTTAGAAAATAGATAAATAAGGTAGATATGGAGGGTCCATTAGGGAGACATTCATCTTATTGCCAATGTGATTATATTGATCGTAATGTAGATATTTAGATTAGTAATATCCATTAAAAGATAAGCGTGTGTAAATAAGTACTGTATATTGAGGCATATGCAAAATTGGATCATTTAAGAATATAAGGAAACGGAGGTAAACTTGTTACACTTGTAATATTCTGTAATGTATGTCTTTGAGTGAGAGAGACCCTACCAACTAGATCAGAGGGCCCTCGGTTGTCACGTGTTGCTGACTAAACTCCGAGGGTGACTTCCATGGGATGTTATCAATAAACCCATCAACTTCAGGACACACTCCTCCTGACTTGAATGACGCAATTCATGTTACACTTTTAAATAATAGAACGAGCATGAAATTCAAATTGATAAATCCCCCTGTTGTGTTTCAAGATATGACCTCAGTAACCTCAGTTAAACATTTAATTTGGGAGGTATTTCATCTGTTACATGTCAAGTCTCGAAATCAGACATAAACAAATGCACGTGACATAACGTGACATAATTAGGCACACCTCTCCACTATTTTGTATAACATTGTGCAAACCCCAAACATATCGCAGGGTGTTGGGATAGCACATTGCTCTGAAGCCTACAGACTTGCTGGCTCGTCTGAAGTGGCTATCTGAGGGTCCATTTATCCCCTACACCCTCTACACCTTCCCTCAGCTTTGGGACACTTCTGCAAATTGCAGATGCGCACGTGAATGCGCAAATGGAGGTCCGAGTGGGATGGAGTCAAAGGGAACATGGTGCTTTAACAGTATATGGAATCACTGCTTTTCATTATTGGGCCAACTAGATAGTTGGCTCATAGCTAGTTCACAGACAAATCACTGTACATTTGTGTGAAAGAACCAGCACACACTAATGCTGCACATTACACTGTCTAACATTGGTCTGTGGAGACAAGATAACATAACCTATTTTCAATTGCTTTCCCTCAATGATAAGATTCAACTCATCTTAGAGAGAAAATGTAACTGATACCTTTTGTAATTGGGGTTGTCATCCCGCCACTGCACTGAGAAACATACACTCAAAGGTATTGGAATTTCATGACACTTTTAAAAACTCTTTGATGAAGTGTGATCCCCAAACATATTAAGACAGCATCTGTGCTTTCGTTTTCAATTTCTCCGTCTCCGAAGGACCATGGGGAATGTGTCTAAAGCTATTGTGTCTGAAGCTATTGTGTATTCAGATCATCCAGCTCCTTACACAATGCTGCAAAGTTTCACCTCTGAGTTTTAGCATGTCATCAAGGCAAAGCATGCTTACTGTACAAGGAAGAATCTGAAATATAAAATATATTTTGTTTTATTTAACTTCTCTAGGGTAGGGATTCGGAATTTTGGATGAAAAGCAAGCCCAAATTAAACGGTATGCTGCTCGGGCCCAGAAGATATATGCATATAATGGGTAGATTTGGATGGAAAACACTCTAAAGTTTCCAAAAGTGTTAAAATAGTGTCTGTGAGTATAATATATCTGATTTGGCAGGCGAAGACCTGAGAAAAACCCATTCAGGATTTTTTTTGGGGGTTTTGTAGTTTTCTATTCAATGCCATTACAGTATCCATTGACTTAGGACTCAAATTGCAGTTCCTATGCCTTCCACTAGATGTCAACCATATTTAGAAATTGTTTCAGGCTTGTATTCTGATAAATGAGGGAGTAAGACCAGTCTGAATGAGTGGACGTGTCATATAGCTTTTTCATGTGCAAACCCGAGAGAGTGCATTTCTTGTTTACCTTTTATATTGACAAAGTTATTGTCCGGTTGAAATATTATAGATCATTTAGGCTAAAAACAACCTGAGGATTGAATATAAACATCGTTTGACATGTTTCTATGAAATTTACGGATACAATTTAGATTTTTTTGTCTGCCTGTTTTGACTGCGTTTGAGCCTGTGGATTACTGAAGAAAAAGCGCAAACAAAACTGAGGTTTTTGGATATAAAGAGACTTTATCGAACAAATGAATGTCTGAGTGCAACCATATGAAGATCAAAGGTAAGGGATTAATTTTCTCTATTTCTGAGTTTTGTAACTCTTCTGCTTGGCTGGTTAGTGTTTGTAATGATTTGTCTACTGTGCTATGTTCTCAATTCTTTATGCTTTCGCCATAAATAATTTTTTTAATCTGACACCGTGGTTGGATTCACAAGAAGTTCATCTTTAAACCTATGTAAAATATGTTTTGTTTTCTGAACTTTTATAATGAGTATTTCTGTATTTGAATTTGGCGCTCTGCAATCTCGCTGGATGTTACCCTAGTGAGGTAAACACTTTTTTGGTTACTACATGATTCCATATGTGTTATTTCAAAGTTTTCATGCCTACAATGTAGAAAATAGTAATGAAGAAAAACCCTTGAATGAGTAGGTGTGTCCAAACTTTTGACAATGATAGACAGCTGGTCAATGATTGAGAACCATACCAGGCCAAAACATAAAAATAAAGAAACCTAGAAAACATAAAATAGAATGCCCACATCACACCCTGACCTAAACAAATAGAGAAATAAAATGTCTCTCTAAGGTCAGGTCGTGACAGTACCCCCACCCCAAAGGTGTGGACTACGGCCGCAAAACCTGAACCTATAGGGGAGGGTCTGGGTGGGCATCTATCCGCAGTGGCGACTCTGGTCTGGGACGTAGACCCCGCTCCACCTCTGGCTCACCCCGATTTGGTGGCGCCTCTGGTGTGGGGACCCTCGCTGCGGGCCCCGGACTGGGCACCCTCGCTGCGGGCCCCGGACTGGGCACCCTCGCTGCGGGCCCCGGACTTGGCACCCTCGCTGGGGGTTCTGGACTGGAGGCCATAGTTGGGGGCTCCGGACTGGAGGCCGTCGCTGGAGGCTCCGGACTGGAGGCCGTCATTGGAGGCTTCGTGCCATGACTCCTCACTGGAGGCTCCTTGCCATGGATCATCACTGGAGGCTCCTTGCCATGGATCATCACTGGAGGCTTCTTGCCATGGATCATCACTGGAGGCTTCTTGCCATGGATCATCACTGGAGGCTTCATGCCATGGATCATCACTGGAGGCTTCATGCCATGGATCATCACTGGAGGCTTCATGCCATGGATCATCACTGGAGGCTTCATGCCATGGATCATCACTGGATGCTTCGTGCCATCGATCATCACTGGATGCTTCGTGCCATCGATCATCACTGGAGGCTTTGTGCCATCGATCATCACTGGAGGCTTTGTGCCATCGATCATCACTGGAGGCTTTGTGCCATCGATCATCACTGGAGGCTTCGTTCTGGGCGCAGGCACAGGACTCACCAGGCTGGGGAGACACACGAGGCCTGGTGCGTGGTTCGGGCATCGGATGCACTGGGCCGTGAAGGCGCACTGGCGGTCTCGAGCGCAGAGCTGGCACAACCCGTTCTGGCTGGATGCCCACATCCACCTGGCAAATGCGGGACACTGGCACAGAGCACACCGGCCTGTGAATGCTCACTCAAGACACTGTGCGCATCTGCCAAGCTCCCTGTGTGCTCCCCAAAAAATTTTTTGGGGAGCTGCCTCTCAGGCTTCCGTGACCAAGTCTTGTCCCCTGCCATTCTCTCCTCCCCAGTCGAGCTCGTCCTTCATTGGCACACGCTGCTTGGTCTTTTGGTGGTGGGTAGTTCTGTCACGGGTGTCGTTGGAAGTAGTCCAAAGTGCAACATGGTGAGCGAAAATTTTATTTTATTTATATAGTGTCGCCAACAGAATAACAAACGAAAGAAACAACCGTGAAGCTTACAGGGCTAAATGCCACAAACAAAGTTAACTATCCACACTGAAAGGAGGGAAAAAGGCCTACCTAAGTATGATTCCCAATCAGAGACAATGATAGACAGCAGTCCCTGATTGAGAACCATACCCTGCTAAAACATAGAAATAAAGAAACCTAGAAAACAATAAATAGAATGCCCACATCACACAGAATGCCCACATAAAATGTCTCTCTAAGGTCAGGGCATGACAAAAGCCAATTCTTCACATTCACATCTCAGCTGTGAATTGTATCCAACTCCAGATGATTGGGCCAACGTTACATTAACTTTATACAGTATCTTTCCCCTCATGATTTCAGCAATTGCTGGAAGATTCTGAAATATTCTAGTCATTTTTCAAAGCCTATTTTTATGATTTTTGATAAATCGATTCCCATAAAAAAACAAACAGTGCAAATGCCGAGCGCTAAGTCCTAATGAAGCATCTGGAATTATCAAATAAGATGACAAACTAGTGTATTCCTTCCTTCCCTCCCTCTCTCCCTGGTGGAATGGATGCTTGTCCTGGATTCTTAGCGCCTTGTAAAAGAACAACAACAAAAAAACAAGGTGGATGCCGTGGGAGTTACCAATATGGGTAAAAGGGTTGGAAAACTCATAATTTTCTATGAGTTTGTCTGAAACATTTCTTAAATTGTTTATTTTTATTTTACCTTTATTTAACCAGGTAGGCAAGTTGAGAACAAGTTCTAATTTACAATTGCGACCTAGCCAAGATAAAGCAAAGCAGTTTGACACATACAACACAGAGTTACACATGGAGTAAAACAAACATACAGTCAATAATACAGTAGAAAAATAAGTCTATATACGATGTGAGCAAATGAGGTGAGATAAGCAAAAAAGGCCATGGTGGCGAAATAAATACAATATAGCAAGTAAAACACTGGAATGGTAGATTTGCAGTGAAAGAATGTGCAAAGTAGAAATATAAATAATGGGGTGCAAAGGAGCTAAATAAATAAATACAGTAGGGGAAGCGGTAGTTGTTTGGGCTAAATTATAGATGGGCTATGTACAGGTGCAGTAATCTGTGAGCTGCTCTGACAGCTGGTGCTTAAAGCTAGTGAGGGAGATAAGTGTTTCCAGTTTCAGTGATTTTTGTAGTTCGTTCCAGTCATTGGCAGCAGAGAACTGGAAGGAGAGGCGGCCAAAGGAAGAAGTGGTTTTGCGGGTGACCAGAGAGATATACCTGCTGGAGCGCGTGCTACAGGTGGGTGCTGCTATGGTGACCAGCGAGCTGAGATAAGGGGGGACTTTACCTAGCAGTGTCTTGTAGATGATCTGGAGCCAGTGGGTTTGGCGAAGAGTTTGAAGCGAGGGCCATCCAACGAGAGCGTACAGGTTGCAGTGGTGGGTAGTATATGGGGCTTTGGTGACAAAACGGTTGGCACTGTGATAGACTGCATCCAATTTATTGAGTAGGGTATTGGAGGCTATTTTGTAAATGACACCGCCAAAGTCGAGGATCGGTAGGATGGTCAGTTTTACGAGGGTATGTTTGGCAGCAGTGAAGGATGCTTTGTTGCGAAATAGGAAGCCAATTCTAGATTTGACTTTGGATTGGAGATGTTTGATGTGAGTCTGGAAGGAGAGTTTACAGTCTAACCAGACACCTAAGAATATGTGGACAACTACAAATACCAAGTCAGAACCATCCAGAGTAGTGATGCTGGACGGGCAGGCAGGTGCAGGCAGCGATCGGTTGAAGAGCATGCATTTAGTTTTCCTTGTATTTAAGAGCAGTTGGAGGCCACGGAAGGAGAGTTGTATGGCATTGAAGTTCGTCTGGAGGGTTGTTAACACGGTGTCCCAAAGAAAGGCCAGAAGTATATAAAATGGTGTCGTCTGCGTAGAGGTGGGTCGGGGGGGGGGCATGTCTGTGTTCAAATATCAGTTTAAATGTCAATTAACGTTGATTTCCTCTCTACTGGGACAGTTGAATTAATGACAAAAAAGGGTTCACAGACAGAACTGTTTCTGGGATTGATTGACCAGAAACAGACTATAAAACTTTGGCCACTTATGGGCACTTTGGAGTTCATTGGATAAAATACTATTATATTGGGCAAAAAAAAAGAATTTTGACAGATGAATGGTGTGAGTCAGTGATGATTATTATTTTTCAGAAGCCTGGAGGTTGGTTTTGTTCATTTAATATTTCACCTCAGAATGGCGATAACTGGAATGATAGTGAATTGCAGAGGTATTCATGAGTAACGTAAATGGTCAATTTCTTGAATGGCTGAAGTGGCTGAGTTGAAGCCTAATTGAACTAAGTGTTCACACTGACACTGGGGTGTGGGATATTTACTTATTAAACAGTTCTATTGAGGATGGCAGTGTTTCTTAACCTTGGTCCTCAAGTACCCCCAACAGTACACTGTTTTGTTGTAGCTCTTGACAAACTCACCTCATTCATCTCATTGAGGGTTTGAAGCTTAGTTGACAAGTTGAATCAGGTGTGCTTGTCCAGGGTTACAATAAAAATGTGTACTGTTGGGGGTACTTGAGCACCAGGTTTGAGAAACACTGGGGAATGGCCTTGCTAAGCTGAGAGCTCTCTAATAGCCCCCAAATTCTGGTCAACTGTGTAAAAGGGGTCTTTCGGTTACTTTGCTGCTTAAAGTCGTTCCAGTTATCTAGTCATCCCTGTTATTAAAAACAGTCTAAGAGCACTCCCTTTGTGTATAGCTGGGAGTGAACATTTTAAGCACTTTTTGACAGGACCAAGGAGCATCATGGGTTCTGGTATAAAACGCTGATGTGAGCCAGATTCAAATGTCAGATACCAAATCAAATCAAATCAAATTGTATTTGTCACATACACATGGTAGCAGATGTTAATGCGAGTGTAGCGAAATGCTTGTGCTTCTAGTTCCGACAATGCAGTAATAACAAGTAATCTAACTAACAATTCCAAAACTACTGTCTTGTACACAGTGTAAGGGGATAAAGAATATGTACATAAGGATATATGAATGAGTGATGGTACAGAGCAGCATAAGCAAGATACAGTAGATGGTATCGAGTACAGTATGTACAAATGAGATGAGTATGTAAACAAAGTGGCATAGTTTAAAGTGGCTAGTGATACATGTATTACAAAAGGATACAGTCGATGATATAGAGTACAGTATATACGTATGCATATGAGATGAATAATGTAGGGTAAGTAACATTATATAAGGTAGCATTGTTTAAAGTGGCTAGTGATATATTTACATCATTTCCCATCAATTCCCATTATTAAAGTGGCTGGAGTTGAGTCAGTGTCAGTGTGTTGGCAGCAGCCACTCAGTGTTAGTGGTGGCTGTTTAACAGTCTGATGGCCTTGAGATAGAAGCTGTTTTTCAGTCTCTCGGTCCCAGCTTTGATGCACCTGTACTGACCTCGCCTTCTGGATGATAGCGGGGTGAACAGGCAGTGGCTCGGGTGGTTGATGTCCTTGATGATCTTTATGGCCTTCCTGTGACATCGGGTGGTGTAGGTGTCCTGGAGGGCAGGTAGTTTGCCCCCGGTGATGCGTTGTGCAGACCTCACTACCCTCTGGAGAGCCTTACGGTTGAGGGCGGTGCAGTTGCCATACCAGGCGGTGATACAGCCCGCCAGGATGCTCTCGATTGTGCATCTGTAGAAGTTTGTGAGTGCTTTTGGTGACAAGCCGAATTTCTTCAGCCTCCTGAGGTTGAAGAGGCGCTGCTGCGCCTTCTTCACGATGCTGTCTGTGTGAGTGGACCAATTCAGTTTGTCTGTGATGTGTATGCCGAGGAACTTAAAACTTGCTACCCTCTCCACTACTGTTCCATCGATGTGGATAGGGGGGTGTTCCCTCTGCTGTTTCCTGAAGTCCACAATCATCTCCTTAGTTTTGTTGACGTTGAGTGTGAGGTTATTTTCCTGACACCACACTCCGAGGGCCCTCACCTCCTCCCTGTAGGCCGTCTCGTCGTTGTTGGTAATCAAGCCTACCACTGTTGTGTCGTCCGCAAACTTGATGATTGAGTTGGAGGCGTGCGTGGCCACGCAGTCGTGGGTGAACAGGGAGTACAGGAGAGGGCTCAGAACGCACCCTTGTGGGGCCCCAGTGTTGAGGATCAGCGGGGAGGAGATGTTGTTGCCTACCCTCACCACCTGGGGGCGGCCCGTCAGGAAGTCCAGTACCCAGTTGCACAGGGCGGGGTCGAGACCCAGGGTCTCGAGCTTGATGACGAGCTTGGAGGGTACTATGGTGTTGAATGCCGAGCTGTAGTCGATGAACAGCATTCTCACATAGGTATTCCTCTTGTCCAGATGGGTTAGGGCAGTGTGCAGTGTGGTTGAAATTGCATCGTCTGTGGACCTATTTGGGCGGTAAGCAAATTGGAGTGGGTCTAGGGTGTCAGGTAGGGTGGAGGTGATATGGTCCTTGACTAGTCTCTCAAAGCACTTCATGAAGACGGATGTGAGTGCTACGGGGCGGTAGTCGTTTAGCTCAGTTACCTTAGCTTTCTTGGGAACAGGAACAATGGTGGCCCTCTTGAAGCATGTGGGAACAGCAGACTGGTATAGGGATTGATTGAATATGTCCGTAAACACACCGGCCAGCTGGTCTGCGCATGCTCTGAGGGCGCGGCTGGGGATGCCGTCTGGGCCTGCAGCCTTGCGAGGGTTAACACGTTTAAATGTCTTACTCACCTCGGCTGCAGTGAAGGAGAGACCGCATGTTTTCGTAGCAGGCCGTGTCAGTGGCACTGTATTGTCCTCAAAGCGGGCAAAAAAGTCATTTAGTCTGCCTGGGAGCAAGACATCCTGGTCCGTGACTGGGCTGGATTTCTTCCTGTAGTCCGTGATTGACTGTAGACCCTGCCACATGCCTCTTGTGTCTGAGCCGTTGAATTGAGATTCTACTTTGTCTCTGTACTGGCGCTTAGCTTGTTTGATAGCCTTGCGGAGGGAATAGCTGCACTGTTTGTATTCGGTCATGTTACCAGACACCTTGCCCTGATTAAAAGCAGTGGTTCGCGCTTTCAGTTTCACACGAATGCTGCCATCAATCCACGGTTTCTGGTTAGGGAATGTTTTAATCGTTGCTATGGGAACGACATCTTCAACGCACGTTCTAATGAACTCGCACAACGAATCAGCGTATTCGTCAATGTTATCTGACGCAACACGAAACATCTCCCAGTCCACGTGATGGAAGCAATCTTGGAGTGTGGAGTCAGCTTGGTCGGACCAGCGTTGGACAGACCTCAGCGTGGGAGCCTCTTGTTTTAGTTTCTGTCTGTAGGCAGGGATCAACAAAATGGAGTCGTGGTCAGCTTTTCCGAAAGGGGGGCGGGGCAGGGCCTTATATGCGTCGCGGAAGTTAGAGTAACAATGATCCAAGGTCTTTCCACCCCTGGTTGCGCAATCGATATGCTGATAAAATTTAGGGAGTCTTGTTTTCAGATTAGCCTTGTTAAAATCCCCAGCTACAATGAATGCAGCCTCCGGATAAATCGTTTCCAGTTTGCAGAGAGTTAAATAAAGTTCGTTCAGAGCCATCGATGTGTCTGCTTGGGGGGGATATATACGGCTGTGATTATAATCGAAGAGAATTCTCTTGGTAGATAATGCGGTCTACATTTGTTTGTGAGGAATTCTAAATCAGGTGAACAGAAGGATTTGAGTTCCTGTATGTTTCTTTCATCACACCATGTCACGTTAGTCATAAGGCATACGCCCCCGCCCCTCTTCTTACCAGAAAGTTGTTTGTTTCTGTCAGCGCGATGCGTGGAGAAACCCGTTGGCTGCAGGGAATGCGTTACATGTTTCACAGAAGGATAGGACAAAAACCCGTTGGCTGCAGGGAATGCGTTACATGTTTCACAGAAGGATAGGACAAGAGCTACATATTTCATTAGCCACAGTCTCACAGTTTCATTTTCAGAGTTTCTGTGGAAGTGCCTGAACATGAATAGCCTGATTTACCAACCTCCTGGCTCAGAAGAACTACATTCATGATATCGGATCAAATGAAAGCGTGTGTCACGGATCCCTCCGGAACTGTCATTACGCACACCTGGTCCCTATTCCCATTTGATTAGTATTTGTATATATGTGCCCTTTGTTCACCATGGTGCGGTCGATTTATTGCTGCTATGTCTGTTGGTGGTGTGTGTACCTGTGCTGTGCGTTTTGGCTTTTGACCATTGTGGATTGAGCAGATCATTACGGGTCTCATCCTGTGTGTTAATCATTGTGCGCATGTGTTATTTCTACAAGGTACTCCTCACTCTTTTGTTTGGGTATCAACCCTGTGTTTTGTTACGTATTTGTTGGTCTTAGTCCCCATGCCTTTACACGGCACACTGTAATTTGAGGTTAATAAAAACCCTATTACGCATTCCTGCGCCTGTCGCCTGAATAATTTATACCAGCGTGACAGCCTGTTCTGTTCCATATTGTTTGTTTAGTCGCTACAGTATTTCAGGGCCCTCCATTGTTTACAATCACATGAACAGCTATAAGAAAAACATTGTCAGGCTCAATCAGAATCTCTGGAATGGATACACCACAAACCATTTTAATTTCTCTATCAAGTCTCTCTTAGCTAGACGAGAGGAGCTATTTCCAATACGGCAACTGTAAAATCTGAGAAAAAATAATGAGTCCCCCTCACCGCCACTTCACCCTCACCTACCTTGACACACAATCCTCCAATGACAAGTATTTAATAGTTTAGCATTAGCCTTTGTCTGTGTACTAATACTACCTCTTGTATCCTCCAAGTCCAGAGTTCTCCATGCAACAGCAGGGACAGCTGCCCTCGTTCACAGCTCATTTGCTTCTGCTTGTCTTCTGTGTATGAATAATAACTCCGCCGAGAAGTACTGTTTTTTTCCTTCTACATTTATGTGCCATCGTTATCCCGTCAGGTATTTATGTCAATCGATTTGTGAAAAGAACACAGTAACTTGTGCACAGTTGGGTATATTTGTGGACATTTGAGAGTTTATTGACCACTATCAATTTAGTGAAGTCACTATTGATTTTGTTGAACCACTATCAAGCAAATGTTTGCCCTATTGTGTTATTAACATCATATTTTGTTGAATTACTAAACCAATGTATTCAGTGAATACAGTGCATTCGGAAAGTATTCACACCCCTTGACTTTTTCCACATTTTGTTACGTTACAGCCTGAATTTAAATTAATTAAATGTATAATTTTTTGTCACTGGCCTACAAAAAATACCCCATAATGTCAAAATTGCCACGCCTGCTCCCGCTTCCCCTCTCTGGCACTCGAGGGCACCAGGCTGCCCTTCATTACGCACACCTGTCACCATCATTACGCGCCACTGCACAATATTGGACTCATCTGGACTCCATTACTTTGTTGATTACCCCCCTCTTTATCTGTCTGCTCCTCATGTTATTCCCTGCATATTTTTCCCCTGTCCAGACGCTGTGCCTGTCCTGTTTCATGTCCCTTGTTCATTAAATGTTCTCCCTGTACCTGCTTCCTGTCTCCAGCATCGATCATTACAAAAATGTAATTATGTTTTTCAATTTTTTTACAAATAAGTATTCAGCCTCTTTGCTATGGCAAGCCTAAATCAGTTAAGCAGTACAACTTAGCTAAACAAGTCACTTAAAAGTTGCATGGAATAGTAGGGTTTAACATTATTTTTGAATGACTACAGTACCTTATCTCTGTACCCCACATACAGTGGGGAGAACAAGTATTTGATACACTGCCGATTTTGCAGGTTTTCCTACTTACAAAGCATGTCGAGGTCTGTCATTTTTATCATAGGTACACTTCAACTGTGAGAGACGGAACCTAAAACAAAAATCCAGAAAATCACATCATTTTAAAGTAATTAATTTGCATTTTATTGCATGACATAAGGATTTGATCACCTACCAACCAATAATAATTTTTTTGTTTTTCTTTAAGAATCCCTCCTGTTCTCCACTCATTACCTGTATTAACTGCACCTGTTTGAACTCGTTACCTGTATAAAAGGCACCTGTCCACACACTCAATCAAACAGACGCCAACCTCTCCACAATGGCCAAGACCAAAGAGCTGTGTAAGGACATCAGGGGTAAAATTGTAGACCTGCACAAGGCTGGGATGGGCTACAGGACAATAGGCAAGCAGCTTGGTGAGAAGGCAACAACTGTTGGTGCAATTATTAGAAAATGGAAGAAGTTCAAGATGACGGTCAATCACCCTCGGTCTGGGGCTCCATGCAAGATCTCACCTTGTGGGGCATCAATGATCATGAGGAAGGTGAGGGATCAGCCCAGATCTACACGGCAGGACCTGGTCAATGATCTGAAGAGAGCTTGGACCCCAGTCTCAAAGAAAACCATTAGTAACACACTACACTGTCATGGACTAAAATCCTGCAGCGCACGCAAGGTCCCCCTGCTCAAGCCAGCGCATGTCCAGGCCCGTCTGAAGTTTGCCAATGACCATCTGGATGATCCAGAGGAGGAATGGGAGAAGGTCATGTGGTCTGATGAGACAAAAATAGAGCTTTTTGGTCTAAACTCCACTCGCCGTGTTTGGAGGAAGAAGAAGGATGAGTACAACCCCAAGAACACCATCCCAACCGTAAAGCATGGAGTTGGAAACATCATTTTTTGTGGATGCTTGGCCAACATCCTCCTTCCCTCAGTAAGAGCATTAAAGATGGGTCGTGGTTGGGTATTCCAGCATGACAACGACCTGAAACACACAGCCAGGGCAACTAAGGAGTGGCTCCGTAAGAAGCATCTCAAGGTCCTGGAGTGGCCTAGCCAGTCTCCAGACCTGAACCCAATAGAACATCTTTGGAGGGAGCTGAAAGTCTGTATTGCCAGCGACAGCCCCGAAACCTGAAGGATCTGGAGAAGGATTGTATGGAGGAGTGGGCCAAAATCCCTGCTGCAGTGTGTGCAAACCTGGTCAAGAACTACAGGAAACGTATGATCTCTGTAATTGCAAACAAAGGTTTCTGTACCAAATATTAAGTTCTGCTTTTCTGATGTATCAAATACTTATGTCATGCACTAAAATGCAAATTAATTACTTAAAAATCATACAATGTGATTTTATGGATTTTTGTTTTAGATTCCGTCTCTCACAGTGGAAGTGTACCTATGATTAAAATTACAGACCTCTACATGCTTTGTAAGTAGAAAACCTGAAAAATCGGCAGTGTATCAAATACTTGTTCTCGAGCAGTGCATTTCAAATACAGATTCAACCACAAAGACTGGGAAGGTTTTTAAATGCCTCGGCAAAATCCTAAAGGAAAACCGAGTTCATTCTGTTTTCCAACCGACTCTGGGAGATGAATTCACATTTCAGCAGGACAATAACCTAAAACACAAAGCCAAATCTACACTGGAGTTGCTTTTCTATGGCAAGACCTGAAAAGGGTTGTCTTGTAATGATCAACAACCAATTTGATAGAGTTTTGAAAAGAATAATGGGCAAATGTTGCACAATCCAGATGTGGAAAGTTCTTATAGACTTACCCAAAAAGACTCACAGATATAATTGCTCCCAAAGGTGATTCTAACATGTATCGACTCAGAGGGTTGAATGCTTATCTAATCAAGATATATTAGTGTTGTGTTTTTTTTATTTATTTTTAGATTTTACAAATGTTAGAATTTGTATTCCAATTTGACACTACAGAGCACCTTGTGTAGATCGTTGACAAAAAAGGACACTTAAATCCATTTTAATCACACTTTGTAACACAACAAAATGTGGAATAAGCCAAGGGGTGTGAATACTTTCTGAAGGCACTGTATCTATACTTTTGATCTAAAATATAAAATATCCCACTGCTACGTGATGTCTTGATAAATATATTCATCCTATGAATATATTTTACTTTTGAAGGTGTTTCATAATTTAGATGCATGGTGTTATAACTCCGTCCATTAAAAGTTGTAAAGCATTTCACCATCTACTTCGCAACACATTGGTGTGAAGATTAAGTTATTAACTGTTGTCAGTGATAATTCCGTGTGATTACTTTAAGGATTGGCGTTTTGGCAACTGCACAGTTGTAAATCATGCAGCGCATCATGTCAAGATCGCAGATTTTAGAGAAACAACAACTGTCAGTACATATAAGTGTCTTATATTGGCTGGAAGCTTACATTCTTGTTAATATAACTCCACTGTCCAATTTACAGTAGCTATTACTGCGAAAAAAATGCCATGCTATTGTTTGAGGAGAGCTCCTAACAACAAAACACTTTTTCACCGCGATAGGTTTGATAAATTCACCTCTGAAGGTGAAATGTGTACTTACAATCTTAAATCTTGCTCTGATTTATCATCCAAAGGGTCCCAGAGATAACATGAAGTGTCATTTTGTTAGATAATATCCTAAAAAGGTCCATATACATGCACAATCTATTTTGTATTTCCAGTCGTTCAATTTGAAAGAAAGGAATCTGTGAAAATCTCACCCTTAACGTTGTTTCAACAAGTCAAATCACATTCATATCTATTCCTCAGAGATCCTAGAAGGTAACAAGACTTCACTATTTCATTAGGGGTGTAGAATATCCTATAGGACACCATATTTGGTGTCCTATAGGATATTCTACACCCCTAATGAAATTAGGTGAGAGAGCGACACCTTTACGGCACGCCCATGACGCCGGTGGCCATCACTTGAACGATTGTATCTTTGTCAAATAAGCACCAATCGGGGTCAAACAAAGCTAACTCGATAGCCAATGAGATGGGCTTTACGGGAGTATCAGGAAACTATGAATATGCCTTAATGTAGCAACTAACCTTGTAAGACTGCATGCCTTTTCATTTTGGACAAAAATTATAAGGATATTCAGAGTTACGAAGTTATGAAAACTGGTTGTTTTGCAAATGTTGAACTTATAATATGGCTACTAATACTTGGAAAGCTAAATCAAAGTCCAAGTATACAGATTTGACAATATTCTTGCAGAAAAATGGAATATGAATGCGAATGTCTCTTTCACGATTTGCCCAAATGTACCTGTGGACTTCACACTAAAAGTATTTTAGTTCAGTCATACTTCAAGTTATCCATCTTTGTTTTTTCCAACTTTGCACATACACTGCTTCCATTTTGTGGACACTATCGGATTTACAACCAGAATGATGGCTAGAACTATGACTTTTCTCTTGCATTTCAAAGATGGTGGTAGAAAAGACAAGTTGTTTTTTTCTTTGTATTTTCTTCTACCAGATCGATTGTGTTATATTCTCCTACATTTAATTCACATTTCCACAAACTGCAAAGTGTTTCCTTTCAAATGGTACCAATAATATGCATATCCTTGTTTCAGGGCCTGAGCTACAGGCAATTAGATTTGGGTAGGCGAAAATTGAAAAAAGGCGGCTATCATATTATTAAGAGTCAAAATAAAAAGTCCTTTAATAAAAATGAATTAGTCCTTTGAGTTATCGTTGATGAAAGACTGATAAGGGGGACATGGGGGCTCAAATTGATAATGAGTGATGCTTGCTGGGTCAGCATTCCCATTTCCATTTCGTCAATAGTGTGCTTCCCAAATTTTACAAGGTGGTGTGTTCATTAAGTTGGAGAAAGAGAGACCGGGCCTTCTAAAGGTAAGTACCTACTTCAAAAGAAGACAGAAGACTTGTATTAAGATGAAGGGGAGATTAACATACACTTCTTCTTCGGATGTTTTATTTGTGTGAGAGGGAAAATGAGGCAACAAGTTTGCAGTGAGTGGTAGGGTCTTCTCACTGGTGCTCTGAGTGGTTTGTCAGATAGTACTGCATAATATGTGTTTGGTATGTATGTATGCAACCTATAACATTTGTGGGAATGGGGAATAGCATTAAATGGTATGCTACTTACCATAACACAGGGATGGTCTACCCTCCTCCTGGATAACTGGGGATGTACAGTAGGAATTTGCGCCACACCCTTGCCATTCCTTGATACAAGTACGTACTTGTCAGACAAATTGTCAGCGACTTTGTCTACATTGTCCAACATCAAAAGCACATTATTTCTATATGTTTGCTACATTCACAAATCTTGAAACTCTCATATTGCCCTCTGCTCTCCTCTACTGACTGACTAATGGGTTATTGAGTAATTAATCAACTTCTAACGAGTCGGCCACAGAATTCAAAATGGGGGCCAAAATGAGTCTGAACGGCACACTTAAACATGCACTGTGACTCGATGTTCGGGACACTGCAATTAAAAATGCACTATCTAGTCTTCTCCTCCAATGATTCTCTTGGTGGAGGTGGATGACTGGCTTGTTTCCTTGTGAAGAGGAAAAACACTTGACTTTATTTGTCAAAAGTGAATGTTTACAAGCCTTAGTTTTAAGATTAAAGTTTTAATGTCATATGCACAATTACAGTGAAAAGCCTTTCTTGGAAGCTCAAAAACCCAATAACGCAGTAATCAATATCAATGTAATATTAAAATAACATAAGGTAGAACAAAAAAACTATAAATAAAAAAAGAGAAGTAAGCTATACACAGGGTCAGTTCCAGTGCTATATTAACATTGTCCAGGGATACTGGAGTGATATAGGTAGATATGTATAAGGGTAAGGTGACTAGACATCAGGATATATGATAAACAGAGTAGCAGCAGCGTGATTGTACTTGAGTTTGATTGTATGATGATCATACTTGAGTTTGAGTGTTTAGAGTCAATATAAATATGTCTGCATGTTTTGTGTGTGAGAGCAAATGAAGTGTGTGTGTGTGTATTTATTAATTTAGCCCAGACAACTCCTGCCAGTCTGCACAGCGCGATTCAACTCAGAGCTTACCGGACTCTTTTCCCCCACTTCTCTGGATTCCTACCACAAGTTCTGAACCTTTCACCTGGATCATCGCAGCTAGCTAGCTGCGATCCGAGTGGCTACTCCTGGCTAACGTCTCTGTCCCGAAGCAAGCACCAATTAGCCTGGAGCTAGCCTATGCTAGGCCCATCTCCCAGCTAGCTGAAGCGATCCATCAGCCACTCCTTGGGCTACAATACCTATTTTGTCAATTGGCCTGGACCCTTTTTACTGTCGATACGGAGCCCCGCCGATCCGCCCGAGGGTGTTCTCAACAGGCTCCTCCATCGCTACGTCCCCTGAACGCCCATCTGCTAGCCTGCTAGCCGCAGCCCGCTAGCTGTCTAGAGCATATCGTACTGTTTGCTGAAGAGGTCAATCAGCCAATTTTCTTGGGCTACAATACCTATTTTGCCAATTGGCCTGGACCCTTTTGCTACACAGAGCCCTGCCGATCCATCACGACTAGTCTGTCTGCCCACGTAACCGCCCGAGGGGGCTACAACTGACTCTTCCGTTTTGACGTCCCCCTAAGGCCCTTCTGCTAGCCTGCTAACCCTGGCCCGTTAGTGATTATTGTTTTATTTCACTATAGAGCCTCCAGCCCTGCTCAATATGCCCTTTTGTTCCACTTACCATACATGCGGTGACCTCACCTGGTTTAAATGGAGTCTCTAGA
The DNA here is from genome assembly GCF_013265735.2 of Oncorhynchus mykiss. Lineage (NCBI taxonomy): Eukaryota > Metazoa > Chordata > Actinopteri > Salmoniformes > Salmonidae > Oncorhynchus > Oncorhynchus mykiss. Next base: position 25,443,956 of record NC_048581.1, on the reverse strand, counting down.
GGCAATACCTCTCTCATCGTCACTCAATGCGTAGGTTTACCTCCACTGTTTTCACATCCTACCATACCTTTGTCTGTACATTATGCCTTGAATCTATTCTTCCGTGCCCAGAAACCTGCTACTTTTACTCTCTGTTTCAAATGCAATAAACGACTAGTTCTTATAGCCTTTAACCGTACCATTATCCTACTCCTCCTCTGTTCCTCTGATGATGTAGAGGTTAATCCAGGCCCTGCAGTGCCTAGCTCCATTCCCCTTCCCCAGGCACTCTCATTTGTTGACTTCTGTAACCGTAAAAGCCTTGGTTTCATGCATGTTAACATTAGAAGCCTTCTCCCTTAGTTGTTTTTTTATTTTTATTTAACTAGGCAAGTCAGTCAAGAACAAATTCTTATTTTCAATGACAGCCTAGGAACAGTGGGTTAACTGCCATGTTCAGGGGCAGAACAATATATTGTACCACTAGGCTACCTGTCGCCCCAGGTAGCAGACTCTACCAACCCGGATGTCCTAGCCATGTCTGAATCCTGGCTTAGGAAGGCCACCAAAAACCCTGAAATTTCCATCCCTAACTATAACATTTTTCGACAAGATTAAAATGCCAAAGTGGTCGGAGTTGTAATCTACTGCAGAGATAGCCTGGAGAGTTCTGTCATACTATCCAGATCTGTGCCCAAACAATTTGAGCATCTACTTTTAAAAATCCACCTTCCCAGAAACAATTCTCTCACTGTTGCCGCTTGCTATAGACCACCTTCTGCCCCAAGCTGTGTCCTGTACACCATATGTGAATTGATTGCCCCCCCAACTATCGTCAGAGCTCGTACTGTTAGGTGACCTAAACTGGGACATGCTTAACATCCCGGCCGTCCTACAATCTACGCTAGATGCCCTCAATCTCACACAAAGGATCAATGAACCTAGCAGGTATAACCCCAAATACGTAAACACGGGCAACCTCATAGATATCATCCTAACTAACCTGCCCTCCAAATACACCTCTGCTGTCTTCAACCAGGATCTCAGCAACCACGGCCTCATTGCCTGCGTCCATAATGGATCTGCAGTCAAACGACCACCCCTCATTACTGTCAAACGCTCCCTAAAACACTTCAGCTAGCAGGCCTTTCTAATCGACCTGGCCCTGGTATCCTGGAAGGATATTGACCTCATTCCGCCAGTAGAAGATACCTGGTTATTCTTTAAAAGTGCTTTCCTCACCATCTTAAATAAGCATGCACCATTAAAAAAAAAGTGAACCAAGAACAAATATAGCCCTTGGTTTACTCCAGACCTGACTGTTCTTTACCAGCACAAAAACATCCTGTCGCGTACTGCATTAGCATTGAATAGCCCCCGCGATATGCAACTTATCAGGGAAGTTAGGAACCAATATACACAGGCAGTTAGGAAAGCAAAGCCTAGCTTTTTCAAACAGAAATTTGCATCCTGTAGCTCAAACTCCAAAAAGTTCTGGGACACTGTAAAGTTCATGGAGAATAAGAGCACCTCCTCCCAGCTGCCCACTGCACTTAGGCTTGGAAACACTGTCCACTGAAAAATCCATGATAATGTTGAATTTCAATAAGCGTTTTTCAATGGCTGGCTACCCCGGTCAACAGCCCGGCACCCCCCACAGCAACTTGCCCAAGCCTCCCCCATTTCTCCTTCACCCAAATCCAGATAGTCGGACACCCAAATCTGGACCCCTACAAATCAGCTGGCTAGACAATCTGGACCCTCTCTTTCTAAAATGATCCGCCGCAATTGTTGCAACCCCTATTACTAGCCTGTTCAACATCTCTTTCGTATCGTCTGAGATCCCCAAAGATTGGAAAGCTGCCGTGGTCATTCCCCTCTTCAAAGGGGGAGACACTCTTATTATTTTGATTAGGTCAGGGTGTGACAAGGGTGGTTTGTTTAGTTTTGTCTAGGGGGTTTTGTATGTCAGGAGTTTTTTTAGTCTAGGTGTTTATATGTCTATGGTTGCCTAGATTGGTTCTCAATCAGAGGCAGCTGTTTATCGTTGTCTCTGATTGGGGACCATATTTAGGTAGCCATATTCCTTGGGTATTTTGTGGGTTGTTATTCTATGTTTAGTTGCCTGTCTGCACTAGCCATATTAGCGTCACAGTTCGTTTTGTAGTTTTGTATAGCTTGTTCAGTGTTTATTCTTCATTAAAATAAGTATGTATTCATATCACGCTGCGCCTTGGTCTCCTCCATACAACGACTGTGACATCCAGAGAGTGGTGACTGGATCAATAAACCCAACAACTTCGGGACATACTCCTGACGTGATGATGCAATTTGTGTTCCACTTTTAAAATAAAACAAGCACGAAATTCCAATGAGCAAGTCTCGAAGTCAGATACAAACAAATGCACAAGACACATAATTAGGCACATCTCTCCACTATTTAGTATGAAAAGATCCAAACATATGACAGTGCGGGATAGCACACCAGCCTTGCTGGTTCTGTCACAGTGGCAGAGGGTCTAAGTATTACCTTTATTTAACTAGGCAAGTCAGTTAAGAACAAAGTCTTATTTTCAATGATGACCTAGGAACAGTGGGTTAACTGCCTGTTCAGGGGCAGAACAACAGACCTTGTCAGCTCAGGGATTTGAACTTGCAACCTTTCAGTTACTAGTCCAATGCTCTAACCACTAGGCTACCCTGCCGCCCCGGACTACACCCTCTATAATTTTCACTCCCTGAGCTTTGGGACACTTGTACAAATGGCGAAGGTGAATGTGCAAATGGAGATAATATGATGCTTTAACAGTATTTGGAACAGCTGCTTTTCATTATTGGGCCAACTAGATAGTTCAATATTCAAGGACAAATCCCTGTACATTTGTGTGAAAGAACCAGCACACACTAATGCTGCACATTACACTGTCTAACATTGGTGTGTGGAGACAAGATAATATAACCTGTTTTCTATTGCTTTCCCTCAATGATATGAATTGACTCACCTTAGAGAGAAAACATAACTGATACCTTTTGTAAGTGGAGTAGTCATCCCGTCACTGCACTGAGCAGCATACACCATGGGGAATGTGTCTAAAGCTATTGTGTCTGAAGCTATTGTGTATTCAGATCATCCAGCTCCTTACACAATGCTGCAAGGTTTCAACTGAATTTTAGCATGGCACCTTCTCAGTGTGCCAGACACAACCCAATTCAGTGAGGCTCATAAATACAAATGAATATCACTTCAGCTTTTGTTTATGTTTTGTATCTGTGAGTCTCAGGGGTGGAGGCAATTTTAGTGGAGGAAAATACAGGTAACTGCCAAAATAAGGGAAACACCAACATGGAGTGTCTTAATAGGGCGTTGGGTCACCACGAACTAGAACAGCTTCAATGCACCTTGGCATAGATCCTACAAGTGTCTGAAACTCTATTGGAGGGATGTGACACCATTATTTCACAAGAAATTTCATAATTTGGTGTTTTTTGGGGGTAGAAAACGCTATCTCAAGAGCCGCTCCAGAATCTATCACAGGTGTTCAATTGGGTTGAGATCTGGTGACTGAGATGGCCATGGCATATGTTAACATAGTTTTTGTGATCCTCAACCATTCATTGACCCCTCGTGTCCTATAGATGGGGGCAATGCCATCCTGTGGGCCTAGGTAGCCAAAATAATGGCCTGCCCAGCAATTTTATACTTGACCCAAAGCATGATGGGATGTAAATTGCTTAATTAAGTCAAGCACCTGCTTTCAATGTACTTTGTATCCATCATCTACTCATGTGTTTCCATTATTTTGGCAGTTACCTGTATGTGAAATACATTATAAACCAATCCACCTACGCCGCTGAAGATATGCTCTTAAAAGGCTCTATTGGATCCGTAGTGCTGAAGATACTCTTTAAAGCACGATTGACAATTAAGGCCGATTTTCCCATGTTCGCGGAGACTACATTCACGGTAGGCTTAAACGCCGCATGTGTCCTTCACACACACTTTTAGTGGAGGAATATATATGAAATACACTATAATCCCATCCACCTGTGCTGTTGAAGATAGACAACCAAAGTCTTGTCTTAAAGTTTAGTTACCAACAAAGTTTGAGCTTAGCTGTGTCAACACCAGTGAAGTGAGAGAAAAAAAAATGGAGCCTAGTTTTTGTTTTTATGAACAGGATATCTACATCGCCAAAAGTAATACCGTGGAGATCCATAAAACTGAGTGGGTATTCTGATCCTCACTGATGCATATTGATATGACACTGTTTTGATATAAGATTCCCTGACAGGGTTGTGCTTTGCATATGGTTAGCTACACATTCATGATGCTTTGTATGTCAGAATGTGTATGAAGAGTGGTACAAACACATTTAGTAAGAAAGGAGCCTTGTAGAATGGGAAGAGTCAGTTAGCATAGCAATGAGTGGGGCTTTTTTAGGTCTCACTTCCTGAGTCCCTGAGCTTTTTAAGTCATCTGTCAAGCACAGTTCACCTGTGTACTTGGGAGGCTGAGTAGAGTTTCTCAACTGAACATCACTTGGTCTCAAGATGTTGTCATCGTGACGTGGCTTTGATCTCTATGAACAAACCAGTTTTTATTTGTATTACTTTTATAAGTGGTGGAAAAAGTTCTCAATTGTGATACTTGCGTAAAAGTAAAGATACCTTAATAGGAAATGACTCAAGTAAAAGGGAAAGTCACCCAGTAAAATACTACTTGAGTAAAAGTTTAAAACTATTTGGTTTTAAATATACTTACAGTGCCTTGCAAAATAATTCACTCCCCTTGGCATTTTTTCTATATTGTTGCCTTACATCCTGGAATTAAAATTTCTATCATTTGATTTACACAACATGCCTACTACTTTGAAAATGCAAAATATTTTTTTGGGTGAAACAAACAAGAAATAAGACAAAAAGCAGAACTTGAACATGCATAACTATTCATCCCCCCCCAAATCAATACTTTGTAGAGCCACCTTTTGCAGTAATTATAGCTGCATGTCTCTTGGGATATGACTCGGCACATCTAGCCACTGGGATGTTTGCCAATTCTTCAAGGAAAAACTGCTCCAGCTCCTTCAAGTTGGATGGGTGTAGAGCAATCTTTAAGTTATACCACAGATTCTCAATTGGATTGAGGTCTGGGCTTTGACTAGGCCATTCCAAGACACTTAAATGTTTCCCCTTAAACCACTTGAGTGTTGCTTTAGCAGTATGTTTAGGGTAATTGTCCTGCTGGAAGGTGTACCTCCACCCCAGTCTCAAATCCCTGGAAGACTGAAAGCTCAATTTTAGTCTCATCTGACCAGAGTACCTTCTTCCATATATTTGAGAAGTCTTCCACATGCATTTTGGTGAACACCAAACGTGTTTGCTTATTTGTTTCCTCAAGCAATGTATTTTTTTCTGGTCTCTCTTCCGTAAAGCCCAGCCTGTGGAGTGCTTAAAGTGGTCCTATGAACAGATACTCCAATATGCGCTATTTGCAGCTCTTTCAGGGTTATCTTTGGTCTCTGATTACTGCCCTTCTTGCCTGGTCCATGAGTTTTGGTGGACGGCCCTCTCTTGGCAGGTTTGTTGTGGTGTCATATTCTTTCCATTTTTTAATAATAGATTTAATGGTGCTCTGTGGAATGTTCAAAGTTTCGGATATTTTTCTATAACACAACCCTGATCAGTACTTCTCCACAACTTTGTCCCTGACCTGTTTGGAGATCTCCTTGGTCTCCATGGTGCCGCTTGCTTAGTGGTGTTGCAGACTCTGGGGCCTTTCGGAACAGGTGTATATATACTGAGATCATCTGACAGATCATGTGACACTTAGATTGCATACAGGTGGACTTTTTTAACTAATTATGTGACTTCTGAAGGTAATTGGTTTCACCAGATCTTATTTAGGGGATTCATAGCAAAGGGGGTGAACGCACATGCATGCACCACTTTTCTGTTTGTAGACTTTTTTGAAACAGTTTTTTTTTTTTTACATTTTACTTCACCAATTTGGACTATTTTGTGTATGTCCATTACATGAAATCCAAATAAAAATCCATTTAAATTATAGGTTGTAATGCAACAAAATAGGAAAAACGCTAAGGGGGGTGAATACTTTTGCAAGGCACAGTATGTTTACTTTTCATCTGTAATATAAAATATCTCCCTTCTGCATGATGTCTTGATAAATATATTCATCCTATAAATATGTTCATCTTTTGAAGGTATTTTCATAATGTAGATGCATGGTGTTGTAATTCAGTCCATTAAAATGGTAAAGCATTTCAGCATCTATTTCGCCAAATATTGTTTTGAAGATTCAGTTATTTTCCACCCACAACCACTTCTCCAATACTATTCACTGGTGAGAAAGAAAGAAAGAAAGAAAGAGAAAGAAAAAGAAAGAAAAAAACTGTTGTCAGTAATTGAGAGGCAAAATAAAAGTTATTTCATGAAAATTAATTTGTTCTTTGAGTTATTGTCGAGGAAAGACTGATAAGGGGGACATGGGGGCTCAATTTGATAATGAGTGATGCTTGCTGGGTCAGCATTCCCATTTCCATTTCGTCAATAGTCTGCTTCCCATATTTTACATGGTAATCCCTTCATTAATCTGGGGAATGAGCGGGGCCTTCTAAAGATAAGTACCTACTTCAAAAGGTGACGTGAGACTTGTATTAATATGCAGGGGAGATAAACATAATACTTCTTCTTTGGATGTTTCATGTGTGTGAGAGGGAAAATGAGGCAACATGTTTGCAGTGAGTGTCTTCTCACTGGTGCTCTGAGAGGTTTGTCAGATAGTACTACATAACATGTGTTTGGTATGTATGTATGCAACCTATATCATTTGAGGGAACGGGGAATAGCATTCAATAGTATGCTACTTACCATAACACAAGGGTGGTCTACCCTCCTCCTGGATAACTGGGGATGTAGGATTTTGTGCCTCACCCTTGTCATTCCTTGTTACAAGTACAAAATAACATTATTTCCATATATTTGCAACATTCACAAATCTCAATACTCTTGTCTTGCCCTCTGCTCTCCTCTGCTGACTAATGGGTTATTGAGTAAATAATCAACTTCTAACGAGTCGACAGCAGATTTCCAAATGGGGTCTGAAATTAGTCTGAACGGCACACTTAAACATGCACTGTGACTCGATGTTCGGGACACTGCAATTAAAAATGCACTATCTGGTCCTCTCCTCCAATGATTCTCTTGGTGGAGGTGGATGACTCAGGGTTGTTTCCTTGCGAAGAGGAAAAACACTATACATTATCTGTCAAAAGTGAGCGCTTGCACGCCTTAGTTTTAAGATTGAAGTTTTAATGTCATGTGCTCAAGTACATTGTAAAGCCTTTCTTGCAAGCTTGAAATCCAACAATTCAGTAATACATATCAATGTAGTACTAAAAATAACATAAGGTAGAACAGAAAGACGACGAATAGAAATATGAGAAATATGAGAAGCTCTATCCAGGTTCAATTCCAGTAGCATATTTACAATGTGCAGGGATTCTGGAGTGATAGATGTAGATATTTATAGGGGTAAGGTGACTAGGCACCAGGGTATTAGATTAACAGAGAACCAGCAGTGTATATAGGATTATTGTACGTGAGTTTGAGTGTGTAGAGTCAGTAAAAGTGTGTGTATACGCGTGTGTGTGTGTGTGTGTGTGTGTGTGTCAGTGTGTGTGAGTGTGTAGAGTCCTGTGAGCGTGCATAGAGAAACATTTGAATAAAATACAAGGATCTATTCAGATAGTTAGTGTAGCCATTTTGTTGGCTATTCAGTAGTATCATTTGGTATTGGGTTTGTAATGGGTGGGAACTAACACCATTTTCACCAATTCCCGAAAATTGACTGCTGCGCCATACAGGTTGGACAATAGCTGGGAGGAGATTTTTGATGTAATGATTCCATGGCACATGGTTTATGTACCGATATACAAAATGTCACCGGATTCAAAATGTAGAGTTTTTCAATTGACATTTTGATAGAAAATTCTTGCAACCAATAGAATGTTATAAACTCAGCAAAAAAAGAAATGTCCCTTTTTCAGGACCCTGTCTTTCAAAGATAATTCGTACAACTCCAAATAACTTCACAGATCTTCATTGTAAAGGGTCTAAACACTGTTTCCCATGCTTGTTCAATGAACTAAACAATTAATGAACATGCACCTGTGGAACGGTCGTTAAGACACTAACAGCTTACAGACGGTAGGCAATTAAGGTCACAGTAATGAAAACTTAGGACACTAAAGAGGCCTTTCTACTGACTCTGAAAAACACCAAAAGAAAGATGCCCAGGGTCCCTGCTCGTCTGCGTGAACGTGCCTTAGGCATGCTGCAAGGAGGCATGAGGACTGTAGATGTAGCCAGGGCAATAAATTGCTATGTCCGTACTGTGAGAGGCCTAAGACATCGCTATGGAGAGACAGGACGGACAGCTGATCGTCCTCGCAGTGGCAGACCACTTGTAACAACACCTGCACAGGATCGGTACATCCGAACATCACACCTGCGGGACAGGTACAGGATGGCAACAACAACTGCCCGAGTTACACCAGGAACGCACAATCCCTCCATCAGTGCTCAGACTGTTCGCAATAGGCCTGTTGTAAGGCAGGTCCTCACCAGACATCACCAGCAACAACGTCGCCTATAGACACAAACCCACCGTCACTGGACCAGACAGGACTGGCAAAAAGTGCTGTTCACTGACGAGTCACGGTTTTGTCTCACAAGGGGCGATGGTCGAATTTGCGTTTATCATCGAAGGAATGAGCATTACACTGAGGCCTGTACTCTGGAGTGAGATCGATTTGGAGGTGGAGGGTCCGCCATGGTTTGTTGCGGGATGTCACAACATCATCGGACTGAGCTTGTTGTCATTGCAGGCAATCTCAATGCTGTGCGTTACAAGGAAAACATCCTCCTCCCTCATGTGGTACCCTCCCTGCAGGCTCCTCCTGACATTACCCTCCAGCATGACAATGCCACCAGCCATACTGCTTGTTCTGTGTGTGATTTCCTGCAAGACAGGAATGTCAGTGTTCTACCATGGCCAGCAAAGAGCCCGGATCTTAATCCCATTGAGCATGTCTGGAACCTGTTGGATTGGAGGGTGAGGGCTAGGGCCATTCCCCCCAGAAATGTCTGGGAACTTGCAGGTGCCTTGGTGGAAGAATGGGGTAACATCTCACACCAAGAACTGGCAAATCTGGTGCAGTCCAAGAGGAGGAGATGCACTGCAGTACTTAACGCAGCTGGTGGCCACACTAGATACTGACTGTTACTTTTGATTTTGACCTCCCCTTTGTTCAGGGAAGCATTATTCCATTTATGTTAGTCACATGTCTGTGGAACTTGTTCAGTTTATGTCTCAGTTGTTGAATCTTGTTATGTTCATAGAAATATTTACACATGTTAGGTTTGCTGAAAATAAACGCACTTGACAGTTAGAGGACGTTTCTTTTTTTTGCTGAGTTTATATATGGGGGATACAACCATCCCAGCTCTGCAGATTTTGTTGCGAGGAGATCACTTGTTTTGCTCCTGCCCATATGTAGCTTGTCAACATTAAATGTCAACATTTAATTGGAACTAACTCTGTAAATAGCACTGCTGGGTGATTTAAAAAAAAAAATATGAACAACATGATAATGCTCTTAGAAAATGTGTTTATCTTTAATTTACAGTCTGTAGAAACTATGAGAAAAGAAAGATTCAAAACGTTTGTTAACACCAAAGTAGAACATTTATGGCAGCTAGAAATCAAAACTGGATGGTGTTTGAGATAGATGGGAGGGGTTGCGAGTAGCTGAAGGCTGGGACTAAAAACAAACAAATGATAACTAATATACAATATACTGTCCATGATATATATGTAGTATTTATAAGCTGGAAGTGGAAGCCTAAGTATTGTTGTCCATTGATTTACTCCAATTTGAAGGGGTGATAGGATTAGTGGAAATTAATAAAGAAGGAAAATATATAAAAAATACATACAATTAAAATGATATATATATATATATATATATATATATATATTTATATATATATATATATTTATATATATTTACAAAAAAGTATATTGGGGATTTGAAACGATTCAGACAATTACACTGATAGAAGCCACAATCGATCTGCAATTTTAAAGCTGATCTAAATTGGGGGAATATCTGTGACTGCAGGTCATAATTCCTCGTCTTTCTTCTTATTTTCATCAAAAACATTAATGCCACTATGATGACATAGCACATCTTTTTCCTTTGGGAAATTTCCCATAAAATCTATTTCAATAGCTAAAGACAGCTATTTGAACCTAATACCAATAAAATACATTGAATTACAAAATCCCTCGGTCCAGTTGTACTAGGTTCTGTACTAGCCATTCACAAATACAGATCAAGTCACCAAACCATTACTTTTTCTCCAAATGTCTTGCATTACCAAAACTTCCTCTAGCATACAATATGTCCTGCATCTGTTAGAGAGATAAACATAATTAGCTGAGAGGAAAGGGCACTGAAGAGCTTCTGAGAGATGCTGTGTTTGTTGAGTTTCAACCACTGGTTATCCACATATGAACATAGAAATATAATTACTGGCAAGGGTACACTCAATATGGCCGCCGGCCTATCCATCGCAGAACATTGACTTGTACTGTAGTTTTAGTAATCATATTTCTATGGATGTGATTTCACAAGCTGGGCCAGACATGGCCGCCCCCTGTGGATCTTCGACACTGCAGCTGCTTGGAATCCGTTTGATTAGAGTAACAACTGATGCTTTCGTTCCATTTGGGGCCTTTGTTGGTGCAAAATTGTTATTGGGTTTTCATTTCTACCATTTATGACCCTCGACTCCAGCTTTGTTTTGTTTATTTCAGAGAATGTGTTACTTGCCAAATGTGTGCTTTGGTTTGAATTGTCATGAATTTCTGTATTTAGCAGGTTGTTGACATGGGATGTTCTGACATAAGTAGTGGAGCACAGTGTGCGCTCACAGACATTGGCATCCCATACGTATGGTACTCAGGCTGAACTACCTGGTGACAAAGTACCATAAAGGTATTAAACCCTTACTTTACCAGGTAAGTTGAAATAAAAGCAAAGCTGGAGGTACAGGTCAGAATTTGAATTCTAAGATTTTATTTATTCAAGTCAGCTTCCCATCCATATAGATAAACCAGTTGGTCAGGACTCATTCCTGTTAGGATGAACTTAATAAGAGATCAAGTTGTAACCCACAATATATGTGGCAGCAAACCCACCCATAGTGTGTTGTTCTCTGTCTGTAACGTCCATGTCCCTGAGTCATCTCACCACTTGTTCTGACGCTGCACCAGTCCTCTTCCCTGTTCACACCTTCTGGGCACCGGGTGTGAAACTAGAAAGTGTGAAAAGGTGAGAGTGGAAAATAAGTTATTTGTACTGGCAGCAGACTACGAATTTTCCTTTCTATTCTCTTTCTTTTAAGATTTGTTTTAATACCTTGCACAAAGCTGTTTTTTTACTGAAAATAAACAATTGAATTGACATTAAATGATCTTTAAATGCAAATCCTCTAAAGTTAAATTAGGGCGTAGCAGCAACTATAACAAAAGTAAAACTAAAACATTTAAATACATATTTACCACCGGCACCCATCTCGCCTATATTGGTGGCCATTTTAGGTACTACTGGATATGTCAGATTAGCTCAATTGCCAATTTCTAAGCCCCTGGGTATCACAGAAATACAACACTTTGAATGAGTAGCAGGCAAATCTTGTGATCGTGTTTAGTATTTACATCTAAATGGCATTAAATCCCACAAATGACATGATGTGTTACTTAACACAAATAATCTAATTTAAAGAGAAAAGAGCATGGTGAGACATCTAAGAGCAGCATGTCATGCAGTATCTATCCTGTAATTAGACTGAGGGTTCCAACAAGGTATTTTAGTTCTTTCCAATGAGCTCCGTTTCATTTTATGGATGTTGACGCTGAAAATATACAGTAAATATACCGTCTTTAAAATAGACAGCTTGGATGCAATGTAAATTACTATGAGAAGTCACAACTCGTTCCTGGTGACACTAATTCATCTTCTCCCACTGCGCTCCAGCTGTTATAGTTTACAAACACATCCACATTTCTTGTTTCAATGTATATAAAAATCTTATGCGGATTTGTGGATTTCATTTTTTCTCTGCCTCTCCATACATCAACAACCTAAACGACAATGTGATTAAGAGGGGTAGGAGGGTTTGTGTCTACAACAATTAAATCAGAGTAATTACTTTGGCTTTCAAATTCAAACAATTTATTAAATTTATTTTCAATTCATTTTATTCAAATAGATAAAAAAAAAAAAATTAAGACACTGAATACATGATTTCCCCTGGGTTGGGCCACGGACTCTGATCACAGAGCTCAAGGTGAAAGAAAAAATAAGAAAAACAGAAGGCCTTATGAAAATCCCCTTACAGCTTGATAATATTGTTTTCTGTACACATCTGTGAAATCTAACAAATGATGAATGGTAATTCTGTGGTAATACAACATAAAAGGGAGTCTGGGGTGTGCTGTTGTTGTGAAAATGGGTTTACCTTGAGATGACCTTGTTGAGTTCTCTCTTTGATTCTCAACCCCTTGCTTCATATTGGAGAGTATGTCTATTAGCTACACAGGAAATATCCAAAGTAATTGAATTATTTACAAGGTTAATAGTTGGTCTCATAATGCAAATTAAACAGTGTTGTAACAGAGTAACAAAGTGAAAACCAGTCATCACAAGTAGTCATACAGGTCACACAACAACCATCTTTTATTATATAATTGTAAACAACCTACACAACTTTCACACAAAGACAACCCTGGCAGTCACACATATGGCACATTTGGTTTTGTATGGTACCAATCAAAACAGAAAGTTGTGAGCGCCAAGGGAAGTGGCCTGGAGTGGAGTAGAACTCTGCCCCCTCCATTTGGAAGGTCCGGAGCATTTCAAAGGAGATGAATAACAATGGACGGTTATAAATGTCCCGAGGAGGACCCATAAGGCCGTTTCAGCAACAATCTATTTGCTCAGTGTCAGCCAGAAATATTACATTTAGGTAATAAATCCCTCAGCTGTCAGGTCCTACTGATGATCCAGTTAGGATTAAGACAACAACCGTATACCGGGATTACTTCAACACTTTAGATTTTTAGAACTGTAAAAAAAATTGTGTGTTGAAGCTTTTGGTATGCAGATGAATAATTTCAAAATGATTTAGTGATCATCTATGGACTGTGACCAGAAATGGTGCTGTGTTTGACCTTAGTCACCCTAAGCTATCTCAATAAATTTTACAGCATATCAACTACAGTGTAAGAGAAGTAGCACTGAATGCCACACTAATACATCTTCTTATAGCAACAGAAATGCACTTTCATGTCTCTTGTGAAAATACATGCACTTTGATTGAGGGGAGTGTCCAGATGTACTCTCTCAACTGTCGTGGTTGCCGGGTCCAAGACTAATGATCCAGGATTGGTCAGGTCTGGGTAATCTGTCCAATCGGGAAATATTGTTTTTTAGAGCGATTCCAATGCACTGCTAGTGCTAATCAAATCAAATCAAAGTTTATTTGTCACGTGCTCCGAATACAACACAGTGAAATGCTTACTTACAGGCTCTAACCAATATTGAAAAAAAAGGTATTAGGTGAACAATAGGTAGGTAAAGAGATAAAAGAATGGTAAAAAGAGGGGCTATATACAGTAGCAAGGCTATAAAAGTAGCGAGGCTACATACAGACACCGGTTAGTCAGGTTGATTGAGGTAGTATGAACATGGAGATATGGTTAAAGTTACTATGCATATATGAACAGAGAGTAGCAGTAGCGTAAAAGAGGGGTTGGCGGGTGAAGGGTGGGACACAATGCAGATAGCTCAGTTAGCCAATGTGCGGGAGCACTGGTTGGTCGGCCCAATTGAGGTAGTATGTACATTAATGTATAGTTAAAGTGACTATGGCATATATGATAAACAGAGTAGCAGCAGTGTAAAAAGAGGGGTTGGGGGGCCACACAATGCAAATAGTCCGGGAAGCAATTTGATGGTCTTATGGATTGGGGTAAAAACTGTTGAGAAGCCTTTCTGTCCTAGACTTGGCACTGCGGTACCGCGTGCCATGCGGTAGTAGAGAGAACAGTCTATGACTGGGGTGGCTGGGGTCTTTGACAATTTTTAGGACCTTCCTCTGAGACCGCCTGGTGTAGAGGTCCTGGATGGCAGGCATCTTAGCCCCAGTAATGTACTGGGCCATACGCACTACCCTCTGTAGGGCCTTGCGGTCAGAGGCCGAGCAAATGCCGAACCAGGCGGTGATGCAACCAGTCAGGATGCTCTCGATGTTGCAGATGTAGAACCTTTTGAAGATCTCAGGACCCATGCCAAATCTTTTTAGTTTCCTTAGGGGAAGAGGCTTTGTCGTGCCCTCTTCCACACTCTTCTTGGTGTGTTTGGACAATTCTAGTTTGTTGTTGATGTGGACACCAAGGAGCTTGAAGCTCACAAACTGCTCCACTACAGCCCCGTCAATGAGAATGGGGGCATGCTTGGTCCTCCTTTTCCTGTTGTCCACAATCATCTCCTTAGTCTTGGTTACGTTGAGGGATAGGTTGTTATTCTGGCACCACTCGGCCAGGTCTTTGACCTCCTCCCTATAGGCTGTCTCATCGTTGTCGGTGATCAGGCATACCACTGTTGTGTCGTTTGCAAGCTTAATGATGGTTTTAGAGTTGTGCCTGGCAATGGAGTTGTGGGTGAACAGGAAGGAAAGGAGGGGACTGAACACGCACCCCTGGGGAGCTCCAGTGTTGAGGATCAGTGTGGCAGATGTGTTGCTACATGCCCTCACCACTTGGGGGTGGCCCGTCAGGAAGTCTAGGATCCAGTTGCAGAAGGAGGTGTTTAGTCCCAGGATTCTTAGCTTAGTGATGAGCTTTGAGGGTACTATGGTGTTGAACGCTGAGCTGTAGTCAATGAATAGCATTCTTACGTAAGTTTTCCTTTTGTCCAGGTGGGAAAAGGGCAGTGTGTAGTGCAATAGAGATTGCATCATCTGTGGATCTGTTTGGGTGGTTTGCAAATTGGAGTGGGTCTAGGGTTTCTGGCATAATGGTGTTGATGTGAGCCATTAACAACCTTTCAAAACACTTCTTGGCTACGGACGAGAGTGCTACGGGCCGGTAGTCATTTAAGCAGGTTGCCTTTGTGTTCTTGGGCACAGGGACTATGGTGGTCTGCTTAAAACATGTTGGTATTACAGACTCAATCAGGGACATGTTAAACATTTCAGTGAAGTCACCTGCCAGTTGGTCAGTACATGTCCGGAGCACACGTCCTGGTAAAACCGTCTGGCCCCACAGCCTTGTGTATGTTGACCTGTTTAAAGGTCTCACTCACGTCGGCTACGGAGAGTGTGATCACACAGTCATCCAGAACAGCTGATCCCCCCCTGCATGCCTCAGTGTTGCTTTCCTCGAAGCGAGCATAGAAGTGATTTAGATCCTCTGCTAGGCTCGTGTCACTGGGCAGCTCGCGGTTGTGCTTCCCTTTGTAGTCTGTAATAGTTTGCAAGCTCTGCCACATAAGACTTGCGTCAGAGCCGGTGTAGTATGATTCAATCTTAGCCCAGTTTTGACACTTTGCCTGTTTGATGGTTTGTCACAGGGCATAGCAGGATTTATTGTAAGCTTCCGGGTTCCCACACCTTGAAAGCGGCAGCTGTGCCCTTTAGCTCAGTACAAATGTTGCCATTAATCCATGGCTTCTGGTTGGGGTATGTACGTACAGTCACTGGGGATGACGTCATCGATCCACTTATTGATAAAGCCAGTGACTGATGTGGTGTCCTCCTCAATGCCATCGGAAGAATCCCGGAACATGTTCCAGTCTGTGATAGCAAAACAGTCCTGTGGATTTACCAAATGGAGGGCGAGGGAGAGTTTTGTACGTGTCTCTGTGTGTGGAGTAAAGGTGTTCTAGATTTTTTTTCTCTCTGGTTGCACATTTAATAACATGTTGATAGAAATTTGGTAGAACTTATTTAAGTTTCACTGCATTAAAGTCTCCAGCCACTAGGAGGGCCGCTTCTGGGTGAGTGGTTTCCTGTTTGCTTATTTCCTTATACAGCTGACTGAGTGTGGTCTTAGTGCCAGCATCTGTCTGTGGTGGTAAATAAACAGCCACAAAAAAAATATAGCTCTAAACTCTCTAGGCATGTAGTGTGGCCTGCAATTTATCACAATATTCTCTACTTCAGGCGAGTAAAATCTAGAGACTTCCTTAGATTTCGTGCACCAGCTGTTGTTTACAAATATGCACAGACCGCCCCCCCCCCCCCTGCTTTTTCTATCTTGCTGGTGCAGCATATATCCCGCTAGCTGAATATCCATGTCGTCATTCAGCCACGATTCCGTAAAAAATAGGATATTACAGTTTTTGATGTCCCGTTGGTAGGATATTCTTGATCGTACCTCGTCTGGTTTATTGTCCAATGATTGCACGTTGGCGAGTAGTATTGACGGTAACGGCAGCTTTCCCACTTGCCTTTTTCGGGTCCTGACCAGGCATCCGGCTCTTTGTCCTCTGTACCTGCGTCACTTCCTCTTGCAAATAATGGGGATGTTGGCCCTGTCGGGGGTTTGGAGAATGTCCTGTGCGTCTTGCATGTTGAAGAAAAAATCTTTGTCTAAGCCGAGGTGAGTGATCGCTGTCCTGATATCCAGTAGCTCTTTTTTTGCCGTAAGATACGGTTGCAGAAACGTTATGTACAAAATAAGTTACAAATAACGGGAAACCCCTCCACATAGTAGCACATTTTGGTTGGGCGCCCGTAAAACTTCTGTAATTACTTCCGGCGCTCATTTTTTTTTATCTCTAATCAGATACTACAGTAATGTCATTGGAAAAGTCCTGAATGTTTCAGAGGCACCTCGTAAACTGGTTAAGGACATTAACCGAAAAATTATGAAATAGGAAATCCCCAAAAATGTGCAGATTGCAAGAGCTAGCTTTTATCAATATGAGAAGTAGAGGCATGGCAAGCTGAGAACCCTGTCACTGTCAGTGTCTATTGTACAATCCTCACATCTGCCTTACTCCACTAATGTGGGTAGTGAAGTTCAACTTGCATATTCTTAATTGCAAGAGATATATTTGTACTCACAACCTTATGTAAAAATAGCACATGAAGAAGGTAATTGTGGATGACGTGTTGCCTTAACCTTGGAATCCTCTAACTTTGGATCACTCATGAATCTATCTTCCCATCCCTTCAAATTTAACTATCGATGAGATGGGTAGCAACTCTGTGGCAGTATATACAGCTCAGTAATTGGTGCACCGTTTTGTCACCTCATGCATAAAACATTTTTACATCTTTAAGTTCCTCGTCTTGTACCTCGTCATAAATGGTCCAAGGAGAGATTTATCATTTAGCCTCCTGTCAGATAAGGAATATATTAGAAGTGGAGCCTCCGTGGAGGATCAACTTCACAATAAATGCCATATTTATGATGCCCAGGGAAAGATGGTGACGGATGATAATTTGCTCTCAATATCTGACCTAATGCTAACTCGTGGTTGGGGCAAGTGATGGATGTTTACAAAATCCATCAGGGGAAGTGTAGTGATTGTCGATGAGCAATTTGTAAAATACTACAGAGGTGAGTGGATTTATTGTTTATGTGCTGTAGTCTTCTCCTGACAGGGGGCTTACAGTGACTAAAGAGAAGGGCCAGAAAGTCGCAGAGTCATCGAGGGTTACTTCAGTTCATGGTTCAGGGGACCCAGGACTATGTACTTTCATTCTTGCCCAGAACTGACACCTAATGTAGTTCAACTAATAGGCAAGTCAGTTAAGAACAAATTCTTATTTACAACGACTGCCTACCCTAGACGACGCTGGAACAATTGTGCGCCGTCCAATGGCACTCCCAATCACAGCCGGTTTTGATACAGCCTGGAATCAAACCAGGGTCTGTAGTGACACATCTAGCACTGAGATGTAGTGCCTTAGATTGGTACACCACTTGGGAGCCCTTAATTTGAATCTAAATGAATAAACATGTCCAATTACTGTATATGCTTATTTTGGGGAATTTAAACCATTTACTTGTGTTACAAAATGTAAAAATAATAAAACAATGCTACTGGTTGACAGACTGTCTCTTAGGGGACTGTCTCTTTTAAGCTAAAAAATATGTTGTCACTTTTAGGGTTAACTTTAACTTCAATCAATGAAATATCGTTGCCGTTTCTCCTGAAGAAGGTGCCACCATTTTGTTATTGATGCTAGGCTGATCGGAAACACCTTAGCAGTTTTTAACCTTTACTATGTGCTAGATCAATCTACTTTATTAGACTTTCTGTCACAACACCGGCAGTACACATCATTGAACCCTGTGTTCTTGGCAGCAGGTCAGTTGCCCTTTAAATCTGACTGTAAATGCAGATCTTAAAGAAACCAATCTGTTAGGGGATACATTTTCCCATTGTTGTTCATCATATCACATTGGCGGGCTGTTTTGTAGCCCTCTTCACATTATTTTAATCGGTTTTATTTACTTGACACCAAATTCTCTTTTGACATTCAGAACTTTCTATGAAGAAAAATAATTTAAAGTAAACGGAAAGCTGAGGAGAGTTTTTTTATCTGGCATAAGGGCTCCATGAATAGGATGCGAACATGGTAACCTTGTTCCTCCATTTCCTCCATTCTGAGTATTTTAAGCCCAAGGCTGTGGCATTAAACTTTAAGTTACATTTCCTTTAAACTTTTGGACTGAATAACCCCACAAAATAAATACTAAACAGCCTAATAGTAGTCCCATGGGCTCTGTGTATAGTAAACTTACTATTTGCCATTCATTTTCTATGGTGTGGCATTCTCTTTGACTGGACATAGGTCTATCCCAGCAGCGGCGCTGCCATTGTGAAGGAGAAATCACATTGCGGTGACAATAATGGCACACTTTTTATTTCCAGGAGATGGGGGGATGATTTACAATAGCATAATAAATTACCAGTGGCATGAATCACATCGTAGCGTAATGAATACTGTGAGTCACATCCCAAGCCTGATAATGCTGAGGTTTATGGCCAGGGCTATTACAGTACAAGCTGGATTGTCTTAGCTCTTAGCTCAATTCCAAATTGACAGGCGTAATACACGGTTGTGTGGTGGGAGGGTAGGGGAGCAGTGTAGGGTGTGTGTGTGTTTATATGAGTCCACACATGTGTTTCTGGCAGTGTGTGTGTGTGTGTGTGTTTACGTGTGTGTGTTTACGTGTGTACCTGCATGTGTGTGTATCCATTAGACGTGCATTTGTTTCCACTTCTAAGAACTGCATGTAATCCTCTGTGCTGTTACTGCGATAGCTAAAATAAGGTTGTGTTTGGAATAGCTTTCCTTTTTTCTGCTCATGTGGAACAGGTCTTTGCTGGCTTACCTCCTACGACATTAATTAATAGTATAATCTATGATTGATGACCTCAGCTTTAGCTACCTCGTTCGCATTCATCACAAGAAGAGCAGGAGGATGGGACTCAAAATCTTTACTTTCTTTTTTTCACTCTCCTCCGTTTTCCTCTGTGACATGAATGGAGTTGGTGTGGCGTTATGTGCCAGAGCTTTGTGAGGTAGTCAAAAAAACGCTTGTTTACTTGATCGAGTCAGGCTTGTTGGTAAACATACAGATTATACAAATAAATAAACCAAATGTAACCCTTTTTCTTCCCAGTTGATAGTTACAATCTTGTACGATCGCTGCAACTCCCATACAGACTCAGGAGAGGCGAAGGTCGAGAGCCATGCGTCCTCCAAAACATGACCCTGCCAAGCCACACTGCTTGCTTAACCCGGAAGCCAGCCGCACCAATTAATCAGAGGAAACACAGTACAACTGGCGACCGTGTCAGCATGCATGCGCCCAGCCCGCCACAGGAGTCGCTAGAGCGCAATGGGACAAGGACATCCCAGGCAGCCAAACCCTCCCATAATCCGGATGATGCTGGGCCAATTGTCAAATCAAATCAAATTGTATAAGTAACATGTGCTGAATACAACAGGTGTAGACATTACAGTGAAATGCATACTTATGAGCCCCTAACCAACAGTGCAGTTTCAAAAAATACGGATAAGAATAATAGATAAATTAACAAGTAATGTCGTGGTAATTACCTGTATTACTAAGTGAAAGGAGAGTTTACAAACCACACACAAGTCAGAGTTATATTTTAAACTTCATCTTTTAATAATATATGAGCTTCACCATAGCCCTGTGACTCTCAGATCAATTCAGTGTCTATAAATGAATTATCTGAGAGTGTCAACATAATGGCAACTGATATCTTTTATAGCAAAGATCCACCCCCTAGTCGACATGACAAACCACAGATCTTAGGAACTGTTCACAAAGAAAGACTTTTACTTGAGAGAGGAGTATCCCATAGCCAGACAGCATTTGCAATACATTATCATTCAGTTTGCTCTCTAAGACAATGTTCTACTTCTCGTTCTTGGTACTTCCTATTACCAAAACATTACCTCATCCAATGGCATATATCAATTCTAGATACCGCCATCTCAAATACAACCCACCCCTGGACAAGCTCCCTGAGAGGAGTGAGCCTCTAGGTCATATACTATGAAAGATAAGTTTCAACATCAGAGGGGACATACAATGGTTCCAGACACTGCCTTACTCCTCCCCCCAATGGGAAAAGGAGGGAGTGACTGGAGTACAGACATAGTGGAGCCCTTCACATGGTTTCACAGATATATTCATTATGAAGACCATGTTCAAACCTGACTTCTCCCTTTATGATATTCTGCCTATTACCAGACATGTAAAAGACAAGCCTGACCTCTCCCCTCTCTGGGTCCCAAGTGACTTTTCCCTAGAGAAGAGAGAGGAAAATGCAACTGCCAACAGTATAGTCCAAAAGAAGACATTCTAATGACAAGTATAAAATAAATAAAACATCTTATTTATCTATGTTACCTAACTAATTCTGATTCAGCTATGACAGTAATTAAAGAGCAGCAGTAAAAAATAACAATATACTGAATACAGGGTGGTGCTGGTACAGAGTCAATGTGCTTGGGCACTGTTTAGTTAAGGTAGTATGTACTACATGTATGTAGAGTTAATTCAAGTGACTATGCATAGATGACAACAGAGAGTTGCAGTGGTGTGAAGAGGGGGGGATGCAAACACTTGCTAGTTGGTCAGCGCATGCTCGCAGTACACGTTCTGGTAACCCGTCTGGCCCTGCTTCCTTGTGAATGTTTTCCGGTACAGCTGGTGCTCTCATGCATGTTTCAGTGTTATTTGCCTCGAAGTGAGCATAGAAGTAGTTTAGCTCGTCTGGTAGGCTCGTGTCACTGGGCAGCTCTCAGCTGTTCTTCCCTTTGTAGTCTGTAATGGTTTGCAATCCCTGCCACATCCGACGAGCTTCAGAGCCGGTGTAGTACGACTCAATCTTAGTCCTGTATTGATGCTTTGCCTGTTTGATGGTTCGTCAAAGAGATTAGCGGGATTTATTATAAGCTTCCGGGTTAGAGTCCCGCTCCTTGAAAGCGGCAGCTCTATCCTTTAGCTCAGTGCGGATGCTGCCTGTAATGCATTGCTTCTGGTTGGGGTATGTGCGTACGGTCACTGTGGGGATGACGTCATCGGTGCACTTACTGATGAAGCTAATGACAGATGTGCTGTACTCTTCAAAGCCATTGTAGGAATCCCGGGACATATTCCAGTCTGTGCTAGCAAAACAGTCATGTAGCTTAGCATCTGCTTCATCTGACCACTTTTTTATTGATCTAGTCACTGGTGCTTCCTGCTTTAATTTTTGCTTGTAAGCAGGAATCAGGAGGATGGAATTATGGTCAGATTTGTCAAATGGAGGGCGAGGGAGAGCTTTGTATGCGTCTTCGTGTGTGGAATGTGGGTGGTCGAGTTATTTTCCCTCTGGTTGCACATTTAACATGCTGATAGAAATTTGGTAAAAACTGATTTAAGTTTCCCTGCATTAAAGTTCCTGGCTACTAGGAGCTCCGTCTCTGGCTGAGCGTTTTCTTGTATGCTTATGGCGGAATACAACTCATTCAATGCCATCTTAGTGCCAGACTCTGACTGTGGTGGTATGTAAACTGCTACAAAGAATACAGATGAAAACTCTGTTGGTAGGTAGTGTGGTCTACAGCTTATCATGAGAAACTCTACCTCCAGCGAGCAATAGCTCGAGACTTCCTTAGATGTCGTGCACCAGCTGTTGTTTACAAAAATACATAGATCACCGCCCCTTGTCTATAAGATATTACAGTTTTTAATGTCCCGTTGGTAGTTTAATATTAAGCATAACTGGTCAATTTTATTGTCCAAAGATTTCACAATTGCGAGCAGAATTGAGGAAAGTGGGGGTTTATTTGATCGCCTTCGACTTCTTCGACTTCTCGCTCTCCAGCCTTTCTTTCTCCACCTCCTCTTCACACAGATCACGGGGCTCGGGGCCTGTTCCCGAGGGAGCCGTATATCCTCTGCCTCAGGCTCGTCAGAGTCGTTTAAGAAGAAAAAGGATTCTACTAGTCTGTGGTGAGTAATCGCATTCCTGATGTCTAGAAGTTATTTTTGGTCATAAGAGACGGTAGCGGCAATATTATGTACAAAATGAGTAAAACAAATATTTACAAACAACGCAGATAAACAAACAAAAAAACACAATCGGTTGGGGGCATGTAAAATGCATGCCTTCTGCTCTGGCGCCAATTCAATTGGGCGCCGCTTCATGGATCTCCCAGTCATGGCTGGCTGCAACACAGCCCAGGATTAAACCCAGGTCTGTAGTGACCCTTCAAGCACTGTGATGCAGTGCCTTAAACCGCTGCGCCACTTGGGAGGCCCAACATATTGTGTTTGTCCAACAGAGGTAATGTATATATTGCCGCCAATGAATCATGTGCTATCCTATTGTTTCTGGTATGAATAATGTAGAATTAATGTATCTGCTCTAGTACTTTAGTTTTGGCTGACAGAGGATTGCATGGATGCATTTATCACATTATACATATATTGTAATAAGTATAATACAAGTTTTTACTGGTGATTAATAATAGATACAGAATCAAATCATACAAACTAGTGATATTACAATAATTATACAATTGTGTGTATTGGCAGTTCAGTATATACCAACCTGGACTCAGGTATAACATACTATAGTAAAAGTATGTTTGTCTCCCTCCATTTTGTTTGACAGGTTTAATTTTGTATGGTATGTATTAATTTGTGGATGTCCATCATCCATTTTGTATGATATTTTACGAATTTGCAGTACGCATGATATGTTATGAATTCCAATTTGTTGTGGCTAACTTTAAGCTATTCTAGGGGTTAAGGTTACGGTTAGGAGTTAAAGGGTTAAAAGAGAAAGATGCAGCTATTTAAGAGTGACTGTCCAATGGGGTTCAAGGTGAATTTAAAACATTCTTTACCCCCTGATTCCTGTCCCAAAAGCTAAAAAGGGAAATGCAAAGAGATGCAGCTATTTAAGTGTATTGGGGCGTTGCAACTCTAGTTCAATGACAACTAGTTTGACCTCTATAGCAAAATTAAGCTTGATCTTTTATTTACAGCGTTTGGATGACCCTGATAATGATAATCTGTTAGCCCTGCCAATGTGATATAGATTGAGTTAGCCCTAGAGACACAGGGCAATAATGTATCTGTCTGATGACTGTGTAGATGTGGAGAGGGCCAATCGGCCACCTCGGTAGCAATGGAGGGAACTGAAAAACACATACATCTGATATGATTAACATGCAAAGACCTATGTCACCGCAGACAATCTTGTCTTGGCTTCTGTAGATGTCGGTTGTTGATGTGAACAAAACTAGAAGAAATTGAATGATATGAAAATGTTAGTATTGTTTGAAATTAGTAAATCATTTTAAATATACTCCAAGACATGACAAGTGACTTTATTGTGTGGTTCTTGTCACTTTACAGTGACAATAAACCTAATTAAACTAGAATATCGTAGCGAACAGGGAAGTGAAACTGGGTGGCTAGCATGAAAGGCAAACACAATACACATCACCCCAATAGTATTAACTCACTTTGTGGCAATTGTAATGTGGCTCATATAGCAAGGATGACTACTCAGCTCCCTCACACTTCCAGGCTGTGCAGGTAGTCTCACAGCCGCCATCCCACTTTTGACACCAACTTATCGAATGGCGGGGCAGGGAAGCAAATCTGGGTCGCTGACGTGAATGGCAAACATCCTACTCATCTCACCAATAGGGTTAAGTCACTTGGTGTGAATTCTAACTTGGCTCATATAACAAGTATCAATACAATACGTTAGATGAAAGGTATTTGTTTTATTATTTGCATTCAATTATTTGGATAATGCTTGCAAATAAGTTACGGTCTGATTTTAAATCACCTTTAAGAAACATGTTATATGATGATATTGACAGAGGCACGTTTGTTATTCGAACTGTGCAAACCAAGACCTGTTGACTCTAGCCATCTTCAGTTTGACTTCTTCTGCAAAATATTGATCTGACATTCCTTCTCTGGGTGTCAAAGCAAGATTAATACCTTTTCTCTAACCTTTTCTCTCTGGCAGCTCATCCCACACGTACAAAATGATACTGCTAAAAGACCGAACGTATTTTATCTTTGAGATGTGACCTGTCTTGACTCAGCTCTATTTTGTAGGTCAACTATTTTTCACTCAAGTGTTGCCAATTTCCCCAAGATAAGATAAATCCTTGCTAGATCATCAATCTGTTTCTTACAGCAACAGTCTTTTCTATTGGTGAAATTACATTAGAGCAACTTGACTTCACTCTATGTATGGGTGTATGCTCAAAGTAAAGCTTATTATTGTTTATTTAACTAGGAAAGTCAGTTAAGAACAAAATGTTATTTAGATTGACGGC
Organism: Oncorhynchus mykiss; assembly: GCF_013265735.2. NCBI lineage: Eukaryota > Metazoa > Chordata > Actinopteri > Salmoniformes > Salmonidae > Oncorhynchus > Oncorhynchus mykiss. Next base: position 25,418,975 of record NC_048581.1, on the reverse strand, counting down.
CTACCGGGGAACAGTGAGTTAACTGCCTTGTTCAGGGGCATACTGACAGATTTTTAGCTTCTCGGCTCAGGGATTCGATCCAGCAACCTTTCGGTTACTGGCCCAACCCTCTAACCACTAGGCTACCTGCCGCATAAGTAAAACCTATGATGGGGCATATTAATTGATTGTACATGTAATTACCTAATCCAAAGCACTGCAAACTGTTTGGGCAATTTGCTCTACTGCTGCACCAATTAGGATGTCCTCTTAATGAATGAGAAAGCTATAACGACAGCAGATTAGCTGTCCATCTCTCTTTGTACCTTCCACTGCCAAATTAATTAGTAAGGTTCCCGACAGTAGCTATAACAATTCCTTTATAGAGTGTAAGAAAACGTGTACCTTTCTAAAGGCCTTTGCTAGCTAGCTACAACAATTCCTTAGACTCAGAACATGTGTACCATTCAAAATGAGACACTGGCAAAATCATGTGTAAACGGTGGCTAACTAACTATAACAATTACTTTATAGCATGTAAAGTAAACACTGAGTAGATGGTAGCTAGCAGGAATTCCTTCCTTTAGTCTTAGAAAATGTGTCCCATTTAAAAGGGGACATTAAGTCACAATCGTGGTTTCCTTGTTGCAAAGGGAGTTCAAGGAAGGTGGATAGCTAGCTACACTCATTACTTCCCTCCTTTAGTCTTACAATGTGTACCTTTCAAAAGGAGGAAACACGGTATCCCACTCGTGGTCAGTTTCCATGTTCAAAGGGAAAGTCCATGCAGCTAAAAGATCATGAGGCAGTGAGTCTTTAATGATGGTACGGCGGTGGATAATACAACCTAGCTTAGAACACGCATTCATTTGACATGTATATGGAATTATGTGAGGTTTAAGCCAGAACGAAAGACTCCCCACCAAAGTGAGTTTGATGTGCGACTTGATAGGCTACACGGGAACCTCAGCTAATTAGGCTCCCTCGTTCTCCTCTCTGACCTTCCGTCTTCAGTGTCAATTAACATATCTCTATCTGCCTTACTGGGGTCTTAATTGGGACTCTTCTTTCATCAGATTAGATGTCATTCATGTACAGTAGTTTGTCATCAGATATTTGGGGTGTATAGTATGATATAATGATCTCGTGCCAGCTACTTGGACTATATGTTCAGGTTAATGCTAGACATGGTTCTGTATTCTGGATGTGAGGGTGTTAGTTGAGGACCTTGTAGCTGAGGACTGTAACATGTTTCATAAATAGTGTGTATTGTGTTGATTGCTGTTTTGTTTTACATTGTGTTGTCTTGTTGTGACCAGGGCACCCTTGGGAATGAGACCATGGTCTCAATGGTTTTTCCCTGAATAAATTAAGAATCATACAAATCAATGTCTATCAATGGTTTTGATGTAAATTATTATATTCTTCAGTACTCCTGCCTGTGACACAAAAGACATTGAAACTAATGCTTACTTGCTGAAGTCATAATGACATGCTTTGGTGCCGGGTGGTAAAGGCGTACAAAGCCTTTATTTAGCTCAGTCTCTGATGTCTGTGATGGACCCTGTACCATCAACCATCAATAACCTTAAAGACAGATGAGGGAAAAGGGAAGAATAATGATACATATCTAAAAGATGGTCACATTTGTAGCAGAATGTTGCCATTATAGTGCTCAGCGTTTGACTCCCGGAGAGAGAGATAATTACTCTCGGCTACAAGGTGCAAGGACATGTGCAAATAACCTGTTATTTGCCTTTCCCGTGTCAGCGTTTCACCTCGCTTTTGTTCACTGTCATTCTAGACTAGCTAATGCCAATAAGCCAGGAGACGTTTGAAGTTATCACAGCTTCTCGGGAGTTAGAGCGAATAGCTAATGTCCAATCACAGAAGACACCAGAAGAATACCTTTAGAAAGTGAAAGAGAGAGAGAGAGAGGGGAAGAGACAAAGTGTGTGATGATAAAGAGGGCAAAGGAAGAGAGGGGGGAGAGTGGGAACAGAGAGAGATGGGGACAGAAAGAGAGGGAGAGAAGAGATGGAGACAGAAAGAGAGATAGAGGGAGAGAAGGGACAGAAAGAGGGGGAGGGGGCAGAAAGAGAGAAAGAGGGGGAGGGGGGCAGAAAGAGAGAAAGAGGAAATGGGGGGCCAGAAAGAGAGAAAGAGAAAGGGGTGGGCAGAGAGCCCAGAGAACTCCTGGTATATCAAATCAAATCAAAGTTTATTTGTCACGTGAGTACAACAGGTGTGGACCTTAGAGTGAAATGCTTACTTACAGGCTCTAACCAATGTTGCGAAAAAAAGGTATGTGTGTGTAGGTAAGTAAATAAATAAAACAACAGTAAAAAGACATTTGAAAAAAGAGTAGCAAGGCCATATACAGACATCTGTTAGTCAGGCTTATTGAGGTAGTATGTACATGTAGGTATCGTTAAAGTGACTATGCATATATGATGAACAGAGAGTAGCAGAAGCGTAAAGCAGTTTTGCATTGAAGAATGGGCAAAAATCCCAGTGGCTAGATGTGCCAAGCTTATAGAGACATACCGCAATAGACATTCAGCTGTGATTGCTGCGAAAGGTGGCTCTACAAAGTATTGACTTCGGGGGGTGAATAGTTATGCACGTTCAAGTTTTCTGTTTTTTTTGTCTTATTTCTTGTATGTTTCACCCCAACAAAATATTTTGCATCTTCAAAGTGGTAGGCATGTTGTGAAAATCAAATGAACCAAACCATCCCCAAAACATGTATTTTATTTCCAGGTTGTAAGGCAACAAAATGGGAAACGTGCCAAGGGGGGTGAATTCTTTCAAAGGCACTTTGGATGTAGACATTAAAAATGCTATCTAATTGGGACAGGGAACCCCCTGAGATTAAGCTATTGCTGAGTCAACATTTTGTTTTGTTTCTATGTCTGGAATGATTTTGATATGTTCTCTGAACTTTTGATCAGAGTCATACTTTATCTGATTGCCCCAGTTTGGTTGGCATTTGATTTTCTACCATGCTGTCTATTGCAGGCTACTGTGTATGGGTTAGACCCATTGATTGATTGAGCTTGTCTGGTGCAGTGGAACTATTAGAGTAATTTCAAAAGAGTAAACCCTGCCCATCTTGCACTCCTGGCAGGCTAGGGCAAACAATAATGATCTGAACAAATTATCCTGTCCATGTTGACATTTGTCCTTGATATTCAAGCTTATGGAGTCAACCTAACTAATCATGGATGTTGAGCTAAAGTTTGCATTTTTTTCACTGCTACCAGACTACTATGTAACTTCATTGGGGTTGTCAAGATTCAAGACAAATTCACTGTTAAGAACTCGATGGGATGATTTATGGAGGTGCCAGCTCGTCTGAAAGTATGATAATGTTGAATGCATTCATAACCCAGATGGGGAATGGTGATTCAGTATTGTGGATGAATGCTCATGTTGAGCATATAAAATTTGGGGTGATATTACAGATGTATTTACTGCGTATCAGTCACAGCTTTTGTTATACAGAAGGGGGCAATAATTCAAAGGCATCCATTGAACCTAAACCACCTGTTTTAAATCATTTGGAATGTGTATTAGTTCTATTCTGGAAGGGCTACAGAATGAAAAAACACCTGCTTAGCTAGATCAACACTTATAGTCAGGTCCATAATTATTGGCACTGTCACGACTTCTGCTGAAGTCGTTGCCTCTCCTTGTTCGGGCAGTGCTCGGCGTTCGACGTCACCGGTCTTCTAGCCATCATTGATCCATTTTTCATTTTCCATTGGTTTTGTCTTGTCTTCCCACACACCTGTTTTCAATCCCATTCATTAACTGTTGTGTATTTAACCCTCTGTTTCCCCTCATGTCTTTGTCAGAGATTGTTTTATTGTCAGTGTTGTTTATTTGTTGTATTGGTGCGCGATGGGTCCTCGTACCCATGGCTTTTCATGTCTGTACTATTTAGTGTTATGGAGCATGTTCTGTGGACAGTTATTAAAAGACTCCATTTACACTCTATTTCGACTCTCCTGCGCCAAACTTCCTTGCCACCTATACACACGGCGCTGACAGGCACCCTTGATAAAGATTAGCAAAAAATAATATATAAAATAAATAATACAAATACTAAGCTATATTCTATGCTAAAATACAATTGGGAAATTATATTATTTTATGCTAATACAATTGCTATAAAAATAAATAAAGAGAATCTCACACTCTACATACAAGCTCCCAGTCATGTATTGGGTAAACTACCAACGTTTGCGTTCTTCAGGGTAATGTCATAAATGCTTGAACCAGGTTAGGTTTACAAACAGTACAATAGTGCAACCAATGACAATAGTGACGGGTGTGTTATAGTAATTAGGGTGATGAGAATAAAAAAAAAATACTGTTAAAAAGACAATAGTTTACAGCAAGTTGAATGTATTAGGCTTTTGTTATCATTTTGCAACATCATTAGATATTGTACATAGTAATTGCATCACTATTTTTTACATTTCATATATATATTTCATTGTTTCCATTTCATTTCATATTTGTTACGTGTAATTGTTTGGTTAAACCGCAATGCATAATAAGCATAATCAACAAAGGGAATTTCTTTGACGCACGCTGATGCACTGTAGAAAGAATGTTCATTTAGCAGACTTGTTCATAAAATGTGCCTGAGGTCAAAGTCAGTGTTCAGACCACTAGGGGTCAGTGTTTTTAGATAGGAGATCCAGTAGGCCTCCCTCTGTAGTAGCAGGATCTCAATGTAACCTTTCCCCCTGGTAGAGTAACATAATAGATACCTGTATAAACCAAATGAATAACTAGGAGCTTGTATATAGAGTGTGCAACTCTCTTAATGTATTTTTATAGCATACAGTTTACGCGCCATTAGTCAGCACCTCTACCAACCTTTTTTAGGGCGTGTGCCAGCTCATGCCTTTAATCCTACTAATACAATACTCAGAGAAAGAGATTGTTTAACAAGTATTAAAACAAATCTCAAAAAGATAGGGGTCAAAATGATTGGTACCCTTGTTTTCGATACTCTAGCACCCTACCCGTGCAAAAAACGTTATGATTAATTGGGAAAAAAGTTGGGTGGGATCTTAGATCGTTCCTCCATACAGAATCTTTCCAGATCCTTAGCACTTGGATTGGAACCGGTGCTCTGGTCAGATGACATGAAAATAGAGCTCTTTGGCCACGGATACCCGTAGTGGGTTTGACATTAAAAAACAGAAGCATATGGAGAAAACTACCTCATTCCTACAGTAAAATATGGGGTCGGATCTTTGATGTTATGGGGCTATTTTGCTTCCTATGGTCTTGGGGCCCTTGTTAAGGTCAACCAGTGGTGTCAGTTCAGATTTTTTGGGAAGTTAAGGTAACAGTGCTCACCATTGCCCCTAGTGGCCAGTTTCCACATAATCTCCCGGAGTTCACGGACATGGTGGACGTCTAATACTGACATGTATTATGGATGACCTGGCTGGACATCCATAGGCATCTCATGAGTTTTAAGTTTAGGGAAGCTATTTTTTCACCATCAAATTGCACCTTTATAATAAAGGATTGCATGCATCTATCATCACATTTGCAGGCTAATGTAAGATAGGAAGATAGACTATAGATTATAGTCATAATTTAGTTGAATAATTGTTAGCAAAACAGACTGATCTGAACTATGCATGCCTGAGCATGTAGTGACAAAAAGGCCTAATGAGAGACATTTCTTCTCCTTTCTTTGCACAGGAAAAATGTGGCCTTT